>NC_091987.1:4371039-4971039 GCF_044704955.1 Pristiophorus japonicus
CCACCAGGACTTAACTTATCAACTTGGCTCATCTTCTACCATTAAGGCCTTTTAGTGAATGTAAAACTACTTATTGCAGAACTAACATGGCAGTTTGCCCGACACCAGTTACATGATCAATGTGCAATGTCAATGCATTTTCTGAGACTCTGCCCATGATTGGTGCAACTGTTCGTTTTCTTGTGTAACAGGACAGGAAAGTCACTCTGTTCACTTCCCTGTGTTCTTTCCTCTGGGCCAATATCTCTTCTGGGTCAGTGTCTCCTCTGGGTCAATGTCTCCTCTGGGTCAGCATCTCCTCTGGGTCAGTGTCTCCTCTGGATCAGTATCTCCTCTGGGTCAGTGCCTCCTCTGGGTCAGTGTTGCTTCTGGGTCAGTGTCGCTTCTGGGTCAGTGTCTCCTCTGGGTCAGTGTCTCCTCTGGGTCAGTGTCACTTCTGGGTCAATGTCTCCTCTGGGTCAGTGTCTCCTCTGGATCAGTGTCTCCTCTGGGTCAGTGTCACTTCTGGGTCAGTGTCTCCTCTGGGTCAGTGTCGCTTCTGGGTCAATGTCTCCTCTGGGTCAGTATCTCCTCTAGGTCAGTGTCTCTTCTGGGTCAGTGTCTCCTCTGGGTCAGTATCTCCTCTGGGTCAGTATCTCCTCTGGGTCAGCGTCTCCTCTGGGTCAGTGTATCCTCTGGGTCAGTATCTCCTCTGGGTCAGTATCTCCTCTGGGTCAGCGTCTTCTCTGGGTCAGTGTCTCCTCTGGGTCAGCGTCTCCTCTGGGTCAGTATCTGCTCTGGGTCAGTATCTCCTCTGGGTCAGTATCTCCTCTTGGTCAGTGTCTCCTCTGGGTCAGCGTCTCCTCTGGGTCAGTATCTGCTCTGGGTCAGTGTCTCCTCTGGGTCAGTGTCTCCTCTGGGTCAGTATCTCCTCTGGGTCAATGTCTCCTCTGGGTCAGTATCTCCTCTGGGTCAGTGTCTGCTCTGGGTCAGTATCTACTCTGGGTCAGTGTCTCCTCTGGGTCAGTGTCTCCTCTGGGTCAGTATCTGCTCTGGGTCAGTGTCTCCTCTGGGTCAGTATCTCCTCTGGGTCAGTATCTCCTCTTGGTCAGTGTCTCCTCTGGGTCAGCGTCTCCTCTGGGTCAGTATCTGCTCTGGGTCAGTGTCTCCTCTTGGTCAGTGTCTCCTCTGGGTCAGCGTCTCCTCTGGGTCAGTATCTGCTCTGGGTCAGTGTCTCCTCTGGGTCAGTGTCTCCTCTGGGTCAGTATCTCCTCTGGGTCAATGTCTCCTCTGGGTCAGTATCTCCTCTGGGTCAGTGTCTGCTCTGGGTCAGTATCTACTCTGGTCAGTGTCTCCTCTGGGTCAGTGTCTCCTCTGGGTCAGTATCTCCTCTGGGTCAGTGTCTGCTCTGGGTCAGTATCTACTCTGGGTCAGTGTCTCCTCTGGGTCAGTGTCTCCTCTGGGTCAGTATCTGCTCTGGGTCAGTGTCTCCTCTGGGTCAGTATCTGCTCTGGGTCAGTGTCTCCTCTGGGTTAGTGTCTCCTCTGCGTCAGTATCTGCTCTGGGTCAGTATCTCCTCTGGGTCAGTGTCTCCTCTGGGTCAGTGTCTCCTCTGGGTTAGTATCTCCTCTGGGTCAGTATCTGCTCTTGGTCAGTATCTGCTCTGGGCCAGTATCTGCTCTCAGTCAGCATCTTGCTTTCCTGTTTAACCCTCCCCCTGGCCAACCGTCTCAGCTGATTGCTGGATGTGTAAGCCTTGCTCTCTTCACCGCTGTCTCCCACATCAGCTCCATCCTGTGCTGCTTTCCACCTGCTGAGCCTTTAGAATGGACAGTCTAGTTTTTGATCGGTTTGTCCAGAAATGTCTAAGATGTAAACCAGGCTCTAAAGGCTAGAAATTGGCAATAATAGCAGACAATCGGTTAGGGCCTTGTCTGATCTTCCACAGTTTTAACCAAAAGTTGCAGAAGGTGGAGAGAACATGTAGTGTAGCCGCAGTATTTATGTGCCTGGTTTATTGATGCCAGTTAATTGGATATATTCCAGAGGGAGTTAGATATGGTCCTTACGGCTAAAGGGATCAAGGGGTATGGAGAGAAAGCAGGAAAGGGGTACTGAGGGAATGATCAGCCATGATCTTATTGAATGGTGGTGCAGGCTTGAAGGGCCGAATGGCCTACTCCTGCACCTATTTTCTATGTTTCTATGTCCAGTTGAGTTTCTGGTCAATGGTTGGGGATTTTGATGGTGGGGGATTTGGTGATGGTAATGCCGTTGATTGTCATGGGGTAGGTGATCAGGCTCTCTCTGAGTATTAAGGAATCAGGGATATAGGGATAGTGCAGGAGTTGAAGTAGAAGGTCAGCCATGAATGACCTACTCCTAATTCTTATGTTCCTATGACACCCAGGAACATTCAACCCCTTCAGCTGTGTGCCACTGTGCCTCACCTTTGGTAGATCCGTGCAGATCATACCCAGGGACATTGGCTGAAAAGTAAGATTCTGTAAGCCTGACTATGTCAGGCTGTTCCTTGACTAGTCTGTGGGACAGCTCTCCCAGTGTTGAGACCAGTCCCCACATATGAGTGAGGAGGACATTGCAGGGCCGACCGGGCTGGGCGTGCCTTTATCACGTTCTGATTCGATGTATAAGTCATAACTGAGTGGTCTGTCTGGTTTGATTCGTCTTTTTCTCTCGAGCAGCTTGATGCAATGGAGTGGATTCGCTCGACCACTTCAGAGGGCAGTTCAGAGACAGTCACGAAGATATGGGACTGGAGTCGCATAATGGGTCAGCCCGGGTAATGACGGCAGGCTTCCCTCTCTAAAGGGCATCAGTGAACTAATCGAGCTTTTAGGACAATTCCACAGCTCCATGACCACTTTGATACTACCTGCGTTTGTGTTGCAGAATTTAAAAGAAACATATTGAATTGAACTCACATGCCACGATTTTACCAACCTCAGCGGGTCCGGTGTGGCCTTGCTCGGTGGCAGTTCCTGACCTCGCTGCTGGCTCCAGCCCGCGGTGTAGATATGAATTTACCCTGATTGGGATTGTTAAGCCCGCCCAGCGCGTTTCCCGGCCCAACTGGGGGAAGCGGGTCTGATGATGTCATTTGATGACGCATCGTCAGCCAGTTTCCTTAAAGGGACCATTGATTTTCAATGTTGTGCTGGCACTGTTCTACAGCATTGAGGTGCTGCAAAAACTGACAAACACTGCACAGAGGAGCATGGCTGCACCCGGGCTCTCCCATGACTCCCTTCATATGTTTATGGAGGGAGTCACAGCGCACAGGGAGGTCCTCTTCCCTTCCAATGGGCGGAAAAAACCTCCCCAGGACACCAACACAGCCTGGTTGCACATTGCAGAGGAGGGCACAAGCAGAGATGTGACCAGGAGGACCAGGCTGCAGTGGCACAAACCTTTCAGTGGATCACGAAGCATTACTGAAAAGCCACAATCAACCTCATCCTGCTGTGTCACTCATCACATCCCCATCACTCTGCCTTCCCTACCCTACTCCTGCACATCCTTACTCACACCAACTTACCTTGCACCTCCACCCATCCCTGGCTATCTACATTATCACTTCCTCATAAGAACATAAGAAATAGGAACAGGAGTAGGCCATACGGCCCCTCGAGCCTGCTCCGCCATTCAATAAGATCATGGCTGATCTGATCATGGACTCAGCTCCACTTCCCCGCTCGCTCCCCATAACCCCTTATCCCCTTATCGTTTAAGAAACTGTCTATTTCTGTCTTAAATTTATTCAATGTCCCAGCTTCCACAGCTCTTGGAGGCAGCGAATTCCACAGATTTACAAACTTCTGAGAGAAGAGATTTCTCCTCATCTCTGTTTTAAATGGGCGGCCCCTTATTCTAAGATTGCGCCCTCTAGTTCTAGTCTCCCCCATCAGTGGAAACATCCTCTCTGCATCCACCTTGTCAAGCCCCCTCATAATCTTATACATTTTGATAAGATCACCTCTCATTCTTCTGAATTCCAATGAGTAGAGGCCCAACCTACTCAACCTTTCCTCATAAGTCAATCCCCTCATCTCCAGAATCAACATAGTGAACCTTCTCTGAACTGCCTCCAAAGCAAGTATATCCTTTCGTAAATATGGAAACTAAAACTGCACGTAGTATTCCAGGTGCGACCTTACCAATACCTTATATAACTGTAGTAAGACTTCCCTGCTTTTATACTCCATCCCCTTTGCAATAAAGGCCAAGATACCATTGGCCTTCCTGATCACTTGCTATACCTGCATACTATCCTTTTGTGTTTCATGCACAAGTACCCCCAGGTTCCACTGTACTGCGGCACTTTGCAATCTTTCTCTATTCAAATAATAACTTGCTCTTTGATTTTTGTTGCCAAAGTGCATGACCTCACACTTTCCAACATTATACTCCATCTGCCAAATTATTGCCCATTCACTTAGCCTGTCTATGTCCTTTTGCAGATTTTTTGTGTCCTCCTCACACATTGATTTTCCTCCCATCTTTGTATCGTCAGCAAACTTGACTACGTTACACTCAGTCCCTTCTTCCAAGTCGTTAATATAGATTTCATCATCATAGGCAGTCCCTCGAAATCGAGAAAGACTTGTTTCCACTCCTAAAGTGAGTTCTCTGGTGGCTGAACAGTCCAATACGAGAGCCACAGACCCTGTTACAGGTGGGACAGACATTCGTCGAGGGAAGGGGTGGGTGGAGCTGGTTTGCCGCGCGCTCCTTCCGCTGCCTGCGCCTGACCTCTTCACGCTTTTTGCGTTGTGACTCGAAGAACTCAACGCCCTCCCAGAAGCACTTTCTCCACCTCGGCCAAGCACTCCCAGGTGTCAGTGGTGATGTCGCACTTTACCAGGGAGGCTTTGAGGGTGTCCTTGTAACGTTTCCACTGCCCACCTTTGGCTCATTTACCATGAAGGAGCTCCGCATAAAGCATTTGTTTAGGGAATCTCGTATCTGGCATGTGAACTATGCGGCCTGCCCAGCGAAGCTGATCGAGTGTGGTCAGTGCTTCAATACTGGGGATGTTAGCCTGGATGAGGACACTGATGTTGGTGCGCCTGTCCTCCCAGGGGATCCAGAGGATCTTGTGGAGACATCGTTGGTGATATATCTCCAGCGACTTGAGGTGCCTTCTATACAATCGTTCATTCTTCAGATCCATACAGGAGGGCGGGTATTACTACAGCCCTGTAGACCAAGAGTTTGATGGTAGGTTTGAGGGCCAGGTCTTCAAACACGCTTTTCGTCCACGGCTGAAGGCTGCACTGGCATACTGGAGGCGATCTTGAATCTACCTTTGCTGATAAGAGAGTCCCGAGGTATGGGAAATGGTCCACGTTGTCCAGGGCCGGGCCGTGGATCTTGATGACTGGGGGGCAGTGCTGTGCGGCGAGGACAGGCTGGTGGTGGACCTTTGTCTTATGGATGTTAAGCATAAGGCCCATGCTTTCATATGCCTCAGTGAATACATTGACTGTATCCTGGAGTTCAACCTCTGAATGTGCACAGACGCAGGCATCGTCCGCATACTGCAGCTCAACGACAGAGGTTTGAGTGATCTTGGACCTGGCCTGGAGATGGCGTAGGTTAAACAGCTTCCCACTGGTTCTGTAGTTTAGTTCCACTCCAGCGGGGAGCTTGTTGATTGGGAGGTGGAGCATGGCAGCGAGGAAGATTGAGAAGAGGGTTGGACCAATGATGCAGCCCTGTTTGACCTCGGTCCAAACGTGAATTGGGTCTGTCATGGATCTGTTGGTAAGGATCACGGCCTGCATGTCGTCGTGGAGCAGGCGAAGGATGTTGACAAACTTTTGGCGGCATCCGAAACGGAGGAGGACGCTCCATAAACCCTCGCGGTTGACAGTGTCAAAGGCCTTTGTAAGATCGAAGAAGGCCATGTATAAGGGCTGGCGCTGCTCCCTGCATTTTTCCTGTAGCTGTCGCACTGCAAAGATCATGTCTGTTGTGTCCCGTAGGGGACAAAATCCGCACTGTGACTCCGGGAGGAGCTCCTCGGCCACAGGGAGAAGACGGTTGAGGAGAATTCTACTGACAACCTTCCCAGTGGCTGATGTAGTTGCCACAGTCGGACTTGTCCCCTTTTTAAAAAATGGTCACAATCACTAAATCTCTGAGATCTCCCGGCATGCTCTCCTCCCTCCAGATGAGAGAGATGAGGTCATGTATCTGCGCCAACAGCACCTCTCCGCCATACTTCAGCGCCTCAGCAGGGATTCCATCCGCACCCGTAGCCTTGTTATTCTTGAGCTATTTTATGGCTTTGCCTAGCTCGTGCAACGTTGGAATTTCACTAAGTTGGTGGTGGATCGCATGCTATGGGATGGAGTCGAGAACACTCAAGTCAAAGGCAGATCTCGATTGAGGAGATCTTCAAAGTGCTCCTTCCATCGGGCCCCGACAGCCTCGGTGTCCTTGATGACTGTTTCCCCATTCTTGGCCAGGAGTGGGGTGGGAGTTTGGGAGTTTGGAGCATAGGTGGCCTTGACTGCAATATAGATTGTAAATAGTTGGGGTCCCAGCACTGATCCCTGCGGTACTCCACTAGTTACTGGTTGCCAACCAGAGAATGAACCATTTATCCCGACTCTCTGTTCTCTGTTCGTTAGCCAATCCTCTATCCATCTCACTAGCCATCTCTTACACTCACCCTCATCCTAGTCCAATCATAACAACTAACAACACACAAGGGTAGGCACATGGGTCTTTTAGCCAATGTTCATGAAAAGTTTCTGTTAATCTGCTGTCAAACACTAAAATCTTTATTTTCAACTCTTTCCATTCTTGGACAGATGCGTGTGCACATTTGGAAGTGGTTTGTGAGTTGCAGTGAATCGTGAGACATAACGGTACCTCCACAATGGTGATGAGTGTGAAAGGAATGAGTTGAGCATTGTCGGGATGTTTTATGGTGTTGGTGTAGGGTTGACGCATAGCCTTTTCTACCGCGTGCAGGGCTAGGGTATTGCTGAGATGGTGGCTGGTAGCATGCGGGATGGAGTTGAGGACACTCATGTCGAAGGCAGAGTCTCGATTAAGGAGATCTTCTAAGTACTCCTTCCAGCGGGCTCTGACTGCCTTGGTGTCCTTAATGAGTGTCTCCCCGTTCTTGGCCAGCAGTGGATGTCCGCATGCCCGACCCGAAACTCCCAAAGCAAGCGCTCTATTCAGAACTCCTTCACGGCAAGCGAGCCTCAGGTGGGCAGAGGAAATGTTTCATGGTCATCCTCAAAGCCTCCTTGACAAAATGCAACATCCCCACTGGCACCTGGGAGTCCCTGGCCCAAGACCACCCTAATTGGAGGAAGAGCATCCGGGAGGGCGCTGACCACCTCGAGTCTCATCGCTGACAGCATACAGAAACCAAGCGCAGAGAGCGGAAGGAGCGTGCGGCAAATCAGACTCCCCATCCACCCTTTCCTTCTACCACTGTCTGTCCCACCTGTGACAGAGACTGTAATTCCCGTATTGGACTGTTCAGTCACCTGAGAACTCACTTTTAGAGTGGAAGCAAGTCTTCCTCGATTTCGAGGGACTGCCTATGATGATGATGATGATGATGATGATGATGATGATGAGGTGTGGGGTGGTACCAACCTGGCGCATCATGTGGCAGCCAGGGTGTACAGCATCAAGTGAAGTAAATCTGGCCATGGTGAGGCCATCCCTGGCATCTCGGGCAGCAATGTGGTCGTGTGCTCATGCCCTGTGTCCTGTGCAGCATCGGGTGATTCGGAGAAGGTTGGTGTTGTTGTTGTTGCTGCTGGCGTTGGGGCTGATCGTGCTGGGATTCAGAGGACCAAGGTGAGATTATTTCAAGGACACTGATGCTAATGTAATAGATGGTAGGTGAGCTTGAGATGACAGAAGCGATCTGTCAATGGTGAGAGCGGTTGTTCCAATGAGGTGACACTGGATAGAATTTGCTCCAAACACTTGTAACCTGCATAAAGCTTCCAAATGCAGTAATCAACAGCTTCTGAGCTTGGAAAGTGAACAGCTGTGAGATGGGAGCTTTTGTAGCTCATTGGCAACTGTCCAGTAAAGAAATGAAGTCATGATCACACAACTCCTGACCTCCTGACCTGACGTGATTCCCGAGCAGCATAAACCTCGTGGCCAACCTGGCTCAATGGTAAGTTCAACTCAAAATTCTTTTTAATCGGCTCTTAACAAGGTCATAATGATCTACGTTTCCTCCCCCGTCACTGCGTGTTCAGCATTGACAGACACGACTTCTGGGAAAGTAGCATGGTGGTGGGTTGACAGCGGGGATCCGACTCACTGTCAATCATTTTAAATTTAGCAGCTGACCCGCCACACATCCCATCCTCTGAGTGCCGGCGAAATTCCATCCAAAGTCTCTGGATTGATAGTCTAAGCCTCTGGACCTCTGTCGCTCTATGCTCCATACTTAAAGGATCAGGCCAGATAAGCACACTGGTTTCAGTTCATCAGAACCGAAGGCTGTCGGTTTGATGTGAGGGACTAAGCAAAGTGATGGGAGGAAGGTGGAAGCTAATAACCAGGAGATCCTCTGTTCCGAGCTGCTGAGAAAGAGTGAAGAATGCAGCATGCAGGAAGAGCAGGTAGGATAGAGCACTGGCAGATTGAAATGAACGAGCAGAAATGTCAGAGCAGCGCTTCCCATGGAGTATTGATTAAATAAAGAGCAAAAATGGAGATTGAGAAGTTGGTGGTTAGAGAGGGTTAAAGAATTATCTAGTGGATGAACTGGCTCTATTTTATTTTCATTTTGCTACACGGCCTGCCAGCACTGGCGTTTCTCAGTTTCCTGTTGATCATGAGTTTTCCTTGTTGTTCTTGCTGTATTTGAGTTTTGGTTCCTTTTTGCCCCAAATTACAGGAATTCCCATCAGATGTTCATCCATTCCGTATCACCTACGGCATAATGATTGCAGTGACGTAAATGTCGGAAAGTACCAAAGTTTCTGTTTAACAGGTCCAAATGTGAAAGAAAAACACAGGTCCAAATGTTGAGTCCAAAACCACTCGCATTTCCTTCCCTGAAACTTCTGACTCTTTCCTGGTTCCACAGAAACCAATCACACACCCCGACTTTGTTCACGTGGCCATCACCATGTGTGTTATGTCTTTAATACTCTTATGAATGACTCCATGAGGTCTGGTATTGTACTTGAGCTGTTGTGACCTTAGTCCCATTTATTGTAACTCCAGAGTGAGACACAAGCATGGTGGGCAGCCTTTTATACTGGGCCCTGCACACCTATGCAGGTGACCCTCAGGTCTCCCACCGCAGTGCCCTCTGGTGGCACACCTTATGTGACTATACAGTTAGTATACATGGTCTACATACATGACATCACTTCCCCCCAAGTCTTTAATGCAAATTGACTCGTACGTTGACGGTGACCTGGGCTTTGCTCTTCCTGGTTGACCATTGGAGGGTTGCTTCTAGCTTGGGTGGGCTGGCGGTGAGATTTGTTGCCAGTGGAGGTCCCCGTGGTTTCTGGTTGTGAGTTCATGACTACTCCATTCTCCCCCCCCCCACACAGAGATCAGGCTAATGGCCCGTTACAGGCAAGTTGCATTCAAGTTCATCACAGAGTATCGCTACCGGTGCCTCTGCTCTCCGGGAATCGTTTACTCTGCGGCTTGTTGACTTCTGTCAGCTATGGGTGTAGGGGGTGGTGTGTGGGGTCAGGTTCACCTCTGACCTTCTGAGCAGTTCGAATCGCTCCCATTCCCTGGTTCTAGACTCTGGATGTATTTGGGGGATGTGATAAAGAGCAAGAGACAACTGGTTTGGTGCAAAAGAACTTCGATTTTATTAAAGGCAAGAAAATACAATGTCAAACTTATAGTCACACAAGTAAAGAACAGTACATCACACATTCAAAGGGGTTACAGTGAATAATACACCTCCCACCTCCCAATGCCTAACACTGACTAGGTTAAACTCCAGGGCAAACAGGGACTATGCTCACCGATCCTTTACTGGTAGTTGGCGGTGGTTCACGATTTCGGGATTCGCTGGATTCTGTAGGTTCTGCTTGCCCCCGGACGTCGGAGAAGACTTCTTACTGCACAGTCTTCAGTTGGGTGGTGTCCGCTGATGCGGTAGGGTGCGTTTTGGACTTATGGGGTAAGTACCCATTTTCTTTCATTAGAAATATGTTTCAAAGTCTTCTTAGGTAATGTTTTCACCTGTTGGTAGCTAGGTTGTAGAGTGGAAACTTTCGATTCTTCGGTTTCTTTCTTGTGGAGTTTTGTTTCGAAGTTGGTCGATCGCGGTGTTTTTGGTGGTACCACATTGGCCGTGGCCGGTTGCTGCCATGATGGTGATGTTCTTCCTTCCTTTTCGATTTCAGGACGTCGAGGCTGGAGAAGTTAGTTACAACTGCTGCGGTGATCTTTCTCTCTTCTTGCTGCTCTATGATGCTATGCTGCTGTGTGCATACATTCTGCTAAGCATCCCTAGCAGTGTCTTCTGAAGCAAAAGCATTAAGCATCGTATTCCTTTGTTAAAGCAGGGCCCAGTTATACCTTTGGAGCTGTTCTAATCTTCGTGCCGAATCAGCCCGGATTCTTTGTTTAATTTTGGCGGGCTGGATATTTCTTTGTCATATTTTGGCGGACTCATTAAATGTTAACCTGTGTTGGATGTGTCGATCTTCTAAATCTGTTTCTTGATGGAAATATTAGCTTTGGTATTTGCAATGTCTGTCTGTGTTTTGGGTTTAAAATGCGGGCTGGATGTGCCATTGTTATTATGCATGTGCTGGAATGGTTTTCCAGATCAGGATGATGGTTAGCTATCTCTGGGTTAATTGTTGCTATGTTAATGTCTCCTGGGGAGAAGGATTTTCGAGTATCCACAATTCTCCAGACAATTTGCTTTAGCTTCAATACCCCAGACAGTTTCAAGCAGGATAGTTCCTTTAGTTCTCAGCCCTGTCCACACAAACTCAATCTGCTTTGTAAAATCCCAAATTCGATTAAAGTTCGTAGTTTCTTCCATGTGCACTTTAGGATCTCAAACTTTCTGGTAGATAGTTCCAAATTAAATTTCCTTTCCAATGAGTTCAAACACTGGGGAGGTTCTCCCACGAATTTTGCAAAGCTTCAGAGGTCACATTATGATACATCATTCTGGTTCTGGTTATGATACAGCATTGGGTAGCCCGCTGGACCTGTATACGACCGTTAGGTGTCCGCCCGCTTCATTGGCTGATTGCAATTTTCACCCGACATCGCTCAACAACATTTTGCTCGTTACAGCTGGACTTTTACATTGGTTACCAATTTCAAATAGTTCATTCAAAAATGGCGGGTTGCTGGCCTCCTTTAAAATGGCCTTACTACTTTTACCCCAATCATCTTCCTTGCTCCATTAGCGCTGCACCTCGTGGTTTGGACGCCATCTTTTCCCTGTCCATGATGTCGACTGCCGCGATCTTCTTTCCCAGGGATTGTGCCACTGAAGCTGGGAAGACGCTCTCGGATCCAATCTTTCTCCCCAGGAGTCCTGCCACTGAAACCGGGAAGGTGCGTTCGGGTCGTATCGGCCGGATCATCGCCACGCAGTCGTGATGAGCGGCCTGTGCCTCGGGGGCTGCGCGGATCTGCTCTCTGGTGCCTGGTCCAACCGAAGGTGGGGGCTCGCTCTGCTCCTGAGCATGAGGGACATCAATCATTGGAGGGTTGATTCCCAATTCCAATGAATATTCCCCATTCAAGTAGCGTTGGTCCATCACCTGAATCAATCCACAATGGTAAATTGTGCACCGTGCCATCATTGGATACACATGCAGCCGCACTACCAACAACTGATATCAGTTCCTTGGTGTAGGTGCGCAGCTTTGCTTGAACCGGGACCAGCTTGGGTCGTTCAGCTTGATCATTCCATAGCCTCGCAAAGGCTTCCTGGCTCATTACTGACTGACTCGCCCCCGTGTCCACTTCCATGAAGACTGGAACGCCATTTAGCTCGACTTCCATTATGGGTTTTACATTTACATCTTGGTACATTTGTTGGGTGGATTACAGTTGCGTTTCTTTTTGAGTGGTATATTTACATGATCAGTACAAGTAACTCAGTACAGGTACAGAAGGACAGTCTCGTTCCAGCACGGCCGGATGAGATCTGGGTCGTCTGGTGGCGGTGCAGTGTCCCATGCTAGTGGGTCTGTGGGCGAGGTGAGCTGATTTTGCTCGAGTTGCCGGAGCTCAAGGCTCTTGCCGTTACTCCTAGTGTCGGGCAGGCCCAAAGACAGCTGATGTGTCTGTGACCTCCCTGTCCTTTTCGTTTGCACAGTGTCACTGCTGCTCCCTGGGAAGTGGTCTGAGTGAGTGAGCGTTTCATCTAAGCGATGGTGGGGCTGCCTGGTCTTGTCTAGCAGTTCGCAGGGCACTGCTGACTCGCTTTCCTTGAGGGCACCATTGTGAGCACTCTCTAGTTTGGGATCCTGGCTGGTCCAGGTCCCGTTCGGAGGAGCCGTTGCGGGTGACCCTTCGCTCTTGGGCATTGCCGTGGTGGTGAGTGGGTTTGTGGGCTGCGGGTGATGGGCGACGGTAGCCGACTGTGAGCATTGGCGCAGTTTACCGTTTCTGGCCCGTGGCGGTTCATGCCATCGGGTGCCTGCAATGTTAAACCGATCTGAGGCAGGGTATCACTACCGGTGCCTCTGCTCTCCGGGGATCGTTTACTCTGCAGCTTGTCTACTTCTGTCAGCTGTGGGGACATTTTATGATATATCGTTCTGGTCCCGGGGAGGCATTGGGGGGCATTGGGTAGCCCGCTGGACCTGTACACGACCGTTAGGTGTCCGCCCACTACATTGGCTGATTGCAATTTGTACCCGACATCGCTCAACAACATTTTGATCATTACAGCTGGACTTTGACATTGGTTACCAATTTCAAGCAGTTCATTCAAAAATGGCGGGTTGCTGGCTTCCTTTAAAATGGCCTTACTACTTTTACCCAATCGTCTTCCTTGCTCCATTAGCGCTGCACCTCGTGGTTTGGACGCCATCTTTTCCCTGTCCATGATGTCGACTGCCGCGATCTTCTTTCCCAGAGATTCTACTATTGAAGCTGGGAAGGCGCTCTTGGATCCAACCTTCCTCGCCAGGAGTCCTGCCGCTGAAACCGGGAAGGTGCATTCAGCTCGTATCGGCCGGATCATCGCCACGCAGTCGTGATGAGCGGCCTGTGCCTCGGGGGCTGCGCGGATCTGCTCTCCGGTGCCTGGCCCAACAGAAGGTGGGGGCTTGCTCTACCTCTGAGCATAGGGGAACATCAATCTTTGGAGGGATGAAGTCTTCCCAGTTCCAATGAATCTTCCCCATCCATCTTCTTCCAAGTACCGTTGGTCCATCAACTGAATCAATCCACAATGGTAACTTGTGCACCGCGCCATCATGGGATACACTTACATCTGCCCTAGCAACAACGGATATCAGTTCCTTGGTGTAGGTGTGCAGCTTTGCCTAAACCGGGACCAGCTTGGGTCGTTCAGCTTGATCGTTCCACAGCCTCATAAGGCTTCCTGACTCATTACTGACTGACTCGCCCCCGTGCCCACTTCCATGAAGGCTGGAACACCATTTATCTCGACTTCCATTATCACTGGAGGACAATCTGTGGTGCAGGTATATACTCCATACACTTCGTCCTGGGACTGAGCTGCCTCTCTAGCCATCTCCTTGTAATCCGTGCTGGATTCACAGCCATCTGCTGACTCCTCTTCCATGTGATGAGTCACAGCTCTTTTGCACATTCGCTGGAGGTGGCCCTTTGTGCTGCAGCCTTTGCACACATAGTCTCTGAACCGACACTGATGAGCCCTGTGATTACCTCCGCAACGCCAGCTTGGTGCTACTCGACTTACTCAGCGGACTCTGAGTTAAAGGACTCGAGGGCCTGTACAATCTGCCCTGGACAGATTCACGTTCAACAGTTCTGCCTGTGAAAGGCGCCATTCTATTTACAGTACTTGCCGGGTTTGAGTCCTGAGAGTGAGTCATCATCTGCTTGGAGCTGCAGCTCGAGATCATGAACGCCTGGCTGATGCTGATGGCCTTCTGCAGGGTGACGGTGGTTTCGGCAGACAGTAGCCTGTGAAGAAGAACCTCATGACCGATGCCAATTATGAAGACGTCCCGCAATGCATCGGTGAGGGATGCGCCGAATTCACACGGTCCTGCCAGCCTCCTGAAGTCGGCAGCGTACTTCGCAATTTCCTGGCCCTCGGGGCGGCGATCTGTATAAAACCGATGCCTGGCCGTGAGGACGCTCTCCTTCGGTTTGAGTTGGTCCAGAATTAGCAATTTCAGCTTCTCGTATAACTTGGTCGTTGTTTTCTCTGGTGCAAGCAAGTCCCTGACGAGGCCGTAGACCGCGGGCCCATAACTGGTCAACAGGATAGCTCTGCGCTTATCTGTCAGCGTGGCCAAATCATTGCCTACCAGGTCGTTTGCTCTGAAATATTGGTCGAGCCGCTCCATAAAGGCTTCCCAATCTTCACCCTCTGAAAACTTTTCTAATGCACTAACGTTAGTCATTTTTGCATGAAAGTTCATAATCTCATCGCCAGTTGTTATGTCTTTAATACTCTTATGAATGACTCCACGAGGTCTAGTATTGTACCTGAGCTGTTGTGACCTTAGTCCCATTTATTGTAACTCCAGAGTGAGACACAAGCACGGTGGGCAGCCTTTTCGACTGGGCCCGGCACACTTATGAAGTGACCCTCAGGTCTCCCACCGCAGTGCCCTCTGGTGGCACACCTTATGTGACTATACAGTTAGTATACGTGGTCTACATACATGACAGTGTGTGAGCCTAGTTGTTAGGCTATTTGATAATTGAGGCATCAGCGTGCAGCCCCATCACTTGCAGACTGAAACTGCAAGGCGAGACACTCGACACAAACGCAATCGCATGAAGAATGAGAGATGATCTCATTGAAACATACAATATTCTTACAGGGCTTGACAGGGTAGATGCAGGGAGTCTAGAACCAGGGGTCACAGTCTCAGGATAAGGGGTCGGCCATTTGGGACTGAAATGAGGAGATTCACCAATTCGCTAATATGAGTGAAAACACTGCCTGTTTCTTATTATCACTTCCAGCGATACGGAAGCCAACTGATTAGTCCTCCCAGAGCTAGACTGAGATCAACTATCTCAGCACAGGCAGCTGAATGAATCATTTAAATCTCTCATTAAAAGAGTGACTGGAGGAACTTGGCATGAAAACATTTATCTGTTTGTTACCTATATCGCACAGCATCATTACATACAGAATGCTTGCCTTTGTTAGCCGAGGCATAGAATACAAGAGCAGGTGGGGTTATGCTTGAAGTGTATAAAACACTGGTTAGGCCACAGCTGGAGTACTGCGTGCAGTTCTGGTCACCGCATTACAGGAAGGGCATGATTGCACTGGAGAGGTTACAGAGGGGATTTACGAGGATATTGCCAGGAGTGGAGAATCTTAGCTATGACAACAGATTGGGCAGGCTCGATTTGTTTTCCTTGGAACAGAGGAGGCTGAGGGGAGACCTCATTGTGGTGTATAAAATTATGAGGGGCCTAGTTATAGCTGGTGGAAAGGGCCTATTTCCCTTAGCAGAGGGGTCAACAACCAGGGGGCATAAATTTAAAGTAATTGGTAGAAGGTTTAGAGGGGATTTGAGGGGAAGTTTCTCTATCCAGAGGGTGATGGTGGTTTGGAACTCACTGCCTGAAAGGGTGGTAGAGGCAGAAGCTGGCGATACTTTTCGGAGATTTCAATAGTTATCGCCCCAAACGGGGCTCAACGGAATTTCTTGCCCAAAGTATTTATGAGGAGCAAGTGAAAGATAAAACATTTAACCACGTACGGGGATTTCTTCATTCAGATATCATCCAGCATTTAAATCTCTAGGAAGTCCAAATATAATAAATCTAACCGATTCCCAGAATATTTGGTTGGAAAAATCTGACATCGTTGTGCATTTGGCAGTCCCAGATTTGCCGCAAAATGTAATTGAGGAAGTGGGTGACACTAGGGATTTTTAATCTTGCATAACTTTTAGTGTCACTAAAAGTAACTGGAAAGAAAACCTCGATCAAAGATGGGAATTCGCTGGATTTTTTTGAATTTTTAGATCTTTGGTAGTGTTCCTCCTGAGCCTTCACTGACAGTGAAGATGCTGCACTGCTTTATGGTGATAGGAGCATGGTATCACTTAATGCACAATGTGTTATTCTACTACTAAAGTGCAGCTGTGTTTAAGTTGGCCTGCCCCCTAAGCTGGCAACTTGGAACTGCACAGAGGGACATCCTTGAGTCAATTACACCTTTATTGTTATTTGTCAAGGAAGGTTTGTAGATTGACAACCATTTGTAAATTTCCAGCTCCATGTTAGATAAAACCAGCGTGAAACAAATGTTTCTCTTTTATTTTTATTATGCAACTGCAAAGACCGAAGTGTGATAGATGTGATGTGTGTAGCACTCAAATCACTGACTCCACACAGTCTGGTGTTGTAGTAACTGCCGTGACCTTGGTCCTTCATTGTGTAACTCCAGAGTGCCCCTCAGGTGTGGTGGGCAGCCTTTTATACTCTGCCTCGCAGGTACTTTTGGGTCTCCCACCACAGTGCCCCTTGTGGCGCACCATTGTAACTATACATTTAATGTACATGGACAATACATAACAATAGATGTGTGCAAAACACAGTATCATAGATTGATACAAGTGGGTGTTCAGTGGTGATTCAGATGACATGCTCTGTTATGCTACAGAACAGCAGTGAAGCTAATTTATGATGATTGGATAACAAGCACTTTTAAGATGGTAAAGCCAGGTCTTACATTACACTTGGAAAGGTGGCTTTTTCACTGGAGGGAAAGGGTTGGGCTGGTTGAATCAGGGTGGAAGGAGGGTGTTGGTACAGAACGGAGGGCAGGGGATGGGGGGAGGGTGGCAGAGGGTGGGGGGGTGGAGGGGCAGCAAAGAAAAGGGAAAGCATTTGTTGCTTGGGCAACGGGCCTGATTTCAAGTGGCCTGAAAAAAACAGTACTCTGGAGAAAAGGATCATAGCATCATCTGTCATGTAGGTAGAGCTGTAAGGAATATAAGGAGGTAATATTAATATATAGGTAAGCATGATAAGCAGGTGTGATAGACTGGCATAACAGAAATGGCATGATAGAAAAGTGTTACAGGAAGTAAGAGTTATATTTACAGAGGGTGCCACTTGTTTATAAGGCCTACTACAGGTTGAACCTCCCTTATCTGGAACCCTCGGGACCTGGCCTGTTCGGGAAAAGGGATTTTTTCCGGACGAGGGGTGGTCACGTTAAATTGGATGGTACAGGTGCTGAGCAAGGGGATATTGGGGCTGGCTGGATTGTGGCTGGAAGTGCAGCTGGGAGGGATGGGGGGGAGGGGGGTGGAGACGGTGGATTGCGGGGTCAGGCCAGCAAATGCGGGAGTCGGCAGCGAGGAAGGACTTCAATTTGTTCATGTGGGAGTTCTGCCCATGTGACACCCAGTGGCCGGGAATGGTTCCGGACGAGGGGTGATTCCGGATAAGAAAGTTCTGGATAAGGGAAGTTCAACCTGTATATTGTACAAGGAGCATGAAAACTGTCAATAATTCATGGAGAGTGATCTTGCAAATGATCTTGCAAATGGGCGGTGACTATCTAAATAATCAATTGGTATTTCAAAGAACAGTGTTGATATTTGATGTCTTCAAGATAAGAAGAGACTAATTAATGTCCTGTTTCTGACTGCTCCATTTTTGATCAGAGCGGAGGAGCAGTGAGCATCGTGATCGGGGCCCAGGGGAGGCGAGGGCCCAGGGGCAGCACGGGCCAGCGCACACTGCAATCTATGGATAGTAGGAGCATGTGTGTGCACTAGGTCTGTGCAGCAGAGCTGGTCTCCAGCCGTCTTGGTTAACCCTTGCCACTGGACCAAGACCTAGCTCTGTCAAGCCCGTGTGGTGGCTGGTGTGCAACGGCCACCCCACGTTAAAAAAATCCACCCACAGGCATCCTCCACCCTTCAATATGTAGTTCGGGACCTGGAATGTCAGGTCCCTCATTGAAACACCTGTGAACCTGTTCCTTTTTGGCGTGGAAGCAAGTCACCCTCGATACGAGGGACTGCCTAATACTACTATACTACCAGTAATCAAATGGTCCACTGCCTTGTGCCTACTGTGAGCCTGACCCATTTTCCGGGGTGACATCATTAGAATGTTGTGCGGGCGGTCACTGATATATCTGCCTGTCAGTGGGGAGGGAGGGACGATGCAGACAATCCAAAGATGCTGCCGCATTTAAAGTGATTTATTTTTTCATTCAGGTGATGTGGGCGTTGCTGGCAAGGCCGGTATTTTATTGCCCATCCCTAATTGCCCCTTGAGAAGGTGGTGATGAGCTGCCTTCTTAAACCTCTGCAGTCCGTGTGGTGAAGGTGCTCCCACAGTGCTGTTCGGGAGGGAGTCCCAAGACTTTAACCCAGCGACGATGAAGGAACGGCCGATATATTTCCAAGTCAGGATGGTGTGTGACTTGGAGGGGAACTTGCAGGTGATGATGCTCCCATGCGCCTGCTGCCCTTGTCCTTCGAGGTGGTAGGGGTCGCTTGTTTGGGAGGTGCTGTCGAAGATGCAAGAGCTGAAAGGAGAAGACAGCAAAAAGTCGCTGCTTGGTAGCTGAAAGTTCTCTTCCCATCAAGTCTGGAAGTGAAGCTTCTGTGTTTAAAAGCACACACATTCTGGGACGCGGTGCAGCAGTTAATGGCCTATATTTATCAGAGGTGAAATCTCATTTTTTTACAATGAGCCGGACGTACCAACAAAAGGGTGTATCAAGGTGGAGCGGGAGTTCGTTGCCACAGCATTAGTGTCACCTCAGCCACCACAGAAGAGACTGTGTCACCTTTTAAGAAAGCACTGCGATAAGCCTCGTTCACACTGACAACCAGTGCTTTGAAGTTGTTCACCATAATAGCAATGATTGTGTCGGGGGGGGTGGGTGGGGGGGTTACTGTAAATTCGCATACCCTTTCTTCACCTTCAAATGTACCTCCCCTCACAGCCTCACTGTCTCAGGCTGAACCAGACTGTACGCAACCTTGGCATCCTATTTCACCCTGAGCTGACCTTCCAGCCCCATTTCTTCTCCATCACCAAGAACACCTACTTCCGCCTCAGTAATATCATCCGTCTCCACCACTGCCTCAGTCCATCTGCAGCTGAAATCCTCATCCATGCCTTTGCTACCTCTAGACTCGACTATTCCAATGCTCTCCTGGCTGGCCTCCCACCTTCTACCCTCCATAAACTTAAGCTCATCCAAAACTCTCCGACCCGTCTCCTAAGTCAGACCAAGGTGGAATTAGACTGACTTTTGAACTACAGGGGAGTCGATGGTTCTGGGGAGCGGTCAGGAATGTGAAGTTGAAGCCAGGATCAGATCAGCGGTGATCTTATTTAATGGGGAAGCAGGCTCGAGGGGCCAAATGGCCTACACCTGCTCCTATTTCTTATGTTCTTATAATCGCTCCTATGAAGCACCTTGTGGCTTTTAACTATGTTAAATTTACAATTGGAAGGCAAGTTGTTGTTGAATAGGAATCACCCATCACCCCTGTGCTCGCTGACCTACATTGGCACCTGGTCCGGCAACGCCTTGATTTTGAAATGTCTTTCCTTGTTTTTCAAATCCCTCCACGGATCCGCCCCTCCCTATCTCTGCAATCTCCTCCAGCTCCACAACCCTTTGAGATCTCTGTGCTCCTCCAATTCTGGACTCTCCTGCATTCCTGACTTTAATCGCTCGACCATTAACGACCGTGCCTTCAGCTGCCGAGAGCCTGAGCTCTGGAATTCCCTCCCTAAACCTCTCTAAATCTCTGCCTCCCTCTCCTCCTTTAGGACACTCCTTAAAATCTACCACTTTGTCTGAGCCTTTGGTCACCTAATTTCTCCTTATGTGCCTCAATGTCTATTGTTGTCTCATACTCGAGAACTAGGGGCCATAGTTTCAGAATAACGGGTCGCCCATTTAAAACGGAGATGAGGAGGAATTTCTTCTCTCAGCGGGTCGTGAATCTTTGGAATTCTCTGCCCCAGAGAGCTGTGGAGACTGGGTCCTTGAGTATATTTAAGGTGGAGATAGACTGATTTTTGAACTACAGGGGAGTCGATGGTTTTGGGGAGCGGTCAGGAATGTGAAGTTGAGTCCAGGATCAGATCAGCGATGATCTTATTGAATGGCGGAGCAGGCTCGAGGGGCCGAATGGCCTACACCTGCTCCTATTTCTTATGTTCTTATAATCGCTCCTATGAAGCACCTTGTGATGTTTAACTACGTTAAAGGTACAATTGGAAGGCAAGTTGGTGTTGAATAGGTGCACTCAAAGCCTTACTTGACTAGACTTGCTTGCTCACTGCACATTTGTTGCACTCCCAATAATAATTTGTTTACTGTCGGCTGCATGGAATTCAATATAATGGCAACCAGTGGGCAATCATACTGTCTACTTTCTTCTTGAAGGAGATGACACAGAGATGTGTCACAGGGTCGCAGTCCAAATGATCACATCCACTTGCTGCAGAAGATAAGAAAGCCCTTGGGCCATTGTGGGGGCAGGGCTAGGGGATGGGCAAGTCAGAGGATTGGTGCCAGTTGTAAGCTTGTTGTAACAATCCGTTCCTCTTCCTTCTCACGCTCGGGCACCACACATAGCCTTTCAGCAAATTACGTTGTGTATCTCCTTCTAATGGAAGTCAAATGTAACCTCTGCTCCTAGAATTGATTTAGTCATTTATTACTATCAGAGATAATAGGGGCCAAGTTTCGGCCTGAGGTGCTCCTGTTTTTTTGGAGCAACTGGTTTAGAATGGAGTATCTTAGAAATTGCAATTCTCGGTAATTAGTTTGCTCCAGTTCTCATCAGTTAGAACAGTTTCAGTTTGGAACAATTTTTTTTTTCAAAAGGGGGCGTGTCCAGCCACTTACGCCTGTTTCGAAAGTTTAGGCAGTGATAACTTACTCCAAACTAACTTAGAATGGAGTAAGTGAAGGTTTTTGTACGCTCAGAAAAACCTTGTCTACACTTTAGAAAATCAGGCGTAGGTTACAAATCAGGCGTAGGGAATGGGGGGCGGCGGGGGGGGGGTTTATAGGGAAGTTTACAAACATTAAACACTTCAGTTTTACAAATAAAGAGCCATCATCAATAATAAATGAAAATACATCAATAAATCAACCAATAAATCAACCAAAAAAAAATTAATAAAAGATAAAAAAATTTTAAAAATCAATAAATAAAACATTTTCTACTCATCGACTGCAGCACCGGGAGCCCTCCAACAGCATGCTGGGATGGCCCCACCCCTCCCCCAGTGTGTCTCTGTCAGTGTCTCTATCTCTCTGTCTGTCTGTGTGTGTGCCTCTCACTCTCTGTCTGTCAGTGTCTGTGTTTCTGACAGCGAGAGGAGCGGGGGGGTGGGAGGGTGGGAGGAGGAGCGGGTGGAGGGTGGGCAGGGGGAGAAAGGGGTAGAGAAGGAGGGCAGGAGGAGAGAGGGGGGCAGGGGAAGGGGGGGAGGGAGGGAGGGAGAAGGGAGGGAGGGAAGGGGAGGGAGGGGAGGAGAGGGGGATAGAGGGGGGAGAGGGGTGGAGAGGGGGGAGGGGGGCAGGGGGGGAGAAGGGAGGGAGGGGAGGGGGCGAGAAGGGAGGGGGGGAGATGGGAGGGAGGGAGGGGGGGAGAAGGGAGGGAGGGAGGGAGAAAAGGGAGGGGAGAAAGGAGAGGGAGGCTGAACGGGCCGGGCCCGGCCGGGCCCAAGACTTTGGGCAGGGCC
Source organism: Pristiophorus japonicus (assembly GCF_044704955.1). Lineage (NCBI taxonomy): Eukaryota > Metazoa > Chordata > Chondrichthyes > Pristiophoridae > Pristiophorus > Pristiophorus japonicus. Next base: position 4,392,928 of record NC_091987.1, read on the forward strand.
CGCCCCCAGCACCAGATTTACAGGTAGGTGACATCACGTCGTGTCGAGTTCGGGGTCATAGAAACATAGAAACATAGAAAATAGGTGCAGGAGTAGGCCATTCGGCCCGTCGAGCCTGCACCGCCATTCAATGAGTTCATGGCTGAACATGCAACTTCAGTACCCCATTCCTGCTTTCTCGCCATACCCCTTGATCCCCCTAGTAGTAAGGACTACATCTAACTTCTTTTTGAATATATTTAGTGAACTGGCCTCACCAACCTTCTGTGGTAGAGAATTCCACAGGTTCACCACTCTCTGGGTGAAGAAGTTTCTCCTCATCTCGGTCCTAAATGGCTTACCCCTTATCCTTAGACTGTGACCCCTGGTTCTGGATTTCCCCAACGTTGGGAACATTCTTCCTGCATCTAACCTGTCGAAACCCGTCAGAATTTTAAACGCTTCTATGAGATCACATCTCATTCTTCTGAACTCCAGTGAATACAAGCCCAGTTGATCCAGTCTTTCTTGATATGTCAGTCCCACCATCCCGGGAATCAGCCTGGTGAACCTTCGCTGCACTCCCTCAATAGCAAGAATGTCTTTTCTCAAGTTAGGAGACCAAAACTGTACACAATACTCCAGGTGTGGCCTCACCAAGGTCCTGTACAATTGTAGCAACACCTCCCCTCGCTATGAAGGCCAACATGCCATTTGCTTTCTTAACTGCCTGCTGTACCTCCATGCTAACCTTCAATGACTGATGTACCATGACACCCAGGTCTCGTTGCACCTCCCCTTTTCCTAATCTGTCACCAGTTTTTACCAGTTTTAGTCTGTCTCTCTGTTTTTACCACCAAAGTGGATAAACTCACATTTATCCACATTATACTTCATCTGCCATGCATTTGCCCACTCACCTAACCTATCCAAGTCACTCTGCAGCCTCATAGCATTCTCCTCGCAGCTCACACTGCCACCAAACTTAGTGTCATCCGCAAATTTGGAGATATTACATTTAATCCCCTCGTCTAAATCATTAATGTACAATGTAAACAGCTGGGGCCTCAGCACAGAACCTTGCGGTACCCCACTAGTCACTGCCTACCATTCTGAAAAGTACCCATTTACTCCTACTCTTTGCTTCCTATCTGACAACCAGTTCTCAATCCTCGTCAGCACACTACCCCAATCCCATGTGCTTTAACTTTGCACACTAATCTCTTGTGTGGGACCTTGTTGAAAGCCTTCTGAAAGTGCAAATACACCACATCAACTGGTTCTCCCTTGTCCACTCTACTGAAAACATCCCTCAAAAAATTCCAGAAGATTTGTCAAGCATGATTTCCCTTTCACAAATCCATGCTCTCTGGGACCTATCATGTCACCTCTTTCCAAATGCGCTGCTATGACATCCTTAATAATTGATTCCATCATTTTACCCATGACTGAGGTCAGGCTGACCGGTCTATAATTCCCTGCTTTCTCTCTCCCTCCTTTTTTAAAAAGTGGGGTTACATTGGCTACCCTCCACTCGATAGGAACTGATCCCGAGTCTATGGAATGTTGGAAAATGACTGTCAATGCATCCGCTATTTCCAAGGCCACCTCCTTAAGTACTCTGGGATGCAGTCCATCAGGCCCTGGGGATTTATTGGCCTTCAATCCCATCAATTTCCCCAACACAATTTCACGACTAATAAGGATTTCCCTCAGTTCCTCCTCCTTACTCGACCCTGTGATCGCTTTTATATCCAGAAGGTTGTTTGTGTCCTCCTTAGTGAATACTGAACCAAAGTACTTGTTCAATTGGTCCGCCATTTCTTTGTTCCCCGTTATGACTTCCCCTGATTCTGACTGCAGGGGACCTATGTTTGTCTTTACTAACCTTTTTCTCTTTACATATCTATAGAAACTTTTGCAATCCGTCTTAATGTTCCCTGCAAGCTTCTTCTCGTACTCCATTTTCCCTGTCCTAATCAAACCCTTTGTCCTCCTCTGCTGAGTTCTAAATTTCTCCCAGTCCCCGGGTTCGCTGCTATTTCTGGCCAATTTGTATGTCACTTCCTTGGCTTTAATACTATCCCTGATTTCCCTAGATAGCCATGGTTGAGCCACCTTCCCGTCCGGGGGGGCGCGCGGGTCAGGGATGGCGGGGAGCACAGGTCAGGTCGGGTCCGGGTGGGTGGGAGGGGGGTAGCGCGGGTCGGGTCGGGGGGCGGGGAGCGCGGGTTGGTGTCGGGTCAGGTCCGGTCCGATGGGGGCGTGTCCGGTCTGGGGCGGGGGGGGGGGGTCCGGTCCGGGGGGGGCGGGTCTGGTCCAGGGGCGGGGGGGGGGGGGAGCGGGAGTCGAGTCGGGTCGGGTCCGGTCGGGAGGAAGCAGGAGCTAGGCATGGGAGGTGCAGCCTTATCCACGCAGCCTGAGTGAGGCCATTCAGCCAGGGCTAGGGGCTGCATGCTTCGGGCCACTCCCACACAGTTTTGGGCGCCTGGAGCTACTGCACATGTGCGCCCACTGTAGTGAGCATGTGCAGAAGTCCCGGCACTGTTTTCAGCGCAGGGACCTGGCTCCACCCCCAACTGCTCGTGCTGTGCCACGCCCAGCTCCAGAGGACCTGCAGGGAGCCAGAGAATAGGTAAGTATTTTTTAGGCACATTTTGTGGCGCGAAAAACGAGCGTCCAGTTCGGGGCTGCGCCTTTCGAGGCGCGGCCCGAAACTTGGGCCCATTGAAACATAGAAATTAGGTGCAGGAGTAGACCATTCGGCCCTTTAAGCCTGCATCACCATTCACTAAGATCATGGCTGATCATTCCCTCAGTACCCCTTTCCTGCTTTCTCTCCATACCCCTTGATCCCTTTAGCCGTAAGGGCCATATCTAACTCCCTCTTGAATATATCCAATGAACTGGCATCAACAACTCTCTGTGGCAGCGAATTCCACAGGTTAACAACTCTCTGAGTGAAGAAGTTTCTCCTCTTCTCAGTCCTAAATGGCCTACCCCTTATCCTTAGACTATTTCCCCTGTTTCTGGACTTCCCCAACATCAGGAACATTCTTCCTGCATCTAACCTGTTCAGTCCCGTCAGAATTTTATATATTTCTATGAGATCCCCTCTCATCCTTATAAACTCCAGTGAATACAGGCCCAGTCAATCCAGTCTCTCCTCATATGTCAGTCCTGCCATCCTGGGAATCAGTCTGGTGAACCTTCGCTGCATTCCCTCAATTGCAAGAACGTCCTTCCTCAGATTCGGAGAACAAAACTGAACACAATATTCCAGGTGTGGCCTCACCAAAGCTCTGTACAACTGCAGTAAAACCTCCATGCTCCCATACTCAAATCCTCTCGCTATGAAGGCCAACATACCAGTTGCCTTCTTCACCACCTGCTGTACCTGCATGCCAACTTTCAATGACTGATGGACCATGACATCCAGGTCTCGTTGCATCTCTCCTTTTCCTAATCTGCTGCCATTCAGATAATATTCTGCCTCTGTGTTTTTGCCACCAAAGTGGATAACCTCACATTTATCCACATTATACTGCATCTGCCATGTGTTTGCCCACTCAGCTACCCTGTAGCCTCTTAGCATCCTCCTCACAGCTCACACCGCCACCCAGCTTAGTGTCATCTGCAAACTTGGAGATATTACACTCAATGCCTTCATTTAAATCATTAATGTATACTGTAAATAGCTGGGGTCCCAGCAATGAGCCCTGCGGCACCCCACTAGTCACTGCCTGCCATTCTGAAAAGGACCCATTTATCCCGACACTCTGCTTCCTGTCGGCCAACCAGTTCTCTATCCACATCAGTACATTAACCGCAATACCATGTGCTTTAATTTTGCACACCAATCTCTTGTGTCGGACCTTGTCAAAAGCCTTTTGAAAGTCCAAATACACCACATCCACTGGTTCTCCCTTGTCCACTCTACCAATTACATCCTCAAAAAATTCTAGAAGATTTGTCAAGCATGATTTCCCATTTATAAATCCATGCTGACTTGGACCGATCCTGTCACTGCTTTCCAAATGTGCTGCTATTTCATCTTTAGTAATTGATTCCAACCTTTTCCCCACGACTGATGTCAGGCTAAATTACCCATTTTCTCTCTCCCTCCTTTTTTAAAAAGTGGTGTTACATTAGCTACCCTCCAGTCCATAGGAACTGATCCAGAGTCGATAGACTGTTGGAAAATGATCACCAATGCGTCCACTATTTCTAGGGCTACTTCCTTAAGTACTCTGGGATGCAGACTATCAGGCCCCGGGGACTTAATGGCCTTCAATCCCATCAATTTCCTAACACAATTTCCAGTTTAATAAGGATTTCCTTCGGTTCCTCCTTCTCACTAGACCCTCAGTCCCCTACTATTTCCGGGAGTTAATTTGTGTCTTCCTTCGTGATGACAGAACCAAAGTATTTGTTTAACTGGTCCGCCATTTCTTTGTTCCCCATTACAAATTCACCTGAATCTGACTGCAAGGGATCTACGTTTGTCTTCACTCATCTTTTTCTCTTCACATAGATAAAAAAGCATTTGCAGTCAGTTTTTATGTTCGCAGCAACCTTCCTCTCATACTCTATTTTCCCTCTCCTAATTAAACCCTGTGACCTCCTTGCTGTATTATAAAATTCCCGCAGTCCTCAGGTTTGCTGCTTTTTCTGGCCAATTTATGTGCCTCTTCCTTGGATTTAACACTATCCTTAATTTCCCTTGTTAGCCACGGTTGAGCCACCTTCCCCATTTCATTTTTACTTCAGACAGAGATGTACAATTGTTGAAGTTCATCCATGTGATCTTTAAATGTTTGCCATTGCCTTTAAGTATCACTCGCCAGTCTATTCTAGTCAATTCATGTCTCATACCATCGAAGTTACCTTTCCTTAAGTTCAGCACCCTCGTCTCTGAATTAACTGTGTCACTCTCCATCTTAATAAAGAATTCTACCATGTTATGGCCACACTTCCCCAAGGGGCCTCGCACAACAAGATTGCTAATTAGTCCTTTCTCATTACACATCACCCAGTCTAGGATGGCCAGCCCTCTAGTTGATTCCTTGAGTTATTGGTCTAGAAAACCATCGCTAATACACTCCAGGAAATTCCCCTCCACCGCATTGCTACCAGTTTGGTTAGCCCAATCAATATGTAGATTAAAGTCACCCATGATAACTGCTGTACCTTTATTGCACACATCCCTTATTTCTTGTTTGATGCTGTCCCCAACCTCACTACTACTGTTTGGTGGTCTGTACACAACTCCCACTTGCGTTTTCTGCCCTTTGGTATTCCGTAGCTCCACTCATACCGGTTCCACATCATCCAGGCTAATGTTCTTCCTTACTAATGTGTTAATTTCCTTCTTAACCAGCAATGAAACCCCACCTCCTTTTCCTTTCTGTCTATCCTTCCTGAAATTTTGAATACCCCTGGATGTTGAGTTCCCAGCCTTGGTCACTCTGGAGCCATGTCTCCATGATGCCAATTACACCATATCCGTTAACTGCTATCTGCGCAGTTAATTCATCCACCTTATTACGAATACTCCTCGCATTGAGGCACAGAGCCTTCAGGCTTGTCTTTTTAACACGCTTTGCCTATTTAGTATTTTGCTATAATGTGGCCCTTTTTGCTTTTTGCCTTGGGTTTCTCTGCCCTCCACTTTTACTTTTCTTCTTTCTATCTTTTGCTTCTGCCTCCATTCTACTTCCCTCTGTCTCCCTGCATAGGTTCCCACCCCCCTGCCATATACGTTTTAACTCCTCCCCATCAGCACTAGTAATCACTCTCCCTATGACATTGGTTCCGGGCCTGCCCAGGTGCAGACCTTCCAGTTTGTATTGGTCCCACCTCCCCCAGAACCGGTTCCAATCCCCCAGGAATTTGAATCCCTCCCTTCTGCGCCACTCCTCAAACCACGTATTCATCTGAGCTTTCCTCCGATTCAGACTCTGACTAGCACGTGGCACTGATAGCAATCCTGAGATTACTACTTTTGAGGTCCTACTTTTTAATTTAGCTCCTAGCTCCCTAAATTGGTCTTGTAGGATCTCATCGCGTTCTTTACCTATATCGTTGGTACCTATATGCACCACTACAACTGGCTGTTCACCCTCCCCCTTCAAAATGTCCTGCAGCCGCTCCGAGACCCTTGCACCAGGGAGGCAACATACCATCCTGGAGTCTCGATTGCGGCCGCAGAAACGTCTGTCTATTCCCCTTCCAATAGAATACCCTACCACTATAGCTCTCCCACTCTTCTTCCTGCCCTCCTGTGCAGCAGAGCCACCATCGGTGCCATGAAAGTGGCTGCTGCTGCCCTCCCCTGATGAGTCATCCCCCTCAACAGTACCCAAAGCGGTGTATCTGTTTTGCAGGGGGATGACTGCAGGGGACCCCTGCACTACCTTCCTTGCACTGCTCTTCCTGTTGGTCACCCATCCCCTATCTAGCTGGGTACCCTTTACCTGTGGTATGGCCAATTCACAAAATGTGCTATTCATGACATCGTCAGCATCGCGGATGCTCCAGAGTAAATCCACCAGCAGCCCCAGTGCCATGCGGTCTGTCGAGTGCTGCAGCCGGATACATTCCCACACATATAGTCGTCAGGGACACTAGAAGCATCCCTGACTTCCCACATAGTACAGGAGGAGCAAAACACGTGTCCGAGCTCTCCTGCCATGACTTCGGACATAAACATAAGAACATAAGAATTAGGAACAGGAGTAGGCCATCTAGCCCCTCGAGCCTGCTCCGCCATTCAATAAGATTATGGCTGATCTGGCCATGGACTCAGCTCCACTTACCCGCCCTCTCCCCATAACCCTTAATTCCCTTATTGGTTAAAAATCTATCGATCTGTGACTTGAATACATTCTTTGAGCTAGCCTCAACTGCTTCCTTGGGCAGAGAATTCCACAGATTCACAACCCTCTGGGAGAAGAAATTCCTTCTCAACTCGGTTTTAAATTGGCTCCCCCGTATTTTGAGGCTGTGCCCCCTAGTTCTAGTCTCCCCGACCAGTGGAAACAACCTCTCTGCCTCTATCTTGTCTATCCCTTTCATTATTTTCAATGTTTCTATAAGATCACCCCTCATCCTTCTGAACTCCAACGAGTAAAGACCCAGTCTACTCAATCTATCTTCATAAGGTAACCCCCTCATTTCCGGAATCAGCCTAGTGAATCGTCTCTGTACCCCCTCCAAAGCTAGTATATCCTTCCTTAAGTAAGGTGACCAAAACTGCACGCAGTACTCCAGGTGCGGCCTCACCAATACCCTTTACAGTTGCAGCAGGACCTCCCTGCTTTTGTACTCCATCCCTCTCGCAATGAAGGCCAACATTCCATTCGCCTTCCTGATTACCTGCTGCACCTGCAAACTAACTTTTTGGGATTCAAGGACCCCCAGGTCCCTCTGCACCGCAGCATGTTGTAATTTCTCCCCATTCAAATAAAATTCCCCTTTACTGGTTTTTTTCCAAGCTGAATGACCTCACACTTTCCAACATTGTATTCCATCTGCCAAACCTTAGCCCATTCGCTTAACCTATCTAAATCTCTTTGCAGCCTCTATGTGTCCTCTATACAACCCGCTTTCCCACTAATCTTTGTGTCATCTGCAAATTTTGTTACACTACACTCTGTCCCCTCTTCCAGGTCATCTATGTATATTGTAAACAGTTGTGGTCCCAGCACCGATCCCTGTGGCACACCACTAACCACCGATTTCCAACCCGAAAAGGACCCATTTATCCCGACTCTCTGCTTTCTGTTAGCCAGCCAATTCTCTATCCATGCTAATACATTTCCTCTGACCCCGCGAACCTTTATGTTCTGCAGTAACCTTTTGTGTGGCACCTTATTGAATGCCTTTTGGAAATCTAAATACACCACATCCATCGGTACACCTCTATCCACCATGCTCGTTATATCCTCAAAGAATTCCAGTAAATTAGTTATACATGATTTCCCCTTCATGAATCCATGTTGCGTCTGCTTGATTGCACTATTCCTATCTAGATGTCCCGCTATTTCTTCCTTAATGATAGTTTCAAGCATTTTCCCCACTACAGATGTTAAACTAACCGGTCTATAGTTACCTGCCTTTTGTCTGCCCCCTTTTTTAAACAGAGGAGTTACATTAGCTGCTTTCGAATCTGATGGTACCTCCCCAGAGTCCAGAGAATTTTGGTAGATTATAACGAATGCATCTGCTATAACTTCCGCCATCTCTTTTAATACCCTGGAATGCATTTCATCAGGACCAGGGGACTTGTCTACCTTGAGTCCCATTAGCCTGTCCAGCACTATCCCGCTAGTGATTGCCTCAAGGTCCTCCCTTCCCATATTCCTGTGACCAGCAATTTTTGGCATGGTTTTTGTGTCTTCCACTGTGAAGACCGACCAAAATAATTATTTAAGGTCTCAGCCATTTCCACATTTCCCATTATTAAATCCCCCTTCTCATCTTCTAAGGGACCAACATTTACTTTAGTCACTCTTTTCCATTTTATATATCTGTAAAAGCTTTTACTATCTGTTTTTATGTTTTGCGCAAGTTTACCCTCGTAATCTATCTTTCCTTTCTTTATTGCTTTCTTAGTCATTCTTTGCTGTCGTTTAAAATTTTCCCAATCTTCTAGTTTCCCACTAACCTTGGCCACCTTATACGCATCGGTTTTTAATTTGATACTCTCCTTTATTTCCTTGGTTATCCACGGCTGGTTATCCCTTCTCTTACCGCCCTTAATGCTTAGATTAGCTTAATTTGGCAACAACAATGCTAAAATTTATTTACTGATGAAGAAAAAGAAAAAGAAAAACTACTCACCAATCACCAGCCAATCGCTTACCCCCTTGGCTGTGACTTCACCCTTTGATTTCTTTCTACTTCTTTTTTGCCTTCGCTCCCTGTGCAGTTGCACGGGCTGGCCTTTTGTAGTCCTCCCCATGCTGCCACTCCACCTCCTCGATGTCCCGCTGGCCTACCGACGACTGTTGGGCCTTTTGTAGGCCCCGCCACGCTGCCGTTTGATTTTACCATTTCTGAGTAACTAGGTTTTTTATTAAACCTGGCAGTCATGGAATAGTGGGGCAGAAATTCTGGCCTCCCGGGTCCGTACGGAGTGTCGATGGACCCGGGAAGGCATTGCAAAAGCCAGTTTTCAACGCACAATTCGCATGCGCTGAAAACCGGCTTTTCCGATCTGTCAAGCTGGAGCTGGACAGATCCTCCACATCTCAGGAGCGAGGACATTTGCAAGGGCAAGATTGTGGTATTTACCCATATCTTACCCAGCAAATGTCTTGAAACTCTTGCGCTTGATAAAAGCAGGCGCATAGCCTACTTTTACAGATGTAAGAGTTTTAAAACACACTTAAAACATAAAGAATAAAATTTAAAAAACACATTTTATTTTTAAAAACCATGCTCACTACATTAAAGTTATCTTGAAGCATTATTAAAAAACTTTTAAAAATATTTTTTCTTTTAATAATACGTAAATAACTTTAATTTAAATTAATGTTAAATATGTAGTGTATTTTTTCCATTTTTTATTAGTGCTTTGTGTGTTTGGGAGTGTTTCTCATTCATGATAATGGGAAGTCCAACTTATGGAGTTCCCATTATTATGAATGAGAGCATACTTTACCTGATTGGCTGCCCTGTGCCATGTGACTCCAGCTCCAGCCCTGCGTATGTCCTGACGTGCTCGTGCTGCGACACGCAGTCAGAGGAGGCTTCAGGACCGGGAACTCACGTGGGCACAGCAGCTTCAGGTAGATACGCATCTTTTTAAAGTTTTTTACCCGATCGCCCGCGGGAAGCAGCCGACCGGGATTTCTGGGCCGATATGCCAAAGATTTCATGTTGAACTATAGAAATTGCAGAGAGGAGGGTCATATTTGTGCGACAATCTTGATGAGTCACTTGGAAAAGGCTTGGGCCGAGCTTAGTCTGCTTACCGTCTGAGCTGAGTGTGTTGCTTGAAATTTATTCAAGAGAGCTTTTTTAGTAAGTATGTAGTTAGCCCAACACGACAGGGAGCGGTCTTGGATTTAGTTTTGGGGAATGAAGCTGGGCAGGCTGAAGGGGTATTAGTGGGAGAACACTTGGGTGCCAGAGACCATAATTCAGTCAGATTCAAGTTGGTTATGGATAAGGACAAGGATAGGTCTGGAATAAAAGTCCCGAATTGGGGAAAAGCTAATTTTGCTAAGTTAAGGAGTGATTTGGCCAAAATGGATTGGAAACAGGTACTTGTGGGTAAATAAGTGTCGGAACAGTGGGAGGCATTCAAGGGGGAGATCCAGAAGGCACAGGCCAAACATGTGCCCTGAAAGAAAAAGGCTGGGAAAAATAATTCTAGAGCCCCCTGGATGTCTAGGGACTTATAGGGGAGGATAAAGAAAAAAAGGGAAGCTTATGTCATATAGCGATGGCTAAATACTATAGAGGAATATAGAAAGTTAAGAGGCAAAATTGAAAAGGATATTAAGAATGCTAAGAGAGAGACGAGAAATTCTTGGCTAGTAAAATTAAGAACTAACAAGGGAAATTAGGGATAGTGTTAGATCCAAGGAAGAGGCATATAAATTGGTGAGAAAAAGCAGCAAACTGGAGGACTGGGAGAAATTTAGAAATCAGCAGAGGAGGACAAAGGGTTTAATTAGGAGGGGGAAAATAAAGTATGAGAGGAAGCTTGCCGGGAACATAAAAACTGACTGTAAAAGCTTCTATAGATATGTAAGGAGAAAAAGATTAGTGAAGACCAACGTAGGTTCTTTGCAGACAGATTCAGGTGAATTTATAATGGGGAACAAAGAAATGGCAGACCAATTGAACAAATAATTTGGATCTGTCTTCACTACGAAAGACACAAATAACCTTCCAGAAATACTAGGGGTTCAAGGGTCTAGCAATAAGGAGGAACTGAAAGAAATCCTTATTAGTCAGGAAATTGTGTTAGGGAAATTGATAGGATTGAAGGCCGATAAATCCCCAGGGCCTGATAGGCTGCATCCAGAGTACTTAAGGAAGTCACCTTAGAAATAGTGGATGCATTGGTGATCATTTTCCAACACTCTATTGACTCTGGATCAGTTCCTATGGACTGGAGGGTAGCTAATGTAACACCACTTTTTAAAAAAGGAGGGAGAGAGCAAACGGGGAATTATAGACTGGTTAGCCTGACATCAGTGGTGGGGAAAATATAGGAATCAATTATTAAAGATGAAATAGCAGCGCATTTGGAAAGCAGTGACAGGATCGGTCCAAGTCAGCATGGATTTATGAAAGGGAAATCATGCTTGACAAATCTTCGAGAATTTTTTGAGGATGTAATTAGTAGAGTGGACAAGGGAGAACCAGTGGATGTGGTGTATTTGGACTTTCAAAAGGCTTTTGACAAGGTCCCACACAAGTGATTCGTGTGCAAAATTAAAGCACATGGTATTGGAGGACCTGGATAGAGAACTGGTTGGCAGACAGGAAGCAGAGAGTCGGAATAAATGGGTCCTTTTCAGAATGGCAGGCAGTGACCAGTGGGGTGCTGAAGTGATCAGTGCTGGGACCCCAGCTACTTACAATATACATCAATGATTTAGATGAAGGAATTGGATGTAATGTCTCCAAGTTTGCAGATGACATTAAGCTGAGTGGTGGTGTGAGCTGTGAGGAGGATGCTAAGAGACTGCAGGGTGACTTGGACAGGTTAGGTGAGTGGGCAACTGCAAGGCAGATGCAGTATAATGTGGCTAAATGTGAGGTTATCCACTTTGGTGGCAAAAACAGGAAGGCAGAATATTATCTGAATAGTAACAGATTAGGAAAAGGGGAGGTGCAACGAGACCTGGGTGTCATGGTACATCAGTCATTGAAGGTTGGCATGCAGATACAGCAGGCGGTGAAGAAGGCAAATGGCATGTTGGCCTTCATAGCTAGAGGATTTGAGTATGGGAGCAGGGAGGTTTTACTACCGTTGTACAGAGCCTTGGTGAGGCCACACCTGGAGTATTGTGTACAGTTTTGGTCTCCTAACCTGAGGAAGAATGTTCTTGCTATTGAGGGAGTGCAGCGAAGGTTCACCAGACTGATTCCAGGGATGGCAGGACTGACATATGAGGAGAGACTGGATCAACTGAGCTTGTATCCATTGGAGTTTAGAAGAATGAGCGGGCATCTCATAGAAACATATAAAATTCTGACGGGATTGGACAGGTTAGAGGTAGGAAGAATGTTCCCATTGCTGAGGAGTTCCAGAACCAGGGGTCACAGTCTAAGAATAAGGGGTAAGCCATTTAGGGTCGAGATGAGGAGAAACTTCGTCACTCAGAGAGTGGGTAACCTGTGGAATTCTCCACCGCAGAAAGTTGTTGAGGCCAGTTCGTTAGATATATTCAAAAGGGAGTTCGATATGGCCCTTAGGGCCAAAGGGATCAAGGGGTATGGAGAGAAAGTAGGAAAGGGGTACTAAGGTTGAATGATCAGCCATGATCTTATTGAATGGTGGTGTAGGCTCGAAGGGCCAAATGGCCTACTCCTGCCCCTAATTTCTATGTTTCTATGAAAACCCTAAGATGTTTGATAAATATATTAAGAATAAGAGGGTAACTAAAGAAAGGTTAGGCCTATTAGAGGCCATGAGGATAATCTTTGTGTGGAGGCGGAAGATGTTGGTAAGGTTCTTAACGAATAGTTTGCATCTGTTTTCACAAAGGAAAGGGGCAATTATGATAATGCTATCGAGGAGGAGTGTGATATTCTGGAAGAAATAAATATAGTGAGAGAGGAAGTATTAAGTATTTGATAATCCCCAGGCCTGGGTGAAATGCATCCCAGGCTGTTGAGCGAAGGCCTTGACCATCATTTTCCCGTCCTCTTTGGATCTGGGCATGGTGCCGGAGGATTGGAGGACTGCTAATGTAGTACCCTTGGTTAAGAAGAGAAAAAGGGATAGGCCGAGTAATTACAGGCCTGTCAGCCTAACCTCAGTGGTGGAAAAATTCTTGGAAAAAATCTTGAAAGACAGGATAAATCTATATTTGGAAAGGCAAGGATTAATTAGGGACAGTGGGCACGGATTGTTAAGGGGAGATCGTGTTTGACTAACCTGATTGAATTTTTTGAGGAGGTAACCAAGAAAGTCAATGAGGGCAGTGCATACGATGTAGTGTACATGGATTTCAGCAAAGCTTTTGATAAGGTCCCACATGGTAGACTGGTCATGAAGGTTAAAGCCCAAGGGCAAGTTGAATCCAAAATTGGCTTTGAGATAGGAAGCAAAAGGTAATGGTTGATGGATGTTTTTGTGACTGGAAGGATGTTCCCAGTGGGGTTCCGCAGGGCTCAGTACTGGGACCCTTGCTTTCTGTGGTATATATCAACGATTTAGATTTGAATACAGGGAGTATGATTAAGAAGTTTGCAGACGACACTAAAATTGGCTGTGTGGTTGATAATGAAGAGGAAAGTCACGGGCTGCAGGAGGATATCAATCTACTGGTCAGGTGGGCAGAGCAGTGGCAACTGTAATTTAATTCAGAGAAGTGTGAGGTGATGCACTTTGGGAGGGCTAATAAGGAAAGGGTATACCCATGAAGTGGTAGGCCACTTAATAGTGTAGATGAACAAAGGGACCTTGGAGTGCTTGTCCACAGATCCCTGAAAGTAGCAGGCCAGGTGCATAAGGTGGTTAAGAAGGTATACGGAATGCTTGCCTTTATTGGCCGAGGCATAGAATATAAGAACAGGGAGATTATGCTTAAATTATATAATACTTTGTTTAGGCCACAGCTGGAGTACTTCGTGCAGTTCTGGTTGCCGTATTATAGGAAAGATGTGATTGCACTAGAGAGGGTGCAGAGGAGATTTACGAGGATGTTGCCTGGAATGGAGAATTTTAATTATGAGGACAGATTGGATAGGCTGGGTTTGTTCTCATTGGAACAGAGGAGGTTGAGAGGAGACCTCATTGAGGTGTACAAAATATTGAGGGGCCTGGACATATTGAATAGTGAGGGCCTATTTCCATTGGTGGAGGGGTCTATTACGAGGGGGCATAGTTTTAAGGTGGGTGGTGGAAGGTTTAGAGGGGACTTGAAGGGAGGCTTCTTTATGCAGAGGATCTGGAACTCGCTGCCTGGAAGAGTGGTGGATGCAGAAACCCTCACCACTTTTATGAGATGGTTGGCTGATGCAATATTAATGGTAAGTACTGCAGGGAATTGAATACAGCCAGGGTGATCTCCTGGACTAGTTTCGATTGTATGGATGGGTCGGAGAGGAATTTTCCCAGATATTTTTCTCCCTAAATTGGCCTGGCTTTTTATCTGGTTTTTGCCTCTCCCAGGAGATCACATGGCTCCGGTTGGGGTGGAGTGTAGAATGTTTCAATATAAGAGGTGTCGCAGTTGTGTGAGGCAGACTTTCCTTTCCGTCATTGTTCATAGGTTTATATGTAACCTTCAGGGCTGCTGACCGAGGGTCGTGCGGCTCTTTGTCGGCCGGTGTGGACACGATGGGCTGAAATAGCCTCTTTCTGCGCTGTAAATTTCTATGTTTCTATGTTTCTATGTTACATAACATATCGTGTCAGAGTGCTCGGACCCAGCCATGTGAGTGTGGCCCAAGAACACAATAAATGCTGAGTAGAAAATTGTCTTTTAAAAAAAATATAGATGAGGGAATTGCCCAGGATGCCCAGCTGTCAGGCATGGCTCAGTGGGTAGCACTCTCGCCTCTGAGTCTGAAGATTGTGAGGTCAGGTCCTACTCCAGAGACTTGAGCACCAAATCCAGGCTGATACTCTAATGCATTACTGAGGGAGTGCTGCACTGTTGCAGGAGCCGTCTTTCGGTTGAGATGTTAAACCGAGGCCCTGTCTGCCCTCTCAGTTGGACATAAAAGATCACGTTATTTTTAAGACGAGCAGGGGAGTTCACCCCAGTGTACTCGTCAATGTTAATCCCTCAACCAACGTCACTAAAACAGATTATATGGTCACTATCACCTTGCTTGCTGTGTGCACATTGGCTGCTGTCAGGTTTACACACTTTTATAGAAGGCACAGAAAGACCCCACAAACTAAAAATGATTTAACACAAGCTTTTGGGATTGACTGGATAAAGCAAGAAAAAGGTGCCAGCCCGGGGCAGCTGATGACTCATCACCAACTTAGAACAATCTCTGCGGCTGAGAGTCAGACATGTTTATGCATAGAAGCAAAGAGGTTGATACATTTCATATAAACCCACAGAAGAGCCCCTGGAATGATTGGCTGAAGGGGGAAGAACAATTCTCTCCAGAGACTCCAAGTCTGCAAGAAACCAGGATAACAAAAGAACCCCACAAGGTGCACATTTTTGGAGAACGGGGTACTTAAGATGAGGAGTTATCTTTTGACCTGTAGAATCCGTGTGCAAATTGGGGATATCCAGGCCCATCATGGCAGTCAGTCAAACGGAGCACCGCTAATAACGAATCGATCCAGGCAGATTAATGGAATCCCCAGCTCAATGGATGATTTATTGATAAAATGGATATATATACACGAGCTGGGAGTGGCTCAGATGGTGATTTATTGATAAAATGGATATATATACACGAGCTGGGAGTGGCTCAGGGAGTGATTTACTGATAAAATGGATATATATACACGAGCTGGGAGTGGCTCAGATGGTGATTTATTGATAAAATGGATATATATACGCGAGCTGGGATTGGCTCAGGGGGTGATTTATTGATAAAATGGATATATATACACGAGCTGGGAGTGGCTCGGGGTGATTTATTGATAAAATGGATAACAATACACTAGCTGTGAGTGGCTCGGGGTGATTTATTGATAAAATGGATATATATACATGAGCTGGGAGTGGCTCGGGGTGATTTAATAATAAAATGGATATATATACACGAGCTGGGAGTGGCTCAGGGGGTGATTTATTGATAAAATGGATATATATATACATGAGCTGGGAGTGGCTCGGGGTGATTTAATAATAAAATGGATATATATACACGAGCGGGTAGTGACTCGGGTTGATTTATTAATAAAATGGATATATATACATGAGCTGGGAGTGGCTCAGAGGGTGATTTATTGATACAATGGATATATATACACGAGCTGGGAGTGGCTGAGAGGGTGATTTATTGATAAAATGGATATATATACATGAGCTGGGAGTGGCTAAGGGTGATTTATTGATAAAATGGATAGATATACACGAGCTGGGAGTGACTCAGGGGGTGATTTATTGATAAAATGGATGTATATACACGAGCTGGGTGCGGCTCGGGGAGTGATTTATTGATAAAATGGATATATATACACGAGCTGGGAGTAGCTCAGGGGGTGATTTATTGATAAAATGGATATATAAACACAAACTGGGAGTGGCTCAGAGGGTGATTTATTGATAAAATGGATATATATACACAGGAGCTGCGATCAGCTCAGGGGGTGATTTATTGATAAAATGGATATATATACACGAACTGGGAGTGGATCAGGGTAATTTATTGATAAAATGGATATATATACACGAGCTGGAAGTGGCTCAGGGGGTGATTTATTGAAAAAATGTATATATGTACACGAGCTGGGAGTGGCTCAGGGGGTGATTTATTGATAAAAATGGATATATATACACGAGCTGGGAGTGGCTCAGGGTGATTTATTGATAAAATATATATATACACGAGCTGGGAGTAGTTCAGGGGGTAATTTATTGATAAAATGGATATATATACACGAGCTGGGAGTGGCTCAGGGTGATTTATTGATAAAATTTATATATACACGAGCTGGGAGTACCTCAGGGGGTGATTTATTGAAAAAATGGATATATATACACGAGCTGGGTGTGGCTCAGAGGGTGATTTATTGATAAAATGGATATATATACACGAGCTGGGAGTAGCTCAGGGGACGATTTATTGATAAAAATGGATATATATACACGAGCAGGAAGCGGCTCGGGGAGAGATTTATTGATAAAATAGATATATATACACGAGCTGGGAGTGGCTCAGAGGGTGATTTATTGATAAAATAGATATATATACACGAGCTGGAAGTGGCTCAGAGGGTGATTTATTGATAAAATGGATATATATACAGGAGCTGGGAGTGGCTCAGGGGGTGATTTATTGATAAAATGGATATATATACACGAGCAGGGAGTGGCTCAGGGGGTGATTTATTGATAAAATGGATATATATACACGAGCTGGGAGTGGCACCGGGTGATTTATTGATAAAATGGATATATATACACGAGCTGGGAGTGGCTCAGAGGGTGATTTATTGATAAAATGGATATATATACAGGAGCTGGGAGTGGCTCAGGGGGTGATTTATTGATAAAATGGATATATATACACGAGCAGGGAGTGGCTCAGGGGGTGATTTATTGATAAAATGGATATATATACACGAGCTGGAAGCGGCTCGGGGAGTGATTTATTGATAAAAATAGATATATATACACGAGCTGGGAGTGGCTCAGGTTGATTTATTGATAAAATAGATAGATATACAAGAGCTGGGAGTGGCTCGGGGAGTGATTTATTGATAAAATGGATATATATACACGAGCTGGGAGTGGCACAGGGGGCGATTTATTGATAAAATGGATATATATACACGAGCTGGGAGTGGCACCGGGTGATTTATTGATAAAATGGATATATATACACGAGCTGGGAGTGGCTCAGAGGGTGATTTATTGATAAAATGGATATATATACACGAGCTGGGAGTGGCTCGGGGTGATTTATTGATAAAATGGATAAAAATACACGAGCTGGGTGTAGCTCAGGGGATGGTTTATTGATAAAAATGGATAACAATACACTAACTGTGAGTGGCTCGGGGTGATTTATTGATAAAATGGATATATATACATGAGCTGGGAGTGGCTCGGGGTGATTTAATAATAAAATGGATATATATACACGAGCTGGGAGTGGCTCAGGGGGTGATTTATTGATAAAATAGATATATATACACGAGCGGGGAGTGACTCGGGTTGATTTATTAATAAAATGGATATATATACATGAGCTGGGTGTGGCTCAGGGAGTGATTTATTGATAATATGGATATATATACACAAGCTGGGAGTGGCACCGGGTGATTTATTGATAAAATGGATTTATATACACGAGCTGGGAGTGGCTCAGGGAGTGATTTATTGATAAAATGGATATATATACACGAGCAGGGAGTGGCTCAGCTGGTGATTTATTGATAAAATGGATATATATACACGAGCAGGGAGCGGCTCGGGGACTGATTTATTGATAAAATGGATATATATACACGAGCTGGGAGTGGCTCAGGTTGATCTATTGATAAAAATAGATATATATACACGAGCTGGGACTAGCTCAGAGGGTGATTTATTGATAAAAATGGATATATATACACGAGCTGGGAGTGGCTCAGGTTGATCTATTGATAAAAATAGATATATATACATGAGCTGGGACAAGCTCAGAGGGTGATTTATTGATAAAAATGGATATATATACACGAGCTGCGAGTGGCTCAGGGGGTGATTTATTGATAAAATGGATATATATCCACGAGCTGGGACTAGCTCAGAGGGTGATTTATTGATAAAAATGGATATATATACACGAGCTGGGAGTGGCTCAGGGGGTGATTTATTGATAAAATGGATATATATACACGAGCTGGGAGTGGCTCAGGTTGATCTATTGATAAAAATAGATATATATACACGAGCTGGGAGTGGCTCAGAGGGTGATTTATTGATAAAAATGGATATATATACACGAGCTGGGAGTGGCTCAGGGGGTGATTTATTGATAAAATGGATATATATCCACGAGCTGGGACTAGCTCAGAGGGTGATTTATTGATAAAATAGATATATATACACGAGCTGGGAGTGGCTCGGGGAGTGATTTATTGATAAAATGGATAGATATAAACGAGCTGGGAGTAGCTCAGGGGGTGATTTATTGATAAAATGGATATATATACACAAGCTGGGAGGGGCTCGGGGAGTGATTTATTGATAAAATAGTTATATATAAACGAGCTGGGAGTGGCTCAGGTTGATTTATTGATAAAATGGATATATATACATGAGCTGGGAGTGGCTCAGGTTGATTTATTGATAAAATAGATATACATACACGAGCTGGGACTGGCTGAGAGGGTGATTTATTGATAAAATGGATATATATACACGAGCTGGGAGTGGCTCAGATGGTGATTTATTGATAAAATGGATATATATACGCGAGCTGGGATTGGTTCAGGGCGTGATTTATTGATAAAATGGATATATATACACGAGCTGGGAGTAGCTCAGGGGATGATTTATTGATAAAAATGGATAACAATACACTAGCTGTGAGTGGCTCGGAGTGATTTATTGATAAAATGGATATATATACATGAGCTGGGAGTGGCTCGGGGTGATTTAATAATAAAATGGATATATATACACGAGCTGGGAGTGGCTCAGGGGGTGATTTATTGATAAAATGGATATATATACATGAGCTGGGAGTGGCTCGGGGTGATTTAATAATAAAATGGATATATATACACGAGCTGGGAGTGGCTCAGGGGGTGATTTATTGATAAAATAGATATATATACACGAGCGGGGAGTGACTCGGGTTGATTTATTAATAAAATGGATATATATACATGAGCTGGGTGTGGCTCAGGGAGTGATTTATTGATAATATGGATATATATACACAAGCTGGGAGTGGCACCGGGTGATTTATTGATAAAATGGATTTATATACACGAGCTGGGAGTGGCTCAGGGAGTGATTTATTGATAAAATGGATATATATACACGAGCAGGGAGTGGCTCAGCTGGTGATTTATTGATAAAATGGATATATATACACGAGCAGGGAGCGGCTCGGGGACTGATTTATTGATAAAATGGATATATATACACGAGCTGGGAGTGGCTCAGGTTGATCTATTGATAAAAATAGATATATACACACGAGCTGGGACTAGCTCAGAGGGTGATTTATTGATAAAAATGGATATATATACACGAGCTGGGAGTGGCTCAGGTTGATCTATTGATAAAAATAGATATATATACATGAGCTGGGACAAGCTCAGAGGGTGATTTATTGATAAAAATGGATATATATACACGAGCTGGGAGTGGCTCAGGGGGTGATTTATTGATAAAATGGATATATATCCACGAGCTGGGACTAGCTCAGAGGGTGATTTATTGATAAAAATGGATATATATACACGAGCTGGGAGTGGCTCAGGGGGTGATTTATTGATAAAATGGATATATATACACGAGCTGGGAGTGGCTCAGGTTGATCTATTGATAAAAATAGATATATATACACGAGCTGGGAGTGGCTCAGAGGGTGATTTATTGATAAAAATGGATATATATACACGAGCTGGGAGTGGCTCAGGGGGTGATTTATTGATAAAATGGATATATATCCACGAGCTGGGACTAGCTCAGAGGGTGATTTATTGATAAAATAGATATATATACACGAGCTGGGAGTGGCTCGGGGAGTGATTTATTGATAAAATGGATAGATATAATCGAGCTGGGAGTAGCTCAGGGGGTGATTTATTGATAAAATGGATATATATACACAAGCTGGGAGGGGCTCGGGGAGTGATTTATTGATAAAATAGATATATATAAACGAGCTGGGAGTGGCTCAGGTTGATTTATTGATAAAATGGATATATATACATGAGCTGGGAGTGGCTCAGGTTGATTTATTGATAAAATAGATATACATACACGAGCTGGGACTGGCTGAGAGGGTGATTTATTGATAAAATGGATATATATACACGAGCTGGGAGTGGCTCAGATGGTGATTTATTGATAAAATGGATATATATACGCGAGCTGGGATTGGTTCAGGGCGTGATTTATTGATAAAATGGATATATATACACGAGCTGGGAGTAGCTCAGGGGATGATTTATTGATAAAAATGGATAACAATACACTAGCTGTGAGTGGCTCGGAGTGATTTATTGATAAAATGGATATATATACATGAGCTGGGAGTGGCTCGGGGTGATTTAATAATAAAATGGATATATATACACGAGCTGGGAGTGGCTCAGGGGGTGATTTATTGATAAAATAGA
The DNA here is from genome assembly GCF_044704955.1 of Pristiophorus japonicus. Classification (NCBI taxonomy): domain Eukaryota; kingdom Metazoa; phylum Chordata; class Chondrichthyes; family Pristiophoridae; genus Pristiophorus; species Pristiophorus japonicus. Next base: position 4,414,085 of record NC_091987.1, read on the forward strand.
TATATATACACGAGCGGGGAGTGACTCGGGTTGATTTATTAATAAAATGGATATATATACATGAGCTGGGTGTGGCTCAGAGGGTGATATATTGATAAAATGTATATATATACATGAGCTGGGAGTGGCTCAGGGTGATTTATTAATAAAATGGAGAGATATTCACGAGCTGGGAATGTCTCAGAGGGTGATTTATTGATAAAATGGATAGATATACACGAGCTGGGAGTGACTCAGGGGGTGATTTATTGATAAAAAGGATGTATATACACGAGCTGGGAGTGACTCAGGGGGTGATTTATTGATAAAATGGATATATATACACGAGCTGGGAGTAGCTCAGGGGGTGATTTATTGATAAAAATGGATATATATACACGAGCTGGGAGTGGCTCAGGGTGATTTATTGATAAAATGGATATATATACACAGGAGCTGCGATCAGCTCAGGGGGTGATTTATTGATAAAATGGATATATATACACAGGAGCTGCGATCAGCTCAGGGGGTGATTTATTGATAAAATGGATATATATACACGAACTGGGAGTGGATCAGGGTAATTTATTGATAAAATGGATATATATACACGAGCTGGGAGTGGCTCAGGGGGTGATTTATTGAAAAAATGTATATATATACACGAGCTGGGAGTGGCTCAGGGGGTGATTTATTGATAAAAATGGATATATATACACGAGCTGGGAGTGGCTCAGGGTGATTTATTGATAAAATGGATATCTATACACGAGCTGGGAGTAGCTCAGGGGGCGATTTATTGATAAAAATGAATATATATACACGAGCAGGAAGCGGCTCGGGGAGAGATTTATTGATAAAATAGATATATATACACGAGCTGGGAGTGGCTCAGGTTGATTTATTGATAAAATGAATATATATACACGAGCTGGGAGTGGCTCAGGTGGTGATTTATTGATAAAATGGATATATATACACGAGCTGGGATTGGTTCAGGGCGTGATTTATTGATAAAATGGATATATATACACGAGCTGGGAGTAGCTCAGGGAATGATTTATTGATAAAAATGGATAACAATACACTAGCTGTGAGTGGCTCGGAGTGATTTATTGATAAAATGGATATATATATACATGAGCTGGGAGTGGCTCGGGGTGATTTAATAATAAAATGGATATATATACACGAGCTGGGAGTGGCTCAGGGGGTGATTTATTGATAAAATAGATATATATACACGAGCGGGGAGTGACTCGGGTTGATTTATTAATAAAATGGATATATATACATGAGCTGGGTGTGGCTCAGAGGGTGATATATTGATAAAATGTATATATATATACATGAGCTGGGAGTGGCTCAGGGTGATTTATTAATAAAATGGAGAGATATTCACGAGCTGGGAATGTCTCAGAGGGTGATTTATTGATAAAATGGATAGATATACACGAGCTGGGAGTGACTCAGGGTGTGATTTATTGATAAAAAGGATGTATATACACGAGCTGGGAGTGACTCAGGGGGTGATTTATTGATAAAATAGATATATATACACGAGCTGGGAGTGGCTCGGGGAGTGATTTATTGATAAAATGGATAGATATAAACGAGCTGGGAGTAGCTCAGGGGGTGATTTATTGATAAAATGGATATATATACACAAGCTGGGAGGAGCTCGGGGAGTGATTTATTGATAAAATAGATATATATAAACGAGCTGGGAGTGGCTCAGGTTGATTTATTGATAAAATGGATATATATACATGAGCTGGGAGTGGCTCAGGTTGATTTATTGATAAAATAGATATACATACACGAGCTGGGACTGGCTGAGAGGGTGATTTATTGATAAAATGGATATATATACACGAGCTGGGAGTGGCTCAGATGGTGATTTATTGATAAAATGGATATATATACGCGAGCTGGGATTGGTTTAGGGCGTGATTTATTGATAAAATGGATATATATACACGAGCTGGGAGTAGCTCAGGGGATGATTTATTGATAAAAATGGATAACAATACACTAGCTGTGAGTGGCTCGGAGTGATTTATTGATAAAATGGATATATATACATGAGCTGGGAGTGGCTCGGGGTGATTTAATAATAAAATGGATATATATACACGAGCTGGGAGTGGCTCAGGGGGTGATTTATTGATAAAATAGATATATATACACGAGCGGGGAGTGACTCGGGTTGATTTATTAATAAAATGGATATATATACATGATCTGGGTGTGGCTCAGAGGGTGATATATTGATAAAATGTATATATATACATGAGCTGGGAGTGGCTCAGGGTGATTTATTAATAAAATGGAGAGATATTCACGAGCTGGGAATGTCTCAGAGGTTGATTTATTGATAAAATGGATAGATATACACGAGCTGGGAGTGACTCAGGGGGTGATTTATTGATAAAAAGGATGTATATACACGAGCTGGGAGTGACTCAGGGGGTGATTTATTGATAAAATGGATATATATACACGAGCTGGGAGTAGCTCAGGGGGTGATTTATTGATAAAATGGATATATATACACAGGAGCTGCGATCAGCTCAGGGGGTGATTTATTGATAAAATGGATATATATACACGAACTGGGAGTGGATCAGGGTAATTTATTGATAAAATGGATATATATACACGAGCTGGGAGTGGCTCAGGGGGTGATTTATTGAAAAAATGTATATATATACACGAGCTGGGAGTGGCTCAGGGGGTGATTTATTGATAAAAATGGATATATATACACGAGCTGGGAGTGGCTCAGGGTGATTTATTGATAAAATAAATATATACACGATCTGGGAGTAGCTCAGGGGGTAATTTATTGATAAAATGGATATATATACACGAGCTGGGTGTGGCTCAGAGGGTGATTTATTGATAAAATGGATATATATACACGAGCTGTGAGTGGCTCAGGGTGATTTATTGATAAAATGGATATCTATACACGAGCTGGGAGTAGCTCAGGGGGCGATTTATTGATAAAAATGAATATATATACACGAGCAGGAAGCGGCTCGGGGAGAGATTTATTGATAAAATAGATATATATACACGAGCTGGGAGTGGCTCAGGTTGATTTATTGATAAAATGAATATATATACACGAGCTGGGAGTGGCTCAGGTGGTGATTTATTGATAAAATGGATATATATACACGAGCTGGGATTGGTTCAGGGCGTGATTTATTGATAAAATGGATATATATACACGAGCTGGGAGTAGCTCAGGGGATGATTTATTGATAAAAATGGATAACAATACACTAGCTGTGAGTGGCTCGGAGTGATTTATTGATAAAATGGATATATATATACATGAGCTGGGAGTGGCTCGGGGTGATTTAATAATAAAATGGATATATATACACGAGCTGGGAGTGGCTCAGGGGGTGATTTATTGATAAAATAGATATATATACACGAGCGGGGAGTGACTCGGGTTGATTTATTAATAAAATGGATATATATACATGAGCTGGGTGTGGCTCAGAGGGTGATATATTGATAAAATGTATATATATATACATGAGCTGGGAGTGGCTCATGGTGATTTATTAATAAAATGGAGAGATATTCACGAGCTGGGAATGTCTCAGAGGGTGATTTATTGATAAAATGGATAGATATACACGAGCTGGGAGTGACTCAGGGGGTGATTTATTGATAAAAAGGATGTATATACACGAGCTGGGAGTGACTCAGGGGGTGATTTATTGATAAAAAGGATGCATATACACGAGCTGGGAGTGACTCAGGGGGTGATTTATTGATAAAATGGATATATATACACGAGCTGGGAGTAGCTCAGGGGGTGATTTATTGATAAAATGGATATATATACACAGGAGCTGCGATCAGCTCAGGGGGTGATTTATTGATAAAATGGATATATATACACGAACTGGGAGTGGATCAGGGTAATTTATTGATAAAATGGATATATATACACGAGCTGGGAGTGGCTCAGGGGGTGATTTATTGAAAAAATGTATATATATACACGAGCTGGGAGTGGCTCAGGGGGTGATTTATTGATAAAAATGGATATATATACACGAGCTGGGAGTGGCTCAGGGTGATTTATTGATAAAATAAATATATACACGATCTGGGAGTAGCTCAGGGGGTAATTTATTGATAAAATGGATATATATACACGAGCTGGGTGTGGCTCAGAGGGTGATTTATTGATAAAATGGATATATATACACGAGCTGGGAGTGGCTCAGGTTGATTTATTGATAAAATGAATATATATACACGAGCTGGGAGTGGCTCAGGTGGTGATTTATTGATAAAATGGATATATATACACGAGCTGGGAGTGGCTCAGAGGGTGATTTATTGATAAAATAGATATATATACACGAGCTGGGAGTGGCTCAGAGGGTGATTTATTGATAAAATGGATATATATACACAAGCTGGGAGTCGCTCAGAGGGTGATTTATTGATAAAATGTATATATATACACGAGCTGGAAGTGGCTCAGAGGGTGAATTATTGATAAAATGGATATATATACACGAGCTGGGAGTGGCACCGGGTGATTTATTGATAAAATGGATATATATACACGAGCTGGGAGTGGCTCAGAGGGTGATTTATTGATAAAATGGATATATATACAGGAGCTGGGAGTGGCTCAGGGAGTGATTTATTGATAAAATGGATATATATACACGAGCTGGGAGTAGCTCAGGGGGTGAATTATTGATAAAATGGATATATATACACAAGCTGGGAGTGGCACCGGGTGATTTATTGATAAAATGGATATATATACACGAGCTGGGAGTGGCTCAGAGGGTGATTTATTGATAAAATGGATATATATACACGAGCTGGGAGTGGCTCAGAGGGTGATTTATTGATAAAATGGATATATATACAGGAGCTGGGAGTGGCTCAGAGGGTGATTTATTGATAAAATGGATATATATACATGAGCTGGGAGTGGCTCAGGGAGTGATTTATTGATAAAATGGATATATATAGACGAGCTGGGAGTAGCTCAGGGGGTGATTTATTGATAAAATGACTATATATACACGAGCTGGGAGTGGCTCAGGGTGATCTATTGATAAAAATAGATATATATACACGAGCTTGGAGTGGCTCAGGGGGTGATTTATTGATAAAAATGGATATATATACACGAGCTGGGAGTAGCTCAGGGGGTGATTTATTGATAAAATGACTATATATACACGAGCTGGGAGTGGCTCAGGGTGATCTATTGATAAAAATAGATATATATACACGAGCTTGGAGTGGCTCAGGGGGTGATTTATTGATAAAAATGGATATATATACACGAGCTGGGAGTGACTCAGGGGGTGATTTATTGATAAAATGGATATATACACGAGCTGGGAGTAGCTCAGGGGGTAATTTATTGATAAAATGGATATATATACATGAGCTGGGTGTGGCTCAGAGGGTGATTTATTGATAAAATAGATATATATATACACGAGCTGGGAGTGGCTCAGGTTGATTTATTGATAAAATAGATAGATATACAAGAGCTGGGAGTGGCTCGGGGGTGATTTATTGATAAATTGAATATATATACACGAGCTGGGACTGGCTCAGAGGGTGATTTATTGATAAAATGGATATATATACACGAGCTGGGAGTGGCTCAGGGGGTGATTTATTGATAAAATGGATATATATACACGAGCTGGGAGTAGCTCAGGGGATGATTTATTGATAAAAATGGATAACAATACACTAGCTGTGAGTGGCTCGGGGTGATTTAATGATAAAATGGATATATATACATGAGCTGGGAGTGGCTCGGGGTGATTTAATAATAAAATGGATATATATACACGAGCTGGGAGTGGCTCAGGGGGTGATTTATTGATAAAATAGATATATATACACGAGCGGGGAGTGACTCGGGTTGATTTATTAATAAAATGGATATATATACATGATCTGGGTGTGGCTCAGAGGGTGATATATTGATAAAATGTATATATATACATGAGCTGGGAGTGGCTCAGGGTGATTTATTAATAAAATGGAGAGATATTCACGAGCTGGGAATGTCTCAGAGGGTGATTTATTGATAAAATGGATAGATATACACGAGCTGGGAGTGACTCAGGGGGTGATTTATTGATAAAAAGGATGTATATACACGAGCTGGGAGTGACTCAGGGGGTGATTTATTGATAAAATGGATATATATACACGAGCTGGGAGTAGCTCAGGGGGTGATTTATTGATAAAATGGATATATATACACAGGAGCTGCGATCAGCTCAGGGGGTGATTTATTGATAAAATGGATATATATACACGAACTGGGAGTGGATCAGGGTAATTTATTGATAAAATGGATATATATACACGAGCTGGGAGTGGCTCAGGGGGTGATTTATTGAAAAAATGTATATATATACACGAGCTGGGAGTGGCTCAGGGGGTGATTTATTGATAAAAATGGATATATATACACGAGCTGGGAGTGGCTCAGGGTGATTTATTGATAAAATAAATATATACACGATCTGGGAGTAGCTCAGGGGGTAATTTATTGATAAAATGGATATATATACACGAGCTGGGTGTGGCTCAGAGGGTGATTTATTGATAAAATGGATATATATACACGAGCTGTGAGTGGCTCAGGGTGATTTATTGATAAAATGGATATCTATACACGAGCTGGGAGTAGCTCAGGGGGCGATTTATTGATAAAAATGAATATATATACACGAGCAGGAAGCGGCTCGGGGAGAGATTTATTGATAAAATAGATATATATACACGAGCTGGGAGTGGCTCAGGTTGATTTATTGATAAAATGAATATATATACACGAGCTGGGAGTGGCTCAGGTGGTGATTTATTGATAAAATGGATATATATACACGAGCTGGGATTGGTTCAGGGCGTGATTTATTGATAAAATGGATATATATACACGAGCTGGGAGTAGCTCAGGGGATGATTTATTGATAAAAATGGATAACAATACACTAGCTGTGAGTGGCTCGGAGTGATTTATTGATAAAATGGATATATATATACACATGAGCTGGGAGTGGCTCGGGGTGATTTAATAATAAAATGGATATATATACACGAGCTGGGAGTGGCTCAGGGGGTGATTTATTGATAAAATAGATATATATACACGAGCGGGGAGTGACTCGGGTTGATTTATTAATAAAATGGATATATATACATGAGCTGGGTGTGGCTCAGAGGGTGATATATTGATAAAATGTATATATATATACATGAGCTGGGAGTGGCTCATGGTGATTTATTAATAAAATGGAGAGATATTCACGAGCTGGGAATGTCTCAGAGGGTGATTTATTGATAAAATGGATAGATATACACGAGCTGGGAGTGACTCAGGGGGTGATTTATTGATAAAAAGGATGTATATACACGAGCTGGGAGTGACTCAGGGGGTGATTTATTGATAAAAAGGATGCATATACACGAGCTGGGAGTGACTCAGGGGGTGATTTATTGATAAAATGGATATATATACACGAGCTGGGAGTAGCTCAGGGGGTGATTTATTGATAAAATGGATATATATACACAGGAGCTGCGATCAGCTCAGGGGGTGATTTATTAATAAAATGGATATATATACACGAACTGGGAGTGGATCAGGGTAATTTATTGATAAAATGGATATATATACACGAGCTGGGAGTGGCTCAGGGGGTGATTTATTGAAAAAATGTATATATATACACGAGCTGGGAGTGGCTCAGGGGGTGATTTATTGATAAAAATGGATATATATACACGAGCTGGGAGTGGCTCAGGGTGATTTATTGATAAAATAAATATATACACGATCTGGGAGTAGCTCAGGGGGTAATTTATTGATAAAATGGATATATATACACGAGCTGGGTGTGGCTCAGAGGGTGATTTATTGATAAAATGGATATATATACACGAGCTGGGAGTGGCTCAGGTTGATTTATTGATAAAATGAATATATATACACGAGCTGGGAGTGGCTCAGGTGGTGATTTATTGATAAAATGGATATATATACACGAGCTGGGAGTGGCTCAGAGGGTGATTTATTGATAAAATAGATATATATACACGAGCTGGGAGTGGCTCAGAGGGTGATTTATTGATAAAATGGATATATATACACAAGCTGGGAGTCGCTCAGAGGGTGATTTATTGATAAAATGTATATATATACACGAGCTGGAAGTGGCTCAGAGGGTGAATTATTGATAAAATGGATATATATACACGAGCTGGGAGTGGCACCGGGTGATTTATTGATAAAATGGATATATATACACGAGCTGGGAGTGGCTCAGAGGGTGATTTATTGATAAAATGGATATATATACAGGAGCTGGGAGTGGCTCAGGGAGTGATTTATTGATAAAATGGATATATATACACGAGCTGGGAGTAGCTCAGGGGGTGAATTATTGATAAAATGGATATATATACACAAGCTGGGAGTGGCACCGGGTGATTTATTGATAAAATGGATATATATACACGAGCTGGGAGTGGCTCAGAGGGTGATTTATTGATAAAATGGATATATATACACGAGCTGGGAGTGGCTCAGAGGGTGATTTATTGATAAAATGGATATATATACAGGAGCTGGGAGTGGCTCAGAGGGTGATTTATTGATAAAATGGATATATATACATGAGCTGGGAGTGGCTCAGGGAGTGATTTATTGATAAAATGGATATATATAGACGAGCTGGGAGTAGCTCAGGGGGTGATTTATTGATAAAATGACTATATATACACGAGCTGGGAGTGGCTCAGGGTGATCTATTGATAAAAATAGATATATATACACGAGCTTGGAGTGGCTCAGGGGGTGATTTATTGATAAAAATGGATATATATACACGAGCTGGGAGTAGCTCAGGGGGTGATTTATTGATAAAATGACTATATATACACGAGCTGGGAGTGGCTCAGGGTGATCTATTGATAAAAATAGATATATATACACGAGCTTGGAGTGGCTCAGGGGGTGATTTATTGATAAAAATGGATATATATACACGAGCTGGGAGTGACTCAGGGGGTGATTTATTGATAAAATGGATATATACACGAGCTGGGAGTAGCTCAGGGGGTAATTTATTGATAAAATGGATATATATACATGAGCTGGGTGTGGCTCAGAGGGTGATTTATTGATAAAATAGATATATATATACACGAGCTGGGAGTGGCTCAGGTTGATTTATTGATAAAATAGATAGATATACAAGAGCTGGGAGTGGCTCGGGGGTGATTTATTGATAAATTGAATATATATACACGAGCTGGGACTGGCTCAGAGGGTGATTTATTGATAAAATGGATATATATACACGAGCTGGGAGTGGCTCAGGGGGTGATTTATTGATAAAATGGATATATATACACGAGCTGGGAGTAGCTCAGGGGATGATTTATTGATAAAAATGGATAACAATACACTAGCTGTGAGTGGCTCGGGGTGATTTAATGATAAAATGGATATATATACATGAGCTGGGAGTGGCTCGGGGTGATTTAATAATAAAATGGATATATATACACGAGCTGGGAGTGGCTCAGGGGGTGATTTATTGATAAAATAGATATATATACACGAGCGGGGAGTGACTCGGGTTGATTTATTAATAAAATGGATATATATACATGAGCTGGGTGTGGCTCAGAGGGTGATTTATTGATAAAATGGATATATATACAGGAGCTGGGAGTGGCACCGGGTGATTTATTGATAAAATGGATTTATTTCCACGAGCTGGGAGTGGCTCAGGGAGTGATTTATTGATAAAATGGATATATATACACGAGCAGGGAGTAGCTCAGGGGGTGATTTATTGATAAAATGGATATATATACATGAGCTGGGAGTGACTCAGGGGGTGATTTATTGATAAAATGGATAGATATACACGAGCTGGGAGTGACTCAGGGGGTGATTTATTGATAAAATGGATATATATACACGAGCTGGGAGTGACTCAGGGGGTGATTTATTGATAAAAAGGATGTATATACACGAGCTGGGAGTGACTCAGGGGGTGATTTATTGATAAAATGGATATATATACACGAGCTGGGAGTGGCTCAGAGGGTGATTTATTGATAAAATAAATATATACACGATCTGGGAGTAGCTCAGGGGGTAATTTATTGATAAAATGGATATATATACACGAGCTGGGAGTGGCTCAGAGGGTGATTTATTGATAAAATAGATATATATTCACGAGCTGGGAGTGGCTCAGAGGGTGATTTATTGATAAAATGGATATATATACACGAGCTGGGAGTGGCACCGGGTGATTTATTGATAAAATGGATATATATACACGAGCTGGGAGTGGCTCAGAGGGTGATTTATTGATAAAATGGATATATATACACGAGCTGGGAGTAGCTCAGGGGGTGAATTATTGATAAAATGGATATATATACACAAGCTGGGAGTGGCACCGGGTGATTTATTGATAAAATGGATATATATACACGAGCTGGGAGTGGCTCAGAGGGTGATTTATTGATAAAATGGATATATATACACGAGCTGGGAGTGGCTCAGAGGGTGATTTATTGATAAAATGGATATATATACAGGAGCTGGGAGTGGCTCAGAGGGTGATTTATTGATAAAATGGATATATATACATGAGCTGGGAGTGGCTCAGGGAGTGATTTATTGATAAAATGGATATATATAGACGAGCTGGGAGTAGCTCAGGGGGTGATTTATTGATAAAATGACTATATATACACGAGCTGGCAGTGGCTCAGGGTGATCTATTGATAAAAATAGATATATATACACGAGCTTGGAGTGGCTCAGGGGGCGATTTATTGATAAAAATGGATATATATACACGAGCTGGGAGTGACTCAGGGGGTGATTTATTGATAAAATGGATATATACACGAGCTGGGAGTAGCTCAGGGGGTAATTTATTGATAAAATGGATATATATACATGAGCTGGGTGTGGCTCAGAGGGTGATTTATTGATAAAATAGATATATATATACACGAGCTGGGAGTGGCTCAGGTTGATTTATTGATAAAATAGATAGATATACAAGAGCTGGGAGTGGCTCGGGGGGTGATTTATTGATAAATTGAATATATATACACGAGCTGGGACTGGCTCAGAGGGTGATTTATTGATAAAATGGATATATATACACGAGCTGGGAGTGGCTCAGGGGGTGATTTATTGATAAAATGGATATATATACACGAGCTGGGAGTAGCTCAGGGGATGATTTATTGATAAAAATGAATAACAATACACTAGCTGTGAGTGGCTCGGGGTGATTTAATGATAAAATGGATATATATACATGAGCTGGGAGTGGCTCGGGGTGATTTAATAATAAAATGGATATATATACACGAGCTGGGAGTGGCTCAGGGGGTGATTTATTGATAAAATAGATATATATACACGAGCGGGGAGTGACTCGGGTTGATTTATTAATAAAATGGATATATATACATGAGCTGGGTGTGGCTCAGAGGGTGATTTATTGATAAAATGGATATATATACAGGAGCTGGGAGTGGCACCGGGTGATTTATTGATAAAATGGATTTATATACACGAGCTGGGAGTGGCTCAGGGAGTGATTTATTGATAAAATGGATATATATACATGAGCTGGGAGTGACTCAGGGGGTGATTTATTGATAAAATGGATAGATATACACGAGCTGGGAGTGACTCAGGGGGTGATTTATTGATAAAATGGATATATATACACGAGCTGGGAGTGACTCAGGGGGTGAATTATTGATAAAAAGGATGTATATACACGAGCTGGGAGTGACTCAGGGGGTGATTTATTGATAAAATGGATATATATACGCGAGCTGGGAGTGGCTCAGAGGGTGATTTATTGATAAAATAAATATATACACGATCTGGGAGTAGCTCAGGGGGTAATTTATTGATAAAATGGATATATATACACGAGCTGGGTGTGGCTCAGAGGGTGATTTATTGATAAAATGGATATATATACACGAGCAGGAAGCGGCTCGGGGAGAGATTTATTGATAAAATAGATATATAATAACGAGCTGGGAGTGGCTCAGGTGGTGATTTATTGATTAAATGGATATATATACACGAGCTGGGAGTGGCTCAGAGGGTGATTTATTGATAAAATAGATATATATACACGAGCTGGGAGTGGCTCAGAGGGTGATTTATTGATAAAATGGATATATATACATGAGCTGGGAGTAGCTCAGGGGCTGATTTATTGATAAAATGGATATATATACACGAGCTGGGAGTGGCACCGGGTGATTTATTGATAAAATGGATATATATACACGAGCTGGGAGTGGCTCAGAGGGTGATTTATTGATAAAATGGATATATATACATGAGCTGGGAGTGGCACCGGGTGATTTATTGATAAAATGGATATATATACACGAGCAGGGAGTGGCTCAGGGGTTGATTTATTGATAAAATAGATATATATACACGAGCTGGGAGTAGCTCAGGGGGTGATTTATTGATAAAATGGCTATATATACACGAGCTGGGAGTGGCTCAGGGTGATCTATTGATAAAAATATATATATATACACGAGCTTGGAGTGGCTCAGGGGGTGATTTATTGATACAAATGGATATATATACACGAGCTGGGAGTGGCTCAGGTGGTGATTTATTGATAAAATGGATATATATCCACAAGCTGGGACTGGCTCAGAGGGTGATTTATTGTTAAAATAGATATATATACACGAGCTGGGAGTGGCTCAGGGAGTGATTTATTGATAAAATAGATATATATAAACGAGCTGGGAGTGGCTCAGGTTGATTTATTGATAAAATAGATATAAAGACAAGAGCTGGATGTGGCTCGGGGGGGTGATTTATTTATAAAATGGATATATATACACGAGCTGGGACTGGCTCAGAGGGTGATTTATTGATAAAATAGATATATATACATGAGCTGGGAGTGGCTCCGGAAGTGATTTATTGATAAAATGGATATATATACACGAGCAGGGAGCGGCTCGGGGAGTGATTTATTGATAAAATAGATATATATACACGAGCGGGGAGTGACTCGGGTTGATTTATTAATAAAATGGATATATATACATGAGCTGGGTGTGGCTCAGAGGTTGATTTATTGATACAATGGATATATATACACGAGCTGGGAGTGGCTGAGAGGGTGATTTATTGATACAATGGATATATATACACGAGCTGGGAGTGGCTGAGATGGTGATTTATTGATAAAATGGATATATATACATGAGCTGGGAGTGACTCAGGGGGTGATTTATTGATAAAATGTATATATACACGAGCTGGGAGTAGCTCAGGGGGTAATTTATTGATAAAATGGATAGATATACATGAGCTGGGAGTGACTCAGGGTGATTTATTGATAAAATGGATATATACACGAGCTGGGAGTAGCTCAGGGGGTAATTTATTGATAAAATGGATAGATATACATGAGCTGGGAGTGACTCAGGGTGATTTATTGATAAAATAGATATATATACACGAGCTGGGAGTAGCTCAGGGGGTGATTTATTGATAAAATGGCTATATATACACGAGCTGGGAGTGGCTCAGGGTGATCTATTGATAAAAATATATATATATACACGAGCTTGGAGTGGCTCAGGGGGTGATTTATTGATACAAATGGATATATATACACGAGCTGGGAGTGGCTCAGGTGGTGATTTATTGATAAAATGGATATATATCCACGAGCTGGGACTGGCTCAGAGGGTGATTTATTGTTAAAATAGATATATATACACGAGCTGGGAGTGGCTCAGGGAGTGATTTATTGATAAAATAGATATATATAAACGAGCTGGGAGTGGCTCAGGTTGATTTATTGATAAAATAGATATAAAGACAAGAGCTGGATGTGGCTCGGGGGGGTGATTTATTTATAAAATGGATATATATACACGAGCTGGGACTGGCTCAGAGGGTGATTTATTGATAAAATAGATATATATACATGAGCTGGGAGTGGCTCCGGAAGTGATTTATTGATAAAATGGATATATATACACGAGCAGGTAGCGGCTCGGGGAGTGATTTATTGATAAAATAGATATATATACACGAGCGGGGAGTGACTCGGGTTGATTTATTAATAAAATGGATATATATACATGAGCTGGGTGTGGCTCAGAGGTTGATTTATTGATACAATGGATATATATACACGAGCTGGGAGTGGCTGAGAGGGTGATTTATTGATACAATGGATATATATACACGAGCTGGGAGTGGCTGAGAGGGTGATTTATTGATAAAATGGATATATATACATGAGCTGGGAGTGACTCAGGGGGTGATTTATTGATAAAATGTATATATACACGAGCTGGGAGTAGCTCAGGGGGTAATTTATTGATAAAATGGATAGATATACATGAGCTGGGAGTGACTCAGGGTGATTTATTGATAAAATGGATATATACACGAGCTGGGAGTAGCTCAGGGGGTAATTTATTGATAAAATGGATAGATATACATGAGCTGGGAGTGACTCAGGGTGATTTATTGATAAAATGGATATATATACACGAGCTGGGAGTGACTCAGGGGGTGATTTATTGATAAAATGTATATATACACAAGCTGGGAGTAGCTCAGGGGGTGACTTATTGATAAAATGGATATATATACACGAGCTGGGACTGGCTCAGAGGGTGATTTATTGATAAAATAGATATATATACATGAGCTGGGAGTGGCTCCGGAAGTGATTTATTGATAAAATGGATATATATACATGAGCTGGGAGTGGCTCAGGTGATTTATTGATAAAATGGATATATATACATGAGCTGGGAGTGACTCAGGGTGATTTATTGATAAAATGAATAGATATACACGAGCTGGGAGTGACTCAGGGGGTGATTTATTGATAAAATGGATATATACACGAGCTGGGAGTAGCTCAGGGGGTGATTTATTGATAAAATGGATATATATACATGAGCTGGGTGTGGCTCAGAGGGTGATTTATTGATAAAATAGATATATATACACGAGCTGGGAGTGGCTCAGGTTGATTTATTGATAAAATAGATAGATATACAAGAGCTGGGAGTGGCTCGGGGGGTGATTTATTGATAAATTGAATATATATACACGAGCTGGGACTGGCTCAGAGGGTGATTTATTGATAAAATGTATATATATACACGAGCTGGGAGTGGCTCAGGGGGTGATTTATTGATAAAATGGATATATATACACGAGCTGGGAGTAGCTCAGGGGATGATTTATTGATAAAAATGGATAACAATACACTAGCTGTGAGTGGCTCGGGGTGATTTATTGATAAAATGGATATATATACATGAGCTGGGAGTGGCTCGGGGTGATTTAATAATAAAATGGATATATATACACGAGCTGGGAGTGGCTCAGGGGGTGATTTATTGATAAAATAGATATATATACACGAGCGGGGAGTGACTCAGGGGGTGATTTATTGATAAAATGGACATATATACATGAGCTGGGTGTGGCTCAGAGGGTGATTTATTAATAAAATGGATATATATACATGAGCTGGGTGTGGCTCAGAGGGTGATTTATTGATAAAATGGATATATATACAGGAGCTGGGAGTGGCACCGGGTGATTTATTGATAAAATAGATTTATATACACGAGCTGGGAGTGGCTCAGGGAGTGATTTATTGATAAAATGGATATATATACACGAGCAGGGAGTGGCTCAGGGGGTGATTTATTGATAAAATGGATATATATACACGAGCAGGGAGCGGCTCGGGGACTGATTTATTGATAAAATAGATATATATACACGAGCTGGGAGTGGCTCAGGTTGATCTATTGATAAAAATAGATATATATACACGAGCTTGGAGTGGCTCAGGGGGTGATTTATTGATAAAAATGGATATATATACACGAGATGGGAGTGGCTCAGGGGGTGATTTATTGATAAAATGGATATATATCCACGAGCTGGGACTAGCTCAGAGGGTGATTTATTGATAAAATAGATATACATACACGAGCTGGGAGTGGCTCGGGGAGTGATTTATTGATAAAATGGATAGATATAAACGAGCTGGGAGTAGCTCAGGGGGTGATTTATTGATAAAATGGATATATATACACGAGCTGGGAGTGGCTCAGGTTGATTTATTGATAAAATGGATATATATACATGAGCTGGGAGTGGCTCAGGTTGATTTATTGATAAAATAGATATACATACACGAGCTGGGAGTGGCTCAGGGGGTGATTTATTGATAAAATGGATATATATACATGAGCTGGGAGTAGCTCAGAGGGTGATTTATTGATAAAATGGATATATATACACGAGCAGGAAGCGGCTCGGGGAGTGATTTATTGATAAAATAGATATATATACACGAGCTGGGAGTGGCTCAGAGGTTGATTTATTGATAAAATGGATATATATACACGAGCAGGGAGCGGCTCGGGGAGTGATTTATTGATAAAATAGATATATATACACGAGCTAGGAGTGGCTCAGAGGTTGATTTATTGATACAATGAATATATATACATGAGCTGGGAGTGGCTGAGAGGGTGATTTATTGATAAAATGGATATATTTACATGAGCTGGGAGTGACTCAGGGTGATTTACTGATAAAATGGATATATATACACGAGCTGGGAGTGTCTCCGAGGGTGATTTATTGATAAAATGGATAGATATACACGAGCTGGGAGTGACTCAGGGGGTGATTTATTGATAAAATGGATATATATACACGAGCTGGGAGTGGCTCAGATGGTGATTTATTGATAAAATAGATATATATACACGAGTGGGGAGTGACTCGGGTTGATTTATTAATAAAATGGATATATATACATGAGCTGGGTGTGGCTCAGATGGTGATTTATTGATAAAATGGATATAGATACATGAGCTGGGAGTGGCTCAGGGTGATTTATTAATAAAATGGAGAGATATTCACGAGCTGGGAATGTCTCAGAGGGTGATTTATTGATAAAATGGATAGATATACACGAGCTGGGAGTGACTCAGGGGGTGATTTATTGATAAAAAGGATGTATATACACGAGCTGGGAGTGACTCAGGGGGTGATTTATTGATAAAATGGATATATATACACGAGCTGGGAGTAGCTCAGGAGATGATTTATTGATAAAATGGATATATATACACAGGAGCTGCGATCAGCTCAGGGGGTGATTTATTGATAAAATGGATATCTATACACGAGCTGGGAGTAGCTCAGGGGGCGATTTATTGATAAAAATGGATATATATACACGAACTGGGAGTGGATCAAGGTAATTTATTGATAAAATGGATATATATACACGAGCTGCGGGTGGCTCGGGGGTGATTTATTGAAAAAATGTATATATATACACGAGCTGGGAGTGGCTCAGGGGGTGATTTATTGATAAAAATGGATATATATACACGAGCTGGGAGTGGCTCAGGGGGTGATTTATTGATAAAAATGGATATATATACACGAGCTGGGAGTGGCTCAGGGTGATTTATTGATAAAATGGATATCTATACACGAGCTGGGAGTAGCTCAGGGGGCGATTTATTGATAAAAATGGATATATATACACGAGCAGGAAGCGGCTCGGGGAGAGATTTATTGATAAAATAGATATATAATAACGAGCTGGGAGTTGCTCAGGTGGTGATTTATTGATAAAATGGATATATATACACGAGCTGGGAGTGGCTCAGAGGGTGATTTATTGATAAAATAGATATATATACACGAGCTGGGAGTGTCTCAGAGGGTGATTTATTGATAAAATGGATATATATACACAAGCTGGGAGTCGCTCAGAGGGTGATTTATTGATAAAATGTATATATATACACGAGCTGGAAGTGGCTCAGAGGGTGATTTATTGATAAAATGGATATATATACATGAGCTGGGAGTAGCTCAGGGGGTGATTTATTGATAAAATGGATATATATACACGAGCTGGGAGTGGCACCGGGTGATTTATTGATAAAATGGATATATATACACGAGCTGGGAGTGGCTCAGGGAGTGATTTATTGATAAAATGGATATATATACACGAGCAGGGAGTGGCTCAGGCGTTTATTTATTGATAAAATGGATATATATACACGAGCTGGGAGTAGCTCAGGGGGTGATTTATTGATAAAATGGCTATATATACACGAGCTGGGAGTGGCTCAGGGTGATCTATTGATAAAAATAGATATATATACACGAGCTTGGAGTGGCTCAGGGGGTGATTTATTGATAAAAATGGATATATATACACGAGCTGGGAGTGGCTCAGGTGGTGATTTATTGATAAAATGGATATATATCCACGAGTTTGGACTGGCTCAGAGGGTGATTTATTGTTAAAATAGATATATATACACGAGCTGGGAGTGGCTCGGGGAGTGATTTATTGATAAAATAGATATATATAAACGAGCTGGGAGTGGCTCAGGTTGATTTATTGATAAAATAGATTTCAAGACAAGAGCTGGATGTGGCTCGGGGGGGTGATTTATTGATAAAATGGATATATATACACGAGCTGGGACTGGCTCAGAGGGTGATTTATTGATAAAATAGATATATATACATGAGCTGGGAGTGGCTCCGGAAGTGATTTATTGATAAAATGGATATATATACATGAGCTGGGAGTGGCTCAGGTGATTTATTGCTAAAATGGATATATATACACGAGCAGGGAGCGGCTCGGGGAGTGATTTATTGATAAAATAGATATATGTACACGAGCGGGGAGTGACTCGGGTTGATTTATTAATAAAATGGATATATATACATGAGCTGGGTGTGGCTCAGAGGTTGATTTATTGATACAATGGATATATATACACGAGCTGGGAGTGGCTGAGAGGGTGATTTATTGATAAAATGGATATATATACATGAGCTGGGAGTGACTCAGGGGGTGATTTATTGATAAAATGTATATATACACGAGCTGGGAGTAGTTCAGGGGGTAATTTATTGATAAAATGGATAGATATACATGAGCTGGGAGTGACTCAGGGTGATTTATTGATAAAATGGATATATACACGAGCTGGGAGTAGCTCAGGGGGTAATTTATTGATAAAATGGATAGATATACATGAGCTGGGAGTGACTCAGGGTGATTTATTGATAAAATGGATATATATACACGAGCTGGGAGTGACTCAGGGGGTGATTTATTGATAAAATGTATATATACACAAGCTGGGAGTAGCTCAGGGGGTAATTTATTGATAAAATGGATATATATACATGAGCTGGGAGTGGCTTAGGTTGATTTATTGATAAAATAGATATACATACACGAGCAGGGAGTGGCTCAGGGGGTGATTTATTGATAAAATGGATATATATACATGAGCTGGGAGTAGCTCAGAGGGTGATTTATTGATAAAATGGATTTCTATACACGAGCAGGGAGCGGCTCAGGGAGTGATTTATTGATAAAATAGATATATATACACGAGCTGGGAGTGGCTCAGAGGTTGATTTATTGATACAATGGATATATATACACGAGCAGGGAGCGGCTCGGGGAGTGATTTATTGATAAAATAGATATATATACACGAGCTAGGAGTGGCTCAGAGGTTGATTTATTGATACAATGGATATATATACACGAGCTGGGAGTGGCTGAGAGGGTGATTTATTGATAAAATGGATATATATACATGAGCTGGGAGTGACTCAGGGTGATTTACTGATAAAATGGATATATATACACGAGCTGGGAGTGTCTCAGAGGGTGATTTATTGATAAAATGGATAGATATACACGAGCTGGGAGTGACTCAGGGGGTGATTTAATAATAAAATGGATATATATACACGAGCTGGGAGTGGCTCAGGGGGTGATTTATTGATAAAATGGATATATATACACGAGCTGGGAGTAGCTCAGGGGGTGATTTATTGATAAAATGGATATATATATACACAGGAGCTGCGATCAGCTCAGGGGGTGATTTATTGATAAAATGGATATGTATACACGAACTGGGAGCGGATCAGGGTAATTTATTGATAAAATGGATATATATACACGAGCTGGGAGTGGCTCGGGGGTGATTTATTGAAAAAATGTATATATATACACGAGCTGGGAGTGGCTCAGGGGGTGATTTATTGATAAAAATGGATATATATACACGAGCTGGGAGTGGCTCAGGGTGATTTATTGATAAAATAAATATATACACGATCTGGGAGTAGCTCAGGGGGTAATTTATTGATAAAATGGATATATATACACGAGCTGGGTGTGGCTCAGAGGGTGATTTATTGATAAAATGGATATATATACACGAGCTGGGAGTGGCTCAGAGGGTGATTTATTGATCAAATGGATATATATACATGAGCTGGGAGTGGCTCAGGGTGATTTATTGATAAAATGGATATCTATACACGAGCTGGGAGTAGCTCAGGGGGCGATTTATTGATAAAAATGGATATATATACACGAGCAGGAAGCGGCTCGGGGAGAGATTTATTGATAAAATAGATATATAATAACGAGCTGGGAGTGGCTCAGGTGGTGATTTATTGATAAAATGGATATATATACACGAGCTGGGAGTGGCTCAGAGGGTGATTTATTGTTAAAATAGATATATATACACGAGCTGGGAGTGGCTCAGAGGGTGCTTTATTGATAAAATGGATATATATACACAAGCTGGGAGTGGCTCAGAGGGTGATTTATTGATAAAATGGATATATATACACAAGCTGGGAGTGGCTCAGGGAGTGATTTATTGATAAAATGGATATATATACACGAGCTGGGAGTAGCTCAGGGGGTGATTTATTGATAAAAATGGATATATATACACGAGCAGGGAGTGGCTCAGGGGTTGATTTATTGATAAAATGGCTATATATACACGAGCTGGGAGTAGCTCAGGGGGTGATTTATTGATAAAATGGATATATATACACGAGCTTGGAGTGGCTCAGGGGGTGATTTATTGATAAAATGGATATATATCCACGAGCTGGGACTGGCTCAGAGGGTGATTTATTGTTAAAATAGATATATATACACGAGCTGGGAGTGGCTCGGGGAGTGATTTATTGATAAAATAGATATATATACACGAGCTGCATGTGGCTCGGGGGGGTGATTTATTGATAAAATGGATATATATACATGAGCTGGGAGTGGCTCCGGAAGTGATTTATTGATAAAATGGACATATATACATGAGCTGGGAGTGGCTCAGGTGATTTATTGATAAAATGGGTATATATAGACGAGCAGGGAGCGGCTCGGGGAGTGATTTATTGATAAAATAGATATATATACACGAGCGGGGAGTGACTCGGGTTGATTTATTAATAAAATCGATATATATACATGAGCTGGGTGTGGCTCAGAGGTTGATTTATTGATACAATGGATATCTTTACACGAGCTGGGAGTGGCTGAGAGGGTGATTTATTGATACAATGGATATATATACACGAGCTGGGAGTGGCTGAGAGGGTGATGTATTGATAAAATGGATATATATACATGAGCTGGGAGTGACTCAGGGGGTGATTTGTTGATAAAATGTATATATACACGAGCTGGGAGTAGCTCAGGGGGTAATTTATTGATAAAATGGATAGATATACATGAGCTGGGAGTGACTCAGGGTGATTTATTGATAAAATGGATATATATACACGAGCTGGGAGTGACTCAGGGGGTGATTTATTGATAAAATGTATATATACACAAGCTGGGAGTAGCTCAGGGGGTAATTTATTGATAAAATGGATATATATACACGAGCTGGGTGTGGCTCAGAGGGTGATTTATTGATAAAATAGATATATATACACGAGCAGGGAGTGACTCAGGGGGTGATTTATTGATAAAATGGATATATATACACGAGCTGGGAGTAGCTCAGGGGGTAATTTATTGATAAAATGGATATATATACACGAGCTGGGTGTGGCTCAGAGGGTGATTTATTGATAAAATAGATATATATATACACGAGCTGGGAGTGGCTCAGGTTGATTTATTGATAAAATAGATAGATATACAAGAGCTGGGAGTGGCTCGGGGGGTGATATATTGATAAATTGAATATATATACACGAGCTGGGACTGGCTCAGAGGGTGATTTTTTGATAAAATGGATATATATACACGAGCTGGGAGTGGCTCAGAGGGTGATCTATTGATAAAATAGATATATATACACGAGCTGGGAGTGGCTCAGAGGGTGATTTTTTGATAAAATGGATATATATACACAAGCTGGGACTGGCTCAGAGGGTGATTTATTGATAGAATGGATATATAAACACGAGCTGGGAGTGGCTCAGGGAGTGATTTATTGATAAAATGGATATATATACACGAGCAGGGAGTGGCTCAGGGGGTGATTTATTGATAAAATGGATATATATACACGAGCAGGGAGTGGCTCAGGGGGTGATTTATTGATAAAATGGATATATATACACGAGCAGGGAGTGGCTCAGGGGGTGATTTATTGATAAAATGGATATATATACACGAGCTGGGAGTTGCTCAGGGGGTGATTTATTGATAAAATGGATATATATCCACGAGCTGGGACTGGCTCAGAGGGTGATTTATTGATAAAATGGATATATATACACGAGCAGGGAGCGGCTCAGGTGGTGATTTATTGATAAAATGGATATATATCCACGAACTGGGACTGGCTAAGAGGGTGATTTATTGAGAAAATAGATATATATACACGAGCGGGAAGTGGCTCGGGGAGTGATTTATTGATAAAATGGATATACATACACGAGCAGGGAGTGGCTCAGGGGGTGATTTATTGATAAAATGGATATATATACATGAGCTGGGAGCGGCTCGGGGACTGATTTATTGATAAAATAGATATATATACACGAGCTGGGAGTGGCTCAGGTTGATCTATTGATAAAATGGATATATATACACGAGCTGGGAGTGGCTCAGGGGGTGATTTATTGATAAAATGGATATATATCCACGAGCTGGGACTGGCTCAGAGGGTGATTTATTGATAAAATGGATATATATACATGAGCTGGGAGTGGCTCAGAGGGTGATTTATTGATAAAATGGATATATATACACGAGCTGGGACTGGCTCAGGGGTTGATTTATTGATAAAATGGATATATATACACGAGCAGGGAGCGGCTCAGGTGGTGATTTATTGATAAAATGGATATATATACACGAGCTGGGACTGGCTCAGAGGGTGATTTATTGAGAAAATAGATATATATACAAGAGCGGGAAGTGGCTCGGGGGGTGATTTATTGATAAAATGGATATATATACACGAGCTGGGACTGGCTCAGAGGGTGATTTATTGATAAAATAGATATATATACACGAGCAGGGAGTGGCTCGGGGAGTGATTTATTGATAAAATGGATATACATACACGAGCAGGGAGTGGCTCAGGGGGTGATTTATTGATAAAATGGATATACATACATGAGCTGGGAGTAGCTCAGGGGGTGATTTATTGATAAAATGGATATATATACACGAGCAGGGAGCGGCTCGGGGAGTGATTTATTGATAAAATAGATATATATACACGAGCTGGGAGTGGCTCAGGGTGATTTATTGATAAAATGGATATACATACACGAGCTGGGAGTGGCTCAGGGGGTGATTTCTTGATAAAAATAGATATATTTACACGAGCTGGGAGTGGCTCAGAGGGTGATTTATTGATAAAAATAGATATATTCACACGAGCTGGGAGTGGCTCGGGGAGTGATTTATTGACAAAATGGATATATATACACGAGCAGAGAGTGGCTCAGGGGGTGATTTATTGATAAAATGGATATATATACACAAGCTGGGAGTGGCACCGGGTAATTTATTGATAAAAAGGATATTTCTACATGAGCTTGGAGTGGCTCAGGGAGTGATTTATTGATAAAATGGATATATATACACGAGCAGGGAGTGGCTCAGAGGGTGATTTATTGATAAAATGGATATATATACACGAGCTGGGAGTGGCTCAGAGGGTGATTTATTGATAAAATGGATATATATACATGAGCTGGGTGTCGGTTAGAGGGTGATTTATTGATAAAATGTATATATATACAGGAGCTGGGAGTGGCACCGGGTGATTTATTGGTAAAATGGATATATATAAATGAGCTGGGAGTGGCTCAGGGAGTGATTTATTGATAAAATGGATATATATACACGAGCAGGGAGTGGCTCAGGGGGTGATTTTTTGGTAAAATGGATATATATACATGAGCTGGGAGTAGCTCAGGGAGTGATTTATTGATAAAATGGATATATATACACGAGGAGGGAGTGGCTCAGGGGGTGATTTATTGATAAAATGGATATATATACACGAGCTGGGAGTGGCTCAGGGGGTGATTTATTGATAAAATGGATATATATACACGAGCAGGGAGTGGCTCAGGGGGTGATTTATTGGTAAAATGGATATATATACATGAGCTGGGAGTAGCTCAGGGAGTGATTTATTGATAAAATGGATATATATACACGAGCTGGGAGTGCCTCAGGGGGTGATTTCTTGATAAAATGGATATATATAAATGAGCTGGGAGTGGCTCAGGGTGATTTATTGATCAAATGGATATATATACACGAGCTGGGAGTGGCTCAGGGTGATTTATTGATCAAATGGATATATATACACAAGCTGGGAGTGGCTCAGGGGGTGATTTCTTGATAAAATGGATATATATACACGAGCTGGGAGTGGCTCAAGGGGTGATTTATTGATAAAAATAGATATAAACACGAGCTGGGAGTGACTCAGGGGGTGATTTATTGATAAAATGGATATATATACACGAGCTGGGAGTGGCTCAGGGGGTGATTTATTGATAAAATGGATTTATATACATGAGCTGGGAGTGGCTCAGAGGGTGATTTATTGATAAAATAGATATATTTACACGAGCTGGGAGTGGCTCGGGGAGTGATTTATTGACAAAATGGATATATATACACGAGCAGGGAGTGGCTCAGTGGGTGATTTATTGATAAAATGGATATATCTTCACGAGCTGGGAGTGGCTCAGGGGGTGATTTATTGATAAAATGGATATATATACACAAGCTGGGAGTGGCACCGGGTAATTTATTGATAAAAAGGATATATATACATGAGTTGGGAGTGGCTCAGGGAGTGATTTATTGATAAAATGGATATATATACATGAGCTGGGAGTCGCTTAGAGGGTGATTTATTGATAAAATGTATATATATACACGAGCTGGGAGTGGCTCAGAGGGTGATTTATTGATAAAATGGATATATATACAGGAGCTGGGAGTGGCACCGGGTGATTTATTGTTAAAATGGATCTATATAAATGAGCTGGGAGTGGCTCAGGGAGTGATTTATTGATAAAATGGATATATATACACGAGCAGGGAGTGGCTCAGGGGGTGATTTTTTGATAAAATGGATATATGTACATGAGCTGGGAGTAGCTCAGGGAGTGATTTATTGATAAAATGGATATATATACATGAGCTGGGAGTGGTTCAGGGGGTGATTTATTGATAAAATGGATATATATAAATGAGCTGGGAGTGGCTCAGGGAGTGATTTATTGATCAAATGGATATATATACACGAGGAGGGAGTGGCTCAGGGAGTGATTTATTGATAAAATGGATATATATACATGAGCTGGGAGTAGCTCAGGGGGTGATTTATTGATAAAATGGATATATATACAGGAGCTGGGAGTGGCACCGGATGATTTATTGATAAAATGGATATATATACACGAGCTGGGAGTAGTTTAGGGGGTGATTTATTGATAAAATGGATATATATACACGAGCAGGGAGCGGCTCGGGGACTGAATTATTGATAAAATAGATATATATACATGAGCTGTGAGTGGCTCGGGGAGTGATTTAGTGATAAAATGGATATATATACACGAGCTGGGAGTGGCTCAGGGGATGATTTATTGATAAAATGGATATATATACACGAGCTGGGAGTGGCTCAGGGGGTGATTTATTGATAAAATGGATATATATACACGAGCTGGGAGTGGTTCAGGGGGTGATTTATTGATAAAATGGATATATATACACAAGCTGGGAGTGGCTCAGGGGGTGATTTATTGATAAAATAGATATATATACACGAGCTGGGAGTGGCTCAGAGGGTGATTTATTGATAAAATGAATATATATACACGAGCTGGGAGTCGCTCAGAGGGTGATTTATTGATAAAATGAATATATATACACGAGTTGGGAGTGGCTCAGAGGGCGATTTATTGACAAAACGGATATATATACACGAGCTTGGAGTCGCTCGGAGGGCGAATTATTGATAAAATGGATATATATACACGAGCTGTGAGTGGCTCGGGGTGACTTATTGATAAAATGAATCTATATACACGAGCTGGTAGCGGCTCAGAGGGTGATTTATTGATAAAATGGATATATACACGAGCTGGAAGTGGCTCAGAGGGTGATTTATTGATAAAATGGATATATATACACGAGCTGGAAGTGGCTCAGAGGGTGAGTTATTGATAAAATGGATATATACACGAGCTGGGAGCGTCACGGTACGAACGAAAAGTGAACGGATGAACACAGAAGAAAAGAAAGAGAAGAGAACGACCAGAAGATGGACGATCGAAGAGGAACAACTGGTCACTGAACCAATGACCATGAACCTACAATCTACGGTTGCAGCTATTAACTGGACGGGCGATTGTCTGTCTTCGGTCTATTCTCTCAGAAGTCTTGTTCTGTCATTTTTAGTTGTTTTTTGCGTAAAAAAACTGACAGTTGGGTTAAGCTTAAAGTTTGCATTTTGTGTAGTCCTTTCCTGTAATTCCTGAGGTCTGCGAATCAAGGTAGAGTGTAAAACGAACACCCTACACTGCCACATTTCCAACATTACAACAGTGGCTATACTTCAAAAGTCCTTTAGTGGCTGTAAAGTGGGATATCCTGAGGCTGTGAAAGGTGCTATATAAATGCAAGTTCTTTCTTTAATATTTGCTTCTCTTCCTGAAAGAAGATTGAAATTAAATGTTACTTTGACGGGACAATAGTTTCATGGAGAATGTGAATCATACCGTGTACTTTGAATCAAGAAATTGAGTGTCGTCACTTCCCCACAAGCATTTAGTTTGTTCCAGGAATAAAGAGAATTGAAGGTTTATCATCAATGACATAGCACTGTGGTTTGGTCGCACTCGAGGTTCTGCTGAAAATGATGTGGAGATCAAGGAACCCAGTTCCAGCTGCTATGGAAATATCTCAACATCCATCATTTTGGGAAATACTCCGTTGGGAGTCAAGGGAGATACTGGACAATCTGAAAGGCTAGTGTCGAATATGTAAGGGAATCTCGGGATATGGCGATAGAGCGGGAGCATAGAGTTGAGTCAAAAGATCAGCCATGAACTTATTGAATGGCAGAGAAGGCTTGAGGGGCCATATGGCTGACTCCTGCTCCTATTTCTTATGTTCTTATTTACTTCTGAAGAGGCCTTGAGCTGGATTTTGGCTTTTCTGTTTTTGGGGCGATAATGGCGACGGGGCGGGAAAGCTAAAGGCTGGGATTAGTTTGTGCTTTGGTGTTTAAGTTTGGGCATCTGGGCCCTGTGTTAGGAGGTGCAGTGCTAAGGGAGGTGTTGTACACCTCTCGTGGTGCAAGGAAGGGAAACTCTCAAACTACTAAAGAGCCGGGCCGGGAGCGCTCCGAGAGGCATCTGTGGAGAGGATGGGGGGAAGTGGGGTGGAAAACCGAAAAAAACCATTCCTAAAACTTTGCCCAGACCACCGCAACACAAATCGCACAGAAATTTGAAACCAAAAACACTCGCACTTACTTTTGGAATCCATTACCTTCCTCTCCGTCGACGGGATCGCTGGACCGCTCCGATTTCCCAGGCGGTCATTGCGGGGCGCACTTCCAGGCGGACGGGTCGGGCAAGACTCAAAACTCGCGCCGGTGTCACAACCAGAGGTGTTGCACACCGGGCGCAGCTCTTCCCAGCGGTGCTGCTCAGCGCCGCCGCTAACCCGGACCGGAGGATCGCGGCGGGGTGCGAGAGACCTCGCCGTCGCCTCTCACGCCGCTCCGGGGCAAAACCCCGAGCGCAAAGGAGCGGAAAGTCCAGCATCAAGTTTTTGTCTTTGCGGACTGTGGTAGCTTCACACCAGAGAGCACTGTGGGCTGCGTATGAAATTTTACGCAATGGTCCCATCAATCTGCGATCAGGACAGGCTATGGGCACCAACTAAGCTTGATGTTGAGATTTATGATTTATTCACCATCCGTTACGCTATGGTACAAGCAGTTATAAAGCAGCATGAGCCAGCTCCCATGAAGGCATGATACTCAGACCACTGACGGGAGCAAGTCACACCATCTAATCTGAGCAAGTGTCTCTGGCAGCCCCGAATTTGTAACCAGGTCACTGCAGCCAATCAGCGAAGGGCTAAGCCCACACTGCGATATGTGTGAGCACTAGGTCTGTGCAGCAGAGCTGGTCTCCAATCGTCTTGGTTAATCCTTGCCACTGGATCAAGACCTAGCTCTGTCAAGTCCGTGTGGTGGCTGGTGTGCAACGGTCACCACATGTTAAAAATTCCACGCACAGGTATCTTCCACCCTTCAATATGTAGTTTTGGACCTGGAATATTAGGTCCTTCATTGAAACACCAATGAACTCATCCCTTTTTGGCATGGAAGCAAGTCATCCTTTATACGAAGGACCGCCTATGATGATGATATGATGAATGGAATACCTTGAGAAGGTAGTGAATGAGCAAAAGCTGTCGCACTCTCATGGACTCTCTCTAACGTACTTAACCCCTCCCTCTGAAGAAAGCGAATTGCCACAGAGAACACTGCCCAGAAGAAATCGAAACTGCCAGAGAAAATCTAATGATGTCATTTGACCCTGGCAGAAGGACAAGAGCAGCAGGTGTATGGGAACACCATCACCTCCACGATCCCCTCCAAGTCACGCACCATCCTGACTTGGACATATGTCCTTCATCAGCTCTGGATCAAAATCCTGGAATTCCACTGTGGGAGTACCTTCACCGCACGGACTGCAACGGTTCAAGAAGACGGCTCATCACCACCTCTTCAAGGGCAACTAGGGATGGGCAATAAATGCCGGCCTTGCTACCAACACCCAGGTATCGAAAATTAATTTTTAAAAAGACTGTACTCCACAGATGACCTTCTCATCAGCCCCCCAAAAAACTCCATCCATGCTATTAACCATGTCATCATCCAAGGGGTAGAATTTCTTCGGGGGTCCCACGACTTCCCACCATAACATTGGCGGTAATCCTGGAGAAAGGGTGCAAACAGCTCCGTTTCTCCTGTGTTTCTCTGATCTTCTACTGAAGTTGTAACAGATATTTGGGAGAACGCCTGGGAAAATTACTGGGAAATGTTTCTTACTTTCTGCAAAATCCTTCCATAATATTATGTGATTCCCTCTATTTAGTTGGTGATGCAGAGACTCGAGTTTGAAAACTGTTTCACACTGGCAGGAGAGTCGGTAATCAGAGGTCACAGATTTAAAATAATTGGCAAAATAGCCAGAGAGGAAAGGAGAAGAATTTTTTTCACTCAGCAGTAACTTATTGGCCCCGATTGTTCGGGGCCGATGACCCCGCAGGCAACATACTCAGCCGAATGTGCCCCGTAGGTTTCCGGGTTTCTGCATGCGATGCACACGCACAAAAACCCCGGAACTTGCGATCTGTCGAGTTTCAGCTTGACAGATCATCCACATCCCCGGGATATATTCATTCGCTGGTGCAGAGCTGGGATATTTGCCCAACTACTGCCCAGCGAATGTCCACAAAACTCTTACTCCAGTGTAAGGGTTTAAAGAAATATTAAAATAACTATTTTATATCATTTAAATTTAGAAAAAAATATATAAAATTAGTTCAGGTTATTTTGAACCTGTTAAAGATGTTGACATTTTGTGTCAAAAAATTACATTTTTGTTTTAAATGTTTAATTGCATTGCATTTAATGAATTTTGACCATGTAATGATATATTTTTATTAATGTTGTGTGAAATTCGACCTGAAATGTTAACTCTGCTTCCTCCCCACAGATGCTGCCTGACCAAGGCCAGATCAGCCATGATCTTGTTGAATGGCGGAGCAGGCTCGAGGGGCTAGATGGCCTACTCCTGTTCCTAATTCTTATGTTCTTATGACCTGCTGAGATTTCCAGCATTTCTGTTTTTATTCCAGATTCCAGCATCCGCAATATTTTGCTTTTGTATGTGTGAAATTTGTTTTGTTATGTGACTCCTATTAAGCTTATGTTCCGTACGTAAATGGAATCCCCCATAACCATAATGGGAATCCTCCTTCTCATTGGTTGGGCCAGCCCACCTGATCCCAGAGAGGGCTTGCGATCCGCCTGTGCCCCTGTTATACGTGGGTCTTTACGCAGGCACGCGTCATCCATTCATATGCGTCACTAATTAGATGACGAGGCATTTGGCTACCTTAAGAGAGTCATAGTGGACATCTAGATAGGAATAGTGCAATCAAGCAGACGCAGCATGGATTCATGAAGGGGAAATCATGTTTAACTAACTTACTGGAATTCTTTGAGGATATAACGAGCATGGTGGATAGAGGTGTACCGATGGATGTGGTGTATTTAGATTTCCAAAAGGCATTCGATAAGGTGCCACACAAAAGGTTACTGCAGAAGATAAAGGTACGCGGAGTCAGAGGAAATGTATTAGCATGGATAGAGAATTGGCTGGCGAACAGAAGGCAGAGAGTCGGGATAAATGGGTCCTTTTCCGGTTGGAAATCAGTGGTTAGTGGTGTGCCACAGGGATCAGTACTGGGACCACAACTGTTTACAATATACATAGATGACCTAGAAGAGGGGACAGAGTGTAGTGCAACAAAATTTGCAGATGACACTAAGATTAGTGGGAAAGTGGGTTGTGTAAAGGACTCAGAGAGGCTGCAAGGAGATTTGGATAGGTTAAGCGAATGGGCTAAGGTTTGGCAGATGGAATACAATGTCGGAAAGTGTGAAGTCATCCACCTTGGGAAAAAAAATAGCAAAAGGGAATATTATTTGAATGGGGAGAAATTACAACATGCTGTGGTGCAGAGGGACCTGGGAGTCCTTGTGCATGAATCCCGAAAGGTTAGTTTGCAGGTGCAGCAGGTAATCAGGAAGGCGAATGGAATGTTGGCCTTCATTGTGAGAGGGATGGAGTACAAAAGCAGGGAGGTCCTGCTGCAACTGTATAAGGTATTGGTGAGGCCGCACCTGGAGTACTGCGTGCAGTTTTGGTCACCTTAATTAAGGAAGGATATACTAGCTTTGGAAGGGGTACAGAGACGATTCACTAGGCTGATTCGAGAAATGAGGGGGTTACCTTATGATGATAGATTGAGCAGACTGGGTCTTTACTCCTTGGAGTTCAGAAGGATGAGGGGTGATCTTATAGAAACATTTAAAATCATGAAAGGGATAGACAAGATAGAGGCAGAGAGGTTGTTTCCATTGGTGGGGGAGACTAGAACTAGGGGACACAGCCTCAAAATATGGGGGAGTCAATTTAAAACCGAGTTGAGAAGGAATTTCTTCTCCCAGAGGATTGTGAATCTGTGGAATTCTCTGCCCAAGGAAGCAGTTGAGGCTAGCTCATTGAATGTAGTCAAGTCACAGATAGATAGATTTTTAACCAATAAGGGAATTAAGGGTTACGGGGAGCGGGCAGGTAAGTGGAGCTGAGTCCACGGCCAGATCAGCCATGATCTTATTGAATGGCGGAGCAGGCTCGAGGGGCTAGATGGCCGAATGTTCCTGTTCCTAATTCTTATGTTCTTATGTTCTTATAGTTACTCCCGCCGTTTACCCACGCTTCATTGAATTTCTTCACTTTGACATTCAGAGCACTGGGCAGAAATCACATCGCGTCAACACCCGCCTGCGGCCTTCGCGATGCTTTGCTTTAATTAAACAGTCGGATTCCCCTGGTCCGCACCAGTTCTAAGTCAGCTGCTAGGCGCCGGCTGAGGTCACTCGCCTGCCCGGAGGCCGACGGGCGCCGCAGCTGTGGCGATCCACAGGAAGGACCCGGCGCGCGTCCAGAGACCCAGGAGCGCGAGTCTCCATAGGTGCTGGACTATCAGGTAGGTTCGTACTTTTCTTGTGGTTCGGAGGCATTTACCTGCGGGAAGCCTCCGACCGCAAATTCAGCCCTTATGCGATCTGGAATGCACTGCCTAAAAGGATGGTGGAGGCAGATTCAATAGTAACTTTCAAAAGGGAATTAAATATGTACTTGAAATGGAAAAATTTGGAGGGGGTATGGGGAAAGAGCGGGGGGGGGGAGTGGGACTAATGAGATCGCTCTTTCAAAGAGCCGACACGGGCACGATGGGCCGAATGGCCCCTTCCTGTGCTGTAAGATTGGAAGAAGGGAGGTGAAAAGCTGGTCTAGGGTTTGTTGCTTTACCCAGCTTGGTGGTGAATATATGGAATAGACGGCAGTCCCCACCGCTTGAGGCAACAGCAGCAATTTACATTTAGATACCCTCGCAATCCTCACACTTCTCAATGGGCGCGGTGTCATTCCAGTTGCTTTCGGACACATGTGTTCAAAGTGTACAGGTCATCTTGAGAACGTCACGGACATCTATTTTAATGTTTTGAACGTGGTGAGAAAATGGCAAGCTCCCTTTGACATTTTACGAGCATGGAAATAAAACTGGCTGTGCTGGATAGAGGAGCTCAGTACTGTACTTCTGTCCAATGTTCACATCATGAGGGGTCTGGACAGATTAGATGGAGGGAAACTGTTCCCATTGGCGGAAGGGTCGAGAACCAGAGGACGCACAGATTTAAGATGATGGGCAGAAGAACCAAAGGTGACATGAGGAAAAACTTTTTTACGCAGCGAGTGGTTAGGATCAGGAAAGCACTGCCTGAAATCACAGCTTTCAAAAGGGAAATGTATAAGTGCCTGAAGGGAAAAAGTTCAGAAGGCTACGGGTAAAAGGCGGGCAGTGGGACTAGCTGAAGTGCTCTTGCAGAGATTCGGCACTGACTCGACGGGCCGAATGGCCTCCTTCTGTGCTGTAACCATTCTATGATTCTATAATTTTACGGGGGCGAAATTGCCCCTTTTTATAGTCCCCTGATAGCGCCTCTGGGGGGGCGCAAGACACTTTTTGCCGGGGGAAGGGGGGCACTACCGCCTTCCAGGAAATTGCCCAGGAGGTTGGGGAGGCTGTTGGCACGACAGCGGCAGTAGTGCCCCGGGCCGCTAGGCAACCGGTGATGACTTCATCGTCATGCGCAGCAACTCCCCACTGCCCCGCGCTGACCCTTAATGCTGAACCTTTCACCCCAGTAGCGCCCCGGGACCTGGCCCCAAAGTAAGTGGAGCGGCGGAGATAACATTCCCCTTACTTTGAAGGATGGTGAGCCCAATTCAGTGGCGGGGGCGGGACCTCCATGCCGGGCGCAGGGCAATTTCACCCCCCTGTGATTCTATGAAATGAGTCTCATCACTCTGTTCTTTCAGTCCAATTGACTGACTCCTGGAACTAAAGCCTCTGTGACCTCGGGTGCCTCAGGAGAGGAAGTTCTCAGACTCTCTGAAATGGGCCAAGTTTCTTTTGCTATCTCTCTCTCCCTCTCAGTTTTTTTGCCTTCCGATGAATTGTCGGACACCTCTTAACGCAGCTGTTTCTGCCCGAAATAAATGGAGGGTTTAAGACACTATGACCAGCAACTTCCAAAATGGCGTGGATGTGAATGGATTATGGTCATCGTTTTTGGCCCATCTAAGCACGGTTTAACTGTGGACGTTTGAAGTGGTGGGGACTGCACCAGGAAAGAGGAATAGGGTTAATGTGGCATGGTTCCCCTCCTGATGAGGAGCTTCACTGGACGAGAGTGCAAGTCACAGAATCAGACCTAGACCTACCTCTGATCCGCACTCTTAGTCTACGTGGGCTCCCTTCCCTGAGAGGTGCATCGCAAACCTTACCTATAAAGTATCCAAAGGGAGCTAGATAGATATTTGGTTGCGAAAAGGGTTGAGGGGTGTGAAAGATAGAATAGCCCATGGTCAATCTTTTGTCTGTGTGGGCTGTATTAGAAAGTACCATGGAGAAAAATTGCAAAGTGCTGCAGTACAGCGGGACCTGGGGGTCCTGGTGCATGAAACACAAAAAGTGAGTATGCAGGTACAGCAAGTAATCAGGAAGACAAATATAATGTTGGCCTTTATTGCAAGGGGGATAGAGTATAAAAGCAGAGAAGTCCTGCTACAATTGTACAGGGTATTGGTGAGGCCACACCTGGAGTACTGCGTACAGTTTTGGTCTTTGTATTTAAGGAAGGATATACTTGCATTGGAGGCTGTTCAGAGAAGGTTCACTAAGTTGATTCTGGAGATGAGGGGGTTGACTTATGAGGTTAGGTTGAGTAGGTTGAGCCTATACACATTGGAGTTCAGAAGAATGAGAGGTGATCTTATTGAAACTAAAACTAAAACTAGTCTTAGAATAAGGGGCCGCCCGTTTAAAACTGAGATGAGCAGAAATTTCTTCTCTCAGAGGGTTGTAAATCTGTGGAATTCTCTGCCCCAGAGAGCTGTGGAGACTGGGTCATTGAATATATTTAAGGCGGAGATAGACAGATTTTTGAGCGATAAGGGAGTAAAGGGTTATGTTGAGCGGGCGGAGAAGTGGAGCTGAGTCCATGATCAGATCAGCCATGATCTTATTGAATGGTGGAGCAGTCTCGAGGGGCCAGATGGCCTACTCCTGCTCCTATTTCTTATGTTCTTATGTTCTTATATAGTCTTGGGGACCACACAATGGGGGAGATTTTCCTGGGTCTGTTGGCCCGGGTGCAGTGGGTGATGACGGCCCAGTGGATGTTGGAGAATTGGTGGGTGGCAAAACACACAGCTCGAAAGGAACGTGCCTGATTTTCCTCCATGGAAGGGAGGGAAAATGAGGCAGTTTCCTTTACAGGTGCAGAGCCAGAAAAATCTCCCCTCGAAAGGGAATGCTCCCATTAATTTACATTCATCTGAAACCGCTGGTGCTCAGAGGTCTGGGTAACCTGATTGTGGTTGATTCTTAAGTGAGGCAACGAGGCTAACTAACAGCAGACCCTTTCCCAACAGCCTGGGCCCATGAAGTTTGAAGAAAATAACCCAATAAATAAGTGCAAAGAGTTGCTTGGACTCTGAGAGGCAACTTGCCAATGCTTGAGGGCACATATGGACCGCACATTGGACATCTGGTGTAGGATATTTTTCAAACGTCAGGATTACACTGGTCTCTTTGGGCCCTGTCCATTCCAGCAATTCAAGTAACACGTTTCATGTAAGATCATCTTGTATCCATTATAATATCACATTCTGTTCCTTTCATTACCGCTGTTGCAATAGTCTTTTTCTTGCTGCCTCTCTATCTGTCTCCCGCCTGCTACTTCCCCGCAGCGAGATGGTTAGGATTGGGATTTAAATGATTATCACTGGCATGGAGGCAGGCACATCAAGGCCAAATAGACAAACGGTAGAGGGGAGATTTTACCCGTACCCACCCAAGTGGAAAACGAGCAGGTGGGCAGTTAAATTGCGTGGGTTAGACCACGTTTGTAACATTGTGCACAGTTCTGGTCGCAATATCCGCACCGACACCTGGGAGTCCCTGGCCCAAGACTGCCCTAAGTGGAGGAAGAGCATCCGGGAGGGCGCTGAGCACCTCGAGTCTCATCGCTGAGAGCATGCAGAAACCAAGCGCTGGTAGCGGAAGGAACGTGCGACAAACCAGACTCCCCACCCACCCTTTCCTTCAACCACTGTCTGTCCCACCTGTGACAGAGACTGTAATTCCCATATTGGACTGTTCAGTCACCTGAGAACTCACTTTAGGAGTGGAAGCAAGTCTTCCTCGATTTCGAGGAACTGCCTATGATGATTCAATATTATAACAAGAATATAGAGGCACTGAAGAAGGTGCAAAGATTATTCACAAGGATGATACCAGAACTGAGAGGATATACTTATCAGGAAAGACTGAACATGCTGGGGCTCTTTTCTCTAAAAAAGAGAAGGTTGAGGAATGGCCTGATAGAGGACTTTAAGATAATGAAAAGGTTTGATAGGGTAGATGTAGAGAAAATGTTTCCACTTGTGGGCGTGTTCAAAACTAAAGGCCACAAATATAAGGTAGTCACTAATAAATCCAATAGGAATTCAGGAGAAACCTCTTTACCCAGAGAGTGGTGAGAATGTAGAACTCACTACCACAGGGAGAATAGTACAGATGCAGTTAAGGGAAGGCTTGGTAACTACATGAGTGAGAAAGGTATCGAAGGATATGTTGACGGGGGTTGATGAAGAGGGGTGGGAGGAGGCTCGAGTGGAGCATAAACGGTAGCATGGACAAGTTGGGCCAAATGGCCTGTTTCTGTGCTTTAGGTCACACCTGCCTTGGGGCTGTCAGGAGAGGGCCTGCCGTGATTTTCACCAGCTCTGCCGAGCAGGCAGCAAGGACACCCGTCAATCGCCAGTGAGGTCCTTTTTAACATATGCGGGTTGTGTCCCGATGACATCATCGGAACCCAACCAGGAATTTTACTCGGGGCCTGAGCGGGAAGAGGCAGTGAGTTTCCGGCCAGGCCACCCCAGCACGGGACTGGATTGGGGTCAGATTGGTCCAGAAACGGTACGGTTTACTTTCCTTGCGGGGTCAGGAGGAGCAGAAAGGCCCCACAACGACTGCATTCGTTGCCATTAGGGCGCTGCAGGACCAGCCTGAAGCTTTTGCTAAGCGCAAGGGGTTTGGCTCTATCAATGTCCAGCCAGTATCGAGTCACACCGAGAGAATCGTGCAGGTCTATGCCAGGTACCCAGGCAGTTCAT
The DNA here is from genome assembly GCF_044704955.1 of Pristiophorus japonicus. NCBI lineage: Eukaryota > Metazoa > Chordata > Chondrichthyes > Pristiophoridae > Pristiophorus > Pristiophorus japonicus. The sequence continues at coordinate 4,451,148 of NC_091987.1, forward strand.
TCATCCTGCAGCAATCCAGCATCAGCCCTAGCCCCCCGCCCCACCCACACAATGTTCCACCATAGCATGAATTTGAGAGGGTGGCTGTTTGGGGACAAGGATTACCTCCTGCTGACTTGGCTCATGACATCTCTTCGAAACCCCACAACACCTAAGAAGCTCAGATATAACCTGAGCCATGCCACCACGAGAAGGATTGTCGAGCTCATACTAGGGCTCCTAAAGCAAGTTGGCACTGTCGTTGAATCTGCTGACTTTAGAGTTTTGCCACCTTCCATGTGCAGGCAAATGCAACTCAGAGTGCCATTAGGGTGCCGCAGGACCAGCCTGAAACTTTTGCTAAGCGCAAGAGGTTTGGCTCTATCAATGTTCAGCTAGTATCGAGTCACACCGAGAGAATCGTGCAGGTCCATGCAATTCACAACCAATTGAGGTGGAATTGCAGGGGTCAGTTGCTGATTTGCGACTTCTATCCCTCAATTACTTTCAACCATAAACCACTTCTAGAAACCCTTCCTCAGTCACTTTCCTTAATACACACCACCCAGACCTTCCCTAATGTCTCCACAGATACCCCTCACCCAGATAACCTTTGCTGCCAACACTCTCCCAAAAACTCTCCCAGAACTTCCCCAATACCGCTTCCTCCTCTTAACCTTCCCTGAGAACCACCTTCATAACACTTCCTTGTTGATCTTCCCTTGAAATTCCTCTTCCTGATAAACCCTCCTCTGGGATCTTTGCCCTTGTAAGTCTGCCTCTCATCCCCCCTTCTTTCCAAACTGGTGGGCTGCAGGACTCAGTTGTGGTCATTGAACCATGATGTATCCATTTACACCAATCTTTGTCCTGGTCCTTAATTCCTTCCCAGGCCTTGGTCCACTCTCACTCAGAGATCGCCTCCAGATGTACATCTCGGCATCCTCCTTTTCTCATTATTCCTCATTATCCACTATTTGTCCAATGCACAGTAAAACACTCGGACACATCGCTCCATATACCAAGAGTGGTGCAGGACTATAAATTGTGGTTTCATTATATAATGATATATATATAACAGTATGTAAAAGTATACAATCAATAACAAATGCATGATTGGCAAAAGAACCAAAGTCGACATGAGGAAAAGCTATTTTATGCAGTGAGTGGTTAGGATCTGGAACGCACGGCCTAAAAGGGTGGTGGAGGCAGAGTCAATCGTGGCTTTCAAAAGGAAATTGGATAGGTACTAGAAGAAAAAACATTTGCAGGGTTATGGGGAAAGGGCGGGGGAGTGGGACTAGCCGAAGTGCTCTTGCAGAGGGCCGGCATGGGCTCGACGGGCCGAATGGCTTCCTTCTATGCTGTAACGATTCTATGACTCTAACTTTCTTCAATTAAATGAAAACTTTCTGTTTTAAATATGCCAGATGTTACTAAGCAACTAGATTGAGACTGAAACAAGTGACCCGATGCTGTACATTTGTTTCCAGCACTCAACCTCTGGGTAGAATCAATCCTGCGACTGTGACATTGCAAATGGCAGGTTTGGTTTTGCAAAGCCAGCAGATTGTCTGTCACATTGCTGAGCTGTGTAAATAGAACAGGATTCTCAGCCAAAGATTGTATCATCTTTCTCACTTGGCTCGTATTTCCTGGTAGGATCTACTCTTGATTCACTGTTGAAAATTGCAGCGAAACCACGTTCAGACCTCACTGACAAGCACCATCCTGCCCAGGTAAGCTGCAGTCAAATCTGCTTTGAAAATTCCAGAGAATTGGGAGTCACCAGAGGTGCGCTGACAATTCTGAAGAAAGGGTTTCAGTCCCTCTGGTAGTGTGTTGTGTAGCACATCCATGTAAAATTCCTTGATTAAGGTTAGGTGGACATTTTGGGATGGAATCTTCGCCAGATTGAGGGGTAGATTTTTAACTTGATGCTTGGGTATAAAACTGACGGTGCAGATTGTACAGCCATTATAGAAACTGCCAAACTTTCATTCCCATCAACTTCAAAGTGTCAGCTGTGGCTCAGTGGGTAGCACACTCACTTTTGAGTCAAAAGGTTGTGGGTTCAAATCCCATTCCAAGGAACTTAAGCAAAAGAAAAACATTTAGGATGACACTCCAGTGCACAGTCAGAGATGCTGTCTTTTGGATGAAACATGTAACCAAAGCCCTGTCTGCTCTCGCAAGTGGACGTTAAAGATCCCAGGGAGCTATTTTGAAGAAGAGCAGGGGAGTTATCTCCGGTCTCCTGTGTTGAGTATGGAGAAAGAGTCAAACTGAACACTGTGAGCTCAAAGTAAAGTGTGACCTTAGTATTTTATTGCAGGTCTCCAGAGTGTGAAGCCTCCTTAAATACCTGTGCTCCCAAGGGATTATGGGATCATTTTGGACTCCAGGGGATGAGCCCTGTGGTGACTGTACAGAGTAAATACAAGCCTACATATATAATAACACCACCCCCACCCCGCCAAAGTCAATAGTGTAACTATTTACAATGTGAGTCGATCTGGGACCCTTCTTGCCCTGGTTGATCATCTCGGTGTGAAAGCTGGTGTTGTTGAATCATTTGTTGGGCCCTGCAGGGCTGCTGTGGATGATGGGTTCTGCTTCGTGGTCAACCGTGGTGCCGGTTGCCATTGGTGTGTATGTTGGGGGATCAAAAAAGGTAGGGTCCAAAGTGGGTTGCTCAGGATAATCCGTGAATCTGAGTTTGATTTGGTCCAAGTGTTTCCGGTGAACGAGTCCATTTGAAAGTTTGACCCGAAACACCCTGCTTCCCTCTTTGGCCATGACAGTGCCGGGAAGCCACTTGGGACCTTGTCCATAATTCAATACATATACAGGATCATTGATTTCAATCTCGCGTGACACATTTGCGCTATCATGGTATGCACTTTGCTGAAGCCGCCTGCTCTCTACCTGTTCAAGTAGATCAGGGTGAACTAATGAGAGCCGTGTCTTAAGTGTTCTTTTCATGAGCAGTTCAGCAGGTGGGATCCTAATGAGTGAGTGGGGTCTCGTGTGGTAACTGGTAAAACATGGCCCATTGTTGCTCACCAGGACATCGGGTAAGCCGTGTGTGGCAAACCTGGCCCGCAGGCTTTCAGTGGTGGCAGTGGACGTGTTAGCTGACATTATCTCACATTCAATCCACTTGGAGTACGCATCTACAACCACAAGGAACATTTTATCCAAGAACGGGCCTGCATAGTCGACGTGTACCCGAGACCACGGTTTGAGGGCCAAGACCATAAACTTAGCAGCGCCTCCCTGGGTACATTGCTTAACTGCGAGCATGCATTACACCTGTGAACACAGGACTCTAAGTCTGCATCGATACCGGGCCAACACACGTGGGATCTGGCTATCGCTTTCATCATTACGATGCCTCGGTGGGACTGTGGAGGTCATTGATGAAGGTGTCTCTGCCCTTCTTGGGGACCACTACTCGATTGCCCCACAGAAGATAGTCTGCCTGGATAGACATTTCATCTTTGTGCCGCTGGAACGGCTTTTTCTCTTCCTGCATTTCCACTGGGACACTGGACCAGCTCCCGTGAAGCACACAGCTTTTGACTAGAGATAATAAGGGGTCCTGGCTTGTCCAGGTTTTGATCTGCCGGGCAGTGATGGGTGATTACTCACTCTCAAATGCTTCCATAACCATGGCTAGATCTGCGGGCTGCGCCATTTCCACCCCCATGGTGGGCAATGGCAGCCGGCTGAGAGCATCGGCGCAGTTTTCTGTGCCTGGCCTGTGGCGGATGGCGTAGTTGTATACGGACAACTTGAGCGCCCATCTCTGGATGCGGCACTCAAGTTGTCTCTCAGCCTTAGACAGACTATTGGATGCATAAGCAACTGGTTGCAGTTTCCCGAAATCATGAGCTTGTTGCAATACACACCCGAAACCATATGACGACGCTAGTATCAAACACTTACATGGATCATACAACACAAATAATTTGTTTGAGCATAATAATTTTCTCGCTTTTAGAAAGGCATTTTCTTGGCTTTTGCCCCAAACCCATTCGTCCCCTTTTCGTAGTAAGACATGCAGTGGTTCTAACAGTGTGCTGAGACCCGGTAAGAAGTTACCAAAGTAGTTCAGGAGTCCAAGAAACGATCGCAGCTCCGTCACGTTCTGTGGCCTCGGTGCGTTCTCGATTGCCTCTGTCTTCACGTTGGTGGGCCTTATGCCATCCACTGCAAGCCTCCTTCCCAGGAACTCCACTTCAGGCGCCAGGAAAATGCACTTCGAATGCTTTAACCTGAGCCCCACACGGTTGTCGACTAAGAATCTCCTCCAGGTTCTGCAGATGCTCAACTGTGTTCCGACCTATGACCAAGATGTCATCCTGGAAGACCACAGTGTGCGGGACTGACTTCAGTAAACTTTCCATGTTTCTCTGGAATATCACCACCGCTGATCGGATTCCAAAAGGGCATCTGTTATAAACAAAAAGACCTTTGTGTGTGTTGATGCAGGTGAGGGCCTTCGATAATTCCTCCAGTTCCTGCGTCATGTAGGCTGAAGTCAGATCCAGCTTCATGAACATCTTTTCTCCCGCCAGCATTGCAAAGAGGTCGTCGGCCTTTGGTAGTGGGTATTGGTCCTGCAGGGAGAAACGATTGATAGTTACTTTGTAATCACCACACATTCTGACGGTGCCGTCTCCCTTGAGGACTGGGACAATAGGACTGGCCCACTCGCTGAACTCGATCGGTGAAATGATGCCCTCTCTTTGCAGCCGGTCGAGCTCAATTTCTACCCTCTCATCATGTATGGTACAGCTCTCGCCTTGTGATGGATGGACCGCGCCCCCGGAATTAGGTGGATCTGGACTTTTGCTCCTTGGAATTTCCCGATGCCTGGTTCGAACAGCAAAGGAAATTTGTTTAAGACCTGTGCACACGAAGTGTTGTCAGTCGGTGATAGCACTCGGATGTCGTCCCAGGTCCAGCATATCTTTCCCAGCCAACTCCTGCCGAGCAGCATGGGACCATCGTCCGGTACCACGCAGAGTGGTAGCTCCATCGTAGGAGACCTTTACGGTAGTACTGACGATTACTGGAATCAGTTCTTTTGTGTAAGTTCTTAATTTCGTGCGAATTGGAGTTAAGACTGGCCTTGAGGCCTTGTTGCACCAAAACCTTTCGAAAGTCTTTTTGCCCATGATGGACTGGCTCGTGTCCTTGTCCAGCTCCATTGACACCGGGAGTCCATTTAGTTTAACATTCAGCATTATCGGGGGACAATTTGTGGTGAATGTGTGCACTCCATGTACCTCTGCTTCCTCGATCTGAGGCTCTGGTTCGTCATGATCCTCCATGGATCTGTCTTCCTCTGCAACATGGTGGTTTGCAGGTTTAACAGGCTTTGCAGCTCGCCTGCACACTCATTGGAAGTGTCCCATTGTTCCACAGCCCTTGGAAACGTACTCTTTGAATCGGCATGAATGGAAACGATAATCACCCCCGCAGCGCCAACAAGATGTTAATGGCCTTGCATTCATCACCCTTGATGGTGGACTCTGAGACATCTGTGGATGTGCAGCTGCAGGCATGTGTAACCTGCTCTGTACGTTATGATTCGAAAACAACATCACATTGTTCGCAGTATTGTAGCAGCACTTGTGTGCTGAGAGATTTGCTTCGTATTGTCACTGGTGGCAATAAACGCCTGGGCTATCGCTATGTCCTTACTCAAGGTTGGTGTCTCTACAGTCAAAAGTTTGCGAAATATGGTTTCGTGGCCAATGCCAAGTACAAAAAAGTCTCTGAGCATGTGCTCCAAATGTCCTTCAAATTCGCAATGTCCTGCAAGGCACCTTAGCTCGGCGACATAACTCGCCACTTCCGGCCTTCAGACCTTTTGTAGGTGTAGAACCGGTACCTCGCCATCAGAATGCTTTCCTTCGGGTTCAAATGCTCTCGGACCAGTGTGCACAAATCATCGTACGATTTCTCCATGGGTTTCGCTGGAGTGAGCAGATTCTTCATGAGGCTATACGTTGGTGCCCCACAGACGGTGAGGAGGATCGCTCTACGTTTGGTAGCGCTCTCTTCCCCATTCAGCTCGTTGGCCACGAAGTATTGGTCGAGTCGCTCCACAAAAGTTTCCCAATCATCTCCCTCCGAGAATTTCTCCAGGATGCCCACTGTTCTCTGCATCTTTGGATTCGCTACCTGTATCTCATCGCCAGTGGTTGTGAATGGAGAAAGTGTCAGACTGAACACTATGAGCTCAAAGTAAAGTGTGATCTTAGTCTTTTATTGCAGGTCTCCGGAGTGCCTCTCCAACCTGTGAAGCCTCCTTAAATACCTGTGTTTCCAAGGGATTATGAGATCCCTTGGGAATCCAGGGGATGAGCCCTCTGGTGGCTGTACAGAGTAAATATAAGTCCACATGTATAACAGGGTTCGGAACAGAATCTATTTGATTAGAGTTGAGAAACAATAGAGGTGCCTTTGCACTACAAGTTGTATTCAATAGGCCGTCAACCAGTGGGAAGAATATCGAGGAGCACATTTGCAGGGAAATTACACAGAGATGGAAGAATTATAAAGCAGTGACATTGGGGGACTTCTCCGAATAGAGACTGGGATTGTAATAGTGTAAAGGGCAGAGAGGGGGAAGAATTTCTGAAGTGTGCTCAGCAGAACTTTCTTGATCAGTATGTTTTTGGCCCAACGAGAACGATTGCTGGATCTGGGGAATGTAATTGGTCAAGAGGAGCACGTGTCAGTCGGTAAACATTTAGGGAACAGTGATCACAGTATCATAATGTTTAGATTAGTTATGGAAAAGAACAGGGAGCAATCTAGAGTAAAAATACTTAATTAGAGGAAGGCCAATTTCAGTGGGTTGAGAATGGATCTGGCCCGGGTAAACTGTAATCAAAGATTGGCAGGCAAAACTGTAATCAAACAATGGCCTGCCTTTAAAGAGGCAGGAAACAGAGAGTAGTGGTGAACAGTTTGTTTTAGACTGGAGGGAGGTATACAGTGGTGTTCCCCAGGGGTCGGTACTGGGACCACGGCTTATCTTGATATATATTAATCTTAGACTTGGGTGTACAGGGCACAATTTCAAAATTTGCGGAGGACACAAAACTTGGAAGTATAGTGAACAGTGAAGAGGATAGGGATAGACCCCAAGTGTACATAGACAGGCTGGTGAAATGGGTGGATACGTGGCAGATGAAATTTAACACAGAAAAGTGCAGTGATACATTTTGGTAGGAAGAACAAGAAGAGGCAATATAAACTAAAGGGTAGAATTCTAAAGCGGGTGCGTGAACAGAGAGACCTGGGGGTATATGTGCACAAATCGTTGAAGGTGGCAGGGCAGGTTGAGAAAGCGGTTAAAAAGCATACGGGATCCTGGGCTTCATAAACAGAGGCTTTGGGGAAGAAATTGTCCAGCCTCGCACATGTTTTTTCAGCGATATTTTGCCTTTTTTGCCGGTGAAAGGTATTCACCTAAATTGATCAAAGTTAACGATTGCCGATTTTGAAATATCGCCGAAAAGCGGATCAACAAAGTGCAACACCAAAAAAGATGCCACCGCCTAAAATCGGCCGTTTGGCATACTCAGGGTGAAAAAAAAAAGCCCAAAGAAAGCCTGCGTTGAAGGCCCAGAAACAACGGTCGGTATCAAGACTAACAAAAAAGGTAAGTTGAAGTTTTTATTTTTTAATTCGTTTTCAGCGATTCTTCAGTTAAGTGTATAGTCAATGTTTACTGATTTTTTAAAATTTATTTATTTTTGCTGGTTTTTTTTGTGTGTTTTCTCCCCTCCCAGGGCCTGGTGATAGGCCTCAGGCTAAAGTTGGCGAGAACCACGGTTTCCACCGCGAATCCTCGTGCAATGCCGATTTTTATTGTCGGGCGCATTTTTTTGCCAATTTTACCCCCTTAAAAAAATGGTGAAGTTTTTAGTGGCATTTTATTCTGAAAAATGACCGAAAAAAATGATATCGCCGGAAACTGAATTTCTAGAGTACAAAAGCAAGGAAGTTATGAAGAACCTGTATAAAACACTGGTTTGGCCCCAACTGGAGTATTGTGTCCAATTCTGGGCACCGCACTTTAGGAAGGATGTGAAGGCCTTAGAGAGGGTGCAGAAAAAATTTACAAGAATGGTGCCAGGGATGAGGGACTTCAGTTGTGTGGATAGACTGGAGAAGCTGGGGTTGTTCTCCTTGGAGCAGAGAAGGTTGGGAGGAGCTTTTATAGAGGTGTTCAAAATCATGAGGGATCTAGACAGAGGAGATAGAGAGATATTGTTCCCATTGGTGGAAGGGTGGAGAACCAGAGGGCACAGATTTAAGGTGAATGGCAAAAGAACCAAAGGCGACATGAGGAAAAACATTTTTATGCAGCGAGTGGTTAGGATCTGGAATGCGCTGCCTGAAAGGGTGGTTGAGGCAGACCAATCGTGGCTTTCAAAAGGGAATTGGATAAATACCTGAAGGAAATAAATTTGCAGGGCTACGGGGAAAGGCCGAGGGAGTGGGACTAGCTGAAGTGCTCTTGCAGAGAGCCGGCACGGGCTGGATGGGCCGAATGGCCTCTTTCTGTGCTGTAACCATTGATTCTATGACATTCAGGCTTGGGCTGACAAGTGACAGGGAACATTCACACCACGTAGGCGCCATGTGAAAACCACCTTGAACAAGTGAAAGTGCAACCATCTTCCCCTAATCATTGGTGTCACCACCATCAGACTCCCCCACAATCAATATTCTGCGGGCGGAGGCTAGGGCATGGGTCAGCATTGTCCAGAATCTTTTTTAGACCAGCCTAATCAATATCATGGCTACAAGAGCAGGGAAAAGGTTGGGGATTGTGTGATGAGTGTCTCACTTCCTGTCCTCTCAATGCCTTTCCTCCATCTTCAAGATTCCAGTCAGGTGTGAGATAGAATATTCACTACTTACCTGGAAGAGTGCAGCTACAACAACACTGAAGGAGCATAAAGCCATCCTACCACTAGACACAACATCCTTCCTCTCCATCACGAATGCACTGCGATGTAGAATCTACAGAAGCATTACAGCAACGCCCCAAGATCTTTTTTTGACAGCACCTCCATTTCCTGCGACCTCTATCCCGGAGAAAAAAAAGACTTGCATTTACATAGCAACTTTTATGACCTCAGAACGTTCCAAAGCATTTTACATAAGAACATAAGAATTAGGAACAGGAGTAGGCCATCTAGCCCCTCGAGCCTGCTCCGCCATTCAACAAGATCATGGCTGATCTGGCCGTGGACTCAGCTCCACTTACTCGCCCGCTCCCCGTAACCCTTAATTCCCTTATTGGTTACAGCCAATGAAGTGCTTTTGTTGTGTAGTCGCTGTTGTAATATAGGAAACGCAGCAGCCAGTTAAGCACAGCAAGCTCCCACAAACAGCAATATGGTACTAAGTACTTTTGAAGTGTAGTCACTGTTGTAATGTCCCAGCCAATTGTGTACAGTGTAATATATATAGCTCCCTCCAGTGCACTACTGTGGTAATGCAGCCATTGCGGTTTACAACAATAAAGAGAGAACAGGTCACCTGACAGGTGCCTGAAGTTATCAGCCATCTTCGAGACTGTGTGTTTGTGAGGTCGTACAGAAGATATCACATTGGCGATGAAGGTTAGGATTTCTCGATAACCTAGTGAAATTTTTGTTGGTGGATGATTCAGCCAACCGACAGAAAGACTATGAGAGCTTTTTTGTTTTGATTAATGGCTAAAAATCCAAGGTAAATTACAAGCACACTTGACTGAACTGCCAGAGTCCAGATGGCCATGCCTACGGGAATAATAGGGCACTTGTATGAGTTCCATCATGACCGAAAGACTTTTGGAGCATGTGTGGAGCTTCTAGAAATGTTTTTCACCACGAATAGTATAATCGAAGTCCCAGATGATGAAAACCATAACCGGGTGGTGTTGGAAAGAACACGGGCTATTTTCTTAACTGAAGCAGGCCCAAAAGTGTATGAAACCCTGAAAAATGTGCTTGTGCTTGTCAAGACAAAGGACACATCACTTAAGCAGATTCCAGCACTACAATCCTAAGCCCCTCGAAATTGCTGAAAGTTAATTTTTCAGAATATGAGATCAGTTAACCATCAAAAATATCAGTGAGTACATTGTAGCATTAAAAAAGCTATCTATTCACTGTCATTTCGGAAACTTTCAGGAGCGAGCATTGCGCGACTGCTTTGTCTGTGGGATGAAAAATGATGCGATCAAAAGAAAGTTATTGATAACTCCGAACTTGACTTTTGATTTAGCTTGTCAGACAGCTATGTCAATAGACATGGCCAACCAATATTCCCGAGAATTTCATACCATTTCTAGTCGTCAGAGGTGAATCGCCTGCAGGTTAAAAGTAAAAGGCAGTTGGGCCCCAAGGTCTCAGCAACTGGCCAAGGTAACAGTACACTGAAGTCATGATATCGGTGTCTGGGACAACACATTGCTCAAAGTTGTCCATTTGTGAAGGCAGAGTGTTTCTTCTGCAGGAAAACTGGGCACCTTGTGAAGGCATGCCAACTGAACAGTAAACCAATTTTCAAGGCTATAAGAGTAGAAATCCCCAGAGACTACTGTTGTGTATGGAGAAACAGTCAGACTGAACACTGTGAGCTCAATGTAAAGTGTGACCTCAGTCTTTTATTGCAGGTCTCCAGAGTGCCTCTCCAACCTGTGAAGCCTCCTTAAATACCTGTGCTCCCAAGAGATTATGGGATCCCTTGGGACTCCAGGGAATGAGCCCTCTGGTGGCTGTACAGAGTATATAAGTCCAGATACATAACAACATTCCCCCCTAAAGTCAATAGTGTAACTATTTACAATGTGAGTCGATCTGGGACCCTTCTTGCTCTGGTTGATCGTCTCGGTGTGAAAGTTGGTGTTGTTGAATCATTTGTTGGGCCCTCGCTGGGCTGCTGTGCAGCTGGCCTTGCTGGGCTGCCTGGTGTGTTGGGCCCTGCTGGGCTGCTGTGGATGACAGGTTCTGCTTCGTGGTCAACCGTGGTGCCGGTTGCCATTGGTGTGTGTGTTGGGGGATCAAATAAGGTAGGGTCCAAGGTGGGTTGCTCAGGATAGTCCGTGAATCTGAGTTTAGAAACATAGACATAGAAAATAGGTGCAGGAGTAGGCCATTCGGCCCTTCTAGCCTGCACCGCCATTCAATGAGTTCATGGCTGAACATGCAACTTCAGTACCCCATTCCTGCTTTCTAGCCATACCCCTTGATTCCCCTAGTAGTAAGGACTTCATCTAACTCCTTTTTGAATATATTTAGTGAATTGGCCTCAACAACTTTCTGTGGTAGAGAATTCCACAGGTTCACCACTCTCTGGGTGAAGAAATTTCTCCTCATCTCGGTCCTAAATGGCTTCCACCTTATCCTTAGACTGTGTCCCCTGGTTCTGGACTTCCCCAACATTGGGAACATTCTTCCTGCATCTAACCTGTCTAACCCCGTCAGAATTTTAAACGTTTCTATGAGGTCCCCTCTCATTCTTCTGAACTCCAGTGAATACAAGCCCAGTTGATCCAGTCTTTCTTGATAGGTCAGTCCCGCCATCCCGGGAATCAGTCTGGTGAACCTTCGCTGCACTCCCTCAATAGCAAGAATGTCCTTCCTCAGGTTAGGAGACCAAAACTGTACACAATACTCCAGGTGTGGCCTCACCAAGGCCCTGTACAATTGTAGCAACACCTCCCTGCCCTTGTACTCAAATCCCCTCGCTATGAAGGCCAACATGCCATTTGCTTTCTTAACCGTCTGCTGTACCTGCATGCCAACCTTCAATAACTGATGTACCATGACACCCAGGTCTCTTTGCACCTGCCCTTTTCCTAATCTGTCACCATTCAGATAATAGTCTGTCTCTCTGTTTTTACCACCAAAGTGGATAACCTCACATTTATCCACATTATACTTCATCTGCCATGCATTTGCCCACTCACCTAACCTATCCAAGTCGCTCTGCAGCCTCATAGAATCCTCCTTGCAGCTCACACTGCCACCCAACTTAGTGTCATCCGCAAATTTGGAGATACTACATTTAATCCCCTCGTCTAAATCATTAATGTACAGTGTAAACAGCTGGGGCCCCAGCACAGAACCTTGCGGTACCCCACTAGTCACTGCCTGCCATTCTGAAAAGTTCCCATTTACTCCTACTCTTTGCTTCCTGTCTGACAACCAGTTCTCAATCCATGTCAGCACACTATCCCGAATCCCATGTGCTTTAACTTTGCACATTAATCTCTTGTGTGGGACCTTGTCGAAAGCCTTCTGAAAGTCCAAATATACCACATCAACTGGTTCTCCCTTGTCCACTCTACTGGAAACATCCTCAAAAAATTCCAGAAGATTTGTCAAGCATGATTTCCCTTTCACAAATCCATGCTGACTTGGACCTATCATATTATCTCTTTCCAAATGCACTGCTATGACATCCTTAATAATTGATTCCATCATTTTACCCACTACCGATGTCAGGCTGACTGGTCTGTAATTCCCTGTTTTCTCTCTCCTTCCTTTTTTAAAAAGTGGGGTTACATTGGCTACCCTCCACTCCATAGGAACTGATCCAGAGTCAATGGAATGTTGGAAAATGACTGTCAATGCATCCACTATTTCCAAGGCCACCTCCTTAAGTACTCTGGGATGCAGTCCATCAGGCCCTGGGGATTTATCGGCCTTCAATCCCATCAATTTCCCCAACACAATTTCCCGACTAATAAGGATTTCCCTCAGTTCCTCCTCCTTACTAGACCCTCCGACTCCTTTTATATCCGGAAGGTTGTTTGTGTCCTCCTCAGTGAATACCGAACCAAAGTACTTGTTCAATTGGTCCGCCATTTCTTTGTTCCCCGTTATGACTTCCCCTGATTCTGACTGCAGGGGACCTACGTTTGTCTTTACTAACCTTTTTCTCTTTACATATCTATAGAAACTTTTGCAATCCGTCTTAATGTTCCCTGCAAGCTTCTTCTCGTACTCCATTTTCCCTGCCCTAAACAAACCCTTTGTCCTCCTCTGCTAACATGCTAACGCTTCTTATTCAATCATGCAGTAGGCTCTCTCGGCCTAAGACAGACTCCTGGATGCAAAAGCAACTGGTTGCAGTTTCCCGAAATCATTAGCTTGTTGCAATACATACCCGACGCCATATGACGATGCATCACATGCTAGTACCAAACGCTTACATGGATCATACAACACAAGCAATTTGTTGGAGCATAACAATTTTCTTGCTTTTACAAAGGCATTTTCTTGGCTTTTGCCCCAAACCCATTCGCCCCCTTTTCGTAGTAAGACATGCTGTGGTTCTAGCAGGGTGCTGAGACCCGGTAAGAAGTTACCAAAGTAGTTCAAGAATCCCAGGAACAACCACAATTCCGTCACGTTCTGTGGCCTCGGTGCATTCTCGATTGCCTCCGTCTTCGTGTTGGTGGGCCTGATGCCGTCCGCCACAATCCTCCTTCCCAAGAACTCCACTTCAGGTGCCTGGGAAACGCACTTCGAGCATTTTAACCTGAGCCCCATGCGGTTGAGCCGACTAAGAACCTCCTCCAGGTTCTGCAGGTGCTCGACTATGTTCCGACCTGTGACCAAGATGTCCTGGAAGACCACGGTGTGTGGGACCGACTTCAGTAAACTTTCCATGTTTCTCTGGAATATCACCACCGCTGATCGGATTCCAAACGGGCATCTGTTATAAACAAAAAGACCTTTGTGCGTGTTGATGCAGGTGAGGGCCTTTGATGATTTCTCCAGGTCCTGCGTCATGTAAGCTGAGGTCAGATCCAGCTTTGTGAACGTCTTTCCTCCCGCCAGCGTTACAAAAAGGTCGTCGGCTTTTGGAAGTGGGTATTGTTCCTGCAGGGAGAAACGATTGAGTTACTTTGTAATCGCCACAGATTCAGATGGTGCCGTCTCCCTTGAGGACCGGGACAGTCGGACTGGCCCACTCGCTGAACTCGATCGGTGAGATGATGCCCTCTCTTTGTAGCCGGTCGAGCTCGATTTCTACCCTTTCTCTCATCATGTACGGTACTGGTCTCGCCTTGTGATGGATGGGTCGTGCACCCGGAATTAGATGGATCTGCACATTTGCTCCTTGGAATTTCCCGATGCCTGGTTCGAACAGCGAAGGAAATTTGATTGACCTGGGCACACGAGGTGTCATCAGTGGGCGATAGCGCTCGAATGTCATCCCAGTTCCAGCGTATCTTTCCCAGCCAGCTCCAGCCGAGCAGCGTGGGACCATCGCCCGGTACCACCCAGAGTGGTAGCTTGTGCACCACTCCATCATAGGAGACCTTTACGGTTGCACTGCCGATTACAGGAATCAGATCTTTCATGTAAGTTCTTAGTTTCATGCGAACTAGAGTTAAGACTGGCCTTGAGGCCTTGTTGCACCACAACCTTTCGAAAGTCTTTTTGCCCGTGATGGACTGGCTCACACCCGTGTCCAGCTCCATTGACACGGGGAGTCCAGTTAGTTCAACCTTCAACATTATCAGGGGACAATTCGTGGTGAATGTGTGCACCCCATGTACCTCTGCCTCCTCTATCAAAGGTTCTGTTTCGTCGTGATCCTCCATGGATCTGTCCTCCTCTGCAACGTGGTGGTTTGCAGGTTTATCAGGCCTAGCCTGGTTGGAGGTGTCCCATTGTTCCACAGCCTTTGCAAATGTATCCTTTGAATTGGCATGAATGGAAAGGATGATCACCCCCGCAGTGCCAACAAGGTGTTAATGGCCTTGTATTCATCACCCTTGATGGTGGACTCTGAGACATCTGCGGACATGCACCTGCAGGTATGTTTGACCTGCCCTGTCCATTACGATTCGAAAACAACATTAATTTGTTCACAGTACTTGTAGCAGCACTTGTGTGCTGCGAGATTTGCTTCGTATTGTCACTGTTGGCAATGAACGCCTGGGCTATCGCTATGTCCTTACTCAAGGTTGGTGTCTGTACAGTCAAAAGTTTGCGAATTATGGTTTCGTGGTCAATGCCAAGTACGAAAAAGTTTCTGAGCATGTGCTCCAAATGTCCTTCAAATTTGCAATGTCCTGCAAGGCGTCTTAGCTCGGCGACATAACTCACCACTTCCTGGCCTTCAGATCTTTTGTAGGTGCAGAACCGATACCTCGCCATCAGAACGCTTTCCTTTGGGTTCAAATGCTCTTGGACCAGTGTGCACAAATCGTCATATGATTTCTCTGCGGGTTTCGCTGGAGTGAGCAGATTCTTCATGAGGCCGTACGTTGGTGCCCCACAGACGGTGAGGAGGATCGCTTTACATTTAGCAGTGCTCTCTTCCCCATCTAGCTCGTTGGCCACGAAGTATTGGTCGAGTCGCTCCACAAAACATTCTCAATCATCTCCCTCCGAAAATTTCTCCAGGATGTACACTGTTCTCTGCATCTGTGGGTTCGCTATCTGTATCTCGTCGCCAGTTTTAGTGTATGGAGAAAGAGTCAGACTAAGCACTGTGAGCTCAAAGTAAAGTGTGACTTTAGTCTTTTATTGCAGGTCTCCAGAGTGCCTCTTCAATCTGTGAAGCCTCCTTAAATACCTGTGCTCCCAAGGTATTATGAGATCCCTTGGGACTCCAGGGAATGAGCCCTCTGGTGGCTGCACAGAGTATTTACAAGTCCAGATACATAACAACTACATAGTGTGGAAGAAAAGCAACAGGATGAAGAAATACACATCATCACGTGCACGAGGGTATCTAACAGCGATTCAGCGAACCAAGATACCTGGGAAAATTGACACTGGTGCATTTGTGAGCGTTGTACCGGAATCGATATATCTCGACAATTTGTGTGATTTCCCATTGGAGAAATCCAAGATATAGCTGCGAGGCTACTCGGGAGAGAACATTCCATGGCAGGTCGTATCACCATACCGGTGAAATACAAGGATCAATTTCAGAGCTTGCTTCTCTTAGTAGTGGCAGGAGACACGCCTGCCTTACTAGGAACAAATTGGTTGGGATCACTGAAGCTGGATTGGAATGAGATTTTTCGTGTGGCTGGCATTTTTAAAATCGCAGGTTGCTTCATTCAAAAATCTGCCTCAACTTCGGGGCAGTTTGCATTGATTTTGGAGTTCTTCTCAGGTGAAGTGAAAAACAGACATATTTTCAGACTCTGGACTATTTAGTCCAGGTGTATTTTGGTGAGGAAATCATTGCTTCTGATCAATTGCTATTATACTTTCAATGCAATGAGGCCATCAAACAATAACTGTGCTTAAGCAGCGCTTCAGATGCCTGGACCAATCAGGAGGGGAGCTACAATACGACCCTGAGCAAGTCGGTAAATTCGTGGTCGTGTGCTCGATGCTGCACAACCTGGCTATCAGGAGGGGTCAAGAATTGCCAGAAGGGACTGATGCTCCACCTCAGGAGAGAGAGGAAGAGGACAATGAGGGGCTGGATGCTGATCGAGGACCAGACAATCAGGCTGGCTATGCAACCATGCCCACGAACCCCTCCAGACCACAGGAATGGGACCGTGGTGGCTACATAGCTGCAAGACTCTTACGTGAGGAGCTGATATATGAACAATTTGCCTGAAAGAGCGTTGATGTGAGTGACAGCGCTAACACAATGCTCTGTGTGTGCAGCTCAGGCATCAATGGCGGCCATCACCTTGGTGCCAGTTAAAGTTTACGTTGATTGAAGTTAAGTTGTATTCAACCCTTTCATGTTGAGGAATCACCAGTGTGTAATGGTGCAACTATTTGAGACAATGCACAAGAAGGTTATTTTCAATAATAAAAATATTATACCAACATTGGTCTGAAATCATAAGTATCACGGGCAATAACACCCAACCCCCGCCCACACCCCACTTTTTACACCATTGACAAAAATCACATGTTCAACATATCCACCAACACAGAAGACAAAGGCAAAACAGGAGCGTGGTCCCCAGCCCCCATACATTGCAACAAATTGCATACACCCAGATGGAGATATAACACAGCCATCACCTGCGGACATGCACCTCACTTTCCTTCCCCCCTCCCCCTCTACCTCTTCCCCTCCTCATTCCACGGCGCCTGGCCGAGGAGCTCCTCAGGTGGTGCCTCATTGGGAGGGATGAAGGCAGATGTGGTGGTTGCACGGATACAGGAGCGGGGTGTGCCATGGGGGGCATCATTCTCTGATGCAGAAGCAGGATCTTGGTCCTTGCTCTCATCTGTCGTTCGCAGTGGTGGGGCGGTACCTTGGGGTGGAGTGCCGCGCTCGGGGACCACTGGGAGGCCTGTGGCAGCAGTGTTCCTGGCTATCGCATCCAGGGCCTCCGCCATCCGCGGAACTTCCACAGTCATGGTGGCAAGCTGTCGGGATATGTCTCCCAATGCTTCAATGAGCTGGTCACCAATGTCTTCAGTCCTCCTGGACAACTGTACCATCTCTCCGCTCTCATGTCGCGCTCGTGGAACAGACCTGCCACGTCCACAAGGCCTCCGCAGGGTCAGCACCATCCTGGGAACAAATGGGGTGCCCTGTGGCGAGGTACTTGGGCCCGGTTCCTCCAGAGTGGAGGCGGGAATGACCGGAGGACCACTAGATGGTCTTGGGGTGGAATGGCTTCTGGAGCGTGGCGATGCAGGTTCCTCGAAGCCTGCGCTCTCATCCATCGAGAACAGACCCAGCGGATTGACGAGCAAGAATCCGAGCTCCTCAGCACCAGACGTAGGATCGTCCGGAGAGTCGGGTCCCGTGCCCCCACCTTCTGGCCTCTGTGGTCTTACCTTGGGACGTACTGCTGGCTGAGCTGCAAAACACAAATGAGGTTATTAGAGGAGAAGGGGGTGCTAGGGTCACAAGGTGAGTCCAGCGCTACACACAGCATATGCACAACAAAAGCACCACCACTCTCAAAATCATCACAGACGTCACATTTGCATTGCAATGATTTTCATTAGGCCATCATTATTTCTATGACGATATTAGAGATCATCTTTCATATATGATTGTTTGGATATGAGTGGGTGTGGCATCTATTGACTTTACATCACTCAATGGTGTAAGCTTTACTCACGTGGCATCGCTTCAGGGTCTGCAGATGTGTCCGTGGCTGTCCGGGGGTGCTTCCCCACGAGTGTGAGCACTCGCTCCTCCATCTCAGTGATGTCGCTGGGGACTGGTGGCCCCCCACCCGTTCACCTCTGCATGGACCTCATCGTCGATAGTTTCTTCTGTAAAAGGTGACAGGACGACATGGCATGAGATCATTGCGTGATATCATTGCTAGGTTCTGTCACAGAGACTGATACAACACATAGCCGACAGATGTAATCATGATTATTATGAAAATTATCATCCTTTACCTGTGACCGCAGGCTTTGAGTAAAACATTCCCGGTAAAGGTTAAAGACCTCACATCTGCTAATAATCACTCATGACCGTTACAAATCAAATTATATAAATACATTAGTACATGTAAATCAATGTAATACTTACTCTTGCAGATCCCACAAGGTCATTCCATTGCTTGTGGTATTGGTTGCCCTCACAAACCTCGTTGGTCGCCGATGAGACCACCTCTGCTATCTCGGTCCATATCCTCTGGTAGGTCTTTGGGGTAGGCTCAACCACCTGCAGGAGGGAGGCATTTGCCTCATTTGAGAACCTTCTGGCTCTTTTGCGGTCTCCAATGTGCTCCTCTCCCACTTCACTGCTCTCTCCAGCGTCAGTCTCCACAGCGTGCTGTGATGCCTCCTCCTCTGTCTCCATTATAGGTCAAATTCGGGCAAATACGTGGCTGGTAACAGCTACTTTTTGTTTGCCTACTTGCTATGAAGCTCTAAAGTCTCCCTCCTTCCTCCCAAAGCAGCTACACCACACCCAGACACGCCTTCAGGCCCCCTGAGCTCCCTCTCTCTCTGTCTCCTCTTCTGCGCATGTCATGATGATCTTTGACTTCCTGAATCATGGGAATCGAACGTTGCCATGCTGTTGCTAAGGACGGCCACACTTTACGGCAGAAGGTCAAAAAAATGTAACGCTACCACCCATTTCATATCGTTCGTGGTAACACCCATTTTCAAAAATGGAGACTAGGTGCTTTGAGAATGGGCGAGAAGCCGGCGATCTGAAAACCCTTTTTTACCGCCCACGCCAGAAATAATGCCCATTTTTGGGCGATAAGCACAAAAGTGTATAATCTAGCCCATGGAATACATTGTTAGTCAGTGTACAACATGTCAATCGGTAAGCAAGAAACTACCATCAGTACCATTACAGCCATGAAAATGGTCTCCGAGATTGTGGCAAAGGTTACATATCAATTTTGCTGAGCTAGAAGGACAGCAATTGTTCATTGTGATTGATAACCATTCAAAGTTGGTCGAGGTGTTTCCAATGTGGAAAATAACAACAAGTAAAACATTCGACATTTTACGAAGATTATTTTCTTCATTTGGCCTCCCAGAAGAAATTGCTTCTGATAATGGACCACACTTTTCTTCAGAAGAATTTGCACAGTTCACAAGTAAAAATGGCGTGAAACATGCCAAGGGTCCTCCGTACCACCTTGCTTCGAATGTGCAGCAGAGCGCACAGTACAAATTGTAAAACGTGGTCTCATCAAACAGATGTTGGATCCAAATCCAAAGAAACGACAGTTGTCATTGGACCACAAATTGGCTAATTTTCTAATTACATATTGTAATACTCATTCAACTACTGGTAGAACACCAGCAGAGTTGTTTCTCAAACGATAGCCATTAACAGATTCTCGTTGTTAAAACCAAACTTGGCACAGTCTATCGAAAAGAAACAATTAAGACAGAAAGAGAATCATGATAAAGGTAGAGTAAAAGAGAGAAATGTGAAATTAAATCAGAAGGTGAGAGTGAAGAACCATCACCATAAATGGTTAAAGTAGTTACCAGGAAGAATGGTGAGGATATGTGGTCCTCGCACATATGTGGTCAAGATGTTTGATCATGGACAGGTTAGGCTTGTTCACATTGATCATTATTTTACCTACAGATGTGGAAGGAATTGAAGGTTGGAATGATTCAATGATTTGTGACTCAATTAGATAGTTTTAATACAAGTACAGTACCAGTAGCATATCCTACATCAAATATACTGGAAACAAGTCCAGGAGAAAGTCAGAATTTAAGTCTGAGTCTGAGTCAGGCAGACAAACAATCTGAAGTTGTCGAGAGTTCAAATGTAAATCAAGGGCATCCCTTGGAGGAAAACTTTCCTCAGGATCAGCCTAGAATGAATCTAAGTTCAACATCATGTTTGGAAGATTTTGTTTGAGAACGAAGGTATCCTCTTCGAAACAGAAAACCAGTGGTTAAGCTTGATTTGAAAAAATGGCAAAATAAGTCCATATCCTTTGTTATGTATAACTATGCAATTTGTGTATGTTGATTGTTTGTTTTAATTACTTCTTCATTAAGGAGGGAGAAGTGTAATATAGCTTCACCCAGTGCACTACTGTGGTAATGAAGCCATTGCTGTATACAACAATAAAGACGGAACAGGTCACTTGACAGGTTCCTGAAGTTATCAGCCATCTTTGAGGCCATGTGTTTGTGAGGTTGTGTAGAAGATATCACACACAGCAAGCTCCCACAAACAGCAATGTGGTAATAAGTACTTTTGAAATGTAGTCACTGTTGTAATTTAGTAAATGCGGCAGCCTATTTGTGCACAGCAAGCTCCCACAACTGTGCCAAAGTTGATTGCTGATAATCTGGTCTTTTCCAGAATCCTTGTGTCCTAACTCAGTGAGATTGCCAAGTTAATATCCAATAAGCGGCTCTTTGTGTCCTGTGGGTCCATGCCCACCAGAAGCAAGGTTGAGACTACTCAATGTCACTTTACGTCGGTTCCGTACAGCCAGCTGACACAGACAGTTTGATCCCATCGGTCTGGGCGAGATTCAGATCTAGGATCCAGGGGTGAAGAGACAGTGGATCACCCACTGCAACACACTGTCCCCTCGTCAGGAGAATTTATGAGGGTAACCAACATAATCAGTGGAAACCTCGTGAGGTATAACGGGAAGGATTTGACTTGGCTGGAACGTGGTCCTAATTCATACCTACAGCCACCATCGCTCATGTTCGTGGACCAGAACTATTGTATTGACTATCTGTTTCAGTAAGAAAAAAGAAAGTTTTGCATAATCCTCCCGTGAAGCACCTTGGGAAGTTTCACTACGTTAAAGGCGCTATATAAATACAAGTTGTTGTTGTTGATTATGTAATGCCTTTCACGACCTCAATACGTGGCAAATCACTTTGCAAACAATTAAGTATTTTTGAAGCGTGCTCACTGTTGTAATGTCGGAAACGTGGCCATATTACGCCATATTAGGCACAGAAAACTCCCTCAAACAGCAATGTGATTAATGGCCAGCTAATCTGTTTTTAATGGTGTTGATTGAAAGATTGGCCAGGACACCAGGAATAACTTCGCTGCTCTTCTTCAAATAATGGCTATTGGATATTTTATGTCCTCCTGAGAGGGAAGACCGGGCCTCGGTTTAACACCACATCCAAAAGACGGCACCTCCGACAGCGCGGCGCTCCATCAGCACTGTAATGGTCAACCTAGAGTAGGACTTGAACCCACAACCTTCTGATTCTGAGACAAGAGCGCTGCCCACTGAGCTGTGCCTGATGCCATTTCAGCTTGGTCTGATGAGTACAGAAAATTAACTCCTGTACATGGAGAACAAGTTAAATCCTGACTCAAATCTCCTTTTGTAGAACAGAATAAAGGTGATCTAATATACTCTTTCCACTGGGTGGATTGTTGCGGTTACAAAATTGAACGACTGACGGGTTAAGAGAATTAAATTAAATTATCCGATAGATGTGGCCAAGTCAGTACTTTGCCTCTGTACTATTTGCCAGATGAGCAGCAACGTTTGAAAATAATTCAGACATTTCACAGATGTCTTGTAGCTCTTTTATTTCCCAGTCGTTCCTGTTGCTGGATTTGGCCGGCCTTATACTGATCCAGTCTCCACAGGCTGCCAATCAACACTCCAGCAGCACACTATTCTATTCTACTCTGTGCACAAACCCACTTCACAATCCATTCTCCTTCAGTGGCCAGTGACTTATTTTCATACAATGTGTGCCATTTGCGTCTCTTGCAGTGTGTACAAATCTACTCACCTTCAGTGCATATCGGGCTTATAATATCTTTTTGTAATTAATTCCTGGGCCGTGGGCATCGCTGGCAGGACCGGTATTTATTGCCCATCCCTAGAGTGGCTTGCCAGGTCACTTCAGAGATGCAGTTACGAATCCAAAACGTTGGTGCAGGACTCGAGTCACATAGAGGCCAGACCGGGTAAAGGTGGCAGATTTCCTTCCCTAAAGGACAGGAGTGAACCAGTTGTTTTTTTTTAACCACAATCCGACAGCTTTATAGAAACATAGAAAATAGGTGCAGAATTAGGCAATTCGGCCCTTCGAGCCTGCGCCACCATTCGATAAGATCATGGCTGATCATTCACCGCAGTATCCCTTTCCCGCTTTCTCTCCATACCCCTTGATTCCTTTAGCCGTAAGGGCCACATCTAACTCCCTCTTGAATATATCCAATGAACTGGCATCAACAACTCTCTGCAGCAGGGAATTCCACAGGTTAACAACTCTCTGAATGAAGAAGTTTGTCCTCATCTCAGTCCTAAATGGCTTACCCCTTATCCTAAGAGTATGTCCCCTGGTTCTGGACTTCCCCAACATTGGGAACATTCTTCCTGCATCTAACCTGTCCAGTCCCGTCAGAATTTTATATGTTTCTATGAGATCCCCTCTCATCCTTCTAAACTCCAGTGAATACAGGCCCAGTCAGTCCAATCTCTCCTCATAGGTCAGTCCTGCCATCCCGGGAATCAGTCTGGTGAACCTTCGCTGCACTCCCTCAGTAGCAAGAACGTCCTTCCTCAGATTAGGAGACCAAAACTGAACACAATATTCCAGGTGAGGTCTCACCAAGGCTCTGTACAACTGCAGGAAGACCTCCCTGCTCCTATACTCAAATCCCCTAGCTATGAAGGCCAACATACCATTTGCCTTCTTCAACGCCAGCTGTACCTGAATGTCAACTTTCAATGACTGATGTACCATGACACCCAGGTCTCGTTGCACCTCCCCTTTTCCTAATCTGTCACCATTCAGATAATATTCTGCCTTTGTGTTTTTGCCAGCAAAGTGGATAACCTCACATTTATCCACATTATACTGCATCTGCCATGCATTTGCCCACTCACCTAACCTGTCCAAGTCACCCTGCAGCCTCTTAGCATCCTCCTCACAGCTCACACCGCCACCCAGCTTAGTGTCATCTGCAAACTTGAAGATATTACACTCAATTCCTTCATCTAAATCATTAATATATATTGTAAATAGCTGGGGTCCCAGCACTGAGCCCTGCGGCACCCCACTAGTCACTGCCTGCCATTCTGAAAAGGACCCGTTTATCCCGACTCTCTGTTTCCTGTCTGCCAACCAGTTCTCTATCCATGTCAGTACATTACCCCCAATACCATGTGCTTTAATTTTGCACCCCAATCTCTTGTGTGGGACCTTGTCAAAAGCCTTTTGAAAGTTTAAATACACCACATCCACTGGTTCTCCCTTGCCCACTCTATTAGTTACATCCTCAAAAAATTCTAGAAGATTTGTCAATGAATTTCCCTTTCATAAATCCATGCTGACTTGGACCGATCCTGTCACTGCTTTCCAAATGTGCTGCTATTTCATCTTTAATAATTGATTCCAACATTTTCCCCACTACTGATGTCAGGCTAACTGGTCTATAATTACATGTTTTCTCTCTCCCTCCTTTTTTAAAAAGTGGCGTTACATTAGCAACCCTCCAATCCAGAGGAACCGATCTAGAGTCGATAGACTGTTGGAAAATGATCACCAATGCATCCACTATTTCTAGGTCTACTTCCTTAAGTACTCTGGGATGCAGACTATAAGGCCCCAGGGATTTATCGGCCTTCAATTCCATCAATTTCCCTAACACAATTTCCCGCCTAATAAGGATTTCCTTCAGTTCCTCCTTCTCACTAGACCCTCGGTCTCCTAGTATTGCCGGAAGGTTATTTGTGCCTTCCTTCATGAAGACAGAACCAAAGTATTTGTTTAACTGGTCCACCATTTCTTTGTTCCCCATTATAAATTCACCTAAATCTGACTGCAAGGGACCTACATTTGTCTTCACTAATCTTTTTCTCTTCACATATCTATAGAAGCTTTTGCAGTCAGTTTTTATGTTCCCAGCAAGCTTCCTCTCATACTCTATTTTCCCCCTCCTAATTAAACCCTTTGTCCTCCTCTGCTGTATTACAAAATTCTCCCAGTCCTCAAGTTTGCTGCTTTTTCTGGCCAATTTATATGCTTCTTCCTTGGATTTTACACTATCCTTAATTTCTCTTGTTAGTCACGGTTAAAACCTTCCACGTTTTATTTTTACTCCAGACAGGGATGTACAATTGTTGAAGTTCATCCATGTGATCTTTAAATGTTTGCCATTGCCTATCCACCGTCAACCCTTTAAGTATAATTTGCCAGTCTCTCTTAGCCAATTCACATCTCATACCATCGAAGTTACCTTTCCTTAAGTTCAGGACCCTAGTTTTTGAATTAACTGTGACATTCTCCATCTTAATAAAGAATTCTACCATATTATGGTCACTCTTCCCCAAGGGGCCTCGCACAACAAGATTGTTAATTAGTCCTTTCTCATTACACATCACCCAGTCTCGGATGGCCAACCCTCTAGTTGGTTCCTCCTGTGCAGCAGAGCCACCCACGGTGCCATGAACTTGGCTGCTGCTGCTCTCCCCTGATTATTCATCACCCTCAACAGTGCCCAAAGCAGTGTATCTGTTTTGCAGGGAGATGACCGCAGGTGACCCCTGCACCAGCTTTCTTCCACTGCTCTTCCTGTTGGTCACCCATCCCCTATGGTCACTTTTACTGAGAGCAGCTTATTATTTCCAGTCTTCTTCAAATTCTCAAAATGCCATGGTGGGATTTGAACCCACCTTCTCCAGATTATTAGTTCAGGCCACTGAATTACTCATCCAGTAATGTAAGCACTACGATACTGTACCCAAATGTCTTTTGTAATATGTATTAATCTGTTCTGCTTCTGTGAGTGCCAATGTACTCTTGTTCAGTGTTTGCAAATCTGTTCTCCCACAATGTGTACCAATCCATTGTTCTATAGTGTGTAATGTGAACCAATCTGCTCTCCTGTCGTGTGAACCCTGCAGTGTATACAAGTCTACTCTCCCACATTGTGTACCGATCTATTCCCCTTCAGGAAGGTAGTGCAGGGGTCCCCTGTGGTCATCCCACTGCAAAACAGATACACTGCTTTGAGTGCTGTTGAGGGGGATGACTCATCAGGAGTGGGCAGCAGCAGCCAAGTTCATGGCACCGTGGCTGGCTCTGTTGCACAGGAGGGCAGGAAAAAGAGTGGGCGAGCGATAGTGATAGGGGATTCAATTGTAAGGGGAATAGATAGGCGTTTCTGCGGCCGCAACCGAGACTCCAGGATGGTATGTTGCCTCCCTGGTGCAAGGGTCAAGGATGTCTCGGAGTGGGTGCAGGACATTCTAAAAAGGGAGGGAGAACAGCCAGTTGTCGTGGTGCACGTTGGTACCAATGACATAGGTAAAAAAAGGGATGAGTTCCTACGAAATGAATTTAAGGAGCTAGGAGCTAAATTAAAAAGTAGGACCTCAAAAGTAGTAATCTCGGGATTGCTACCAGTGCCACGTGCTAGTCAGAGTAGGAATCGCAGGATAGCTCAGATGAATACGTGGCTTGAGCAATGGTGCAGCAGGGAGGGATTCAAATTCCTGGGGCATTGGAACCGGTTCTGGGGGAGGTGGGACCAGTACAATCCGGACGGTCTGCACCTGGGCAGAATCGGAACCAATGTCCTCGGGGGAGTGTTTGCTAGTGCTGTTGGGGAGGAGTTAAACTAATATGGCAGGGGGATGGGAACCAATGCAGGGAGATAGAGGGAAACAAAAAGGAGGCAAAAACAAAAGACAGAAAGGAGATGAGGAAAAGTGGAGGGCAGAGAAACCCAAGGCAAAGAACAAAAAGGGCCATTGTACAGCAAAATTCTAAAAGGACAGAGGGTGTTAAAAAAACAAGCCTAAAGGCTTTGTGTCTTAATGCAAGGAGTATCCGCAATAAGGTGGATGAATTAACTGTGCAAATAGATGTTAACAAATATGATGTGATTGGGATTACGGAGACGTGGCTCCAGGATGAGCAGGGCTGGGAACTCAACATCCAGGGGTATTCAACATTCAGGAAGGATAGAATAAAAGGAAAAGGAGGTGGGGTAGCATTGCTGGTTAAGGAGGAGATTAAGGCAATAGTTAGGAAGGACATTAGCTTGGATGATGTGGAATCGATATGGGTAGAGCTGCAGAACACCAAAGGGCAAAAAACGTTAGTGGGAGTTGTGTACAGACCTCCAAACAGTAGTAGTGATGTTGGGGAGGGCATCAAACAGGAAATTAGGGGTGCGTGCAATAAAGGTGCAGCAGTTATAATGGGTGACTTTAATATGCACATAGATTGGGCTAACCAAACTGGAAGCAATACGGTGGAGGAGGATTTTCTGGAGTGCATAAGGGATGGTTTTTTAGACCAATATGTCGAGGAACCAACTAGGGGGGAGGCCATCTTAGACTGGGTGTTATGTAATGAGAAAGGATTAATTAGCAATCTCGTTGTGCGAGGCCCCTTGGGGAAGAGTGACCATAATATGGTGGAATTCTGCATTAGGATGGAGAATGAAACAGTTAATTCAGAGACCATGGTCCAGAACTTAAAGAAGGCTAACTTTGAAGGTATGAGGCGTGAATTGGCTGAGATGGATTGGCGAATGATACTTAAGGGGTTGACAGTGGATGGGCAATGGCAGACATTTAGAGACCGTATGGATGAATTACAACAATTGTACATTCCTGTCTGGCATAGAAATAAAAAAGGGAAGGTGGCTCAACCGTGGCTATCAAGGGAAATCAGGGATAGTATTAAAGCCAAGGAAGTGGCATACAAATTGGCCAGAAATAGCAGCGAACCTGGGGACTGGGAGAAATTTAGAACTCAGCAGAGGAGGACAAAGGGTTTGATTAGGGCAGGGAAAATGGAGTATGAGAAGAAGCTTGCAGGGAACATTAAGACGGATTGCAAAAGTTTCTATAGATATGTAAAGAGAAAAAGGTTAGTAAAGACAAATGTAGGTCCCCTGCAGTCAGAATCAGGGGAAGTCATAACTGGGAACAAAGAAATGGCGGACCAATTGAACAAGTACTTTGGTTCGGTATTCACGAAGGAGGACACGAACAACCTTCCGGTTATAAAAGGGGTCGGGGGGTCTAGTAAGGAGGAGGAACTGAGGGAAATCCTTATTAGCCAAGAAATTGTGTTGGGGAAATTGATGGGATTGAAGGCCGATAAATCCCCAGGGCCTGATGGACTGCATCCCAGAGTACTTAAGGAGGTGGCCTTGGAAATAGTGGATGCGTTGACAGTCATTTTCCAACATTCCATTGACTCTGGATCAGTTCCTATGGAGTGGAGGGTAGCCAATGTAACCCCACTTTTTAAAAAAGGAGGGAGAGAGAAAACAGGGAATTATAGACCGGTCAGCCTGACATCGGTAGTGGGTAAAATGATGGAATCAATTATTAAGGATGTCATAGCAGTGCATTTGGAAAGAGGTGACATGATAGGTCCAAGTCAGCATGGATTTGTGAAAGGGAAATCATGCTTGACAAATCTTCTGGAATTTTTTGAGGATGTTTCCAGTAGAGTGGATAAGGGAGAACCAGTTGATGTGGTATATTTGGACTTTCAGAAGGCGTTCGACAAGGTCCCACACAAGAGATTGATGTGCAAAGTTAGAGCACATGGGATTGGGGGTAGTGTACTGACATGGATTGAGAACTGGTTGTCAGACAGGAAGCAAAGAGTAGGAGTAAATGGGTACTTTTCAGAATGGCAGGCAGTGACTAGTGGGGTACCGCAAGGTTCTGTGCTGGGGCCCCAGCTGTTTACACTGTACATTAATGATTTAGACGAGGGGATTAAATGTAGTATCTCCAAATTTGCGGATGACACTAAGTTGGGTGGCAGTGTGAGCTGCGAGGAGGATGCTGTGAGGCTGCAGAGCGACTTGGATAGGTTAGGTGAGTGGGCAAATGCATGGCAGATGAAGTATAATGTGGATAAATGTGAGGTTATCCACTTTGGTGGTAAAAACAGAGAGACAGACTATTATCTGAATGGTGACAGATTAGGAAAAGGGGAGGTGCAAAGAGACCTGGGTGTCATGGTACATCAGTCATTGAAGGTTGGCATGCAGGTGCAGCAGGCGGTTAAGAAAGCAAATGGCATGTTGGCCTTCATAGCAAGGGGATTTGAGTACAGGGGCAGGGAGGTGTTACTACAATTGTACAGGGCCTTGGTGAGGCCACACCTGGAGTATTGTGCACAGTTTTGGTCTCCTAACCTGAGGAAGGACATTCTTGCTATTGAGGGAGTGCAGCGAAGGTTCACCAGACTGATTCCCGGGATGGCGGGACTGACCTATCAAGAAAGACTGGATCAACTGGGCTTGTATTCACTGGAGTTCAGAAGAATGAGAGGGGACCTCATAGAAACATATAAAATTCTGATGGGGTTAGACAGGTTAGATGCAGGAAGAATGTTCCCAATGTTGGGGAAGTCCAGAACCAGGGGTCACAGTCTAAGGATAAGGGGTAAGCCATTTAGGACCGAGATGCGGAGGAACTTCTTCACCCAGAGAGTGGTGAACCTGTGGAATTCTCTACCACAGAAAGTTGTTGAGGCCAATTCAATAAATATTTTCAAAAAGGAGTTAGATGAGGTCCTTACTGCTAGGGGGATCAAGGGGTATGGCGAGAAAGCAGGAATGGGGTACTGAAGTTGAATGTTCAGCCATGAACTCATTGAATGGCGGTGCAAGCTAGAAGGGCCGAATGGCCTACTCCTGCACCTATTTTCTATGTTTCTATGTTAAGTACACACTGTGCTGCAGTGTAACATCAATTCACTGACTTTCTGCCATTCTGCAGTGTGCACCGATCCATTAACCAACAGCTCAGTGTATACTAATCAGCTCTTTCACAGTACATGCGAAGCCACAATCCTGCAATACACACAATCTATTCTCCTGCAGTTCTTCTGAAGTATATACCAATTCACTCTTTTATAGTGAGTACCAATCTACTCTCCTGCCATGTGTACAATCCACTCTCTTACTGTGTACCAGAGTATTCTTGAAGAACAAATACAAATCTACTTTTCAACATCACACACATTGATCTCTCACAAATACCTCATGTGGGGCTATAAATTCACCTCCTCCGATCTCCTGCTCAGTCTCCGGGTGAGGGGGGGGGGGTGACGGGACGATAACGAGGTGCTAGGCAATTACTCCCCCCATGCCTTTTACCAGGCTAGCCTTGAGTGGCTTGCACTCCTCTGCTTTTCAACAACATGTTACACTGACTCGCGGATTTATATTGCACAGGTGTGACAAAGTTGAATGGACCAGTCCTCTCTCCACTTAAGCTCTCTCTGCCATTATATTCCCCTTCTGTGGCTCAGTGGGTAGCACTCTGAGTCAGAAAGTTGTGGGTTCAAGTCCCACTCCAGAGACTCGAGCACAAAAATCTAGGCTGCCACTCCAGTGCAGTGCTGATGGAGGTGCCGTCTTTCGGATGAGACGTTAAACCGAGGCCTCATCTGCCCTCTCAGGTGGACGTAAAAGATCCCAGGGCACTATTTCAAAGAAGTGCAGGGGAGTTATCCCCGGTGTCCTGGCCAATATTTATCCCTCAACAATCATCATTAAAAAAAACAGTTTATGCGGTCATGATCACGTTGCTGTTTGTGGGAGCTTGCTGCAAGTTGACTGCCGCTTTTCTTATATTACAACAGTGACTACACTTGAAAAGTATTTCATTGGCTGTAAAGCGCTTTGGAATGTCCTGAAGTTGTGAAAGACGCTATAGAAATGCAAGTCTTTTCTTCCTTCGTTTATCACGGGCAGTTAGCTATAACGGGCAAATGGCGTTGATCACTTTCCCGTATCATAGACATTAGTTACAAAGGCACCATTTAACTCATATTCAATGGACCTCGGGCAGAGTGTGATAGAATATTGCTCCACTTCTCTGGTATTCTAGAAGGATTTTCTCGATTGGGTGGCACCTCAAATATAGAGCAACTTCCTGGTCAGTGAACAGACTACCACCTCTGAATACCGGGGTCATGTGAGCCTATCAACAATAAATCCATCTCCTCTCCACACGCCCTCTGTGCAACGGCCTCCAGACGACACATCCTGCGGACAGCAGTTTGTTGGCATGTGATAAACGGCTGGGGATTGGTGTGCCCCGGCAGAGAGTACAAAAGTCAAAAGGTTATGCTGAACCTTTTTGTAAAACTAGTTGGGCCCCTGCCGGAGTATTGTGTCCAATTCTGGGAGCACACTTTAGTGAAGTGGGTACAGAAGAGATTGACTGGAATGGTTCCAGGGATGAGGGATTACAGTGACGTGAATAGCCTGGTAGAAGCTGGGGTTGTTCTTCTTGGAGCAGAGACGACTAAGAGGAGATTTGATAGAGGTGTTCATAATCATGAAGGGTTCAGATACAGTAAATAAAGAGAAAGTGTTTCCAATGGCCGAAGGGTCAATAACCAGAGGGTACAGATTTAAGGTGATCGGCCAAAGAACCGGAGGTGAGATGAGGAAAAACGTTTTCACACAAGTGGTTAGGATTTGTAACGCGCTGCCCGAAAGGCAGATTAAATAGTAGCTTTCAAAAGGGAATTGGATAAATACATGAAGGGGAAAAAAGTGTAAGGATATGGGGAAAGAGCGGGGAGTGGGACTAACTGGACTGCTCTTCGAAAGAGCAGGCACAAATTTGATGGGCCGAATGGTCTCCATCTATTCTGTACTATTCCATCATACTTGCTATTGAGGGAGTGCAGCGAAGGTTCACCAGACTGATTCCCGGGATGGCAGGACTGACATATGAAGAAAGACTGGATCGACTAGGCTTATATTCACTGGAATTTAGAAGAATGAGAGGGGATCTCACAGAAACATATAAAATTCTGATGGGACTGGACAGGTTAGATGCAGGAAGAATATTCCTGATGTTGGGGAAGTCCAGAACCAGGGGTTACAGTCAAAGGATAAGGGGTAAGCCATTTAGGACCGAGATGAGGAGAAACTTCTTCACTCAGAGAGTTATTAAACTGTGGAATTCTGTACCACAGGAAATTGTTGAGGCTAGTTCATTAGATAAATTCAAAAGGGAGTTAGATGTGACCCTTATGGCTAAAGGGATCAAGGGGTATAGAGAGAAAGCAGGAATGGGGTACTGAGGTGAATGATCAGCCATGATCTTATTGAATGGTGGTACAGGCTCGAAGGGCCGTAGGCCTACTCCTGCACCTATTTTCTATGTTATGTTTCTGTACCATGTGTATTATGGGTAGCTTCAATCAGCTGTTAGCACCTTGTTAAAGTGCGACTACCTCAGTGATGTGTCCGTCATTAAGTCCCAGTATGATTTCCGGGGCTTGGATCAGGCAACCCTGCTGCCTGCAGACCCTCCGCGGGACCACTGGAACTCCTGCCGCTGTCGAGACCCCTTCTTGCCACCACAGGTGGCCAGGTTTGAGCCGGATTCCTTGGGCAGGAGCACGGACCAGATGTCGGGCAGAACGCCCTCCCCCAGCAGCAGGTAGAGCTGCTCGTTATTGGGGACGGTGAGCTGCAGGTGGCAGGGAGGATGATGGGCAGCTTCCTGTCAGCTCATGGCACAGTGGGTAGCAGCCTTGCCTCTGAGTCAGAAGGTTGTAGGTTCAAGTCACACACCAGGGAATTGAGCACATAAGTCTGGGCTGATGCTCCAGTGCAGTGCTGAGGAAGAGCCGCACTATCGGAGCGGCTGCCTTCCGGATGAGACGTTAAACGGAGATCCCGTATGCCCTCTCAGGTGGATGTAAAAGATCCCATGGTGCTATTTCGAAGAAGAGCAGGGGAGTTATCCGTGGTGTCCTGACCAATATTTATCCCTCAATCAACATAACAAAAACAGATTTTCTGGTCATCATCACATTGCCATTTGCGGGAGCTTGCTATGCGCAAGTTGACTTCCACATTACAACAGTCACTACACTCCAAAAGTACTAATTGGCTGTAAAAAGTTTTGAAAGGTCCGTGAAAGGCGCTATATAAATGCAAGTCTTTCTTTTTGCCCACCAGCTCCAGTGTCTCAGCAGTCAGGTACTCGAGGATCCCTGCAACATCGACACCCTTGCACATGTTTTAGTTACAACCTTGGTGTCATATTTGACCCTACAATGAGCTTCCGACCACATATCCATGCCATAACTAAAACCGCCTACATCCACCTCTGTAACTTCACCCGTCTGCACCCCTGCCTCAGCTCATCGACTGCTGAAGCCCTGTTCCATGCCTTTGTTACCTCTAGACTTGACTATTCGACTGCACTCTTGGCTGGCCTCAACGTTCTACCTTACATAAACTTGAGGTCATCCAAAACTCTGCTGCCTGTGTCCTAACTCGCACCAAGTCCAGTTCACCCATCACCCCTTATCTCGTTGACCTACGTTGGCTCCCGGTTAAGCAGCGTCTCAATTTTAAAATTCTCATCCTTGTTTACAAATCTCTCCATGGCCTCACCCTCCTGATCACTGTAATCTCTTTCAGCCTCACAACCCCCAAAGATATCTGCACTCCTCTAATTCTGGCCTTTTGAGCATCCCTGATTATAATCACTCAACCATCGTTGGCCGTGCCTTCAGCTGCCTGGGCCCCAAGCTCTGGAATTCCCTCCCTAACCCTCTCCTCCTCTCTACCTCTCTTTCCTCCTTTAAGATGTTCCTTAAAACCTACCTCTTTGACCAAGCTTTTTGGTCATCTGCCCTAATATCTCCTTATGTGGCTCGGTGTCAAATTTTGTTTTATAACACTCCTGTGAAGCGCTTTAGGACATTTTACTCCGTTAAAGGCGCTATATAAATACAAGTTTTTGTTGTTACACTGTCCACACTGTCAACAACATACCCGATGGAGGACCCTAGTGATATCGTCAAGTTAAAAACTAATGGAGATATCAACAGTAACGCAAAAGATAAAGTTTTATGGGTCGGCGTGTGCCTAGCCATGATGTTGTAAATCTGTTCTTAGCCTCTATAAATAAGAAATTTGTGCTTCCTTTGCTATTTCTTTGCCAGGAGATGGTGGTCCGGCCAAAATATGCTGTGTCAGAATCGCCACGCACTTAGCTTCTTCTGGTTAGAAACAATAAACTTTTCTGTTTCTCCAGTACGTCTGTGTTTAATAAAACTTGTGGTCAGTGTGACACAACCTCATTCATCAGCACTTTATTATAATCCTACTGAAACTCTGAACATCCCACTCAACAGATCCTATTATTCACTGTAGTAATCCTCCAAGTCATGGTCCAGAGCTCAGCGCGAAGAACACGAAGCAAGTGATATATTACATAGAATCACATGGAATGTACAGCACAGAAACAGGCAGTTCGGCCCAACAGGTCTCTGCCAGCCTTTATGTTCCACATGGGCCTCATCCCACCTTACTTCATCAAACGAGCGTGTCAACTGTGGCTCAGCACCCTTATTTCTAAGTCAGAAGGTAGTGGGTTCAAGTCCCACTCTGGAGACTTAAACACAAAAATCTATGCCCATACTCCAGTGCAGTGCTGAGGGAGCACTGCACTGTCAGAGGTGCTGTCTATCGGATGAGATGATAAACTGAGGCCCTGTCTGCTCTCTCAGGTGGATGTAAAAGATTCCATGGCACTATTTCAAAGAAGTGCAGGGGAGTTATCCACAGTCTCCTAACCAATCTTTATTCTTCACTAAAACAGGAGTTATAATTGTGTGCAAATTGATTGCTGTGTTTCCTATATTACAACAGTGACTATACCCCAAAAGTACTTCATTGGCTGTAAAGAGCTTAGGGATTGTTGTGAAAGGTGCTATATAAATGCAAGTCTGACTTTAACTCCAATCTGCATATGATGAAAGGTCACCAACCTGAAGTGTTAACTCTGTTTCTCTCTCCACAGATGCTGCCTGACCTGCTGAGTGTTTTTTGGTTTTATTACTGCACATCCTTTGATTCCAGTCTCTCTCATGCACTTATCAAGCTTCCTCTTATTGACTGACTGGCTTCATCCAACATAAAGACTCAAGTACAAAATACAACTGAACTATGAATCTATAAAAATATATCACTTTATTATAATAACACCACCTCTGAGGAATAGGATAAGGTCACCAAGACTGTCCCCTTTACATGGGTCATCCGTTCCCACCCGCTTTTCAATCAATTATCTTTGCTTCGAAAACATGTATAAAAGTTTCAAGAATCCATTACAATTGCCCACTTCTGTGGCCTTACTTGGCAAGTTATTGCGTCATTCGACCAACCTCAACAGTGAAAAGGTCCTATCCCTTCGCATGTCTAGTATCCTCATGTTTTAACTTACGTCCCATGGTATATGGACCATTCATTTTTCCTGGTCGTACAAATGCCAATTCCAGTGTCTGGGTGAGGACCTAGAGGGAGAATGAGTCAGGAAATGGTGGACTGGAGGTTTGCCCTTTCCCACCTACACTCCTCTGAATGCCTCTCATTGCCAGGAGTGTCTGATCACTGAATCATCCCTCCCAGACAGTAAGTCTGAGCTGATGCATAGTATCCTTCCTGTGGTATTATTCATTGTTCAACAACAACAACCTGTATTTATATAGCACCTTTAATGCAGTGAAACATCCCAAGGCGCTTCACAGGAGTATTATGAAATAAAAAATTTGACACCGAGCCGCTTAAATAGAAGTACAGGTGACCAAAAGTTTGGTCAAAGAGATAGGTTTTAAGGAGCATCTTGAAGGAGGAAAGAGGTAGAGAGGAGGAGAGGTTTACGGAGGGAGTTCCAGAGCTTAGGGCCAAGACAACAGAACGCACAGCCACCAATGGTTGAGCGATTATAATCAGGGATGTTCAAGAGAGCAGAATTAGAGGAGCGCAGCCATTTCGGGGGGTTGGTGGGTTGGAGGTGAATACAAAGAAAGGGAGGGACGAGGCCATGGAGGGATTTGAAAATAAGGATGAGAATTTTAAAATCGAGGCGTTGCTGGACCGGAAGCCAATGTAGGTCAGCGAGCACAGGGGTGATGGGTGAACGGGGCTTGGTGCGAGTTAGGACATGGGCAGCCGAGTTTTGGATCACCTCTAGTTTACGTAGGGTAGAATGTGGGAGGCCAGCCAGGAATGCGTTGGAATAGTCAAGTCTAGAGGCAACAAAGGAATGGATGAGGGCTTCAGCAGCAGATGCAGTGAAACAAGGGGGGTGACGGGCGATGTTACAGAGGTGGAAATAGTTACGCTACGTTTATGTGGTCGAAAGCTCATTTCAGGGTCAAATATGACACCAAGGTTGCGAATGGTCTGGTTCAGCCTCAGACAGGAGTTGGGGAGAGGGATGGAGTCAGTGACTTGGGAACGGTTGTGGCAGAGACCTACAGCTTCTCTATGAAAACTCAGTGGGGCAATTGTGACTCTTTAGGCGATAGTGTAAAATGGGTGCTATCGATTCAGGCAGCCGTTATACATCGCTCCTGATAAGAACACAAGAAATAGGAGCAGGAGTAGGCCATTTGGCCCTTCGAGCTTGCTCCGCCATTTAATACGATCATGACTGATCTGATCATGGACTCAGCTCCACTTCCCTGCCCGCTCCCCATAACCCTTTATTCCCTTTGAAGCCAATGGAAATGAAAATGGGGAGAGATATATAATGGCGGCTGAATTGACCGCAACCATTTTACATTGTCGTCAAGAGTCAATATTCCCCCCAATAATTCCATAGACAAATTTCCTTCAGCACATACAATTAATTTAATTTAATTCACTAACGGGATGTGGGCATCGCTAGTAATGCCAGCAGTTATTGCCCATCCCTAATTGCCATTTGATACAAATGAGTGGCTTGCTGGGCCATTTTGGAGGGCAGTTAAGAGTCAAGATAAGGACGGCAGATTTCAATCCCGAAAGGATATTAGTGAACCAGATGGGTTTTTACGGCAATCCGGTAGTTTCATGGTCACCATTGCTGGCACTTGTTTTTTATTCCAGATTTATTTAATTAAGTAAATTTCAATTCCCCAGTTGCTGTGGCGGGATTGGAACTCATATTTCCAGATCATTAGTCCAGGCATAACCACTATGCTACCGTACCCAGAATCATTTAAACCCAGCCCATAAGTAATCCATTGGCAACACTCAATATTCCTGCATACACAATACCCTCCACAATATGCCAGCAGCAAATTTCAATAACTCTACATACACACGCACACAATCAAGGATGAAAAATGTGGGATACGAGACATTCTAAAGATCCTTTCCCCAGGAGATGAAATGAGCTGGTGAGGGTTCATTGCACATGTTTTGTGGAAAGAATTGGGTTTGATGGGCCAAATGAGATGCACTTATAGTAATTTCATCCCTCCATTAAGGGAGAACATTATGATACCAGAACAAAATAGTTTGCAGAGCTATTATAATGTAACTTCAGAAGTTAGGAAATGGTCCTGCAATATTATGCAAAAATTATTCTAAGTTGAATCCAGTTTGGCAGTTAATCTGGACTTTGGTTCAACAATACATTTAGGAAGGATTCCTACCCTTGGGATCATAACAAGAAAACTTAAGGAACAGCTGAACTCTCAGAATATTAATTTACTGATACACAAGTACCACAATAATAAAG
The DNA here is from genome assembly GCF_044704955.1 of Pristiophorus japonicus. Lineage (NCBI taxonomy): Eukaryota > Metazoa > Chordata > Chondrichthyes > Pristiophoridae > Pristiophorus > Pristiophorus japonicus. The sequence continues at coordinate 4,488,100 of NC_091987.1, forward strand.
TATAAATCACACCATTCCAACAATCTAGGCTCTGTCACGCCCATGATGAATTCATATTAATATTTCTCTGCCACCTTGACAGGGGTATCCATATTGAGTTGTCTCAATGCTATCATAGCATAAACATTCAGAACATATGGTTGTTCTCCACTCAGGCAGAAATGCATGACTTGCTTGCCATTGTGACAGACAAGTTCAGCCTTGTGAATATTATTTTGTGCCCATTAGTGTTCGTGCTATGTTCCCCTACCGATACCATGCCTGTGGCAGAGACGGTGACAATTAATTCCTTTTGAAACAGGAGCTGGATAAATAACCGTCCAGCAGTGGGACTAGTGCTTATCGGAATATTTACCGACTGATCGTCAGAGGGTATGATGTAGCAGCCATCGCAGAAACCTGCCTACAAGCTGGGCACGACTGGGAACTGAATATTCCAGGCGAAAGGATCTTGAGAAAGGGCAGTAAAATTGGGTTAGGAGGAGGAGCAATATTGATTTTTTTTAAAAATACACAATTACAACAGTAGAAAGAAAGCATTTCAGTAAGGATGAGGAGAAACCAGGGGCGGGATTCTAGGCTGTTCTGTTTTCGGGGCGAAAATGAAAGTGGGGCGGGAAAGTTATCAGCTTTGGTAAGAACGTTTCGGCATCTGGGCCCTGCGTCAGGAGGTGCAGAGCGAAGGGAGGCGTTGTACGACTTTCGAGACGCAAAAATGGGAAACTCGCGAACGAAAGTTTCGGGTCGTGTGCGCTCCGAGAGAGGCCTGCGGGGGGGGGGGGGGGGAATCCTTAAAAAACACAAAAACATTCCCAAAACATTGCCCATGCCAGCACAACACAACACTTTTTCACATGATGAGTAGTGGAAATCTGGAATTTTTTCTCCCTAAAAGGCTGTGGGTGTTGGGTCAATTAAAATCTTTAAGACTGTAATTGATAGGTTTTAGTTAGGTAAGCTATCAAGGCGGGTAAATGAAGTTAAGGTACAGATCGGGCATGATCTGATTAAATGACAGACCAGGCTCAGGGGGCTAAATGGCCTCCTGCTGTTCCTATAAATGCCCCATTATTCCTGTGCTCCTGGGAGGGGAAGAGGCTTAATAACAGACTCAAAGGACAGCCTGTTCAATGGCAGCCACCATTCAACACAGATCAGACCAAAAGAAAAGGACACAGGTGATGAGGTAAAGAACTAGGATTCTTAGCTTAAAGGATAAAAGCTTACAATCCGAGTGTTTCGATGCTGGCCCCCTTCATAGATTATAAACCAACAATTAGCAAGGTATGAGCTTGATCCTTTGTTGTGAAAGGTGGCTTGAAGCATTGTGCTGGACCTGGATGGCCACCAGGCCCCAACAACAGAGTCTTCCCGATCAGCCGGGAGGCAGTCTTGGGGCATTTTATTGCCACTCCACGGTACACTAGGGAAGCACAAAGCCAGAAATGCATGCTATTGAAGGTGGCAGCCTTTCACTCTTTGTTGCCAGGAGGTGTGGAGTGATGCAGTTAGCAGCTGACCTCTGACTGCAGGTCTTTGGTTGCTCGAGCTACACCCTTTTGCAACTGAGCTTTTGAGTTGTTGAACAGAACAATGTAAAATAAGTGAGTTTTCCTCCTCCTTGGCCCATTGCTCGAAGAAGGCTCACCATCGCGTCCTCAGGTCAAATCGGGAGAAGCAATAAATTCAGCCTTGCCAAAATTCTCCTGTGTCATCGGAACAAGATCAACAACAAAATAAACACTGCCAAACCTCCCAGTACCTCAACCAGGTGGCCATTCTTCAAGTGATCCTAGTCCAGTTCCATGTGCTATCATTTCTGCTTAATCAAACGGGCAAAATGAGCAGAATGCTTTTAGTAATTTCTGCTTGCTTTTCAACCAAAAGAACTTACATAGGAATAATGCCTTTGACGTGGTACTTAGCAAACCAGACAGCTGTGTCGATCCTCTCCAGCCTGTGGAAAACAAATAACTAAAAATAAAGTCAGCCATCACACCTGCTCGCTATTCAGAATGGTCCGAAAATTACCGTCGGAGGCTTCCTTCGGACCAACGCCTCCGACCCGAAAAAAATCTACGAAAGTACCTGGTGATCCCGGAGGAACGTAGGATTCCGGTCGGAGATCTCGATTCGCTGCACAGCGTACGGGGATCTGACTTTCTCACTGATAATAAGATAATAATGGGAGCTCTGTTTGTACGGGGTCCTATTACTATCAATGAGAAGCCCCCCCCCCCCCACCGCAAGAAACAAGAAACACAGCACAATACATTTAAAAAAACACCTTACACATTTTAAATTAATTGAAATTGCATGTAATTAAATGTTTTAGAAAAAAAATATTTTTTAGATTTTTTTTTTAATGTGTTTTAATAGGGTTAAAAATAAACTTACATTAATGGACAGGGTTTTAAATATAAAAATGAATGATTACCATTTAATTTTTCTATGTTTTAAAACTCTAACATTGCTAAAAGCTATACACCTGCTTTGACCAGGTGTAAGAGTTTGAAGGACATTCGCTGGGCAAGAGCTGAGCAAATAGCCCAATTTCTCCCGTGCGGATGTCCTTCCTGCGGGGGTGCGGAGGATTTGTCTAAAGAAATTTTGACAGATCAGAAAAGCCGGTTCTCGGCGGATGGGCAGCGCGTCCCGAAAACCGGCTTTAGCGAGGCCTCGCCGGGTGTGTGCCAAGGCCCCGATTCTCTGCCCAACATATTCCTCATGGTTTGCATTGTTGATGGATCTGCTATTTGCTACAACAGGTGGCTGGAGTGGGTCTTGCTCCCAATAGTTTCCGTTGATGCCCGCCCAGAGCCACCTTGCATGGAGGCCAGAGATTAACACTAGGCCGGATCTTGCTGGAACAGTAACTGCGAGCTAACAGCACACGCCATTAATAATGTACAAATCAGCCAGAAACTCCAGACGGTGCTGGTTGATTTACACCGCTCCAGTGTCCCCGTTGCACGATTGGCATCTCGCCCTTAGCCGCCCCGTTAATTTCAGGCACTTGCTGGATTTGCGCACTAATTGCCCATTGAACTCGCCACGTTTGGGTCAGAACTCAACCGTGCAAATACCATTTTAATGCTCTGATAATTGTTAATGACTGCCCATCAATCTCGCTGGCTCAGAAAGATGACATTAATTCCTTCAGGTAGTAAATTATTGTTCGGATTACATAGGATTGTACAGGATATACAGCACAGAAACAGGCCATTCCGCCCAACCAGTCCATGTCGACCTTTATGCTCCACTCGAGCCTCCTCCCATCTTTCCACATCTAACTCTACCTGCATATCCCTCTATTCCCTTCTCCCTCATTTGCTTGTCTAGCCTCCCCTTAAACGCATCTACACTATTCACCTCAACTACTCCCTGTGGCAGCGAGTTCCACATTCTCACCACTCTCTGGGTAAAGACATTTCTTCTGAATTCCCTGTTGGATTTTGTGGTCACTATCTTATATTGATGGCCTCTAGTTATGCTCTACCCGACAAGTGGAAACATTCTCTCTGTATCCACTCTATCAAAACCTTTCATCATTTTAAAGGCCTCTATTAGGTCACCCCAATTTTCTTTTTTCAAGAGAAAAGAGACCCAGCCTGTTCATCCTTTCCTGATGAGTATACACATTTTTAAACCGTCAATTTAAAAAAAATTCTTACTTTTCCTTCCTGTCTTTTTTCTCTCTCTCTTAATCCAATCTTTCTTTCGCTCTCTCTATTACTGTGCCTCTAATTCACCTGATTTCCTTCTCCACTGTTTCTTTCTCAATCCTCAAGTCTGCTTGGTTAAGGACTGTTGGTCCCATCATTAACGAATGTCCCAGATGCCCCACTGCCTCCGCCGTTATCAGCTCGCGCTTCCAGCACTTTACAGGGCAAAGAAAAGTCTAATGGTGATTGCCGCAAGATGCCCCGCTCCATCAGATTCCGGCCCATTATGTTCTTAATCCCACCACTTGCTTTGACTGAAATGAGCACAATGTTGACGATTCATCATCATCACAGGCAGTCCCTCAGAGTCGAGGAAGACTTGCTTCCACTCTAAAAGTGAGTTCTCAGGTGACTGAACATTCCAATACGGGAATTACAGTCTCTGTCACAGGTGGGACAGACAGTGGTTGAAGGAAAGGGTGGGTGGGGAGTCTGGGTTGATGCACGCTCCTTCCGCTGTCTACGCTTGGTTTCTGCTTGTTCTCGGCGATGGGACTCGAGGTGCTCAGCGCCCTCCCGGTTGCTCTTCCTCCACCTTGAGCGGTCATGGGACAGGGATTCCCAGGAGTTGGTGGGGATGTTGCATTTTGTCAAGGAGGCTTTGAGGGTGTCCTTGAAACGTTTCCTCTGCCCACCCAGGGCTCGCTTGCTGCGTCAAAGCTCCGCGTAGAGCGCTTGCTTTGGGAGTCTCGTGTCGGGCGATGTGGCCCACCAACAGAGCTGATCGAGGGTGGTCAGTGCTTCGATGCTGGGGATGTTGGCCTGAGCGAGAACACTGACGTTGGTGTGTCTGTCCTGCCAGGGGATTTGCAGGATCTTGCGGAGACATCGTTGGTGGTACTTCTCCAGTGTTTTGATGTGTCAGCTTTATATAGTCTGTTGTGAAGGCATGCCTGTTTACTGTGTGATGTCTGTAACACTGTATGCAACATTGAATGTACCCTTGTACTGTACACACCTTATCGGTACACTAGAGGGTGCTGTTGCTGGAGACCCAGGGGTTGCCTGCACACGGCAGGTAACCCAGTATAAAAAGGAACTCGTTGTCAGCACTCAGGAGCTGCTAATAAAGGACTGCAGGTCTGCACAGTTTAAGCACCATACACTGCCTCGTGGAGTCATTACTAAAGGTGCCTACATACACTACAACTGGTGATGGGAATACGGGATCACGAACTACACGCTCAACATGTCTAACCTCAGCAACTTTCAGCAATTTACAGCAGGGGAGGATTTTGATGCTTTTGTGGAAAGATTGGAACATTTCTTTATAGCCAAAGACCTGGATGGGGACACACCGGCCACAGTACCGAACAAACGCAGGGCCATCCTGCTTAGCAGTTGTGGGCCCACCATCTACGGTCTCGTCAGGGACTTACTAGCCCCGGAGAAGACAACCACCGAGAGCTGTGAGGAACTTGTAACAATCATACAGGAACAACTAAAACCGAAAGAAAGCATCCTCACAGCCAGGCACCGGTTCTACACTTACCGGCGACCTGAGGGCCAGGAAATTGCCAAGTATGCTGCACACTTAAGACTAGCTGCACCGTGTGAGTTTGGCGACCACCTTAATGAAGCACTAAGGGACATATTTGTCATCGGAATCGGCCACGAAGGCCTCCTACACAAATTGCTCTCAGCTGACTTCATGGTCACGCTGCAGAAAGCAGTTCAAGTGAGCCAGGCCTACATGATTTTGGCCAGCGACTCCAGGCGAATACTGACCCAGGACTCTAAACCGGCGAGTGCAGTGCACTGCATGGACACTTCTAAAGGCAGAAATGCTGCCCCGAGTCCCGCAACCCTGAGTCCGCCACATGGGGCAAACCAGATGGCCCCGTGCTGGCGCTGTGGAGGAAACCACATGGCCCACCAGTGCCGCTACAAAGACTATGCATGCAAAGGCTGCAAAGAAAAAAGGCACCTTCAGAGAATGTGCAGAAAAGGCTGTACTCACTGTGTCTCTGATCACTGGGGCTCCGACACAGATGAAGGTGAAGCTGCTCTAACCCTGGGAGAGGAGTATGGAATCTTTACCTGCTCCACCGGAAGTTCTCCATGGATGATGGAAGTGGACATCGACGGAGTGCCAGTCTTCATGGAGATCGACACAGGGGCGAGCCAGTCTGTGATGAGCCAAAAGACCTTTGAAAAAATTTGGAGCCATCCTGCCATTCAATCAAAACTGTCTCCTGTCCAGGCAAAGCTGCTCACCTACACCAAAGATAAAATCCAAATCGTTGGCAGTGTAGGCATCCAGGTCTCCCAGGGCGGCGTGTTGCACAAACCCCCCCTGCGGATTGTAGCCGGCGATGGTTCCATGCTGCTGGGCAGGAATTGGATGAACCGGGTCCACATCAGGTGAAGTGGTGCTGTGGAAGAAAAGAGCACCACAGCCTGCCTGCAACAAGACCACAAAATGGCTGCAGCACCACAAGAACGTGGAAGAAAGGAGCACCACAAAATGGCTGCTGCTTGGTGAGCAGCAGACCTGAATTCAAAATGCGAGTCAACATGGAGGAGCATCATATGACATCGAACGGCCAATCGGATTTGAAAGCTCCCTTAAAGGAGACCGGTAACCAAAACATTTAAAGGGGAAGTTCCAACTATTTGAGTACACAGACTTTAAAGCTAAAGATGCAATTAAAGGGTGCAAGTATGAAAATGTATGCAGTGTAATCATGAATTATGATGCTGGTTTAACTAATGTGACTAATGAGATGAATGCAGGTGTCAGTAAGGTTAAGAACAGGTTTATTATGCTTAACAATAATAATAGAAATTGTGAAATGCCTAATGTAACCATGTCAGTTGAAACCAGGAAACCCAAAAGTGATGCAAGTGCTAGAATGTGTAATGCAGGCTCGACTATGTGTGATCAGAGCCAAGGTATCATGTAGGACACTGCCAAAGGACATTGGGTCCTACAGTAACTATGCTAATGCCAATGGAACCCCCTGTGGGAGACCCCCCAGGTCCAGCAGGCTACCTGACCATGTAGTCTGGACCTTTGGAACGAATGTGATGCCCCTTGCAGGACACACACACAGGCAGTGGGAGCAGACCCACTACAGGGACAGTGGTCAATGGGCAGCCCAGCCACCACCAATGGCAACCTGCCCCAGACCAGCCCTACAGCCCCTGGCCACCAGGGCCAACATCAGAAGCATGAGGCCAATACCCTCCAGCTTCCCTGGCAAACCCTGGGATGACCTGACCCTCATCCCCATTGGTGGACATGGAGCCCACCCAGTCTTGTGGCCCTGCCCACCACCCCACAACTACCCACAACACAGTGTATACACACCACCCACTGCTGCCGTGGCTACCTCCCCGAGGGATCCCACAACAGTGACACCCACTTGGTTTGTGTGTGAGGGAGGGGAAACGTACGAGACCAGCCTCAAGCACAGGGGTCACACCTGGCAACCATACAACTCTCACCACAACCCCCCATAGCCCACCACTGATCACCTCCCCTGGGCATGACAACTAGGATATGAAAAATGCTCAGGGGGGAGTATTGTTGTGTAGGCATGCCTGTTCACTGTGTGATGTCTGTAACACTGTATGCAACATTGAATGTACCCTTGTACAGTACACACTTTACCGGTACACTAGAGGGTGCTGTTGCTGGAGACCCAGGGGTTGCCTGCACACAGCAGGTAACCCAGTAAAAAAGGAACACACAGCTGGTTGTCAGCACTCAGGAACTGCTCATAAAAGTCTGCAGATCTGCAGAGTTTAAGCACCATACCCTGCCTCGTGGAGTCATTACTAAAGGTGCCTACATACACTACATAGTCCATGTTTCTGAGCCATATAGGAGGGCAGTTATCACTACTGTCCTGTAGACAAGGAGCTTGAGGTCCTAGTCTTCAAACGTTCTCTTCCTCAGGTGACCGAAGGCTGTGCTGGCACACTGTAGGCAGTATTGGACCTCATTGTCGATGTCTGCCCTTGCTAATAGTAGGCTCCCGAGGCATGGAAAATGGTCCAGGTTGTCCAAGGCCTCGTCATGGTTTTGATATTTAGGGGGCAGTGCTGTCTGGTGGGATCAGGTTGGTAGAGGACCTTTGTCTTATGGATGTTTAGCGTAGGGCCCATGCTCTCATATGCCCCGGTGAAGGTGTTGACAATGGCTTGGAGTTTAGCCTCCGAGTGTGCACAGACGCAAGTGGCATCTGCGTACTGTAGTTCAATGACAGAGGACGGGACGACCTTGGATCTGGCCTGGAGGCGGCGGAGGTTGAACAGATTCCCATCTGTTCTATAATTTAGCTCCACTCCTACGGGGAGCTTGTTAAGACTGAGATGCAGCAAGGAAGATCGAAAAGAGTGTTGGTGCGATGACGCAGCCCTGCTTGACCCCGGTCCGGACATGGATTGGGTCTTTTGGTCAGGAGCACTGCTTGCATGTCATCGTGGAGCAGATGGAGGACGATGACAAACTTTTGAGGGCAGGAGAAAAGGAGGAGGACGCTCCATAATCCCTCATGGTTAACAGTGTCGAAGGCCTTTGTGAGGTCAAAGAAGGCCATGTACAATGGTTGGTACTGTTCCCTGCATTTCTCTTGTAGTTGTCGCGCAGTGAAGATCGTGTCCATTGTGCCCCTCAATGAACGGAATCCGCATTGCGGATTATTGACTTTTAAACTGATATTGGCTCCTAATTCCGACCCAATGGGGGAGAAATTCATTTGTTAAGCGCCACCATTAGTGCCAAAGAGGGGGGGCTAAGGGGCCGCTAAACACCTATCGCCCGAGCGCCGCACTATGACAGCCTGCCGCGAACTTCGCTGGCGGTTTAGCGGCACCGCTGTCATTTAGCGCTGCGCACTCTGGCGCTGCCCACTTGGTGATGTTGAGAGTGTGCAACGCCCCCTTTGCGACGCGTTTCCAAAGTTGACTGCTTTGGCCTGCCATAGCGCCTGGCGCTGCTCCTGACAAGGGGAAGCAGATGGTGCACAGAGACTCCCGGGGCAATATCGCAGGGAATGAAAGGGTAAGTGTTGAGAGTCAAATTCTGAACAAGTACTTACCTTGCTGTGATGGAAGCCTCTCTTCCATTTTTTTGCAGGTTTCACATGGGTGACATCACCTCCTCTTTATGCACCAGGATGCCGGTATCTTCATGCCTAAAGTTCAGAAGCGCTATCGCCCCGCGATGGGCCGTTAGCGCCCTAAGAGGATTGTGCAACGCTTCCCTTAGTGCTCCACTCTCCTCTTGGGGCGATGCAACTGAATATCCCACTTTGAGGCGGTAGACATCGCCCGGCACTAAAGCCAGCGTCCCAGCGGCATCACCGTTTCAGAGCGGGTGATACCGAATTTCTAGCGCACAGACTTCAAATAGAGCAAGACCTGTCAAAAGATGATCGGATGTGGTCAGTTTGTTTGGATGCTTGACGACTGCCAGGGCGTTAAGTCATTCACTGCAGTTGTGTGATTTCTCACCACACTAAGATTTTCTTTTCTTGTTGCCTTAACCACCCACCCCCCCGCTGATGTTATTGCAGCTGTGCGGAGTGGATGTGGTAATGTGCGCACAGAATCATTCCGCAATGTCGCCATCGCCTGATCAATGACTTTCTCGAGTGCGGGTGATGGACAAGTGGTAACTGAATCATCCACTGCAACTTCAATCAACCCAACAGTGATGTCAAAGAGCAGAAACACGGTCATTTTCCAGGAGTTTGAAATTCAAAAGGATTGAAACTTGCTAAAGCTATAAAAGGAATATTCCAGCAATTGGCTGCAGCATGGTTTTATCCTAGACGTTACTATAATAGACTTACGTAATGTAAAATGTCTCCTCTCACATTAGCGACATAACTTTGACATTATTTTAAGCATTTCTCACTAAACAAACATTTCCAATTTCATGTGCGCTGAACTTTTTCTTCCTGTTCCAGCTTTCTCCCCAAAAGTCGCTGATTTGTGTTGGGGTACAGCTCTGTAAAACTGCGAGGTTGAGTAACACACCCCAACAGAGCAGATGTGTATCTAAAGGAGAGTGACTTCTGTGGGTTCACTCCTGTCTCGCTCTCTCTCTCTGTCACTCTCTCTCTCTGTCACTCTCTGCCTCTCTCTTTTTCTCTGGGTGGTGGCCCATGTGACCGTTCGACTAATGCAGCCATAGCCAGTGAGTGACAGCACGCTGCTGAGCGATGGAGGGGATGTTGCTACCTTCACCCGAGGTCCACACACATCCACAGCTGGAGCCATCGGATACCAATCCCGGCTGATCCCGGCGGTAACCCCGGCTGATTTTTCCTCTTCTTGACCCAGGGGCCCTGAGGCCAATTGTAGCAATGATGATCAACTAATTTAGCATAGGCCAAGGCCCTTTTGCATCCTTGTCCGTCAGCACGAGAAGTAACGTGCATCAGTAAGAACGGGATTTCTCATGCTCTTTTAAGAATAATTTGTAGACAGCTCGATTCGAGTAACTTGCAAAAAGTTGAATTTGAATAGCCCCTTTAACCCTTTAAGAACCGCAGGGGGAAGAACTCGGGTCATTTGCACCTCCCGTTAGTGCCCCTGGGGGGCGCTAGTTGGGCACAAATGGCTTTTCACCGGGTCACGCGAAGCCACGACCAACTCCCGCAATATTGTGCGGGAGTATAGCGGCAGTGCTAACCGGCAGCGCCACGTTCCTGCCAGTAGCTCCCCGGGGTGCTGCATCTCCGACGACGATGTAATCACCATGCGCAGCGACCCGCTTTTACCCCGGAGCAAAAAGTTGGAAGCGCTCGCGTTTGGTTGCAGTGGGCGCCGCCAGCGACAGCTTTGCCAGGCCACGTACCGGGCTGTGGGCCCCTTGTGGGGCGAAAATTAAAGGAGAGGCGTAGCGCTGAAATGGCCGACTTACTGTTATTTTACGTATTTCTCACTCAACAAACATTTCAAGTTACATGTGAGCTGAACTCTTCCTTCCTGTTCGGCCTTCTCCTCTTCAGAGCGCGGGGTCCTTGCCGCGATGTTGCAACCTGGCACTCCGCTCCCCAGTCGTCAAGCAGAGACCTCTTTTCCCGAATGCAGAGTCCGCAGTGGGCCGTCCCTTCAATGGAAGGGGAGGGCCCAGTGTTCCCGCCAGCGCTCCGCGCCCCTTCCGCATGGCCCTGGAAAATTCCCCATGGATAACGCCCCGGTCCCGCCCCCGAGAGGAAGTGGAGCGCGAAATTGCGTGGACCACTTCCTCTCGGGGGCGGTAAGCCCAATTTAGCTGGTGGGGCGGAGCAGGAATTCTGCGCCTGGCGCAGGGACTCTCACCTAGGAGTTGCTAATGCTCCCCCCCCCCAAGTCGGGGCGCTACGCAATTTCACCCCCCCCCCCCCAAAAAGAATCTCAGAATAGTACAGCACAGAAGGAAACCATTCGGCCCATCGTTTCTGCTCCAACTCTTTCAAAGAGCGATCCAGTTAGCCCCACTCCCCAGCTCTTTCCCCATAGCCCTGCAAATTTTTACTCCTTCAAGTTTTGATCCAATTTCCTTTTGAAGGCTGCTATTGAATCTGTATCCACCGCTCTATCAGGCAATGCGTTCCAAATCCTAACTATTTGTTGCATAACTAAAATGAGGGAATCACCAAACAGGACGTTTGTCGATATTAGCAAGCTGTGTCAATATTTACAATAAATTATCCCACACAGAGAGTTTGAAAACAACTGCTTAAAATAATCATGTCTAATCAACCCCTTTAAGAATCAATAACCAAGAGATAGATTTGAAATGCTAATTGTAAACATCTGCACATTCAGTTTCTTTCAAAACATCTGCCGTTGAAATGCCCCTTTAAGTTATACGTCTAAACTGCAAGCCGATTTAGCAACCCCTTACACAGAGCTGGATTCTACAATCCTCTCTGAAAGTTCCTTCCTGCCTTGTATAAAATGCTACTTTGAAGCTCGCTTGCAATGAGTTTGTCTTGACACATGCCTTTAAGGGTTCACTTACAAAAGGTCTGGCTGTGACATGCCCCTTTAAGAGAAAAGACTTTGTGAGCCCAGCTGCAGTCATGTTGTACTGAAGGAAGGTGTAAGGAGAAATCAACTTTATCAAATCACCTAGGTTGATTTTACACGCACAATTTAAATCAACCGCTATGTACCAATAGAAACATTCCTCCATGGCAACGTGCACATTCAAATCGCTTCCCTAAGGAGAGTCTTTTTTTTAATTCATTCTCGGGATGTGGGCATCGCGAGCAAGGCCAGCATTTATTGCCCATCACTAGTTGCCCTTGAGAAGGCCTTCTTCTTGAAGCATTGCAGTCTGTGTGGTGAAGGTGCTCCCACAGTGCTGTTCAGGAGGGAGTTTCGAGGGTTCCCAGGGTGGATAACGAGCGGACACAGACTTATGGTGATTGGCAAAAGAACTGGACGCTGTTATGTATTGTCCATGTACATTAAATGTATGGTTACAATGGTGGGCCACAAGGGGCACTGTGGTGAGAGACCCGAAAGTACCTGCGAGGCAGAGTATAAAAGGCTGCCCACCACACCTGAGGGGCACTCTGGAGTTACACAATACAAGACTAAGGTCACAGCAGTTACTACAACACCAGACTGTGTGGAGTCAGTGATTTGAGTGCTACACACATCACAAATCGGCGACGAGGACACGGATGAGCTTCATGGCTACTCTGGGCTCGCTATAGGATTTTACAGTGGATAACGATTGGGAGGCCTTTACGAAAAGGCTCGAGTACACTTTATAACAATTGACCTGACGGGGGGACACAGACGCACTGAGAGAGAAGCGTAAGGCGATATTGCTGTCCAGTTGTGGCGATGAGGTTTACTGTCTCATCTAGGATTTGCTGGCACCCGCGAGCGCCAGGGACAAGTCATATGAGCAGCTGATTGAACTCATTCGTAACCAACGGAAACCGAAGGAGAGCATCCTCATGGCCCGGCACAAATTCTACCACCACTGCTGACCTGAGGGCCAGGATGTCACCAAATATGCTGCGGACATCAGGAAACTTGCGGCGCCGTGTGATTTTGGAACACACCTTGATGAGGCGTTGCGGGATGTTTTTGTTTTGGGGATTGGCCATGAGGGTCTCCTTCACAGGCTGCTATCCACTGAACCTACAGTCAGCCTGCAGCAAGCCATCAACATCAGCCGGGCATTTATGACCTCGACTTGCAGCACCAAGCAGATGATCCACACGGTCTTGAACCCGGCAGGCACTGTCCACAGGATAGTGCCCGCCACGGACAAAACTGCAGAACGTGGCTCTGCCCGGGGCAGAGAGCATGGACCTCGGGGTCCTGGAACTCAGAGTCCACCGAGGGGGGCTAATCGAGTAGCACCATGCTGGTGTTGCGGAGGAAGTCATGGGGCTCACCGGTGCAGGTTTGCAGAGTATACGTGCAATACCTGCCACACGAAAGGCCACCTTCAGCGTATGTGCAAAAAAAACCTGACTCACCGTCTGGCTGAGGAGATGGTAGATGATCCACTATCCAGCGAGGAGCAGGCAGAAGAAGATGAGGTGTTTGGACTGTATACGTGTACCGACGATTCAGCCCCAGTGAGTATGGAAGTCAAGATTAACGGAGTCCCCGTGCTTATGGAAGTGGACACTGGATCGGGTCCGTCACTGATGAGTCAGAGAACTTTTGATAAACTATGGGTCAACCCAGCTTCACGACCCAAGCTGGTCCCGGTCACGGCGAAGCTGCGTACCTACACCAAGGAATTGATACCTGTTCTTGGCAGAGCGGATGTGCAGGTATCTCACGGGGGCGAGATGCACAGTTTACCTTTGTGGGTCATTGCAGGCGATGGGCCGACGTTACTCTGCAGGAGGTGGATGGGGAAGGTCCGTGGGAGCTGGGAAGACTTCATTCCTCCACAGACCGCTGTCCCCCGGGTCCCCAAAGAGCAGCGCCGACCGAGCTGGAGAAGAAAGAAGGGCTTCGACGGGCTGCTCCAGCAGGCACCGTCGGCCCGCAGGCAGAGGCCGGCTCCAGAGCATGCGGCGGTTCGGGGACCGGTGTGTTGCGGATCCCGAGAGAGAGTCGCGAGCGAACTGTTAGGCAGCAGCAGGCTAGAGTTCAGCAGGGAAACACCCAGCAAACCAACCTTGCAAAACGGTCCGGAGAAGGAAAGCTGTTCATCGGCGGTCTCCATCTCGACACAGACGAGCAGGCCCTGGAAGAAGTGCTCTCCAAGTAGAGGCAGATCTCCGAGGTGCGAGTGATCACGGATAGGGACACCCAAGCGTCCCGCGGTTTCGGCTTCAGCACAGTGAGCTCAAGATGGTGGCGAGCCTCATGGCAGCAGAGTTCTGCAGAGAAAGGCAAGCCGAGCACCTAAAATGGCGGCACCCAGTGGAAGCCTCGTGGGAAAAACAAGATGGCGTCTTAAAAGGGAAATGTATCCGGGAGTCTTAAAAGGGCCTTACACCATTGGCGGCCCACACAAAGAGACTTTTGTAAGGCAAGAGCGAGTCTAAATGAGTAATGTGATTTGTATGATGAGGTGATTTATGACAAGAGTTAATATTTTGATGTTGAAATGATTACTGTGTTTAAAATGATGGATATGATTTACAAAAAGAGTTAATACCACGAGGTACAGTAAAAAGATTAATGGATCTGTGACTAACATGACTAATGGATTAATGCGATTTCCGATTTTATGTGATTCATGCAATGGTTCAGCAGCTGCAGATGAGCCGCAAAGGCGACTATTTTCTGAGAACAGAGGCAACGCACTAGTTGCAATACCCTGTCTCAGCGCAGCCCATTACCTCGGGCAAAAAGGGGCAGTATACCGCCACCATACCTCACCCAGTGGAGCTGGGATTAAATAACTGTTCAGTGTACCTGCAACCTTTTGATCTAATTCTTCAATGCATCTATATGTACTATACAAATGTACTGTCTATGTGTACCTGCTTTCTGTTAGAGGTTATGTTTGTGTACTTGTATCACCCATGTAAGGACTGCAAATACCACATGCTTGCACTGGATCGCAAGCATAATCTCTACATGGGGGGGGGGGGGAAGAGGGAAGTGGATGGTCAGGGACTCACACTCACAAACCAACCAGGACGAACAAGGCCAAGGTTACCGGCAATGTGCTTTTGGAACTGGGGGGGTCGAGTGAGATGTTATGTATTGTCCAGGTACATTAACTGTATGGTTACAGTAGTGCACCACAAGGGGCACTGTGGTGGGAGACCTGAAAGTACCTGCGAGACAGAGTATAAAAGGCTGCCCACCACACCTGAGGGGCACTCTGGAGTTACTACAACACCAGACTGTGTGGAGTCAGTGATTTGAGTGCTACACACAGCACAGAGGCAACCTGAGGCAAAACGAGTGGTTAGGGTTGTGAACGCACTGCCCAAGAGGGTGGTGGATACAGAATCAGTCATAGCCTCCAAAAGGAATAGATACATGAAGAAGTAACAATTGCAGGGATACGGGGAGAGAGCGAGGGGGGTGGGACTAACTGGATTGCTGTGTGAATGATTTGATGGGCCAAATGGCCTCCTTCTGAGTTGTACTATTCTATGATTCTAGTACATGATTTTGACCCAGCAACGATGTATCATTATAATCATCATTTCTACACCGATGATAATGTGCATCTTTAAATTAATTCCTCTGCCTGATTTTTTTAATGGAGGCACATTAAACCCGTTTATTTAAAACTGGATCGTGCCTGTGTTCAAATATCTAACGAGGAGCACCGTATGATGTGTTAAGTGCTAGTGTGCTAAGACCGCACTGTGTAGCTTCAAGGCCGAGAAAATTGATTTGAGGCAAGCTTGTCGGTGCCGTTATTAACAAGCTCTGCGAGCAAGTGCCCCCGAGGTCAGTAATGCAGCAATGGGTTTTCATTATTTGGCCGGAAAAAAGTGGGTTTTTGGCAAAGGAACATTTTTTTAGCATGTGTGCTATGCTGGCTGGCTTTACGATGCATGATGTTATGCTGCTTTGAGTAGCTTACATACCATCTCGCTGAGTACCTGCTAGCTCCATGAGCAAGCCGAAGGCCAGCTGTAAACACAGCGGGAGTGATATCACTTTTAATTCCGCCGAGCTTCAATGCAGAGTAAAATCAGTGATATAAAGCGACAAATACACTCTGGGCTGGATTTTCGCTGGCTATGCGACCGGGTTTTCGCCGCCATTTGACCCTCCGCGGCGGAAACCCGGTCGGCGGGATCCCCGGCGACCACATTGTGGCGGGCCTTCCCCGTACCGCCGGGGAGAGGTGCGCCGAGGTGCAACGACGCAGATTGCGTTTGTGTCGCACTTTCAGCACTCTCCCGACGCCTAGGCCGCGCCCAGAATACCGACAGGGCCAAAGCCGTCGGCACAGCCCCACCAGCAGCGGTAAGTGTGGAGACCTGCAAATAGGTCAGTTAAAGTTTGATATTTTTAAATTATATTACAGCGATTTAGTAGCTAAGGGTCTTGTGAATGTTTTTTGCAATTTCCCCCCCCCCCCTCCCAAGACCTCTCTCGCAGCGCTATCACCCTCGGACTAAAGTTGCCGAAACTCGCGGTTTGCGCCGCGAATTCTCGCACAATGCCGACTTTACCAATGCGCCAGCACAGAAGTAAAGGCCGAAAATTAGGCCTAAAAGCGGTAGCGCAGAGAAAACTGTAATTTTGACATAAAACTACCGTTTTTGCCAAAAATCAAAAATCTAACTGACTCCCATTAGCCAGCTTTCTCATCTTTTACTCATTTTTTATTATTTTTTACTTTCCCTATAATGGTTTTCTTCCTTCATAAGAACCTAAGAAACAGGAGCAGGTGTAGACCATTCAGCCCCTCGAGCCTGCTCCGCCATTCAATAAGATCATGGCTGATCTTCGACCTCAACATCACCTTCCTGCACTATCCCCATATCCCTTGATTCCCTTAGTTCCCAAAAATTCATCGACCTCGGTCCTGAAAGCTCGAACTCCCGCTAGGGTGAGATTTCCACAGGTGCCTCTCGTTACCTCAGCCAGCGGTCCTTCTTCCACTGTGAACCCCGACCCAGACGGTGAGTGTTGGTCGGTTGTTTGGCCTTCACAGCTGAATCCAACTCTTGACCCTTCCCTCTCCCAACATCCAGACATGTAGAGGTTGTTTACCCTGGCTGGAGTGTCAAGAAACATAGATACATAGAAATTTACAGCGCAGAAGGAGGCCATTTCGGCCCATCGTGTCCCCGCCGGCCGACAAAGAGCCACACGGCCCTCAGTCAGCAGCCCTGAAGGTTACATATAAACCTATGAACAATGAACAATGGCGGAAAGGTAAAGAGCACCCAGCCCAACCAGTCCACCTCACACAACTGCGACACGCCCTGCACCGCAACATTATATACTCCACCTCACCGGGGGAACTAGGGGGCAATATCTCAGGATAAGGGGTTGGCCATTTAAGACAGAGATGAGGGGGAATTTCTTCACTCAGAGGGTGGTGAATCCTTGGAATTCTCTACCCACAAGGGCCATGGATGCTGGGTCACTGAATATATTCAAGGCTGAGCTCGATCGACTTTTGGAGTCTAGGTTTATGGGGATCGGGCGGGAAAGTGGAGTTGAGGTCGATGACCAGCCATGATCTCATTGAATGCTGGAACAGGCTCGAGGGGCTGTATGGCCTACTCCTGCTCCTAATTCTTATGTTATTATGTTCTTATATACTCTTCCCAGTTGGGGATACTGAAAGGCAATAATGAGAGGGATCCTTGGCTAAATTTGACCTTCTGTAGACCAGGGCGCGAGGTCAATTAGAGAACCCCTAATATTACTCCATCCAAGCATAACAAAAGAAAGGACTTTCATTTATAGAGTACCTTTCACAACCTAAGGATGTCCCAAATTGTTTTACAGCTTCGAAATAGTGCCTTGGGATTTTTGCATCCAACAACATCTCGTCTGAAAGACAGTCCCTTCAACTGTGCAGCACTGCACGAGAGTGTCGGCCGAGAATTTTGTGCTCGAGTCTCGGGAGTGGGACCCACAACTTTCTGACTCAGAGATGAGAATGCTGCCAGTGAGCCACAAAAAACATTCCCAATACCTTGCTCATCCCACATAAATATAAATCGCAACAGTAATAAAAACCAATCACACTTACCTCAGGTAGTCATTCCTTCCGTCACAGCCGCCGGAACAGGTCGGACCGCCCGCTTTCCCAGGTGGTCCAACAAGGGGGCGCTACAGGGCGCTACAGGGCCCCCCCAGAAAACAAATTTCAGAACGCTGTCACAATCAGGGCGTTGCACACTGGCTCGCCTCTCCTGGTCGCTACTGCTCCGCACCCCCCACAAACCCGGCACCAAATGCCCCGGCAGGCCACTGCAAGCTGTTCGCCCACCTGGAAATCATTTCTGCCGCCATAACCGCTCCTCCGGGTCACGAACAGAGGCGGCGACAGACCGAATTTCCACCCTTAAAATTATGGAAGGTTTTGATAGAGTGGATACAGAGAGAATGTTTCCACTTGTAGGGAAGAGCATAACTAGAGGCCATCAATATAAGAATAGGGTGGGCAGGGAACCTGGTTTGCCGCACGCTCCTACTGCTGCTTGCGCTTGATTTCTGCATGCTCTCGGCGACGAGACTCGAGGTGCTCAGCGCCCTTCCGAATGCACTTCCTCCACTTAGGGCAGTCTATGGCCAGGGACTCCCAGGTGTCAGTGGGGATGTCACACTTTATCAGGGAGGCTTTGAGGGTGTCTTTGTAACATTTCCTCTGCCCACCTTTGGCTCATTTGCCGTGGGCGAGATTCGAGTAGAGCGCTTGCTTTGGGAGTCTTGTGTCTGGCATGCGGACAATGTGGCCCCGCCCAGCAGAGCTGGTCAAGTGTGGTCAGTGCTTCAATACTGGGGATGTTGGCTTGATCGAGGACGCTAATGTTTGTGCGTCTGTCCTCCCAGGGGACTTGCAGGATCTTGCGGAGACATTGATAGTGGTATTTGTCCAGCGACTTGAGGTGTCCACTGTACATGGGGTGTCTACTGTACATAGGGTTCTGGTGAGACCAGACCTGGAGTATTGTGTACAGTTTCTTTACCCCTTGTCATAGAGTGGGTGCAACAAAGGTTCACCAGACTGATTCCTGGGATGGGGGGATTGTCCTATGAGCAGAGATTGAGTAGACTAGATCTATATTCTCTTGAGTTTAGAAGAATGGGAGGTGATCTCATTGAAACATACAAAATTCTTACAGGGCTTGACAGGGTAGATGCAGGGAGGATGTTTCTCCTGGCTGGGGAGTCTAGAACCAGGGGTCACAGTCCCAGAATAAGGGGTCAGAAAAATGATCTTGTTGCATGGCGGAGCGGGCTCGAGAGGCCTACACCTGCTCCTATTTCTTATGTTCTTAATTTGGCCATGCCCACCATTTGCCTCCTCAGCACCCCTCCCTCCTTGATCATTACCGTTATACCTCCTGCCGCCTTGCCCTCCCCCACCCCCCTCAGCCCCGTCGACCACCCAATACTTCCCCACCATCACTTTGGGAAAATGCTCAGAGCACAGGGTTACGTGAAACCTATCGCCATAACCCTCAAAACTGATTCTTAACAGTTTGTGATCTCGCTCCCGTGTAAATTGACCTGAATCAACAGCCCTCTGTGGGAATTTGTTAATCTTTCAGAAAACAAAGCTGTCTGTTGATCTCCGACCTGGGTCATAGCACGTGCGTAGCTGCTGGTAGTACCTTGAACCCTCCGGAGCCAACCCCCCAGTCAGTATCACTCAGCTCCACACTATACCGGCCGAACCTTTCTGTATAGCTTTCTAAAGTGAGAGCCCTGCACCTCACGCCGAAGCCGGCCTGAAGTTCAGATTATTGCAGTACCAGTTGTGATAAGGCTGCTTCTCGCTCCGTACAGAGCCTCTCTTGTGCCGGCTATACTGGAGTGGGACGATTATCCAGACCCACAGTCCTGTGTATAGCAGCCTGCAGTCTCAGTATTATGATCAAAGCACATTGGGATGCCGCCCCTACCCACTCGATTCGGGTCACAGGCAAGGCAACAAACAGATTTTATTTTTCTCAGAAGAAGGGCCTTTTTGTGGAGGGATTCACCTCCGCGTTTAGCGCCGGCTGCCAGCTTTAACATGAGCCCGGCTGTCGTTGCATTCTGCAGTGCTTGCTGGAACGGCAAGGCATGGGTTCCTGGGAGGTCACGCCGGGGTCAAGTTCACAACAAAGACTCACGGCGCCAGCTCGGGATTGACTGCATCCTAGAGGCTTAGTCACGTGATTTTCTATTTTACTTGTTTGCGGGATGTGAGCATCGCTGGCAAGCCCAGCATGTATTGCCCATTCCTAACTGCCTTTGGGAAGGTGCTGGTGAGCCGCCTTCTTGAACTGCAGAGGGCAGCTAAGAGTCAAGAACATAAGAACATACTGCTCTGTCGACCATGAGCTTGGTGCCAGGGTCTTCAAACACTCCCTTGCTCCGGTGACCGAAGGCTGCACTGGCACACTGGAGGCGGTGTTGGACTGCGTCATCGATGTCTGCCCTTGTTGACTGCAGGTTCCCAAAGTATGGCAAGTGGTCCATGTTGTCCAAGGCCGCGTCATGGACCTTGATAATCGAGGGGCAGTACTGTGTGGCAGGGGCAGGTTGGTGGAGGACCTTTGTCTTACGGATGTTTGGTGTAAGGCCCATGCTCCCGTTTGCTGCGGTGAAAGTATTGCCGATGGTTTTCCGACCTCCGAGTGTGTGCAAACGCAAGCATCGCCTGCGTACTGTAATTCAATGACAGAGGATGGGGCGAACTTGGATCTGGACTGGAGGAGATGGAGGTTGAAAAATGTACCGTTGTTCTGTAGATTAGCCCAACCTCTCTCGACCCATTGTCAGACTGCTTGTCCAATATCTCATCTTGGATGAGCTGCTATTGCCTCCAGTAAAATCTGAAGCCATTGGAGGGAATTTTAACCCCCAAAAATGAGTGGATTGGGGTCAGGTGAGAGGTTAAAGAGTTAAAAAAATGAATCCCGACCCCACCCTGCCTCCAACTCGCCTATTTCCCATTTTAACGGAGGCGAGACGGTGGCCAGACACACAACCCGTTCCCAGGAGGCGGGTCCCACATTTAAATATTATAATGAGGCTACTGTGCCTCAAGGTGATTCACAATACAAACTTAACTGGTCGCGTTTTCCCGGCGAACCTGCGAGCTAAAGGCAGGCATCCCTGCCTGACTACCCCCCCACCAGGGCCTGTGATCACCCACCCCGACCCCCTTGACCGCCCCCGATTGAGACCTGCGATCATCCCCCGAACCCCCCCCACCAAGACCTGCGATCACCCCCCGAACACCCCCCCCCATCACCGAGACCTGCGATCAACCCCCCGACCCCCCCAACCCCTCCCTCAACCCCTCAATGTGACCTGGGATCACCCCCCCATCTCCCCACCGAGACCTGCGATCACCTCCCCGACCCCCCTGACCCCACCCCCAACGAGTCCTGCGATGACACCCAACTTCCCCCCCCCCCACCACCGAGGCCTGTGATCACCCCCCGACCCCTCCACCAAGCCCTGCGATCACCCCCCCGACACCCCCCACCCCCAACGAGTCCTGCGAATTACACCCAACCTCCCCCTCCCCAAACGAGGCCTGTGATCACCCCCCCCCGATCTCCCATCCCCTGAGACCTCTGAATGCCTTCCCGGCCTCGTCCCACCAGCCCTGATGTTCCGGCCCCCAAACACAACGCCTCCCTCCCCCCGGTGATTTTTTTCCCCTTCCAGCCCAAATGCTCTTCGAGCCTCTCCCCAACCTACTGCTGCTCAGGCCGCTGGTTGTTCTCTAGCTCCTGACAGCCCTCTCCCCCCCACCCCTCTAACATTCTTCTGCCCCCGAACCTCTGGCCCCGATCCTCCTGCACTCTCAACACAAATTCCATCTCCATCCTTGCCCATTGTCTCAGGCTGGATCGGACTGTTCACATCCTCGGCATATTATTCAACCCTGAGCAGAGTTTCTGACCCCATCTACTCTCCATTATAAAAGCATCCATAGCACAGCCCTCCTCTGTCCCTGCCTCTGCCCATCTCGTCCCACCTTTATCACATCAACTATTGCAGTGCTCTCCTGACCAACTTACAATTCTCTACCTTCCATAAAGTTCAGCTCAGCCAATAATCTGCTGTCCGAATCCTATCCCACATTCAAATCCCAGTCACCCATCAGCAGGTATTTGCTGACCTAGATTTGATCTTAATCCCCTCAAATTTAAAATTCTCACCCTCATGTTTAAACCCTTCATTGTCTTGCCCCTCCCTCCTCCAGCCCTACACCTCCCACCCAAAGCTTTCCATTCCTCTGGCACCAGTCTTTTGTGCATTCCCATCTTCTTTCACCCCACCATTGGTGGCTGTGCCTTCATCTGCCTCAGTCCCATGCTCTGGAATTGCCTCTTTAAATTCCTCTGCTTTTGAATCTCCCTCTCCGCATTTAAGACCTTCCTTAAAGCCAACCGCTTTTACTATGTCTTTGCTCACCGTCCTAATATCGCCTGCTTTGGCTCATTGTCCACTTGTTTTACCGATTACATCTCTGAAGCATCTTGGGACATTTTTTGACGTTAAAGGCACTATATTACTGTTGTTGTTTTATCCCTTCCTTCCACTTCCACTCTTTGTCTCTCTTCTCTTCTTTCTCGTTCTACTTCCTCATTCACCTTTGTCTCTTTACTTTCTCTCTCTCTGTCCTCTTGGGGATAATGTTACAGGGGTGGGGGGGCGGGCAGTGGGCGTGATCAATGGCAGGTCGGGTGGGGAAATGTTATTTTTTTTTACAGTGTGTCGGGACCCCACTGTCAACCCGGCACCAGGCACCTTTCCTAAATGTCGGGTCTGTCAGCGCTGAGCAGACCTGACACACGGCAGCGGGGAAGGTAATTCAGATCATTATGATCTCGTTAACAACACTTTAAACAGCATTTTGAGCTCAGCTTCAGAGTTTACCAGCTCGCCCACAGGGTCCACACTGCTCGGGGATCATGTCAGGTAAGGAGGTCAGGAGTTGTGTAACCATGGAATCATCTCATTATTTGACAGCTGCCAATGTGCTATAAAAGCTCCCATCTCACAGCTGTTCACGTTCTAAGCTGTTGATTGCTGCATTTGGAAGATAGATTGAGCTTTATGCAGGTTGCAAGTGTTTGGAGTAAACTCTCTATCCAGTGTCACCTCATTGGAACAACCTCTCACACCATTGACAGATCGTTTCTGTCAGCTCATGCTCACCTGCCATCTATTACATCACCACTGAAACTATCTGACCTTGGTCCTCAGAATCCCACCACGATCATCCCCAACACCAGCAGCACCAGGCACACCAGCAGCACCAACAACAACACCAACCTTCTCCGCAATCAACTAATGCTTCACAGGACACAGGGCATCAGCATCCGGCCACATTGCTGCCCAGGATGCCAGGGATGGTATCACCATGGTCAGATTTACTTCACTTGATGCTGTACACCCTGGCTGCCACATGATGCACCAGGTTGGTACCACCCCACACCAACACCATAAAGTTTCCATACAATGCCCAACCCATTCCTTTCACACTCATCACCATTGCGGGTGGGGGGAGAAGGGAGGTTGAGTGCGGTGATACCATTATGTCTCACCATTCACTGCAACTCACTAAGCCACTTCCAAATGTGCACAGAGATCTGTCCAAGAATGCAAAGTATTGAAAATGAAGGTTTCAATGTTTGACAACACATTAACAGAAACTTTACATGAACATTGCATAAAACACCCAAGTGCCTACCCTTGAGTGTTGTTAGCCGGTATGATTGAACTAGGATGAGGGTGAGTGTGAGGGGTGGCTAGTGAGATGAGGCAGTACCATGTAGTTCGGTATCTGGAATTTTAGGTCCTTCATTGAAACACCTGTGAATTTTTTGATGTGGAGGCAAGTCATCCTCGATTCAAGGGACTGCCTATGATGATGATGATGATAATGTAGACAGAGAGAGGGATGGGTGGAGGTGCAAGGTAAGTTGGTGTGAGTAAGGATGTGCAGGAGTAGGGTAGGGAAGGCAGAGTGATGGGGATGTAGTTTACTAGATCAGTATGTTGAGGAATCAACTAGGGAACAGTCTATTTTAAATCTATTGTGTAATGAGAAAGAGTTAATAAATAACTTTGTTGTAAAGGGACCTTTATGGAAGAGTGACCATAATATGGCAGAATTTTAAATTGAGTTTGAAAGCAATTTCGAAAAGTCGGAAACTAACGTCTTAAACCTAAACAAAGCAAACTATGTAGATATGAGGGACGAGTTGGCTAAGGTAGATTGGGAAACTGCATTAACAGGTATGATGGTAGACAAGCATTTAAAGAATTAATACATAATTTACAACAAATATACATTCCTTTAAGGCACAAAAATCCAACAGGAAAAGTGGTCCAACTGTGGCAAACAAGAGAAGTTAGAGATAGTTTTAGATCAAAGGAAGACGCTTATAATGTTGCTAAAAAGAGCAGTAAGCCTGAGGGTTGGGAGGATTTTAGAATTCAGTAAAGGAGGACCAAGAAATTGATTAGAAATAGAAAAAAGAATATGAGTAAATTAGCAAGAGACATATAAATAGATTGTAAACATTTCCATAGATATGTAAGTAGGACGAGATTAGTGAAAATGAATGTGGGCCCATTTGAGGCAGAGGCAAGAGAAATTATAATGGGCTATAAGGAAATGGCAAATACTTTGTAACTGTTTTCATGGTAGAAGACATAAAAAACATTCCGGAAATAACGAGTAACCAAGCGTCTAGAGAGAATGAAGAATGTAAAGAAATCAGTATAAGTAAAGATAGTGGAGAAATTAATGGGACTAAGTGGCGACAAATCTCCTGGACTCAACGACCTGCATCCAAGGGTTTTAAAAAAGGCAGCTACAGAGATAGTGGATGCACTGGTATTAATCTTCCAGAATTCCCTAGATTCTAGAACAGTCCCCAAGGATTGGAAGGTAGCCAAACATAACCCCACTATTTAAAAAATGAGGGAGAGAAAAACCGGGGAACTATAGACCAGTTAGCTGGCAAAATGCTAGAAACTGTTATTAGTGAAGTGGTATCAGGGCACTTAGAACATTGTAATATGATTAGACAGAGTCAACATGATTTTATGAAAGTGAAATCATGTTTGACAAATCAGTTACAGTTTTTTTTAAGATGTAACTAGTAGGATGGATAATGAGGAACCAGTGGATGTAGTGTATTTGGATTTTCAAAAAGCATTCAATAAGGTGCCACACAAGAGGTAATTGCACAAAATTAGGACTCATGGGATTGGGTGTAATATATTGGCATGGATTGAGGATTGGTTAATGGACAAAAAACAGACATTAGGAATAAATGGGACTTTTTTGGGTTGGTAGGCTGTAACTAGTGGGGTATCACAAGGATCAGTGCTTGGTGGATGCACTGGTATTAATCTTCCAGAATTCCCTAGAATCTAGAACAGTCCCCAAGGATTGGAAGGTAGCAAAACAGAACCCCACTATTTAAGAAATGAGGAAGTGAAAAACTGGGGTACTATAGACCAGTTAGCCTGACAGCAGTAGCCTCAGCTATTCACTATCTATATTAATGACTTAGATGACAGGACTGAGTGTAATGTATCCAAGTTTGCTGATGATACAAAGTTAGGTGGGAATGTAAGCTGTGAGGAGGACGCAAAGAGGCTGCAGAGAGATATAGGGCTCAATTTTGGCCTTGACTTGCATCAATTTTTTTGGAGTATGTTGGTTTTTCTAACGGTAAGTTAAAAAAAAACATTTTCCCCCATAAACTTACTCCAGAGTAATTTAGTTCGGTACAATTTCTTTTAGTTCAGTGTTTTTTTTTTAAAGGGGGGCGTTCCCAGACACTTACGCCAGTTTTGGCCATTTATGCCACTGTGGCCAGCTAACACATACACCAAATTGACTTAGGTCAGCGTATGTGGCCAGCTGTGAGAAACATTGCGGGCAGTTAAGAAATTGGCGCAGGTCAGTAAGTAAGGACCTACACCTAAGCACCAAGCAGCAAACATTCCAAATAAAAGTTAAAATAACTAAATAAAAATAAATAACTCAGGTAAACAATTGATGAACAATTAAATATTTGAAGTAAATCCTACCTTGGGCCGGGGAAGGCAGCGGGCCGGCCTGTACGGGAGGCCATTCGGCCTGGGAAAGGGACAGCCAGCAAAGACGCATCGGGAGGCTGGGGTTGGGAGGGGGGGGAAGGGAGGGAGGGAGAGGAAAGGCAGGGCTCGATGGCATCTCTGGTGGCGTTCTGACAGCCTGGGCTGCACTCAGACGTGGGCGACCATTCGACCACGGCTAGGGGCGGCGAACATCAGGTCCTGCTGACAGCTTGCAGGACACGCTGGGAGGGCAAGGAGCATGGGCGCAGTCTACGGGCAGCTGCCAGCAGTGTTTTCAGCGCAGGGCTGTAGCTCTGTCCCCCTCCACTCCGTGCCAAGACCCGGGACACTCGGCAGAGGGGCCAGGATACTAAGGAAATTTTTTGGCGCCCTTTCTAGCGCACAAAGTCAGCGCATGAAGAGTCAGTGCGCCAAAAAAACGGGTTGGCCAAAAATTGCCCATAGACAGGTTGACTGAGTGGGCAAGAACAGGGCAGGTGGAATACAAGGTGGGGAAGTGTGAAGTTACCCACTTTGGTACGAGAAAGCAGGATATTTTTTGAATGGTGAGAGTCTGGGAATTCAGACGGATCTTGGTCTCCTTGTACATGCATCACAGAAAGTTAAGCTACAGGTGCAGCAAGCAATAGGAAAGCAAATGGTATGTTAGATTTTGTTACAAAGGGATTAGAGTATAAGAGTAAAGAAGTCTTACTACAATTATGCAGGGCATTGGTGAGGCTACACCTGGACCTGAGAAAAAACATACTTGCCTTAGAGGGAGTGCAACGAAGGTTCACTAGACTGGTTCCTGGGATGAGGGGATTGCCCGATGAGGAGAGATTGAGTAGAATAGGCCAATATTCCCCAGAGTTTAGTAGAATGAGAGATGATCTAATTGGAACATATAAAATTCTCAAGGTGCTTGACAGGGTTAATGCTGAGAAGATGTTTCCTCTGGCTGGGGTATCTAGAACACGGGGTCACAGTCTCAAAATAAAGGGTTGGCCATTTAGGACTGAGAGGAGGAGAAATTTCTTCACTCAAAGGGTTGTGAATCTTTGGAATTCTCTACCCAAGAGAGCTGTGGGTGCTCAGTTGTTGAGTATATTCAAGACAGAGGTCGATAGATTCTTTGGGAACTAAGGGAATTAAGGGATATGGGGATAATGTTGGAAGGTGGAGTTGAGGTCGAAGATCAGCCATGATCTTATTGAATGGCGGAGCAGGCTCGAGGGGCCAATGGCCTACTCCTGCTCCTATTTCTTATGTTCTTACGTGATGAGTGGCACAGGAGGATGATGGTGAGTGTGGCTTTGCAGTAACGTTTCGTGATCTACTGAGATCACGAGCATGGTCCTCCTGACCACATCCCTGATTTGGACTCCTGGGGAGGTCTCTGCCACCCATTGGAAGGGAAGAGAAACTTCCTGTGTGATGTTGGAAATGGAGGGAGTCACGGGAGAGCCTGGGTGCAGCCGTCCACCTTTGTGCAATGTTTGTCAGAGTTTACAGCACCTCAATGCTGCAGAACACTGACAAAACAACTGTCAAACTAAATTTGCGCATGGTCCCTTTAAGGAAATCGGCTGATGCCGCGTCATCAAATGACATCACCAGATCCCCCACTTTCAATTTGCCGGCAAACACACTGGGCAGGCTTAACAAGCCCAATCAGGGGAAAATAATTTTGGACAGTGAGCTGGAGTGAGCAGTGAGGTCAGAACCCGTCGCACACCATGGACCTGCTGAGGTAGGGGACATCCAGCCCCTTGCCTTCCCCACTCCTTTTCTTCCCTTCTACCTCTTCCTTTCCCTCTGCTCCCTTCTTCACCCCTCCTCTCCCTCCACCCCTCAAATTGCCACTTTGTCTTCCTCACACCACAAAAGTAAAATACTTGAAGCTAGTGACTAACTGGTAGAAAGCCCGAATCCTCTCTAATTCAGTCTCTGCCCACTCCAAACGGGCTGCAGGGGGAGGGACAAAAGGCACTCATTATTCCAATTTCCTGTTGGTGCCCAAGATCTAATGCTCTTTGTCTTTGGACACAAGCTCTGTTGTTAAGTGTGCATTTCAGACTGGGTTGGCATTCGAATGTCTGAGCAATGAGATATTGCATTATCGTCAATGTCATTTTCCATTGCAAAACATGAGGACGTTAAAATGCACAACATCCTACCAGCAAATGACCGACAAAGACATTTTGTTATTCTTTCTTTTAATCTTTTCCAGACATTAATTAAACATTATTCAGACAGGCAGGACGTGGCTGTTAATGTTTGAAAGAAGTTGTGGTATTTTGTTATATTGGATTACCTCATGGATAATCATTAAAAGCCTGTCAAATTATAAATATTTTATATGCTTCTGTTCTTTTTAATTGGACAGATGGTGAGTCGGCTGAAATGTTTGCATCTGAATGGGGTCATGTCTGTCAGTCTTGTAATCCCATGTCATGGTGAGACTGACCACCTCAAAAAGCTAAAATATTACTGTGTTTTTTTCATTATTAAACCTTACCGCCAATCTAAACCATTCTGAGCAAAATATTTATCAACTTTAGCCTGGCGGTGCAAAGGAAAACATTTATAAAATAACAATCTTCATTTTAATCAGCTGCCCATTCCCCCTGTTGAGTGCTTACTGCCGGCCCTTTGAATGGATTTAAGCTGTGCTTTGTAACGGCGTCAATAGAAAGAAACTATTTGACTTTGTGTAATGTCTTTCATGACCTCAGGAGTCCCAAAGCGCCTTACAGCCACTGAAGTACTTTTGGAGTGTTGTAATGTAGGAAACTTGCCAGCCAATTGTCACACATCAAGCTCCCACAAATAGCAATATGATAATGGCCAGATAACCTGTTTTAGTGATGTTGGTTGAGGAACAAATATTGGCCAGGACACCGGAGATAACTCCTCCCCTGCTCTTCTTCGAAATAGTGCCGTGGGATCTTTTACATCCAGCTGAGAGGGCAGCTGGTTCCTTGGTTTAACGTCTCATCAGAAAGGCAACACCTCCGACAGTGCAGCACTCCCTCAGTCCAGACCCTCTGACAGTGCAGCACTCCCTCATTGCTGACCCTCCAACAGTGCAGCACTCCCCCAGTACAGACCCTCCAACAGTGCAGCACTCCCCCAGTACTGACCCTCCGACAGTGCAGCACTCCCTCAGTACTGACCCTCCAACAGTGCAGCACTCCCCCAGTACTGACCCTCCAACAGTGCAGCACTCCCCCAGTACTGACCCTCTGACAGTGCAGCACTCCCTCAGTACTGAGAGACAATGTTCCCTCTAATTATTGTTTGGGCCACACGGCGCCTTTAATGGACTACGTGGCCATTCAAAATTCTACGCATGTGTGATTTTTCCCTTTAAAAGCCAGTTCGTGGGAGATCCAGCAGTCCTCGCCTTGCATTAGCTGGCGGATTTCACAAGGCCTGCAAATCCCAGCCAGCTAAACTTCAACATTCCTCCGCGACATCCTGGTCCACTCCTCAATCACCCCCAACACCCCCTCCCCTTCCCACGGCACCTTCCCGTGCAAACACAGGAGATGCAACACCTGCCCTTTGACCTCCTCCCTTCCCACTGTCCAGGGCCCCAAATACTCCTTCCAGGTGAAACAGCGATTTACGTGTACTTCTTTCAATTTAGTATTCGCTGCTCACGATGTGGTCTCCTCTACATTGGGGAGACCAAGTTCAGATTGGGTGATCGCCTTGCGGAGCCTCCGTTCGGTCCGTAAGTGTGACCCTGAGCTTCCGGTCACCTGTCACTTTAATTCTCCATTCCCACTCTGACCTCTCTGTCCTCAGCCTCATACACTGTTCCAACGAAGCCCAACGCAAACTCGAGGAACAGCACCTCATCTTTCGAGTAGGCACTTTACAGCCTTCTGGACTCAACATCGAGTTCAACAATTTCCGACTATAACCTCTGCCCATATATTGTTTACCATGGCAACTGTTGATAATTCTGCCATTCCTATTTACACCCTATCTAGACTCATCTTTTGTTTCTTAACGTGTCACATTACTATCTCCTTTTGCCTTGTAGCACCATCCCTTTTGTCATTTAATCTCTCCTGCCTTCCATTCTGTTGTGTATGGAGAAAGAGTCAGACTGAACACTGTGAGCTCCAAGTAAAGTGTGACCTTAGTCTTTTATTGCAGGTCTCTAGAGTGGCTCTCCAACCCGTGAAGCCTCCTTAAATACCTGTGCTACCAAGGGATTATGGGATCCCTTGGGACTCTGGGGAATGAGCCCTCTGGTGGCTGCACACATTAAATACAAGTCCACACATATAACAGCATTCCCCCCAAAGTCAAAAGTGTAACTATTTACAATGTGAGTCGATCTGGGGCCCTTCTTGCCCTGGTTGATCGTCTCGGTGTGAAAGCTGGTGTTGTTGAATCATTTGTTGGGCCCTCGCTGGGCTGCTGTGCAGCTGGCCTTGCTGGGCTGCCTGGTGTGTTGGGCCCTGCAGGACTGCTGTGGATGATGGGTTCTGCTTCGTGGTCAACCGTGGTGTCGGTTGCCACTGGTGTGTATGTTGGGGGATCAAATAAGGTCGGATCCAATGTGGGTTGCTCAGGATAGTCCGTGAATCTGAGTTTGATTTGATCCAAGTGTTTCCGGTGAATGAATCCATTTGAAAGTTTGACCCGAAACACCCTGCTCCCCTCTTTGGCCACGACAGTGCTGGGAAGCCACTTGGGACCTTGTCCATAATTTAATACAAATGCAGGATCATTGATTTCAGTCTCGTGTGACACATTTGCACTATCATGGTATGTACTTTGTTGAAGCCGCCTGCTCTCTACCTGTTCATGTAGCTCAGGATGAACTAACGAGAGCCTTGCCTTAAGTGCTCTTTTCATGAGCAGTTCAGCAGGTGGGATCCCAGTGAGAGAGTGAGGTCTCGTGCGGTAGCTAAGCAGGACTCGGGATAGGCGAGTCTGCAGTGAGCCTTCAGTTACCCTCTTCAAGCCTTGCTTGATGGTTTGCACTGATCTCTCTGCCTGACCATTGGACGCTGGTTTAAATGGGGCAGATGTGACATGTTTGATCCCGTTATGGATCATGAATTCTTTGAGCTCAGCACTGGTAAAACATGGCCCGTTGTTGCTCACCAGGACATCGAGTAAGCCGTGAATGGCAAACATGGCCCGCAGGCTTTCAATAGCGGCAGCGGACATGCTAGCCGACATTATCTCACATTCAATCCATTTGGAGTACGCGTCGACAACCACAAGGAACATTTTACCCAAGAATGGGCCTGCATAGTCGACATATACCCGAGACCAGAGTTTGGAAGGTCAAGACTATAAACTTAGCAGTGCCTCCCTGGGTACATTGCTTAACTGCGAGCATGTATTACATCTGTGAACGCAGGACTCTAGGTCTGCATACATACCGGACCACCACACGTGGGATCTGGCTATCGCTTTCATCATTACGATGCCTGGGTGGGTACTGTGGAGATCATTGATGAAGGTGTCTCTCCCCTTCTTGGGGACCATTACTCGATTGCCTCACAGAAGGCTGCTGCCTCTATAGACATTTCATCTTTGCGCCGCTGGAACGGCTTTATCTCTTCCTGCATTTCCACTGGGACACTGGACCAGCTCCCGTGAAGCACACAGCTTTTGACTAGAGATAATAAGGGGTCCTGGCTTGTCCAGGTTTTGATCTGCCGGGCGGTGACAGGTGATTGCTCACTCTCAAATGTTTCCATAACCATAGCTAGATCTGCGGACTGCGCCATTTCCACCCCCATGGTGGGCAATGGCAGCCTACTGAGAGCATCGGCACAGTTTTCTGTGCCTGGTCTGTGGCGGATGGCTTAGTTGTATGCGGACAATGTGAGCGCCCATCTCTGGATGCGGGCCGATGTGTTGGTATTCATCCCTCTACTCTCGGGGAACAGGGATATAAGTGGCTTATGGTTAGTTTCCAATTCGAATTTTACCCCAAATAGGTATTGATGCATTTTCTTTACCCCATAGACACACGCTAATGCTTCTTTCTCAATCATGCTGTAGGCTCTCTCAGCTTTAGACAGACTCCTGGATGCATAAGCAACCAGTTGCAGTTTCCCGAAATCATTAGCTTGTTGCACTACACACCCGATGCCATATGACGATGTATCACACGCTAGTACCAAACGCTTACATGGATCATACAACACAAGCAATTTGTTTGAGCATAACAATTTTCTCGCTTTTATAAAGGCATTTTCTTGGCTTTTGCCCCAAACCCATTCGACACCTTTTCGTAGTAAGACATGTAGAGGTTCTCACAGTGTGTTGAGACCCGGTAAGAAGTTACCAAAGTAGTTCAGAGTCCAATAAACGACCGCAGCTCCATCACGTTCTGTGGCCTCGGTGCGTTCTCGATTGCCTCCGTCTTCGCGTTGTTGGGCCTGATGCCATCTGCCGCAATCCTCCTTCCCAAGAACTCCACTTCAGGTGCCAGGAAAACGCACTTCGAGCGTTTTAACCTGAGCCCCACGGGGTTGAGTCGACTAAGAACATCCTCAAGATCTGCAGGTGCTCGACTGTGTTCCGACCTGTGAGCAAGATGTCATGGAAGACCACGGTGTGCGGGACCGACTTCAGTAAACTTTCCATGTTTCTCTGGAATATCACCGTCGCTCATCGGATTTCAAACGGGCATCTGTTATAAACAAAAAGACCTTTGTGCATGTTGATGCAGGTGAGAGCCTTCGATGATTCCTCCAGTTCCTGCTTCATGTAGGCTGAAGTCAGATCCAGCTTCGTGAACGTCTTTCTTCCCGCCAGCGTTGCAAAGAAGTCATCGGCCTTTGGTAGTGGATACTGGTCCTGCAGGGAGAAATGATTGATAGTTAATTTGTAATCGCCACAGATTCTGACGGTGCCGTCTCCCTTGAGAACTGGGACATTAGGTTTGGCCCACTCATTGAACTCGATCGGTGAAATGATGCCCTCTCTTTGCAGCCGGTCTAGCTCAATCTCTACCCTTTCTCTCATCATGTACAGTACTGCTCTCGCCTTGTGATGGATGGGTCGCGCCCCCGGAATTAGATGGATCTGCACTTTTCCTCTTTGGAATTTCCCGATGCCTGGTTCGAACAGCGAAGGAAATTTGTTTAAGACCCACACGAAGTGGGCACACGAAATGTCTTCAGCGGGCGATAACGCTTGGACGTCATCCCAGTTCCTGTGTATCTTTCCCAGCCAGCTTCTGCCGAGCAGAGTGGGATCATTGCCCGGTACCACCCAGAGTGGTAGCTTGTGCACTGCTCCATCGTAGGAGACCTTTACGCTAGCACTGCCGATTACAGGAATCAGTTCTTTTGTGTAAGTTCTTAGTTTCATGCGAACTGGAGTTAAGACTGGCCTTGAGGCCTTGTTGCACCACAACCTTTCGAAGGTCTTTTTGCCCATCATGGATTGGCTCGCGCCCGTGTCCAGCTCCATTGACACTGGGAGTCCATTTAGTTTAACATTCAGCATTATCGGGGGACAATTCATGGTGAATGTGTGCACCCCATGTACCTCTGCCTCCTCGATCCGAGGCTTTGGTTTGTTGTGATCCTCTGTGGATCTGTCCTCCTCTGCAACATGGTGGTTTGCAGGTTTAACAGGCTTTTCAGCTCGCATGCACACTTGTTGGATTGTCCAATTGTTACACAGCCCTTGCAAACATACTCTTTGAATCGGCATGAATGGAAACGATGATCACCCCCGCAGTGCCAACAAGGTGTTAATGGCCTTGCATTCATCACCCTTGATGGTGGACTCTGAGTCATCTGCGGATGTGCAGCTGCGAGCTGCCCTGTACATTACGATTCGAAAACAACATCACTTTGTTCACAGTATTGTAGCAGCACTTGTGTGCTGAGAGATTTGCTTTGTATTGTCACTTGGCAATGAACGCCTGGGCTATCGCTATGGCCTTACTCAAGGTTGATGTCTCGACAGTCAAAAGTTTGCGAAGTATGGTTTCGTGGCCAATGCCAAGTACGAAAAGGTCTCTGAGCATGTGCTCCAAATGACTTTCAAATTCGCAATGTCCTGCAAGGCGTCTGAGTTTGGTGACATAACTTGCCACTTCCTGGCCTTCAGACATTTTGTAGGTGTCGAACCGGTACCTCGCCATCAGAACGCTTTCCTTGGGTTCAAATGCTCTCGGACCAATGTGCACAAATAATCATACGATTTCTCCGTGGGTTTCACTGGAGTGAGCAGATTTTTCATGAGGCCATACGTTGGTGCCCCACAGACGGTGAGGAGGATCGCCCTTCGTTTGGCAGCGCTCTCTTCCCCATCTAGCTCGTTGGCCACGAAGTATTGGTCGAGTCGCTCCACAAAAGTTTCCCAATCATCTCGCTCCGTAAATTTCTTGAGGATGCCCACTGTTTTCTGCATCTTTTGGTTCGCTATCTGTATCTCGTCGCCCATTGTTGTGTATGGAGAAACTGAACACTGTGAGCTCAAAGTAAAGTGTGACCTTAGTCTTTTATTGCAGGTCTCCAGAGTGACTCTCCAAACCTGTGAAGCCTTCTTAAATACCTATGCTCCCAATGGATTATGGGATCTCTTGGGACTCCAGGGGATGAGCCCTCTGGTGGCTATACAGAGGAAATAAATCCACATACATAACACATTCTATCACAGATCTTCCTTTTGTTCTTTCCTCCTCCCCTCCCCACTTTCCCTCCTCTACACTCGCTTAAAATCTGTTACATTTTGAACTATTGCCAGTTCTGACGAAGGGTCATCGACCTGAAACGTTAACTCTGTTTCACTCTCCACTGACCTCTCTCCCTGACCTGCTGAGTGTTTGCAGATTTTCTGTCTTTATTTCAGCTGAATTTAAATTCAAAATGGAGAGGCTCATTATAATATTTAAATAGACGACCTGCCTCCTGCCAGCAGATTGGCTGCCTCCCACCCCCGCATCCAGGTGGGTTGAAGGCGGGATCAGGTCGGGATTCAGATTTTTAACACTTTAGCTTCGCGCACGACCCCCAACCCACCTGGTTTTATAGGTTACAATCCCACCCCCGCCCCCCCCCCCCCCCACTGCCCCCGCTACGCCATGGCTCGAAGATAGGATTCCGACAGCAGAGTTTTGCAGAAGCTGAAGATTACAGAGGTTCGAGGATCGGAGGCCGGCCAGGAGACCATTGGTGTAATCAAGTCAGGAGATAACATAGGCCTGGGCAAGGGTTTCAGTGTTGAATGATCTGCGGTGGGGGCAGAGTTTTTGAGTAAGGAGGTGTACAGTATATCAGAGTGTTAAAATAACATTCCTTGTATCTGCTGTCACTCAATTTCCTTCTTCCCTGTTGATGAATGTTAATTTTGCTCATTAGTTAAGTTTCTGTCTTATTCCTTAAATTGATTATTTTGGTTATTCTCCCAATTACACTGTTTTCTCCAGTCAGATTCTATCCAATCACATTGCAGGAAAAAATAGGATTTGCTGAGTCACTCTCACTGTGATAGTTTCTCACCCGCCCACCATAAATGCCTAAAAATAAAAGTTAGCACATAAAACTGAAACTTTACCACACAGTCACAAGCTTACCCATAAACTTGGGTCTGAGAACCCTCAAGCCCCCTGCCCCGCCCCCACAATGTAAAGGCCCCTTTGTAAAAGAACAACATTTGTAATTGTCATGTCTGTAAGCTTGTAATGTTTGTAGCTCCACACTGTGGATGTGAACGTATTGTGTACTGCAAGTGCACAGATAATAATTAAACAGAACCAGGCAGATTTCTGGAGGCTTCTGAGAGAGCTGCCTGTCATGTTAGAAGCTGTGTGTGCTTGTGCTCTGTGGATATATCACATTTGGCGATGATGATGGGATTTTTAGGATGATTTAAAGGTAAAATTTTGTTGGTGAAGGATTCAGCCAGCTGACAGAGAGACTTTGGAAGTTTCTGTTTTTGGAAAAGGCTACAAAATCCGAGATAAAATACAGCACACGGTGTGAACAGCTCGAGATTAAAATGGCAGGTGTAATCAGACATTTGGGGGAATATAGACACGACGGGGAACGTTTTAAAGCGTATGTGGATCAGCTAGAAATGTATTTCACTGCAAATAACATAATCAAAGTTCCAGACAATGCAGTCCAGAACCGGGCTATGTTGGGACGTAAGAAAGCGATCTTCTTATCGAAGGTGGGTCCGGCATTATACGAAACCCTTGTAAATCTGCTTGTACCTGACGAGCCAAAGGACACAATGCTTAAAGAGATTTTAACGAAGCAAGAGCAACACTATAACCCCAAACCGTTAGAAATTGCTGAAAGCTATCGTTTTGGGATTCGGAATCAAAAGGCTGATGATTGTATCAGTGATTACATTGTAGCATTAAAAAAGCTATCGATGCACTGTAATTTTGTAAACTTTCAAAACCGAGCATTACGGGATCGTTTTGTTTGTGGGATGAAAAATGATGTGATCAAAAGGAAGTTATTGACAACGGATGACTTGACTTTTGAGGTTGCTTGTCAGATAGCGAGGTCAATGGGCATGGCCGAACAATATTCTCGAGAATTTAATAATAATTACAGTCGTCAATCAACCGAGGTAAATCACCTGCATGTTCAAAGTAAAAGATGGTGGGGGCCCAAAGTCTCAGAAACTGGAAATTCTAACAGAGCGTCGAAGTCGTGCTACAGGTGCCTGGGACAACACATTGCTAAAAGTTGTCCATACGTGAAGGCAAAGTGTTTCTTCTGCAGAAAGACTGGGCATCTTGCGAAGGCATGCCGACTGAAGGATAAACTAGCTTTTAAAGCTATGAGTCCAGTGTTCAAGGCTATGAGTAGAAATCCCAAGAGACTACATAGCATAGAAGAACAACAACAGGACGAGGAGATGTTAGAGTTACACGTCATCAGGAGCACGAGGTTAACAGACAGCAATTCGAAAAGCATCAAAATCCACATAGATGTTGCGGGATTCAAGATACCAATGGAAATTGACACAGTTGCATCCGTGAGTATAGTACCGGAGTCACTATACTGCGACAAATTGCATGATTTTCAACTGGAGAAATCCAAGATAGAGCTGCAAGTCTACTTGGGAGAGAAAATTCCTGTGGTAGGCCGTATCACCGTACCGGTGAAATAAAAAGATCAATTTCAGAACTTGCCTCTAATAGTAGTGAAAGGAGACAAGCCTGCCTTACGAGGAAGAAATTGGTTGAGCTCACTGAAGCTGGATTGGAGTAAGATTTTCTGTGTGGAAGTGAGATTTTCATCAACGGATGAGGTTATCAAGCAGTATCCAAAGGTGTTCTGTGAAACGGGCAGTCCGATCCAAGGCTTCAAGGCGAGTGTCAGGGTACAGAAGGACACTAGATCGGTTTACTACAAGCCACATTCCGTACCATATGCACTCAAGGAGAAAGCTGAGCAAGAACTCAAAAGACTAGAGACTGAGAACATTATTTGTAAGATAGATCGATGTAATTGGGCTACACCCATTGTTGTTGTACCTAAGTCCGATGGTAAGGTAAGATTGTGTGGTGATTATAAAGTAACCGTAAACCAGGTTCTAGAGGGTAATGACCCCAATGCATTGCTGAATATAGAAGATTTGTTCACAACACTGACAGGTGATCAGATCTTCTCAAAATTGGATCTTACGAATGCCTACTTACAGCTTGAACTAGATGAGGAGTCCAAGTCATGTTTGCCTATAAATACTCATTTAGTCCTATATCAATTTAATAGGCTACCGTTTGGAGTGTCTTCCACCCCTGCCATATTCCAAAGGGTCATGAACCAGATTTTGCAAAGTTTGAAGGGGTAGTATGTTATTTGGATGACATACTAATTTCAGCACCAAATAGGCAAATCCAAAATAACATATTGAATGAAGTCCTCAAATGGCTAGAGAAGCACAGAGTACGAGTGTCTGCTCGTAAGTGTGAGTTATTTAAAAACTCAGTGGAGTACTTAGGGTACAGAGTAGACAATGATGGTTTACATCCAACCATGGAAAAATTGGATGCAATTAGAAATGCACCCACTCCCAAGAATTTCACTGAACTTTGTTCATTCTTAGGTCTTTTGAACTATTATGGGAAGTTCCTAACAAATTTGGCTGCAGTATTACATCCACTGAATGAAATTTTGAAAAAACAGGTCCATTGGAAGTGGTCAAAAGAATGCGAAACAGCATTCAAGGAGTGTAAAAACAAATTGATAGAGAGCACCATGTTAGTTCACCATGACCTATCTGAGGAGATTAAGCTAGCATGTGATGCCTCTCCATATGGAGTTGGGGCAGTAATCTCTCATGTATCACGTAGTGGGGAGGAGAGACCAACTGCTTTAGCTTCACGCACTCTCACTGCCAGTGAGAGTAATTATGCGCAAATTGAAAGGGAAGATTTGGCATTCATTTTTGGGGTCAAGAAGTTTCACAAATACTTGTATGGTCATAAGTTTACCATCGTTACGGACCATAAGCCCCTAACAGCAATCCTCCATCCAAAGTCCCCAGTTCCAACATTAGCTGCAGCCCGAATGCAGAGATGGGCTTTGATTTTGTCAGCACATACATATGATATTGAATACAGATGATCAGCTGATCACAGTAATGCTGATGCAATGTCTAGATTGTTTTCCTCATCACAAGTTACACCCGATAAGGAAGAAGTGTTTTATTTTTCATACATTGATGAACTGCCAGTCACAGCTGAAGAGATTGGTAGAGCAACCAAACGTGACCCAGTGATGTCAAAGGTGTATGAGTATATTGCAAATGAATGGCCAAACCTGGTAACAGACAAAGATATTCATCCATTCTTCAGTCATAGGAATGAATTATCAGTCGATAAAGATTGTGTCATGTGGGGTGCAAGAGTGGTTATACCAAATAAATTCAGGTCCAAATTATTAGCAGACCTCCATGACCAGCACTTGGGAATGTGCTTGACCAAGAGTTTTGCACGCAGTTATTTATGGTGGCCAGGTCTTGATAAAGGTATAGAGTACATCGTGAGTAAGTGTACGCCAAGTCAATCGTTAAGCAAGCAACCACCACCAGTCCCATTACAGCCATGGAAATGGCCTCCCAGGGTGTGGCAAAGGCTATATATTGATTTTGCTGAGTTAGAAGGACAACAATTGTTCATTTTGATTGATAGCCATTCGAAGTGGGTTGAGGTGTTTCCAATGTGGAAAATAACAACAAGTAAAGCATTGGACATTTTACGAAAATGATTTTCTTCATTTGGCCTCCCTGAAGAGATTGTTTCAGATAATGGACCACAAAATTATTCAGAAGAATTTGCACAATTCACGAGCAAAAATGGTGTGAAACATACCAAGGTTCCACCATACCATCCTGCTTTGAATGGTGCAGCAGAGCACACTGTACAAATTGTAAAATGTGCCCTCATAAAACAAATATTAGATCCAAATCCAAGGAAACGATAGTTGTCATTGGATCACAAATTGGCTAATTTTTTGATTACATATCGAAATACTCTTCATACAACTACTGGTAGAACACCAGCAGGGTTGTTTCTCAAACGACAGCCTCGAACCAGATTCTCGTTGTTAAAGCCAAATTTGGCACAGTCCGTAGAAGAGACACAATTAAGACAGAAAGAGAATCATGATAGAGGTAGAGTAAAAGAGAGAAGTGTGAAATTAAACCAGAAGGTGAGAGTGAAGAACCATCACCATAAATGGTTAAAGTGGTTACCAGGAAGAGTGGTGAAGAAATGTGGTCCTCGCACACATTTGGTAAAGATGTTTGATCATGGACAGGTTAGGTTTGTTCATATTGATCGTATTTTACCTGCAGACATGGAAGGAGTTGAAGGTGCGAATGATTCAATTATTTCTGACTCATCAGATAGTTTTGATATACCAGTAGCAAATCCTAAATCCAATGTACTGGAAACAAATCCAGGAGAGAATCAGAATGAAAGTCTGAGTCCAAGTCAGGAAACAAAGAGCCTGAAGTTAGAGTGAGTTCAAATGAAAACCAAGGAAAATCCGTGGAGGAAAACATTCCTCAGGATGAGTGTAAAATCGACACCATGTTTGAAAGATTCTGTTCGAGAGCGACGGTATCCTCTTCGAAACAGAAAACAAGTGGTGAAGTTAAATTTGTAAATATGGAAAAAAAAAGTTTATATCCTGTGTTATGTATAAACATGAAAGTTATGTATGATGTTTGTTATGATGGCTTCTTCATTAAGGAGGGAGAAGTGTAATGTCTGTAAGCTTGTAATGTTTGTAGCTCCACACTGTGGATGTGGACGTATTGTGTACTGCAA
Source organism: Pristiophorus japonicus (assembly GCF_044704955.1). Lineage (NCBI taxonomy): Eukaryota > Metazoa > Chordata > Chondrichthyes > Pristiophoridae > Pristiophorus > Pristiophorus japonicus. The sequence continues at coordinate 4,528,294 of NC_091987.1, forward strand.
TTGCACAGTTAATAATTAAACAGAACCAGGCAGATTTCCGGAGGCTTCCGAGAGAGCTGCCTGCCATGTTAGAAGCTGTGTGTGCTGTGCTCTGTGAATATATCACAGTAATCATGAGTGTCCATTCCGAGATGTAACACTGTGGCTAGGAATTTCCTCAGAGTTGCCCCTGCTCCTCCATCCTAACAATGGAAGGCCCGTAATGCGCAAAAGTGGTTATCGTCACACTTCTCAGATAATTCCCAGAAAACAAAAAGGGCACGAAATTCATAGCTCTTAGTCCCACTCCATTAAATGGCACTAAAACGGTGGCAGCTACTCTTTCGACAACTGCCGGTTGTTCCCATGGCGGCCGACATTTTGGTCCTGGTAACTGACAGCACTATTCCCAACAAAATAGCGGCACTGTGGCATAAATCAGCGTGCAACACTAATGTCACGTCACAAGCGCAAACTTCGATCCCAGCACTGAATTCAGCACTGGGCCCTGGCGTGCAAGCGGGTGAGCAGTGGCGATGCCTGCAGCTCTTAAAGGGACACACACATCATTCAGGTAAGTTTAGAAACAAATGCAGCTTGTGAAACAAATTAAAATTAAGTGGGCCAATGCAGTTTTCAGCCCTGGACGCTTGAAAATAAAAATATATTTAACATTAAAATGAAATCTCATGTGAATATTCAGCTCTTAAAGCTGAATTCCCTTCCTGACCTCAAAAAATTGGAAAAATGCCTCGGCACTAACACAAAAGGAAAGAAAGGAAAGCAGTGCTTAATTTGTCACTTTGGCAAAAGTATCATGTTTAGCAATAGCCAACCATTATGGGTACTGTACTGTGAAACCCTTCATTCAAGGTGTATAAAACAGCGGAAGTTTTGACCTTTAGTTAGCAAGTTCTTATAATTAATGATCTGGACAAGAACAGTAGGATTATTATGAATGGAACCCAGGAAGGCCTTTCAATCTGAAGGTTACACAGTGATTCACAAGGCTTAATGACTGAAGGAAAACAAAGCCTGAATTGTTAGGCCTCGCTGACATAATCTGTCCGCTCTCAGACACTGTTGTTGTACTTGCTTTTCCTATTCAGTTACAAAAAAAGAACAAATAATGGTTTTAGTCTTGTGAGCAGTATGACAGAATATTTAAAGATAAAGGGGTTGAATTTGGGGGTGGTAACCAAGGTGAGGCGGGACTTGCTGCGCCCAGCTCTTGAGACTTCACCACTCCCATTGCAGTGCTGAGGGAGTGCTGCACTGTCGAAGGTGCCGTCCTTCGGATGAGACATTAAACCAAGGCCCCCTCTGCTCTCTCAGGTGGACGTAAAAGATCCCATGCCACTATTTCGAAGAAGAGCAGGGGAGTTATTCCTAGTGCCCTGGCCAATATTTATCCCTCAATCAACATGACAAGAACAGATTATCTGATCATTATCACATTGTTGTTAGTGGGAGCTTGCATTTGGGAAAATTGGCTGCTGCGTTTCCTACATTATAATGGTGACTACACTCCAAAAAGTACTTTGGAATCATGAAAGGCGCTATATAAATGCAAGTCTTTCTTTTACTTTGAAAAGCTTCACCAGCAGCAGAAATGAGTCTTTGGCTTGTACCCAGGCTATTCACTGTTAGTCATTGTGGATCAGGTGTGTTGTGCCTTAAATGATTCCTCCCAGTGACGGCCAGGGATCAATGTAGGATTCTAGCCCAGGGCACTGAAGGAATCAGGAATTGAAATCGAGGATCAGCAGAGAAAGTAGTTAGGATTAGTTTGTTGGAACGGCAAGCAAGTTTTGCAGGTCTCTCCTCGGGCGGTCATTGCAGTGTATGGGGAAAGAGTCAGACTGAACACTGTGAACTCAAAGTAAAGTGTGACCTTAGTGTTTTATTGGAGGTCTACAGAGTGCCTCTCCAACCTGTGAAGCCTCCTTAAATACCTGTGCTCCCAAGAGATTATGGGATCCCTTGGGACTCCAGGGGATGAGCCCTCTGGTGGCTGTACAGTGTAAATACAATTCCGCTAATATAACAACGCTCCTCCCTCCTCCCCCAAAGTCAATAGTGCACTATTTACAATGTGAGTCGATCTGGGGCCCTTCTTGCCCTGGTTGATTGTCTCGGTGTGAAAGCTGGTGTTGTTGAATCATTTGTTGGGGTCTCGCTGGGCTGCTGTGCAGCTGGCCTTGCTGGGCTGCCTGGTGTGTTGGGACCTGCTGGGCTGCTGTGGATGATGGGTTCTGCTTCGTGGTCAACCGTGGTGCCGGTTGCCATTGGTGTGAGTGTTGGGGGATCAAAAAAGGGAGGGTCCAAGGTGGGTTGCTCAGGATAGTCCGTGAATCTGCGTTTGATTTGATCAAAGTGTTTCCGGTGAATGAATCCATTTGAAAGTTAGACCCGAAACACCCTGCTCCTCTCTTTGGCCACAACAGTGCCAGGAAGTCACTTGGGACCTTGTCCATAATTTAATACAAATACAGGATCATTGACTTCAATCTCGCGTGACACATTTGCACTATTATGGTATGCACTTTGTTGAAGCCGCCTGCTCTCTACCTATTCATGTAGACAGGGTGAACTAACGAGAGCCTTGTCATAAATGCTCTTTTCATGAGCAGTTCAGCAGGTGGGATTCCAGTGAGTGAGTGGGGTCTCGTGCGGATATAAAAGGGGTCACCGGATATAAAAGGGGTCAGAGGGTCTAGTAAGGAGGAGGAACTGAGGGAAATACTTATTAGTCGGGAAATTGTGTTGGGGAAATTGATGAGATTGAAGGCCGATAAATCCCCAGGGCCTGATGGACTGCATCCCAGAGTACTTAAGGAGGTGGCCTTGGAAATAGCGGATGCATTGACAGTCATTTTCCAACATTCCATTGACTCTAGATCAGTTCCTATGGAGTGGAGGGTAGCCAATGTAACCCCACTTTTTAAAAAAGGAGGGAGAGAGAAAACAGGGAATTATAGACCGGTCAGCCTGACATCGGTAGTGGGTAAAATAATGGAATAAATTATTAAGGATGTCATAGCAGTGCATTTGGAAAGAGATGACATGATAGGTCCAAATCAGCATGGATTTGTGAAAGGGAAATCATGCTTGACAAATCTTCTGGAATTTTTTGAGGATGTTTCCAGTAGAGTGGACAAGGGAGAACCAGTTGATGTGGTATATTTGGACTTTCAGAAGGCTTTCGACAAGGTCCCACACAAGAGATTAATGTGCAAAGTTAAAGCACATGGGACTGGGGGTAGTGTGCTGACATGGATTGAGAACTGGTTGTCAGACAGGAAGCAAAGAGTAGGAGTAAATGGGGACTTTTCAGAATGGCAGGCAGTGACTAGTGGGGTACCGCAAGGTTCTGTGCTGGGGCCCCAGCTGTTTACACTGTACATTAATGATTTAGACGAGGGGATTAAATGTAGTATCTCCAAATTTGCGGATGACACTAAGTTGGGCTGCAGTGTGAGCTGCGAGGAGGATGCTATGAGGCTGCAGAGCGACTTGGATAGGTTAGGTGAGTGGGCAAATGCATGGCAGATTAAGTATAATGTGGATAAATGTGAGGTTATCCACTTTGGTGGTAAAAACAGAGACAGACTATTATCTGAATGGTGACAGATTAGGAAAAGGGGAGGTGCAACGAGACCTGGGTGTCATGGTACATCAGTCATTGAAGGTTGGCATGCAGGTACAGCAGGCGGTTAAGAAAGCAAATGGCATGTTGGCCTTCATAGCGAGGGGATTTGAGTACAGGGGCAGGGAGGTGTTGCTACAGTTATACAGGGCCTTGGTGAGGCCACACCTGGAGTATTGTGTACAGTTGTGGTCTCCTAACTTGAGGAAGGACATTCTTGCTATTGAGGGAGTGCAGCGAAGGTTCACCAGACTGATTCCCGGGATGGTGGGACTGACCTATCAAGAAAGACTGGATCAACTGGGCTTGTATTCACTGGAGTTCAGAAGAATGAGAGGGGACCTCATAGAAACGTTTAAAATTCTGACGGGGTTAGATAGGTTAGATGCAGAAAGAATGTTCCCAATGTTGGGGAAGTCCAGAACCAGGGGACACAGTCTAAGGATAAGGGGTAAACCATTTAGGACCGAGATGAAGAGAAACTTCTTCACCCAGAGAGTGGTGAACCTGTGGAATTCTCTACCACAGAAAGTTGTTGAGGCCAATTCACTAAATATATTCAAAAAGGAGTTAGATGAAGTCCTTACTACTAGGGGGATCAAGGGGTATGGAGAGAAAGCAGGAATGGGGTACTGAAGTTGCATGTTCAGCCATGAACTCATTGAATGGCGGTGCAGGCTCGAAGGGCCGAATGGCCTATTCCTGCACCTATTTTCTATGTTTCTATGTTTCTATGTTTCTAAGCAGGACTCGGGCTAGGCGAGTCTGCAGTGCGCCTTCAGTTACCCTCTTCAAGCCTTGCTTGATGGTTTGCACTGCTCTCTCTGCCTGACCATTGGACGCTGGTTTAAACGGTGCAGATGTGATGTGTTTGATCCCGTTACGGGTCATGAATTCTTTGAACTCAGCACTGGTAAAACATGGCCCGTGTCGCTCACCAGGACATCGAGTAAGCTGTGAGTGGCAAACATGGCCCGCAGACTTTCAGTAGTGGCAGCGCACGTGCTAGCCGACATTATCTCGCATTCAATCCACTTGGAGTACGCGTCTACAACCACAAGGAACATTTTACCTCAAAAACGGGCCTGCATAGTCGACGTGTACCCTAGACCACGGTTTGGAGGGCCAAGACCATAAACTTAGCGGCGCCTCCCTGGGTATATTGCTTAACTGCGAGCATGTATTACATCTGTGAACGCAGGACTCTAAGTCCGCATCGACATCGGGCCACCACACGTGGGATCTGGCTATCGCTTTCATCATTACGATGCCTGGGTGGGTACTGTGGAGGTCATTGATGAAGGTGTCTCTGCCCTTCTTGGGGACTACTACTCGATTGCCCCACAGAAGGCAGTCTGCCAGTATAGACATTTCATCTTTGCGCCATTGGAACGGCTTTATCTCTTCTTGCATTTCCACTGGGACACTGGACCAGCTCTCGTGAAGCACACAGTTTTTGACTAGAGATAATAAGGGGTCATGGCTTGTCCAGATTTTGATCTGCCGGGCGGTGATGGGTGATTGTTCACTCTCAAATGTTTCCATAACCATGGCTAGATCTGCGGGCTGCACCATTTCCACCCCCGTGGTGGGCAATGGCAGCCTACTGAGAGCACTGGCACAGTTTTCTGTGCCTGGCCTGTGGCGGATGGCGTAGTTGTATTCGGACAATGTGAGCGCCCATCTCTGGATGCGGGGCGATGCGTTGGTATTTACCCCTTTAGTCTCGGAAAACAGGGATTTAAGTTGCTTATGGTCAGTTTCCAATTCGAATTTTAGCCCAAACAGGTATTGAGGCATTTTCTTTACCCCATAGACACACGCTAACGCTTCTTTTTCAATCATGCTGTAGGCTCTGTCAGCCTTAGACAGACTCCTGGATGCATAAGTAACCGGTTGCAGTTTCCCAAAATCATTGGCTTGTTGCAATACACACCCGACGCCATATAGAAACATAGAAACATAGAAAATAGGTGCAGGAGTAGGCCATTCGGCCCTTCTAGCCTGCACCGCCATTCAATGAGTTCATGGCTGAACATGCAACTTCAGTACCCCATTCCTGCTTTCTCACCATACCCCTTGATTCCCCTAGTAGTAAGGACTTCATCTAACTCCTTTTTGAATATATTTAGTGAATTGGCCTCAACAACTTTCTGTGGTAGAGAATTCCACAGGTTCACCACTCTCTGGGTGAAGAAATTCCTCCTCATCTCAGTCCTAAATGGCTTCCCCCTTATCCTTAGACTGTGTCCCCTGGTTCTGGACTTCCCCAACATTGGGAACATTCTTCCTGCATCTAACCTGTCTAACCCCGTCAGAATTTTAAACGTTTCTATGAGGTCCCCTCTCATTCTTCTGAACTCCAGTGAATACAAGCCCAGTTGATCCAGTCTTTCTTGATAGGTCAGTCCCGCCATCCCGGGAATCAGTCTGGTGAACCTTCGCTGCACTCCCTCAATAGCAAGAATGTCCTTCCTCAGGTTAGGAGACCAAAACTGTACACAATACTCCAGGTGTGGCCTCACCAAGGCCCTGTACAATTGTAGCAACACATCCCTGCCCCTGTACTCAAATCCCCTCGCTATGAAGGCCAACATGCCATTTGCTTCTTAACCGCCTGCTGTACCTGCATGCCAACCTTCAATGACTGATGTACCATGACACCCAGGTCTCGTTGCACCTCTCCTTTTCCTAATCTGTCACCATTCAGATAATAGTCTGTCTCTCTGTTTTTACCACCAAAGTGGATAACCTCACATTTATCCACATTATACTTCATCTGCCATGCATTTGCCCACTCACCTAACCTATCCAAGTCGCTCTGCAGCCTCATAGAATCCTCCTTGCAGCTCACACTGCCACCCAACTTAGTGTCATCCGCAAATTTGGAGATACTACATTTAATCCCCTCGTTTAAATCATTAATGTACAGTGTAAACAGCTGGGGCCCCAGCACAGAACCTTGCGGTACCCCACTAGTCACTGCCTGCCATTCTGAAAAGTCCCCATTTACTCCTACTCTTTGCTTCCTGTCTGACAACCAGTTCTCAATCCATGTCAGCACACTACCCCCAATCCCATGTGTTTTAACTTTGCACATTAATCTCTTGTGTGGGACCTTGTCGAAAGCCTTCTGAAAGTCCAAATATACCACATCGACTGGTTCTCCCTTGTCCACTCTACTGGAAACATCCTCAAAAAATTCCAGAAGATTTGTCAAGCATGATTTCCCTTTCACAAATCCATGCTGACTTGGACCTATCATATTACCTCTTTCCAAATGCACTGCGATGACATCCTTAATAATTGATTCCATCATTTTACCCACTACCGATGTCAGGCTGACCGGTCTGTAATTCCCTGATTTCTCTCTCCCTCCTTTTTTAAAAAGTGGGGTTACATTGGCTACCCTCCACTCCATAGGAACTGATCCAGAGTCAATGGAATGTTGGAAAATGACTGTCAATGCATCCACTATTTCCAAGGCCACCTCCTTAAGTACTCTGGGATGCAGTCCATCAGGCCCTGGGGATTTATCGGCCTTCAATCCCATCAATTTCCCCAACACAATTTCCCGACTAATAAGGATTTCCCTCAGTTCCTCCTCCTTACTAGACCCTCCGACCCCTTTTATATCCGGAAGGTTGTTTGTGTCCTCCTCAGTGAATACCGAACCAAAGTACTTGTTCAATTGGTCCGCCATTTCTTTGTTCCCCGTTATGACTTCCACTGATTCTGACTGCAGGGGACCTACGTTTGTCTTTACTAACCTTTTTCTCTTTACATATCTATAGAAACTTTTGCAATCCGTCTTAATGTTCCCTGCAAGCTTCTTCTCGTACTCCATTTTCCCTGCCCTAATCAAACCCTTTGTCCTCCTCTGCTGAGTTCTAAATTTCTCCCAGTCCCCGGGTTCTCTGCTATTTCTGGCCAATTTGTATGCCACTTCCTTGGCTTTAATGCTATCCCTGATTTCCCTTGATAGCCACGGTTGAGCCACCTTCCCTTTTTTATTTTTACGACAGACAGGAATGTACAATTGTTGTAGTTCATCCATGCGGTCTCTAAATGTCTGCCATTGCCCATCCACAGTCAACCCCTTCAGTATCATTCGCCAATCTATCCTAGCCAGTTCACGCCTCATACCTTCAAAGTTACCCTTCTTTAAGTTCTGGACCATGGTCTCTGAATTAACTGTTTCATTCTCCATCCTAATGCATCCTATGACGACACATCACATGCTAGTACCAAATGCTTACATGGATCATACAACACAAGCAATTTGTTGGAGCATAACTATTTTCTCGCTTTTACAAAGGCATTTCCTTGGCGTTTGCCCCAAACCCATTCGCCCCCTTTTCATAGTAAGACATGCAGTGGTTCTAATAGTGTGCTGAGACCTGGTGAGAAGTTACCAAAGTAGTTCAGGAGTCCTAGTAACGACCATAGCTCTGTCACGTTCTGTGGCCTCGGTGCATTTTCGATTGCCTCTGTCTTCGCGTTGGTGGGCCTGATGCCGTCCGCCGCAATCCTCCTTCCCAGGAACTCCACTTCAGGTGCGAGGAAAATGCACTTCAAGCATTTTAACCTGTGCCCCTCACGGTTGAGTCGACTCAGAACCTCCTCCAGGTTCTGCAGATGCTCGAATGTGTTCCGACCTATGACCAAGATGTCGTCCTGGAAGACCACGGTGTGCGGGACTGACTTCAGTAAACTTTCCATGTTTCTCTGGAATATCGCCGCCACTGATCGGATTCTAAACGGGCATCTGTTGTAAACAAAAAGACCTTTTTGCGTGTTGATGCAGGTGAAGGCCCTCAATGAGTCCTCCAGTTCCTGCGTCATGTAAGCTGAAGTCAGATCCAGCTCCGTGAACGTCTTTCCCCCGCCAGCATTGCAAAGAGGTCGTCGGCCTTTGGTAGTGGATACTGGTCCTGCAGGGAGAAACGATTGATAGTTACTTTGTAATCGCCACAGATTCTGACAGTGCCGTCTCCCTTGAGTACTGGGACAATAGGACTGGCCCACTCGCTGAACTCGATCAGTGAAATGATGCCCTCTCTTTGCAGCTGGTCTAACTCGATCTCTACCCTTTCTCTCATCATGTAGGGTACTGCTCTCACCTTGTGATTGATGGGTCATGCCCCAGGAATTAGGTGGATCTGCACTTTTGCTCCTTGGAATTTTCCGGTGCCTGGTTCGAACAGCGAAGGAAATTTGTTTAAGACCTGCGCACACGAGGGTCTCAGCGGGCGATAGCGCTCGTCCCAGTTCCAGCGTGACTTTCCCAGCCAGTTCATCCCGAGCAGCGTGGGACCATCACCCGGTACCACACAGAGTGGTAGCTTGTGCACCGCTCCATCGTAGGATACCTTTACGGTAGCACTGCCGATTACAGGAATAAGTTCTTTTGTGTAAGTTCTTAGTTTTGTGTGAACTGGAGTTAAGACTGACCTTGAGACCTTGTTGCACCACAACCTTTCGAAAGTGTTTTTTGCCCATGATGGAGTGGCTCGCGCCTGTGTCCAGCTCCATTGACACTGGGAGTCCATTTAGTTTAACATTCAGCATTATCGGGGGACAATTCGTGGTGAATGTATGCACCCCATGTATCTCTGCCTCCTCAATCTGAGGCTCTGGTTCATCGTGATCCTCCGTGGATCTGTCCTCCTCTGCAACATGATGGTTTGCGGGTTTAACAGGTTTTGCAGCTCGCCTGCACACTCGTTGGAGGTGTTCTATTGTTCCACAGCCCTTGCAAACGAGCAGCGTGGGACCATCGCCCTTTGAATCGGCATCAATGGAAACGATGATTACCCCCGCAGCACCAACAAGGTGTTAATGGCCTTGCATTCATCACCCTTGATGGTGGACTCTGAGTCATCTGCGGATGTGCAGCTGCAGGTATGTGTGACCTGCCCTGTACGTTACGATTCGAAAACAACATCACTTTGTTCACAGTACTTGTAGCAGCACTTGTGTGCTGAGAGATTTGCTTCGTATTGTCACTGGTGGCAATGAACGCCTGGGCTATCACTATGGCCTTACTCAAGGTTGGGGTCTCTACAGTCAAAAGTTTGCGAAGTATGGTTTTGTGGCCAATGCCAAGTATGAAAAAGTCTCTGAGCATGTGTTCCAAATGTCCTTCAAATTCGCAATGTCCTTCAAGGCGTATAACTCGCCGACAAAACTCACCACTCCCTGACCTTCAGACATTTTGTAGGTGTAGAACCAGTACCTCGCCATCAGAACACTTTCCTTCGGGTTGAAATGCTCTCGGACCAGTGTGCACAAATCGTCATACGATTTCTCCGTGGGTTTCACTGGAGTGAGCAGATTCTTCATGAGGCCATACGTTGGTGCCCTACAGATGGTGAGGAGGATCGCCCTTCATTTGGCAGCTCTCTCTTCCCCATCTAGCTCGTTGGCCATAAAGTATTGGTCGAGTCGCTCCACAAAGGTTTCCCAAACATCTCCCTCTGAAAATTTCTCCAGGATGCTCACTGTTCTCTGCATTTTTGGGTTCGCTATCTGTATCTCGTCGCCAGTTGTAGTGTATGGAGAAAGGGTCAGACTGAACACTGTGAACTCAAAGTAAAGTGTGACCTTAATCTTTTATTGCAGGTCTCCAGAGTGCCTCTCCAACCTTTGAAGCCTCCTTAAATATCTGTGCTCCCAAGGGATTATGGGATCCTTTGGGACTCCAGGGGATGAGCCCTAGATAGACATAGAAAATACGTGCAGGAGTAGGCCATTCGGCCCTTCGAGCCTGCACCGCCATTCAATGAGTTCATGGCTGAACATGCAACTTCAGTACCCCATTCCTGTTTTCTCACCACAGCCCTTGATCCCCCGAGTAGTAAGGACGACATCTAATCCCTCTGGTGGCTGTACAGAGTAAATACAAGTCCACATATATAACAGTCATAAAATACCTTGCTGAGACTGCAGAAAGAGAAAGATCAATGATAACCACAAACTAAAACATTGTCTGAAAGGGGCCTCATCAAAACAGAACTGCAAACTCTGCATATTATCAGCCTGCTTCAAAGCTGTGACGAGACAGTGGTTTGCAGTCAGCTCCATGTCAGCAGATTGGACAGTCACTTTGGAAGAGGTGAAAGGGCTTTGACCAATTCATCATCCCTCGTGTTATGTCCTTAGATGCTCTAATAATGACTCCACGAGGCAATGTGTTGTACTTGAACTGTAATGACCTTAGTCTTTTATTTGTTAACTCCAAAGTGTGGATCACACCTGGTGGCCTGCCTTTTATACGAGGCCAGGCACACCAGTACAGGTAACCTACAAGTCTCCCACTGCAGTGCCCTCTGGTGGCACACCTTGTGATAGTACCAACAGTGACCATGTAGGATACATGACCCTTTGGAATCGAGGAAAATGCTTCCATTCTAAAAATGAGTCCTTAGGTGGCTGAACAATCCAATATGAGAATCACAGTCCCTGACAGGTGAGACAGACAGTCGTTGAAGGAAAGGGGTGGGTGGGGAGTCTGGTTTGCCGCACGCTCTTTCCGCTGCCTGCGCTTGATTTCTGCATGCTCTCGGCGATGAGACTCAAGCTCAGCGCCCTCCCGGATGCTCTTCTTCCACTTAGGGCGGTCTTTGGCCAGGGATTCCCAGGTGCCAGTGGGGATGTTACACTTTATCAGGAAGTCTTTGAGGATGTCCTTGTAATGTTTCCTCTGCCGACTTCGGCACCCCGTTCCCCAGTGGTCCGGGTAGGGGCCCACAGAGTCGGCAGCCTGGCTCTCCCCTTTAATGAAGGGGAGCGAGCTTTCTACGCAGCAGCATGGCGCCCCTCTCCATTTGTTTCCGCCCCGCTCGTGCCCCACAGAGGTAGTGGAGTGTGTTATTTTGCGCTCCACTTGCTCTCGGGGACTGTAACCTCAATATTGCGAGTGGGGCGGGACTCCCCCCCCACCTGGCACAGGAACTCCTGCCCCGCGGCTGTTACCACCCCCAAACAGGACACTGCCCAATTTCGCATCCCCTCCCCTCTATTTCTCTTAGAGCATTAACTTTAGGCCAAGAGAAACCTCCATCAATGTGGCACTGCCCCTGTAGCACACTGAAGTATTGGTCCTGAACTACTCAAGTCTGGGATTGGGCCACTGAACCCACAATCATCAGACCCAGAGAAGAGAGCAGCATCACTGAGTCTAGTTGCTGCTATCATTTGGAAAAATGGTTGAAATCAGGTCAATGGACTCATTTAAACACTGGCTAGATGCTGTAATAAGAAGATGATAGGGTTGGTCTTCTGGAAGGATGAGATCAAATGAGGGACGGGCCTTTTTCATCGAAAGCTCTTGTGATCTGAGCACTTTTGTGGCAGAAGGGATATGGCTAGGAGGTTGCAGTTGATTTGTTAACTTTGCCCAGTAATCTCACTTAAGTGTGGACACAAGGCTGGGAATATGTCATTACATTCAACAAGTGCATTTCTTTTTTATATATAGATCTTAAGCAAACCTACCCACCTTCTCACCAGCCCTCAATCACTGCTGTATCCAAAAAGGCATCCAATAGACTCCTGAACCTATTTGTAGAGTCCACAGAAATGACCTTCTCCAATAACTTATTCCACAAGCCAATTACCATTTGTATGAGAACGTTTAACCTGACCTCCCTTTCAGCTCCTAATTGCATAGTTCATGAAATTACACTGTGGAACATAGGGACATTTAATGTGCTGGTCTATAATATCACTTTTCACTATTTTGGTGAAGTTGTTGGTTGACCTGTTTAACTTCATGGGTTAATACCTTTGCTAAACTAGCAGAGAAAAAGAATACAGTTCATTAAAGTGACAGTACACTAGAATTCCTTAACATAATCTCATGGCTTTAGTCTTAACTTGTTCCCCCTGGCAGTTAAATCAGTGTTTATGCTCCACACGAGCCTCCTCCCACCCTATTTCATTGAACCCTTCAATTCTTTTCTCCCTGATGTGTTTATCTAGCTTCCCTTGAAATGTATCTATGCTATTCGCGTCAAATACTCCTTGTGGTAGCGAGTTCCACATTCTCACCACTCTCTAGGTTGACCTCACAAAGGCCTTCGACACTGTCAACCGTGAGGGATTATGGAGTGTCCTCAAAAGTTTGTCACCATCCTCCGCCTGCTCCACGACGACATGCAAGCTGTGATCCTGACCAACGGATCCACCACAGACCCAATTCATGTACGGACCGGGGTGAAGCAGGGCTGTGTCATCGCACGAACGCTCTTCTCGATCTTCCTTGCTGCAATGCTCCAGCTCACCATCAGTAAGCTCCCCGCTGGAGTGGAGCTAATTATAGAACAAACGGGAAATTGTTCCACCTCCATCGCCTCCAGACCAGATCTAAGGTCGTCCCATCCTCTGTCATCGAACTACAGTACGCAGATACCGCTTGCATCTGGGCACAATCGGAGGCTGAACTCCAATCCGTCGTCAACACCTTCACCGTAGCATATGAGAGCATGGACCTTACACTAAACATCCGTAAGACAAAGGTCCTCTACCAACTTGACCCCGCTACATAGTACTGCCCCCCCGATTATCAAAATCCACAATGAGGCCTTGGACAACTTGGAACCTACAGCCAACAAGGGGAGATGTCGATGACGAGGTCCAAAACAGCCTTCGGTCGCCTAAGGAAGAGAGTGTTTGAAGACCAGGACCTCAAACCCGGCACTAAGCTCATGGTCAATAGAGCAGTGGAGATACTTGCCCTCCTATATCATAGAATCATAGAATCATAGAAGTTTACAGCATGTAAGGAGGCCATTTCAGCCCATTATGTCCGTGCTGGCCAACAAGAGGCTATCCAGCCTAATCCCACTTTCCAGCTTTAGGTCTGTAACCCTGCAGGTTACGGCACTTCAAGTGCACATCCAAGTACTTTTTAAATGTGGTGAGGATTTCTGCCTCTACCACCCTTTCAGGCAGTGAGTTCCATAAGAACATAAGACCATAAGAAATAAGAGCAGGCATAGGCCACCTGGTCCCTCGAGCCTGCTCCGCCATTCAATAAGATCATGGCTGATCTGATCATGGACTCAGCTCCACGTCCTTGCCCGCTCCCAATAACCCTTTATTCCCTTATCGCTCAAATATTTGTCTATCTCCACCTTAAATATATTCAATGACCCAGCCTCCACAGCACTCTGGGGCAGAGAATTCCATAGATTTACAACCCTCTGAAAGAAGAAATTCCTTCTCATCTCAGTTTTAAATGGACGGCCCCTTATTCTAAGACTATGTCCCCTAGTTTTAGTTTCCCCGATGAGTGGAAATATCCTCTCTGCATCCACCTTGTTGAGCCCCCTCATTATCTTATATGTTTCGATAAGATCACCTCTCATTCTTCTGGACTCCAATGAGTATAGGCTCAACCTACTCAACCTATCTTCATAAGTCAACCTCCTCATCTCCGGAATCAACCTAGTGAACCTTCTCTGAACAGCCTCCAATGCAAGTATATCCTAAATATGGAGACCAAAACTGTACGCAGTACTCTAGGTGAGGGCCTCACCAATTGTAGCAGGACTTCTCTGCTTTTATACTCTATCCCCCTTGCAATAAAGGCCAACATTCCATTTGCCTTCCTGATTACTTGCTGTACCTGCATACTAACTTTTTGTGTTTCATGCACAAGGACCCCCAGGTCCCTCTGTACTGCGGCACTTTGCAATTTTTCTCCATTTAAATTATAATTTGCTTTTCTATTTTTTCTGCCAAAGTGGATAACCTCACATTTTCCAACATTATACTCCATCTGCCAATTTTTTTCCCACTCACTTAGCCTGTCTATATCCCTTTGCAGATTTGTTGTGTCCTCCTCATAATTTACTTTCCCACCCATCTTTGCATCATCAGCAAACTTGGCTACATTACACTCGATCCCTTCATCCAAGTCATTAATATAGATTGTAAATAGTTGAGGCCCCAGCACCGATCCCTGCGACACCCCACTAGTTACTGTTTGCCAACCAGAAAATGACCTATTTATCCTGACTCTGTTTTCTGATAGTTAGCAAATCATCTATCCATACTAATACATTACCCCCTAACCCTGTGAACTTTTATCTTGATCAGTAACCTTTTATATGGCACCTTATCAAATGGCTTCTGGAAATCCAAATACACCACATCCACTGGTTCCCCCTTATCCACCCTGCTCGTTACATCCTCAAAAATCACCAGCAAATTTATCAAACATGATTTCCCTTTCATAAAACCATGCTGGCTCGGCTTGAATGAATGATGCTTTTCCAAATGTCCCGCTACTGTTTCCTTAATAATGGACTCCGGCATTTTCCCAACGGCAGATTTTGGGCTAACTGGTCTATAGTTTCATGCTTTCTGTCTGCCTCCTTTTTTAAATAAGGGCGTTACGTTTGCGGTTTTCCAATCCGCTGGGACCGCCCCAGAATCCAGGGAATTTTGGTAGATTACAACCAAAGCATTCACTATTTCTGTAGCCATTTCTTTTAAAACCCTAGGATGTAAGCTATCAGGTCCGGGGACTTGTCTGCCTTTAGTCCCATTATTTTACTGAGTACTACTTCGTCAGTGATAGTGATTGTATTAAGTTCCTCCCTCCCTATAGCCCCTTGATTATCCACTATTGGGATGTTTTTATTGCCTTCTACTATGAAGACCGATACAAAATATTTGTTCAACGTCTCTGCCATTTCCCTGTTCCCCATTATTAATTCCTCGGTCTCATCCTCTAGGGAACCAACATTTACTTTAGCCACTCTTTTTCTTTTTATGTACCTGTAGAAACTCTTACTATCTGTTTTTATATTCCGTGCTCGTTCACTTTCATAATCTATCTTATCTATCTTCCCTCTCTTTATCATTTTTTTAGTCGTTCTTTGCTGGCTTTTAAAAATTTCCCAATCCTCTGGCCTCCCACTAGTCTTGGCCACATTGTATGCCCTTGTTTTCAATTTGATACCATCCCTTATTTCCTTAGTTAGCCATGGTTGGTTATCCTTCTCGTTCAACCTTTCCTTCTCATTGGGATATATTTTTGTTGAGAATTATGAAATATCTCCTTAAATGTCTGCCACTCCTCATCAATCGTCCCATACTGTTATCTATTTTCCCAGTCCACTTTAGCCAACTCTGCCCTCATACCTTTGTAGTCTCCTTTATTTAAGCTTCGGACACTGGTTTGAGATCCAACTTTCTCACCCTCCAACTCAATTTTAAATTCAACCATGTTATGGTCACTCATTTCGAGAGGATCCTTTACTAGGAGATCGTTTATTAATCCTGTCTCATTACGCAGTACCAGATCTAAGATAGCCTGCTCCCTGATTGCTTCCGTAACATAATGTTCCAGGCAACTATCCCGGATACGCGCTATGAACTCTTCCTCACGGCTACCCTGGCCAATTTGCTTTGTCCTATCAAAATTAAGGTGAAAATCGCCCATGATTATTGCCGTTCCTTTTTTACAAGCCTCCATTATTTCTTGATTTATGCTCCATCCAACAGTGTAGCTACTGTTAGGGGGCCTATAGACTATGCCCACCAGTGACTTTTTCCCTTTATTATTCCTTATCTCTACCCAAACTGATTCAACATATTGATCTTCTGAGCCAATATCGTTTCTCACTAACGCACTGATCTCATCCTTTATTAACAGTGCTACCCCACCTCCTTTTCCTTTCTGTCTGTCCTTCCAAATTGTCAAATATTCCTGAATATTTAGTTCCCAGTCCTGGTCACCTTGCAACCAGGTCTCTGTAATGGCTATTGGATCATATCCATTTGTATCTATTTGTGCCATCAACTCATCTATTTTTGTTACGAATGCTGAGTACATTCAGATAAAGAGCTTTTAAATTTATTTTTTTACCATTTTTTCTGCTTTGACCCCACTTCTTGATTCACCTTTATGTTTATACATTCTGTATGGACCCTCCTCACCCTCTGCGTGAAGAAATTTCCCCTCAAATCTGCTCCAAACCTTCTACCAATTACTTTAAATGTATGCCCTCTGGTTGTTGACCTCTTTGCTAAGGGAAGTCATCATCATCATCATCATAGGCAGTCACTCGGAATCGAGAAAGACTTGCTTCCACTCTAAAAGTGAGTTCTTAGATGACTGTACAGTCCAATACGGGAATTACAGTCTCTGTCACAGGTGGGGCAGACAGGCGTTGAAGGAAAAGGTGGGTGGGACTGGTTTGCCGCACGCTCCTTCCGCTGCCCGCGTTGGGGGGGATGCTACGTTTTATCAAAGAGGCTCTTTCTATTCACTATATCTAGGCCCCTCATAATTTTATACACCTCAATGAGGTCTCCTTTTAGCCTCCTCTGTTCCAAGGAAAATAAATCCAGCCTATCCAATCTGTCCTCATGGCTAAGATTCTCCACACCCAGGAACATCCTCATAAATCTCCTCTGTACCATCTCCAGTGCAATCATGTCCTTCCTATAATGCGGTGACCAGAACTGCACACAATACCCTAGCTGTGGCCTAACTAGTGTTTTATACAGTTCAAGCATAACCTCCTGCTCTTATATTCTATGCCTCGGCAAGCATTCCACATGCCTTCTTAACAACCTTATCGTCCTGGCCTGCTACCTTCAGGGATCTGTGGACATGCTCTTAAGGTCTCTTTGTTCCTCTACAATCTCTCAGTGTCCGACCATTTAATGTGCATTACCTTTCCTTGTTAGCCCTCCCGAGAGAACAGAGAGTCGGGATAAATGGTTCATTCTCTGGTTGGCAACCACTAACTAGTGAAGTACCGCAGGGATCAGAACTGGGACACCAACTATTTACAATCTATATTAACATCTTAAAAGAAGGGACTGAGTGTAACGTAGCCAAGTTTGCTGATGATACAAACATGGGAGGAAAAGCAATGTGTGAGGAGGACACAAAAAATCTGCAAAAGGACATAGACAGGCTAAGTGAGTGGGCAAAAATGTTGGAAAGTGTGATGCACTTTGGCAGAAAAAAATCAAAGAGCAAGTTAATATTTAAATGGAGAAAGATTGCAAAGTGCCGCAGTACAGCGGGACCTGGGGGTACTTGTGCATGAAACACAAAAGGATAGTATGCAGGTACAGCAAGTGATCAGGAAGGCCAATGGTATCTTGGCTTTTATTGCAAAGGGGATGGAGTATAAAAGCAGGGAAATCTTGCGACAGTTATACAGGGTATTGGTGAGGCCACACCTGGAATACTGCGTGCAGTTTTGGTTTCCATATTTACGAAAGGATATACTTACTTTGGAGGCAGTTTAGAGAAGGTTCACTCGGTTGATTCCGGGGATGAGGGGGTTGACTTATGAGGAAAGGTTGAGTAGGTTGGACCTCTACTCATTGGAATTCAGAAGAATGAGAGGCGATCTTATTGAAATGTATAGGATTATGAGGGGGCTTGACAAGTTGGATGCAGAGAGGATGTTTCCACTGATGGGGGAGACTAGAACTAGGGGGCACGATCTTAGAATAAGGGGCCACCCATTTAAAACTGAGATGAGGAGAAATTTCTTCTCTCAGTTGTAAATCTGTGGAATTCGCTGCCTCAGAGAGCTGTGGAAGTTGGGACATTGAATAAATTTAAGACAGAAATAGACAGTTTCATAAACGATAAGGGGATAAGGGCTTATGGGGAGCGGGCGGGAAAGTGGAGCTGAGTCCATGATCAGATCAGCCATCATCGTATTAAATGTCGGAGCAGGCTCGAGGGGCCGTATGGCCTACTCCTGTTCCTATTTCTTATGTTCTTATGTTCTTATCATATGTACTGCCTTCATCGACCGTCCTGGTTAATTACTCAAAAAATTCAATCAAGTTCGTCAGACCTGACCTTCCCTTAACAAATCTATGCTGATTGTCCTTGATTATTCTGTGTCTTTCTAACTGAAGATTTATCCTATCCTTCTGGATTTTTTCCAATAATTTTCCCACCGCTGAGGTTAGCCTGACTGGCCTGTAATTACTCGGTCTATCCCTTTCTCCATTCATTAACAAAGATACCACATCAGCAGTCCTCCAGTCCACTGGCACCACACCTGAAGTCAGAGAGGAATGGAAAATGATGGTCAAAGCCTCTGCTATTTCCTCTTTTGCTTCGCTTAACAGCCTGGGATAAATTTCATCTGGGCCTTGTAAGGGGTGGTGTGGGGTCAGGTTCACTTCTGACCTTCTGAGTGGTTCGAATCACTCCCACTCCCTGGGTACTAGACTTTGGATTTATTTGTGGATGTGACAAAGTGCAGCTGACAACTGGTTTTGGTGCAAGAAACTTTGATTTTATTCAGGAAAGAAAAATACAATGTCAAAACTTACAATCTCTAGAATAAGGAGCACTTTATTACACACACAAAAGATGTTACAGAAAATAATACACCTCCCACCTCCCAATGCCTAAATCTGATGAGGTTAAACTCTAGGGCAACAGGGAGAATGCTCACCAATCCCCCTTTTCAAGTTAGCGGTGGTTCGCGGTTTCGGGGTTCGCTGGACTCTATAAATGTGAGGTTATCCACTTTGGTGGCAAAAAGAGAAAGGCAGAATATTACCTGAATGGCAGCAGATTAGGAAAAGGGGAGGTGCAACGAGACCTGGGTGTCCTGGTACATCAGTCATTGAAAGTTGGCATGCAGGTACAGCAGGCGGTGATGAAGGCAAATGGTATGTCGGCCTTCATAGCTCGAGGATTTGGGTATAGGAGCAGGGAGGTCTTACTGCACTTGTACAGGGCCTTGGTGAGGCCTCACCTGGAATATTGTGTTCAGTTTTGATCTCCTAATCTGAGGAAGGACATTCTTGCTATTAAGGGAGTGCAGCAAAAGTTCACCAGACTGATTCCCGGGATGGCAGGACTGACATATGAGGAGAGACTGGATCGACTGGGCCTGTATTCACTGGAGTTTAGAAGGATGAGAGGTGATCTCATCGAAACATATAAAATTCTGACAAGACTGGACAGGTTAAATGCAGGAAGAATGTTCCCGATGTTGGGGAAGTCCAGAACCAGGGGACATAGTCTGAGGATAAGGGGTAAGCCATTTAGGACTGAGATGAAGAGAAACTTCTTCACTCAGAGAGTTGTTAACCTGTGGAATTCCCTGCCGCAGAGAGTTCATTGGATATATTCAAGAGGGAGTTAGATATGGCCCTTATAGCTAAAGGGATCAAGGGGTTATGGAGAGAAAGCCAGAAAGAGGTACTGAGGTGAATGATCAGCCATGATCTTATTGAATGGTGGTGCAGGCTCGAACGGCCGAATTACCTACTCCTGCACCTAGTTTCTATGCTTCTATGTTTCTATGTTCTGCTTGCCGTACCCCGAACGTCGTGGAAGACTTCTTGCTGCGTAGCCTTCAGTTGGGTTGAGTCCGCTGATGCGGGAAGGTGCGGTTTGGATTTATGGGCTGAGTACCCGCTTTCTTCTTATAGGAGTAGGGTTTTGGGTTACTTCAGGTAATGTTTCACCCATTGTAAGCCAGGAATAGGTTGTAGAGTGGAAAACTTTCGAATCTTCGGTTTCTTGTCGAGTAGTTTCTTTCTTAGGATTCGTCGATCGCGGTGGTTCGATGTTACTATGTTGGCTGTGGTCAGCTGTTGCCGCGATGACTTGGTGATGTCCGAAGTCATTGGCAACTGCTTTTCTCTGCCCTTTTGATGATGTTCTTCCTTCTTCTTCGGTAGCAGAGTAGTCTAACCCAGGAGTGCCGTCGAGGCCGAAGACGCTGATGGAGCGGTGGTCACTCAAGAGCCCGATAGTTCAGTGGAGGTTCTTAGTTGCTCAGAAGGTTCCTTAACCCGTAAAACAGGGCCTCAATTATACTTTGAGAGCCTTTCTAATCTGCGCGCCAAATCAAACCCGATTCTTTGTCTTAGTTTTGGCGGGCTTGATAATTCTTGGTTAAATTTTGGCGGCTCATTAACGATAACTTGCTTAGGATGTGTTGATCTGTTGGATTCGAGTTGCAATTGTAGAAATTAGTTTTGGTGTTTACGTTGTCAGCCTAGGCCTGGGTTTTCCACGCAGGCCGGAAAAGTGATAAACATTATGCATGTGCTGGATGGGTTTCATGCTTAGAGCTATGGCTGGCTATCTCTGGGTCAATTGTTGAAATGTTAATGTCTCCTGGGGAGCAGAGTTTTTGAGTTTTCACAGTTCCCCAGACAATTTGTTTAGCTCTAATATCCCAGACAGCTCCAATATTCAAAGACTGGCTTTTCCAGAGGTTAGTATTCCCCTGGTTTTGCAGCCCTTTTCCCTCACAGACCCAGGCAAGTTTTAAAATCCCAAAGATCATCTTAAACGAGTCCAAAATGATCCTTCCTTCGGGTTTCTTCACACGGAGGGGAAATCTTTGAATTTTGAGAAAACTTCGAGTTTTACAGCCTGGGGACTTATCCACTTTCAAAGCTGCTAAACCCCTTAACACTTCTTATTTCACTGTGTTTATTTCATCTAATATTTCACACTACTCCTCCTCAACAGCAGTGTCTGCATCGCCTCACTGTTTTGTGAAAACAGACGTAAAGTATTCATTAAGAACCACACCCACATCTTCCGCCTACACACACAGATTACCCTTGCTTCAGAGACGTACCCATCCCTTCCCTCGGTGAATATCTGTCCCACCTGTGACAGGGTCTGTGGCTCTCGTATCAGACTGTTCAGTCACCAAAGAACTCAATTCAGGAGTGGAAGCAAGTCTTCCTCGATTCCGAAGGACTGCCTATGATGATGATACATCTCCAACGACTTGAGGTGTTTTCTGTACATCGTCCATGCCTCTGAGCCGTACGGGAAGGTGGGTATTACTACAGCCCTGTAGACCATGAGCTTGCTGGTAGATTTGAGGACCTGGTCTTCGAACACTCTTTTCCTCAGGTGGCAGAAGGCTGCACTGGCGCACTGGAGGTGATGTTGAATCTCCGCATCAATCTCTGCTTTTGTTGATAAGAGGCTCCCGAGGTATGGGAAATGGTCCATGGTGTCCAGGGCCGCGCCGTGGATTTTGATGACTGGGGGGAAGTGCTGTGCGGCGAGGACAGGCTGGTGGAGGAGCTTTGTCTTACGGATGTTTAGCGTAAGGCCCATGCTTTCGTATGCCTCAGTAAATATGTCGACTATATCCTGGAGTTCAGTCTCAGAATGTGCGCAGATGCAGGCGTCGTCTGCGTACTTTAGCTCAACGCCAGAGGTTGAGTTAACCTTGGACCTGGCCTGGAGGCAGCGTAGGTTAAACAGCTTCCCCTCTACGCAGCATATACAGCAGGCACGTCAAAGCACTGGAGAAGTACCACAAATGGTACCTCCGCAAGCTCTTGGAAATCCGTTGGCAGGATAGGCGCACCAATATCAGTGTTGTCGCTCAGGCCAACATCCTCAGTATCGAAGCATTGACCACGCTCGATCAGCTCCGATGGACGGGCCACATCGCCCGCATGCCCGATACGAGATTCAAAAAACAAGCGCTCTACTCGGAGCTCCGACACGGCAAACGGGCCCCAGGTGGGCAGAGGAAGCGTTTCATGGGCACCCTCAAGGCCTCTTTGATAAAGTACAACATCCCCACCGACACCTGGGAATCCCTAGCCCCAAGACCGCTCAAAGTGGAAGAGAATAATCCGGGAAGGCGTCGAACACCTCGAGTCTCTTCACCAGGAGCAAGCGGAGGCCAAGTGCAAACAGTGGAAGGAGCGGATGACAACCCAAGCACACCACCCACCCGTCCTTTCAACCACCGTCTGCCCCACCTGTGACAGAGACTGTAGGTCCCGCATAGGACTCATCAGTCACTAAGAACTCATTTTTCGTTTGGTAGCCAGTCATCCTCGACTGCGAGGGACTGCCGAAGAAGAAGATTCTTGAGGTAAAGAGGTTTCTCTTGAATTCCCTATTGGATTTATTAATGATTATCTTATATTTATTGACCGTTAGTTTTGGACTACCCTACAAGTGGAAACATCTTCTCAACATCTACCCTATCAAACTTATTGATTCACGCTGTGTTATCTCACGCCTTTTTCAACCTTGCTGAAGTCCTTTACGACTTGGGTCTTCACCAAGATTTTTCAATGGAAAAAATGGGATTGGACCAATGCATTACACAGCTAAGTGTAACATGCATGGCAAATATGCTGCTAGAACCTGAACATTTTTGCCTGAAGATGGCAGCATTGATTCTGTCTAAAACTCTTCACAATGCAAGAAAGCTAAAACACATTAAAGCATCCATTGGTTGCTCTATTTTCCGTATTTCAGCTGACTGGATTATTTGTCTCTTGGCTGAAAGGTTTATTTGCCCACAGTGACCTGCACAAATCAGCGCCCCCCAGTCCTCCCAGCGTTGATGACTGCTCCCGTCTTCTCCATGTTTGTTTTCCGCGTCGGTATATAGCATTGCAGCAAAGCTGAGTCACATCTGGATTATAAAACACATCTTCGCTCATTATTCCATGGCTGTCAGTGCTGTAACTCCACGAGCAGAAATAACTCTTGAGAGATGAAGTCATTAGTGAATTATGATGGCCCCAATGCGAAAATAAGAATCCTAACGTTATATCATTCACCAGATATTTTGTTTATTACTGTGGTATGTCTTTAGCACGTTTTTTCCAGCTGCATTTTTGTGATTAGTCCAAGAAATCAATGGGGATGTCACTTGCTTGTTGTGATATGGCTCATGTGGTTATTTTTCTATACCCCTGTTGTAATTATCCTGTAACAGAGCTTGGCTGGGCACTGGATTCAAGCTGCCAGATCAAGTACTGCACGCTATTTGGCAATTTGCAGTCAGTGTTCAACTCCAATATGATCAGATAATGAACATCCCAGTGGGCTTGATGGAACAGGGAGTTGGTGTTATTCATTCACTTCTGGGACCATGCATTCCATTCCAGTCAGATCAATAATGTGAATGTGTCCTCTCTCTGCTGGCTGTACGAGTTTTGTATCAAATGAGTCTGGGATCGTTTTGGACTCGGTTCCTTTTTTTATTTTTTATTCATTCTTAGGTAGTGGGCATCACTGGGCAAGGTCAGCATATATTGCCCATTCCTAGTTGCCCTGAGAAGATGGCAAGCAATGCGATACAGCTGAGTGGTTTACTCGGTCACTTCGGAGGGTAGTTAATAGTCAACCATGTTGGTGTGGAACTGGAGTCAAACATAGGACCAGACTGGGTAATAACGGCACATTAATGAACCAATGATATCCGACAGCTTCACAGTCACTTTTACTGTACCAGCTTTTTATTTCCAGATTGAAATTCTCAAGCTGCAATGGTAGGATTTGAATTTACGTTCTCTCTATTATTAATCCAGGTCTTTAAAAAAAATGTGTTCATGGGATGTGGGCTTCGCTGGCAAGGCCAGCATTTATTGCCCACCCCTCATTGCCCTTGAGAAGGTGGTGGTGAGCCACCTTCTTGAATCGCTGCAGTCCGTGTGGTGAAGGTACTCCCACAGTGCTATTAGGGAGGGAGTTCCAGAATTTTGACTCAGCGACGATGAAGGAACGATGATATTTATGTGGGCATGGACTGCTTCATTATCTGAGGAGTTGCGAATGGCACTGAACACTGTGCAGTCATTGGCGAACATCCCCACTTCTGACCTTATGCTGGAGGGAAGGTCATTGATAAAGATGGTTTGGCCTAAGACACTGCCCTGAGGAACTCCTGCAGTGATGTCCTGGGACTGAGATGGTTGACCTCTAACTACCACAAATATCTTCCTTTGTGCTAGGTATGACTCTAGCCAGTGAAGAGTTTTCCCCTGATTCCCATTGATTTCAGTTTTATTTGGGTTCCTTGATACCACATTCAGTCAAATGCTGCCTTGATATCAAGGGTAGTCACTCTCACCTCACCTCTGGTATTCAGCTCTTTTTTCCATGTTTGGACCAAGGCTGTAATGAGGTCTGGGTCTGAGTGGTCCTGGCAGAACCCAAACTGAGCATCGGTGAGCAGGTTAT
Source organism: Pristiophorus japonicus (assembly GCF_044704955.1). NCBI lineage: Eukaryota > Metazoa > Chordata > Chondrichthyes > Pristiophoridae > Pristiophorus > Pristiophorus japonicus. The sequence goes on from NC_091987.1 coordinate 4,552,908, forward strand.
TGGTGAGTAAGTGCCACTTGATAACACTGTCGATGACACCTTCCATCACTTTGCTGATGATTGAGAGTAGACTGATGGGGCAGTAATTGGCCGGATTGGATTTGTCCTGTATTTTGTGGGCAAGACATACCTGGGCAGTTTTCCACATTGTCGATAGATGCAAGTGTTGTAGCTGTACTGGAACAGCTTGGCTCGATGTGTGGCTAGTTCTGGAGCACAAGTCTTCAGCACGACAGCCAGGATGTTGTCAGGGCCCAGGGCCTTTGCCATTTCCAGTGCGCTCAGCCGTTACTTGATATCACGTGGAGTGAATCGAATTGGCTGAAGACTGGCTTCTGTGATGGTGGGGACCTCAGGAGGAGGCCGATATGGATCATCCACTTGGCACTTCTGGCTGAAGATGGTTGTAAACGCTTCAGCCTTGTCTTTTGCACTTGCGTGCTGGGTTCTGCCATCATTGAGGATGGTCATCGAGCCTCCTCCTCCTGTTAATTGTTTAATGGTCCAGCATCATTCATGACTGGATGTGGCAGGACTGCTTTGATCTGATCCATTGATTGTGGGATTACTTAGCCCTCTCTGTGGCCTGTTGCTTATGCTGTTTAGCATGCATGTAGTCCTGTGTCGCAGCTTCCACAGGTTGGCATCTCATTTTTAGGTCCGCCTGGTGCTGCTCCTGGTATGCTCTTCTACTCATTGAGCCAGGCTTGATCCACTGGCTTGATGGTAATGGTAGAGTGCGGGATATGCCGGGCCATGAGCGTACAGATTGTGGTGGAATACTGTTCTTCCCACAGTGCCTCATGGATGGTCAGTTTTGAGATGCTAGATCTGTTCTGAATCTATCCCATTTAGCACGGTGGCAGTGCCACACAACACGATGGAGGGTGTCCTCAGTGTGAAGACGGGACTTTGTCTCCACAATGACTGTGCGGTGGTCACTGCTACCAATACTGTCATGGACAGATGCATCTGTGACAGGTAGATTGATGAGGACAAGGTCAAGTAGGTTTTTCCCTTGTGTTGGTTCTCTCACCACCTGCTGCAGGCCCAGTCCGGCAGTTATGTCCTTCAGGACTGGGCCAGCTCGGTCAGTAGTGGTGCTACCGAGCCACTCTTGGTGATGGATATTGAAGTCTCCCACCCAGAGTACATTCTGACTTTCTGAATCTCAGGATTATTAATCCAGTAGCACGATCATTACTGAGCTCTAGTCCTACATTGCCAATTTAATTTAGAGATGCCACAAGGATTGATAGGGTGTGAAATCCATTTGCACGGGGGAAACTGGGATGAGAGAATTGTCTTATGAGGAGAGATTGAATAGATTGGGCCGAAACTCTCTGGAGTGTAGAAGAATGGGAGGTGATCTCATTGAAGCATATAAAATTCTGAGGGGGATTGACAGGGTAGATGCTGGAAAATTGTTTCCCCAGGCTGGAGACTCGAGGACTAGGGTGCATAGTTTCAGGATAAGGGATCAGCCTTTTAAGACTGAAATGAGGAGGATTTTTTTCAACATCAACAACTTGAATTTATGTAGCACCTTTAATTAATGACACGTCCCAAGGTGTTTCACAGGAGAATTATGAGATAAAAATTTGACACTGAGCCGCATAAGTAGAAATTAGCGCAGGTGACCAAAAGCTTGGTCAAAGAGGTAGGTTTTAAGGAGCATCATGAAGGGGGAAAAAAAGGTAGCGAGGCGGTGAGGTTTAGGCAGGAAGTTCCAGAGCTTGGGGCCCAGGCAACAGAAGGCACGGCCACCAATGGTTGAACGATTAACATCAGGGATGCTCAAAAAAGCAGATTTAGAGGAGCGCAGATATCTCAGGGGGGTTGTGGGGCTGGAGAAGATTACAGAGATAGGGAGGGGTGAGGCCATGGAGGGATTTAAAAATAAGGATGAGAATTTTGAAATCAAGGCATTGCTTAACCGGGAGTCAAAGTAAGTCAGCGAGCACAGGACTGGGGTAAATGGGACTTGGGTGACTTGGGTAAGCCATTTAGGACTGAGATGAGGAGAAACTTCTTCATGCAGTGAGTTGTTAACCTGTGGAATTCCCTGCCGCAGAGAGTTGTTGATGCCAGTTCATTGGATATATTCAAGAGGGAGTTAGATATGACCCTTACGGCTAAAGGGATCAAGGGGTATGGAGAAAAAGCAGGAAAGGGGTACTGAGGTGAATGATCAGCCATGATCATATTGAATGGTGGTGCAGGCTCGAAGGGCCGAATGGCCTACTCCTGCACCTATTTTCTATGTTTCTATGTTTCTATGACACGGGCAGCCGAGTTTTGGATCACCTCTAGTTTACGTAGGGTAGAATGTGGGAGGCCAGCCAGGAGTGCGTTGGAATAGTCAAGTCTAGGGGTAACAAAAGCATGGATGAGGGCTTCAGCAGCGGATGAGCTGAGGAAAGGGCAGAGACGGGCGATATTACAGAGATGGAAATAGGCAGCCTTAGTTATATCGCGGATATGTGGTCGAAAGCTCATTTCAGGATCAAATATGACACCAAGGTTGTGAACAGTATGGTTTAGCCTCGGACAGAAGTTGGGAAGAGGGATGGAGTCAGTGACGAGGGAACAGAGTTTGTGGCAGGGACCGAAAACAATGGCTTCGGTCTTCCCAATATTCAAATTGGATGAAATTTCTGCTCATCCAGAACTGGATGTCGGACAAGCACCTTAACTCAGATGGTTGTCAATCTTTGGAATTCTCTACCCCGAAGGGCAGTGGATTCTCATTTGTTGATTATATTCAAGGTTAAGATAGCTAGATTTCTGGACGCCAGAGGAAGTGAGGGAGCGCTGCATGTCGGAGGTGCCGACTTTCGGATCAATTGTTAAACCGAGGCCCAGACTGCTCTTTCAGGTGGATGTAAAAGATCCCAGGGCACTATTTCGAAGAAGAGCAGGGGAGTTATCCCTGGTGTCCTGACCAATATTTATCCCTCAATCAGCATAACAAAAACAGATCATCTGCTCATTATCACATTGATGTTTGTGGGAGCTTGCTGTGCGCGAATTGGCTGCTGCGTTTTCCACATTACAACAGTGACTACACTCCAAAAGGTACTTCATTGGCTGTAAAGCACTTTTCCATCACGGTAGACCAGTGATGGAAAAGTGCATGGTGAAACCTTGGGACTTGGAGCTGGAGGAACGTTGCAGAGGGAATATGGAGGGATTTGCAAACAAGGATAAGGATTTGAGAATCATTTAACGTCCCATCTGAAAGATGGCACCTCCGACAGTGCAACACCGCACTGAAGTGTCAGCCTGGATTTTGTGCTCAATGTGCTGGGGAAGGGTAAACATTAAAAACTGTGAGGAAACCGCAGAGAAGAAAGCCTGGAAAGTTTAGAAATAATAGAAATTTACAGCACAGAAGGAGGCCATTTCGGCCCATCGTGTCCGCGCCGGCCGACCAAGAGCCACCCAGCCTAATCCCACTTTCCAGCTCTCGGTCCGTAGCCCTGTAGGTTACGGCACTTCAGGTGCACACCCACGTACTTTTTTAAATGTGGTGAGCGTTTCTGTCTCTACCGCCCTTTCAGGCAGTGAGTTCCAGACCCCCACCACCCTCGGGGTGAAGACATTTCCCCTCAAATCTCCTCTAAATCTCCTCCCAGTTACTTAAAATCTATGTCCCCTGGTTGTTGACCCCTCTGCCAAGGGAAACAGGTCCTTCCTATCCACTCTATCCAGGCCCCTCATAATTATATGTACCTCAATTAGGTCTCCCCTCAGCCTTCTCTGATGAACTATCCATGGCTAACTAAGGAATAAAGGTTGGTATCAAATTGAAAACTAAGGCATACAATGTTGCCAAGGACGGTGGAAGGATTGGGACATTTTTTAGAAACCAGTAATGGTTGACTAAAAAAATGATAACGACAGAAGATAGAGTAAACTAGCGAGAAATATAAAAACAGACAGTGAGCTTCTATAGGTTCCCATCTTTTCTTGTTGGTGGATATGGGACAGAGAAAGCCTGAACATTGCTCATAGTCACACTCTGCTACATACCCTTCCCCACCCTCCTTACCCATTTTCCAAATAGCAGGGGCCTGGTGGCATCACAATCGGCCCATATCTGGGGCTGGCGCATGAGATGAGATTAAAATGGGGAAACACAGCCTCCGCTGTGTTTCCTGACATATTCCCTCATTGAATACTGGCCCTCAGGCCTCCTTTTCAGCCCCAAGGTTCAAAAGTAAGCAAAGGGGTGAAAAGGCTGATGCCAGCAGTGAGGCCGTGTGCTATAGCTCCCCAATTATTTTAGATGCGCCTGTAAATCAAATGTAAACCAAATGCCCCCTTATTAAAAGGGCACTAAAACCAACAATTTAAACAAATTAAACTTTAAACGGTCAAATTAAAATTTGGTTGCCGGGGGTAATGATGCACTCCAGTCCCTCCGGCGCCCACCTCTCGCGGAAGGCCGCGAGCGTACCGGTGGACACCGCGTGCTCCGTCTCCAGGGACACCCTGGCTCGGATGTAACCGCGGAAGAGAGGCAGGTCATCAGGCTGAACGACTCTCTCGACCGCCCGCTGCCTGGACCGGCTGATGGCCCCCTTGGCCAGGCCCAGGAACAGTCCTACAAGGAGCTATAGCTCGCCAATCAGTGCTCTGCGCAGGAGCCCAGAACACGGGAACTAATACTTTATTAATATTTTTGCTCATTTTAGTTTTGACTTTTCACTGGCATTTCTGAGGCTGGACGCTGTTCACGTGACAGGCCTCCATTCATGGAAGAAAATATTAATGCGGGTAGTGCTGGATATGACTGGAAATGATCTGTGCATGTTGGGGGTGGGGAAAGGGGGAGAGTTGGCAGGAAGGGAGGAGGCAAAGAGTTCAAAAAAGAATATGCGATGTATCTTCAGGACATGAATTATTTCCTGTAACCTGTAAACCAGTTTGTTTTATAGGCAAATGTGACAGCAGAATCCCACAACAGCACATTCCATAAATGACCAGCTCATCTGTTTTTGTGGAAGAAAGAAAGACTTGTATTTCTATCGTGTCTTCCATAACCTCAGGACGTCTCAAAGCGCTTAACAGCCAATGAGCTACTATTGAAGTGTAGTTGCTGCTGCACTGTAGGAAACGTGGTAGTCAATTTTTGCACAGCAAGCTCCCACAAACAGATAATAAGATAATGACCAGAAAATCTGTTTTAGTGATGTTAGTTGGCCAGCACACCAATCGAAGAACTCCCCTGCTCTTCTTCAAAATAGCACCTAGCAATATTTTACATCCACCGGAGAGGACTAACAAGGCCTCGGTTTAACGTCTCATCTGAAAAAAGCACATTCAATAATTCAGCACTCCCTCAGTACTGCACTAGTGTCTCCAGCTTGATTTTAACTCACTCTGGAATGAGACTTGAACCCACAACCTTCTGACTCACAGGCGAGAGTGTTACCAACTAAGCCAAGGCTGACCTGTGTTAGCCTGGACACCAGGGGAACTCCCTGATCTTCTCCACATTTCTCCATGGGACCTGAACAAGCAGGTTCAATATTTCATCTGAAAGACAGCTCCTCCGACGCTGTAGTCCGACATTGGAGTGTGAGCCTACATCATCATCATCATCATAGGCAGTCCCTCGGAATTAAGGAAGACTTGCTTCCACTCCAAAAATGAGTCCTTAGGTGGCTGAACAATCCATTACGAGAACCACAGTCCCTGTCACAGGTGGAACAGATAGTCGTTGAGGGAAGGGGTGGGTGGGGAGTCTGGTTTGCCACACGCTCTTTGCGCTAACTGCCCTTGATTTCTGCATGCTCTCGGCGATGAGACTCGAGGTGCTCAGTACCTTCCCGGATGCGCTTCCTCCACTTAGGACGGTCTTTGGCCAGGGACTCCCAGGTGTCAGTGGGGATGTTGCACTTTATCAAGGAGGCTTTGAGGGTGTCCTTGAAACGTTTCCTCTGCCCACCTTTGGCTCGTTTGCCATGAAGGAGTTCTGAGTAGAGCACTTGCTTTGGGAGTCTCGTGTCAGGCATGTGAACATAACGGCCCTGGAATGCCGGGCCAAACTGGTGTGGACGTGCGGAAGTGCAGTAGGTCCCAGGAGCCTGATGGCATCGTATTTCCATGTGTCATTAATTAGCATATAGCGGGCGGAGCAATTGGAAGGTCTGACTGTCGACTCCATCTCCTCTTGTGCCTCTGAACAAGAGCTTGCAGGAGACATAATTCAAACAATGAGAGTTGGATGATATAAAATGTTCCATCCAATGCAGACTGAAGCATCACCTGAATGGTAATGCCTTGAATCTTACAGAGCACATTTAGTCCTGGTCATTGGGACTCATACTTACAGATGTTAAGATACTTACAGGGAACACCTATGACTTCAAAAGTCTCTCAAGGATGAAGGGGCTAGAAATTGTTTGGGAGTTTGAAACGACCTTTGTAAAGGGGTGACTGAGGGCCCCCAGATTCTTCTCCTGGGTTGGGAACTTGATATCTCATTAATATTTTCCTCCTGTTTTGAGTACCTGACATTCTGTGCCTGTTATTGGGTGCACACTCATTTGAGGGGGGAAAATTCTCTCAAAGGCCTGCAGCAGCTTAAAGGTTCAATAGCTCAGCAGCCGACAGCAATGGAGCGGTAGGCTGGAGCCCATCAAGAATCACAAAGGCTTTTGTTGTTCAACGCAACTGGTTCATCTGGATTCAGCAATGGTCTGTGTGGTAGGTTGCACTGGCAATTTGTTTTTTTATTCATTCATGAGATGTGGGCATCACTGGCAAAGCCAGCATTTATTGCCCATCCCTAATTGCCCTCAAGAAGGTGGTGGTGAGACACCTTCTTGACAACTGAGTGGCTCGCTAGTCCAAAGCAATCAATGGGTATGGAGAGAAAACAGGAATGGGGTACTGAAATGCATGATCAGCCATGATCATATTGAATGGTGTTGCAGGCTCGAAGGACCGAATTTATTTCAATGTAAAATAAATCTTCACTGGAACCGTTGTAAACCAAATTAATTTGTCATTTCTTTTTCTGACCAGGAATAATTCTGCTCTTTTAGACCCACAAACCAACTTGCTGGAAACTCATTAGGTAGAGTTTACAACCTGCACCGATTTTCAATGTTTCTATGTTTCAGAGGGGCAGTTAAGAATCAATCACATTGCTGTGGGTCTGGAGTCACATGTAGGCCAGACCAGCTAAGGGCAGCAGATTTACTTCGCTAAAGGACATCAGTGAACCAGATGGGCTCTAATGTAGTGGTGAATGATCACACCATAATCAATACAAACTTTTTATTGCAGATTTAATTAGCAAATTTTAATTCCCCATGGTGGGATTTGAACTCATGTCTACCAGATCATTAGTCCAGGCTTCTGGATTACTAGTCCAGTAACATAACCACTATGCCACTGTTCCATTCCAATTCCTGATCAGGGCATGACAGGAGCCATTGGATGAAGAAGCATTCTTCCACTAATCCGCCATGGCAACGTTGCTTCAGCAAGTGGGGCACAGAAGAAAATATTATTCACAACAGGTCTCCAGAAATGTCCCTTGAAGAGTTTGGGAGGAGCTTGCAGCAAGAGTCAGTGCTGGAAGCATAGTGTAGTGGATCTGTCTGTAATCCCTCAAGGAGATCCAGCAGCTCACTAGGAGGGCCAAGGTAGGCAGGAGCAATGGACCTTCTTATTTATGCTCTCCTGTAACTAACATTTCTTATGCTTTCATTCCTTCCCTTCCTCTGCACCTCCCCATGGATAACAAGTCAACTGCACAGCATTCTTGCTCCCACCTTTCCTGCCTGGCCTCATGTCTTTCCACACAACGTTGGCCAGGAGAGCACATTGACAATTCCTTTCCTGCCCTGGAACTGGGTATTGCATACATCACAAATCCTCCTGAGAGCTCCCTCGCACCAGGAGGCAGCCAGGTTCAATACAGACACTCTCACCTTACCTAGCTCTGGGACTGTTTTTTTTTGCTTTTACAGGAGAAAGCAGTGCTCAGCCAGTAGGACATATTGGCCACTGGAAGGGGAGAGCTGCCCTCTGAGATCTGATCTAATTTGAGAAATAGGCCCTGCAAATTCATGGCTGGCATTTGCAGGATCAAGCAAGAGATAGGGAAGCAGTAGGAATGGGTTTGGCTGAGGTGTGGTACTGCAACGAGCATCCCATGACATTGCAGCCTAGCTATTGCCCCAAGTATTTCCAGACAATCGGCCATATATCAGCACCACCATGTCAGCAGTTAGCAGGAATCAGCTCCTCACTAAACTGTTACACAGGAACAGGATTAGAGCATTCAGCCCCTCGAGCCAGTCCCGCCATTCAATTAGATTATGGCTGATCTGTACGTTAACCTCATTTACCCACCTTAAAATGGCCTTCCCCTTATCCTGAGACAATGCCCCCAGTTCGAGATACTCCAGCCAGGGAAAGCAACCACTCAACATCTACCGTGTCAATCCCCTCATAATCTTTTATGTTTCAATGAGAGCACCTCTCATTCTTCTAAACCCCAGAGACTATAGGCCCATTCTACACAATCTCTCAACATGGGACAGCCCCCTCATCCCAGGAATCAATCTAGTGAGCATTTGTTGCACCACCTCCAAGGCAAGTATATCCTTCCTGAGATAAGGAGACCAATACTGTGCACAGTACTCCAGGTGTGGTCTTACCAAGGCTCTGAACAATTGTAGCAAGACTTCCTTATTCTTATTCTCCAACCCCCTTTGTAATAAAGGCCAACATGCCATTCGCCTTCCTCATTGCTTGCTGTACTTGCATGCTAGCTTTCTGTGTTTCTTGCACAAGGATACCCAAATCTCTCTGAACATCCACATTTAAAGGTTTCTCACCATTTAACAAATATTCTCTTTTTCTATTCTTCCTACCAAAGTGAATAACCTCACATTTATTACATTATACTCCATCTACCATCTTACTGCCCACTCACTTAGTATATCATGCGTTTGATGTAGTGTATTTGGATTCTAGCAAGGCTTTTGCTAAGGTCCTACATGACAGACTGGTCATGAAAGTAAAAGCCCGTGGGATCCAGGGCAAAGTGGCAATTGGATCCAAAATTGGCTAAAAGGCAGGAAGCAGAGAGTCATGTTTGATGGGTGTTTTTGTGACTGGCTGTTTCCAGTGGGGTGCCGCAGGGCTTAGTACATGGGTCCCTTGTTTTTTGTGATATGCATCAAGGATATAGACTTGAATATAGCGGGTATGATTAAGAAGTTTACAGATGATACTAAAATCGGCTGTGTGGTTGATAATGAAGAAGAAAACTGCAGACTGCAGGAAGATATCAATCAGCTGGTCAAATGGGCAGAACAGTGGCAAAATGGAATTTAATCCAGAGAAGTGTGAGGTAATGCATTTGGGGAGGGCTAACAAGGAAAGGGAATACACATTAAATGGTAGGACACTGAGAAGTGTAGAGGAACAAAGGGACTTTGGAATGTGTCATGTATTCAACTATCATTGTAACCCATGTATAAGCTGACCTAAGTTGTACACCTTGAGAACATTGACCACAAGGGGGTGAACTTGTGGGAGACACTCCTAACCTGGACTCTCAGGTATAAAAGGGGAAGCTCCACCCACTGTCTGCCTCTTGAGGTCTTGGTAATAAAGATAACTGGTCACAGAGTGATCTTTTTTCAAGTATGGGCCTCGTGTGCATTTATACTGTATAGCAAGGACATAATATTGGCGACGAGAAACTGGGATTTAAACCACGCAAGCATGGCCATTAGCAGCAGAGACGAGAGGTACTGTGTTGGTGATGATTGGGACGACTTTATTGAGAGACTACAGCAAAGTTTTGTCACTAAGGAATGGTTGGGATAGGATTCGGCCGACAAACGCAGGGCTCATCTCCTGACGGTTTGTGGATTCAGAACCTACTCCCTGATGAAGGACCTTCTAGCACCAGAGAAGCCGGCGGACAAGACGTTCGAAGAGCTCAGTAAGTTGATCGGGGAACACCTTAAACCGGCGAGCAGCATGCAGATGGCGAGACACCGGTTTTACACGCACCGGCGGTGTTCCAGACTACGTGGTAGATCTCCGGCGACTGGCGAACCTATGTAAGTTCCCAGATACATGCAGAGCGTAGATGCTGCGAGACTTTTTTATTGAGGGCATCGGGCATGCTGGGGTTTTCAGGAAACTGATTGAGACCAAAGACCTGACCTTGGAAGCGGCGGATCTGATAGCCCAGACAATTATCTCAAGGAAGGAAGAGACCAGAATGATTTATGTCAAAAATCTTGGCTCAAATGCGGCAAACGACCAGGGAGTTAACATTGTTACTGCGGCACACAGTTCTCTAGGCAGACAAGGGCAATCGGACATGCCCCAGCATGTAGTCGAACCCAAAGGGGGAATTCAACAGAGACAATGGCTAGCTGAACGGTGATTCATGCCATCGCAATGGACAATGCAGCCAGTAATGGTGCCATCAACACCTGCTAATGTTGCGCTTAAGGACAGTTACAGAGACAGTCAGAGACGATCGACTGGTAATGGACCTTTTGTTTCCAACAATGGGGCCTCTAGCTCATGCTGGAGGTGTGGAGGCAAACACCCAGCCAGAGCTTGCAGGTATCAGCAATATACCTGCAGAAACTGCAACGGCAGCGGCCACTTGGCGCGTATGTGCAGGAAGCCTGCAGCCAGGTTGATGTACGAGGAGGACGGGCCTGATGTAAGCCCTACGAGGCCAAATGACTACTGGGGGAAATCACTGGAAGCTGAAGTTCAGTGAGTTCATGTGGGGCACATATACAGTTCATCTACCAGGACACCACCGATAATGATGAAAGTACTCCTCAATGGCATCCCAGTATTAATGGAGCTGGACACAGGGGCCAGCCAGTCCCTGATGAGCATCAAACAGTTCGAAAGGAGGCCAAAATTATTGCCGATTGACGCACTGCTACGGACATATACAAAGGAGATCATTCCGGTGCTAGGCAGCACCACAGTAGTCGTGACCCACAAAGATTCGGAGAACAGGTTGCCACTCTGGATTCTCCCGGGGGACGGTCCCACACTACTGGGGAGGAGTTGGCTTGCTGTCATGAACTGGAAATGGGGCGATGTCAATGCAATTTCTTCTGTGGAGTGAGTATCATGCTCACAGATCCTGGACAAATTTGACTCATTACTTCAACCTGGCATCGGCACTTTCATGGGGACCAAGGTAGTGATTCACATAAATCCGGACGCCAGGCCAGGACACCATAAGGCCAGAGCGGTGCCGTACATGATGCGGGAAAAGATAGAAGGTGAATTGGACCGCCTGCTGAGGGAAGGCATCATCTCGCCAGTCGAATTCAGTGACTGGGCGAGCCCGATCGTGCCGGTGCTCAAGGTGGATGGGTCGGTCAGGATATGTGGTGATTACAAGGCCACCATCAATCAGGTGTCACTCCAATACCAGTACCCGCTACCGAGAGCGGAGGACCTCTTTGCGACGCTATCCGGTGGCAAACTTTTTTCAAAATTGGACCTGATCTCAGCTTACATGACCCAGGAGCTGGTGAGTGAGCCGAAGAAGCTGACCACCATCACGACACACAAGGTGTTGTTTGAGTATAACAGATGTCCGTTCGGGATTCGGTCGGCCGCCGCGATCTTTCAACGAAATATGGAAAGCCTCCTCAAGTCGATTCCAAGGACGGTGGTTTTTCAAGACGACATCCTCATCACGGGTTACAATACTGAAGAACACCTCCACAACCTGGAGGAGGTTCTACGCAGACTGGACCGGGTAGGGCTGCGACTGAAAAAGGCGAAGTGCGTCTTCTTAGCTCCAGAGGTAGAATTCCTGGGGAGGAGGGTAGCAGCAGACGGGATCAGACCTACTACGTCCAGAACAGAAGCGATCCAGAGAGCACCCAGACCCCGTAACACGACAGAGCTGCATTCGTTCCTGGGGCTCCTGAACTATTTTGGCAACTTTCTTCGCAAATTGAGCACGCTGTTAGAGCCGCTACATGTGCTCTTACGCAAAGGTCGCGATTGGGTCTGGGGGTCAGCCAGGAAAGGGCTTTTGATAGAGCACGCAATTTGTTATGCTCCAACAAACTGTTAACATTATATGACCCGTGTAAGAAACTAGTTTTAAAGTGCGATGCGTCGTCCTATGGTGTCGGGTGTGTGTTGCAGCATGTGAATGCCAATGGTCATTTACAGCTGGTAGCTTATGCCTCCAGAAGTCTGTCCCAGGCAGAAAGGGGCTACGGGATGGTAGAAAAGGAGGCGCTCGCATGTGTATATGCAGTAAAAAAAATGCACCAGTACCTGTTTGGCAGGAAATTTGAGCTGGAGACAGATCACAAACCCCTTTTGGCCGACAACAAGGCCATAAATGCGAATGCATTGGCCCGCATACCGAGGTGGGCACTTACGTTAGCCGCCTATGACTATACAATTCAGCACAGACCTGGCACTGAAAACTGTGCCGATGCACTCAGCAGGCTCCCACTAGCCACCACTGAGGGGGCTACCGAGCATGCTGCTGAGAAGGTCATGGCTGTTGAAGCTTTCGAAAGCGAAGGCTCACCTGTGACAGCCTGTCAGATTAAAGTCTGGACAAATAGAGACCCGCTATTGTCTCTAGTTAAGAAATGTGTCCTGAATGGGGACTGGGCAGCCACGTACGGGGCATACCCTGAGGAGTTTAAACCATTTCATAGGCGCAAGGATGAACTCTTGATTCAGGCCGATTGCCTACTGTGGGGAAACTGAGTAGTCATGCCCCCAGAAGGGCAGAGAGGTGTTTATCAGAAAACTTTACAATGAGCACCCGGGCATTGTCCTGATGAAGGCAATTGCCAGGTCACACGTTTGGTGGCCAGGGATAGACGCAGATCTGGAACTTTGTGTTTGCAGGTGCAACACGTGTGCTCAGCTGGGCAACGCACCCAGGGAAGTCCCCCTTAGCCCCTGGTCCTGGCCCGCCAAGCCATGGTCACGCATCCATGTGGACTACGCAGGTCCTTTCATGGGATAAATGTTTTTGATTGTAGTAGACTCCTACTTCAAATGGATTGAGTGTGCCATTTTAAATTCAAGCACATCCTCTGCCACGGTAGAAAGTCTACGGGCAATGTTTGCCGCCCATGGTCTACCGGACATCTTGGTCAGCGACAATGGCCCATGCTTCACAAGCACTGAATTCCAGGACTACATGGCAGGCAATGGAATCAACCATGTCAGAACGGCACCATTCAAGCCGGCCTCAAACGGCCAGGCAGAACGAGCAGTGCAGATAATCAAACAGGGGATGCTCAGAATCCAAGGGGGTCTCCTACAAAGCCGCTTATCATGCCTCCTGTTGGCCAATAGATCCCGACCACACTCATTCACAGGGGTTCCACCCGCAGAGCTGCTAATGAAAAGGACGCCCAAAACCATGTTTTCCTTTATACACCCTACTATGAAAGAAATTGTTGAGAGCAGGCGTCAGTCACAATGTGACTACCATGACAGGAATGCGAGAGCGCGATGTATTGATGTCAATGACCCTGTTTTTATCCTTAATTACGCTGCAGGGCCAAAATGGCTTGCAGGCACTGTGATTGCCAAAGAGGGGAATAGGGTTTTGCTAGTTAAATTTACCAATGGAAAAATCTGCAGCAAACACGTGGATCAAACTAAAAGGAGGTTCAGCAACCCCATAGAAGAAGCAGAGGAAGAACATGACGTAGAGTTCACTCCACCACAGGTGACCGAACACCGGAACCAAGTGGAGGAAAGCCCAGTCACTGTGGGCAGTCCGGACAGGCCTGAGGCACCGCAAACAGCAGACACTCAGGCCAGCGCCCAACAACCAGAGCCCCAACTCAGGCACTCCACAAGGGAGCGTAAACCACCAGAGAGACTTAACCTGTGATCCCAATAAGACTTTGGGGGGGGAGGTGATATCATGTATTCAACTATCATTGTAACCTATGTATAAGCTGATCTAAGTTGTACACCTTGAGAACATTGACCACAAGGGGGTGAACTTGTGGGAGACACTCCTAACCTGGACTCTCAGGTATAAAAGGGGAAGCTCCACCCACCGTCTGTCTCTTGAGGTCTTGGTAATAAAGGTAACAGGTCACAGAGTGACCGTCTCTCAAGTATGGGCCTCGTGTTCATTTATACTGTATAGTAAGGACATATTAGAGTGCATGTCCACAGATCCCTGAAAGTAGCAGGCCAGGTACATTAGGTGATTAAGAAGGCATACGGAATGCTTGCCTTTATTAGCTGAGACATAGAATATAAGAGCAGGGGATTATGTTTGAACTGTATAAAACACTAGTTTGGCCACAGAGTACAGCATGCAGTTTTCGGCACCACATTACAGGAAGGACGTGATTGCACTGGAGAGAGTACAGAGGAGATTTACGAGGATGTTGCTGGGATTGGAGAATCTTACCTATGAGGACAGATTAGATAGGCTGGGTTTGTTTTCCTGAGAACAGAGGAGGCTGAGGGGAGACCTCATTGAGGTGTATAAAATTATGAGGGGACTAGATATAGTGGATAGAATGGGCCTATTTCGCTTAGCAGAGGGGTCAACAACCAGGGGACATAAATTTAAAGTGAATGGTAGAAGGTTTAGAGGGGATTTGAGGGGAAATTTCTTCACCCAGAGAGTTGTGGGGACCTGGAACACACTGCCTGAAAGGGTGGTAGAGGCAGAAACACTCACCACATTTAAAAAGTACTTGGATATGCACTCGAAGTGCTGTAACCTGCAGGGCTACGGACCTAAAGCTGGAAAATGGGATTTGGCCGGCACGGACACGATGGACCAATATGGCCTCTGAAGGTGGATGCAAAATTCATAAGAACCCCCCCCCCCCCCAGTGTTTGGGCTCATTCGAAAGAAAATTTAATTGGGACTATCTACTGAAAAGTTGGGAACCCTAAAGTGCTTATGGAAGAAACTACGAACTTTAATCGAATTTTGGATTTTGAAAGACAAATTCAAGACTGTGGGCAGGCCTAAAGAACTAACAGGAGACAACCTGATTAAGTGAGACTACCTCGGTGTGAGGACTAAAGTAACCTGTCTGGAGAAATGGGTATTCGAGAATCCTTCTCCACAAGAAACATTAACATTACAAAATGGCCCAGAGATAGCTAACCATCAACTTGAAACTGGAAAACCATTTCAGCATATACATTACAAAGAGGCCCAATCCAGCCTGTATGCGAAAAACTAAGCACAAAAGGACATTGCAATTACCAAACTAATATTTCCATCAGGAAACAGTTTTCGAAAATCAACCCACCCAAAACATATCAACTTTTAACGAGCCTGCCAAAATATTACAAAGAAGAGTCAAGCCCGCCAAATTTAAACAAAGGAGTACTGAGGGAATGATCAGCCATGATCTTATTGAATGGCGGTGCAGGCTCGAAGGGCCAAATGGCCTACTCCTGCACCTATTTTCTATGTTTCTATGTTACTATAATTTTGAACAGATTTGGCGCCAAGGTTAGATCCCTGAAATCGTATAACTGGGCCCTGTTTTTAACAGAGGTTAGGTTGCTAGGTTGCTACTACCTCAACAAGACAAGGAGAGAAACCAACACGACAGTTGTAACCTAACTTCTCCAGCCTCGAAGTCCTGAAGTCCTGAAGGAAGGAAGAACATCACCATCGCGGCAGCCACCAACCACAACCAACGTGGTATCAACGGAAAACCACCGCGATCGACCAAACTCGAAACAAAACTCCAATGGGGAAAAACCGAAGAATCGAAAAGTTTCCACTCTACAATCTAATCCTGACCTACCGACGGGTAAAACATTACCTAAAAGACTGTAGAAACCTATTTCTAGCCAAAGAAAATGGGTACTTACCCCACAGATCCAAAACGCACCTTACCGCATTAGCGGACTCAACCCAACTGAAGATTACACAGCAAGAAGTCTCCGACGTTCGGGGTACAGCAAGCAGACCCTACTGCAGCCAGCAGACCCCAAAACCGCGATCTACCGCTAACTGTCAAAAAGGATTGGTAAGCATCGTCCCTGCCTGCCCTGGAATCCAACCTAGCTAGAATTAGGTATTGGGACATGGGAGGTGTATTTCTACTGTAACCCCCTTTGAATGTAATATGTTCATCTCTATTAGAGTCATTATAAGCTATTGTAACCCCCTCTGAGTGTGTAAGGTATTATTCTTTAATAAGTTTGAATAAGTTTTGACATTGTACTTTCTTATTAGAGTAGTTATAAATTTGTAATTTTTTGACTGTAATAAAATCAAAATTCTTTTGCATCAAACCAGTGTCCTTTGTGCTTTGTCACATCCCCCAAATAAATCCAGAGTCTAGAACCCAAGGGAGAGGGAGCGATTTGAAACCGCTCAAGTTGGTCAGAAGGGAACCTGACCCCCTCATAGAGACCACCCCCTTACGCCTCCTTCTGTGCTGTAAATTTCTATGATTCTATGATTCTATCTATATCCCTTTGCAGACTCTTTTTGTACTCCTCACAGCTCACTGTCCCACCTAGCTTTATATCGTCAGATACATTACACTCAGTCCCTTCATCAAGGTCAATAATATAGATTATAATTATCTGAGGACCCAGCACTGATCCTTGCGGTACCCAACTAATTGCAACCTGCCAACCTGAAAATGACCTGTTTATCCCTACTCTCTGTTTTCTGTCCATTGCCAATCCTCCATCCATACTAATACATTACATTCAATCCCATGAGACCCTATCTTTTGTAGCAACCTTTTATGTGGTACCTTATCAAATGCCTGTTGTAAATCCAAATATACTAGATACATTATCCACCCTGCTAGTTACATCCTCAAAAATTCCGATAAATGTGTTAAACATGAAACCATGTTGACTCTGCCTAATCATGTTATGGTTATCTAAGTGCCCTGATACCACTTCCTTCACAATGGATTCCAGCATTATCCCAATGACTGGGATCAGACTAACTGGCCTGTAGTTCCCTGTTTTCTCTCTCCCTCCTTTCTTGAATAGCGGTGTTACATTTGCTATCTTCCAATCCACTGGGAACATTCTAGAATCTAGGGATTTTTGGAAGATCACAACCAATATATCCACTATTTCTGCAGCTACCTCTTTTAGAACCCGAGGATGCAGGCCATCAGGTCCAGGGGATTTGTCGGCTTTTTGTCCCATTAGTTTCTCTAGTACTTTTTCTCTACTTGTACTAATTATGTTAAGTTCCTCACTCTCATTAGACCCTTGGTTCCCCACTTTTTTAGGTATGCTTTTTGTGTCTTCCACAGATACAAAATAATTGTTTAACGTTTCTGCCATTTCCTTATTCCCCATAATAATTGTTCCTGTCTCAGCCTCTAAGGGACCAACATTTTCTTTTGCTACTCTCTTTCTTTTTACATACTTGCAGAAGCTCTTACAATCCGTTTTTATATTTCTTGCTAGTTTTCTCCCATATTCTATTTTTTTCCCTTTTTATCAATTCTTTTGGTCATCCGTTGCTGGTTTCTGAAACTTTCCCAATCCTCAAGCTTACTACATTATAAGCTTCTTCTTTCAATTTAACGCTATCCTTAACTTCTTTAGTTAGCCACGGGTGGATCACTTTTCCTGTGGGGATTTTGTTTCTCCATGAAATGTATTTTTGTCGAGAATTATGAAATATTTCTCTAAATGCTGGCCACTGCTGATCTACTGCCATACCTTTTAACCTATTTATAGAATCTACCTTAGCTAACTTGCCCCTCATACCTATGTAATTGGCTTTATTTAAGTTTAAGACTCTAGTTTCAGACTTCGGCAGGTCACTTAATGTGAAATTCTATCATATTACAATCACTCTGCCCTGGAGGATCCTGTACTATGAGATTGCTAATTAACCATCTCAATACACAATACAAGATCTAAAATAGCCTATTCCCTGGTTGGTTTCATGATGTATTGTTTCTGGAAACTGCCCCGAAAGCATTCCATGAACTTGTCCTCCTGCCTACCTTTACCAATTTGATTTGTCCAATCTGTATGAAGATTAAAGTCCCCCACAATTATTGCTTTACCTTTGTTACAAGCTCCTACTATTTCTTGATTAATATTCTGTCCAACGGTATAGCTACTGTTCGGGAACCTAAATACTATTGCCACCAATTTTCTGCCCCTTGTTATTCCTTATCTCCACCCATACTGATTCTACTTCCTGACCTTCTAGCCAAAATCCTTTCTCTCTACAGTCCTTATATCATCCTTTATTATCAGGGCTACCCGCCCCTCCTTTTCCATTCTGCCTGTCTTTTCGAAATGTCAAGTACCCTGGAACATTTACGTCCCAATCGTGGTCACCTTGCAACCAATCTCTGTAATGGCTATTATATCAAACCTATTTATCACTATTTGTGCCATTAGTTAGTCTATCTTGTTATGAATGCTTCATGCATTCAGATAAAGGGCCTTTAATTTAATTGTTTTACCATTATTCCCTGCTTTGACCTTATTCTCTGCTACACTGCTGACGTTAAACTCTCTGCCCTTTGCTGTCACACTCTGCTTATTTTTATGATTGGTTGCCACATTTGCCTACAAACTAATGATTATATGCTAATTTATTGGCTGTTAAGCACCTTGGACTTCCTCAGGACATAAGGCACTATGTAGATGCAAATTCATTCATTCATTCATTCTTTAAATTATCCTCTTCGTCAATCATTCTTGCCATGTGCACCCATTAATTTGTTTACTACCTTTAGTATTAGTTGTCAAGCAGGATGAAATGGTAAACAGAATAGATGCATCATGAATGTAATAACTTGTTTACCGCCCCTTGACATTCAACGTCTTTAGAAAGGAAGACCAATACAGTGCGGGACTGGATTGTTAAATCCCTCGCCATCAACATCCTGGGGGTCAACATTGATCAGAAATTTAACCGGACCAGCCACATAAATACTGTGGCAACAAGAGCAGGTCAGAGGCTGGGTATTCTGCGGCGAGTGTCTCACCTCCTGGCTCCCCAAAGCCTTTCCACCATCTACAAGGCACAAGTCAGAGTGTGATGGAATACTCTCCACTTGCCTGGATGAGTGCAGCTCCAACAACACTCAAGAAGCACAACACCAGCCAGAACAAAGCAGCCCTCTTGATTGATACCCCATCCCCCACCTTCAACATTCACTCCCTCCACCACCGGCGCACCGTGGCTGCAGTGTGTACCATCTACAAGATGCACTGCAGCAACTCACCAAGGCTTCATCAGCAACACCTCTCAAACCCGCGACCTCTACCACCTAGAAGGACAAGGGCAACAGGCACATGGGAACATCGCCACCTCCACGTTCCCCTCCAAGTCACACACCATCCTGACTTGGAAATATATCGCTGTTCCTTTATCATCGCTGGATCAAAATCTTGAAATTCTCTCCCTAACAGCACTGTGGGAGTTCCTCCACCACAAGGAATGCAGCAGTTCAAGAAGGCGGCTCACCACCACTTTCTCAAGGGCAATTAGGGATGGCCAATAAATGCCGGCCTTGTCAGCGACGCCCACATCCCAGAATAAATTTTTAGAAATGAACAGCTAATAACTGCAGTGATAATTGACTCACAGTTACACTTGATCTTGTTACACATCGAGCAAACCAGTTAAAAGGGAAGTCATTTTAAGTTTGGGCGATAGTGTAAAACAGGCCATATCGAATTAGCCGCACATTAACTTTTCCCTTCCGCTAACTTTAATGGAGAGCAAAGTTGAGCTTGATGTATAATGAGTTGGTGTATAATGAGTGGCTAATTCAACATTGCCCATTTTTTTACTGTCTCCCAAAGTTAAAATTACCCCAAGAAGTTAGAACAGACAGAGACCAGAAGAAACTGAAGTCAGCTTTCCTTGGTTGGTCCCTTTTTAATTATTGCAATAAAATAAATTATTGTTGCTGGGAGAAGAGAATGATTTGGGAGACTGGACTGCAGTGCTAGCAGAGAAGTCACAAATTTGAATAACTTTATATATAAGATTGAGTCAGTCTTGGGTCAGTGGGCAACAATTGCGATTCTGAGTCAGAAGGATTTGAAACATAGAAACATAGAAAAATAGGTGCAGGAGCAGGTCATTCGGCCCTTCGACTCTGCACCACCATTCAATAAGATCATGGCTGATCATTCACCTCAGTACCCCTTTCCTGCTTTCTCTCCATACCCCTTTATCCCTTGAGCCGTAAGTGCCATATCTAACTCTCTCTTAAATATATCCAATGAACTGGCATCAATAACTCTCTGCGGTAGAGAATTCCACAGGTTAACAACTCTCTGAGTGAAGAAGTTTCTCCTCAACTCAGTCCTAAATGGCTTACCCCTTATCTTTAGACTGTGTCCCCTGGTTCTGGACTTCCCCAACATTGGGAAAATTTTTCTTGCATCTAACCTGTCCAGTCCCGTCAGAATTTTATATGTTTCTATGAGATCCCCTCTCATCCTTCTAAACTCCAGTGAATACAGGCTCAGTCGATCCAGTCTCTCCTCATATGTCAGTCCTGCCATCCCGGGAATCAGTCTGAAAAACCTTTGCTGCACTCCCTCAATAGCAAGATCATCCTTCCTCAGATTAGGAGACCAAAACTGAACACAATATTCCAGGTGAGGCCTCACCAAGGCCCTGTACAACTGCAGTAAGACCTCCCTGCTCCTATATTCAAATCCCCCAACTATGAAGGCCAACATACCATTTGCCTTCTTCACCGCCTGCTGTACCTGCATGCCAACTTTCAATGACTGATGTACCATGACACCCAGGTCTCGTTGCATCTTCCCTTTTCCTAATCTGTCACCATTCAGATAATATTCTGCCTTCTTGTTTTTGCCACCAAAGTGGATAACCTCACATTTATTATACTGCATCTGCCATGCATTTGCCCACTCACCTCACCTAACCAAACACCGAGCAGGCGATTTATCCCCGGTCTCCTGGCCAGTACTTATCCCTCAACCAACATCACCAAAGCAGATTATCTGGTCATTATCACATTGCTGTTTGTGGGAATTATGAAATATTTCTTTAAATGCTAGCCATTTCTTTAAATGCATACATTTGGCTGCCGCATTTCCTACCTTACAGAAGTGAATCACTTCAAAAGTACTTCATTGGCTGTAAAGTGCTTTGGGACATCCTTAGGTCATTAAAGGTGCTATATAAATGTAAGTTCTTTCTTATCATATCGTGGAAATTTTCGTCTATGTTACCTTGCGGTGCCTTTACCCAACTCCTACACGGTAAGCGAACCCCAGGTGGGCAGAGGAAACATTTCAAGGACACCCTCAAAGCCTCCTTGATAAAATGCAACATCCCCACCGACACCTGGGAGTCCCTGGCCCAAGACCACCCTAAGTGGAGGAAGAGCATCCGGGAGGGCGCTGAGCACCTCGAGTCTCGTCGCAGAGAGCATGCAGAAATCAAGCGCAGGCAGCAGAAGGAGCGTGCGGCAAACCAGACTCCCCACCCACCCTTTCCCTCAACGACTACCTGTCCCACCTGTGACAGAGACTGTAATTCCCGTATTGGACTGGTCAGTCACCTGAGAACTCACTTTTAGAGTGGAAGCAAGTCTTCCTTGATTTCGAGGGACTGCCTATGATGATATGAATGAGGAGAAGCCATTAACTCCTCGAGCTCAGGGAACGGCTCCAGGCAACAAGACTATCTGCAAAAGCATTGCACGAGCAGCGAAAGCAGTATGTTAAGCTTTGCCAAAAGGTTAATCATTTTTAATCCACGTTTTTTTTTCTTTGCCTGCAAGTTGATTTTTCCTCTCCGAGAAGCATGAGGTTTGGCTGAGGAACAAAGTGGGAATCAGCACTGGCTGCGTGTTGTGAGGTCGGAGCTGAGCCCATGAGGGGAGCGACCAGTAGTGGTTCACAGCTCAGAGTGAGAGCAGCCAAGGCTGTCAGGAACCATCAAAAACCTTCGGCCTAAATCGTGTTTTGAAAGCTGGTCAGTTCCAATTTGTGCAGCCCCGCATGTTTGACGATTACAGAGCTGGATAAGCAGTTTGGGCTTTTATCATGCCTAAATTCCAAGTGCGGCTTTCAAAAGCAAGTTGGAATTCAGAGATTTAACTTATAGAATGACACATCGCAGAAGGAGGCCATTTGGCCCATCGTGAAAGAGCTATCCGATTGGTCCTACTCCCCTACTCTATCCTCGTAGCCCTGCAAATTAACACCAACTTGTATTTATATAGCGCCTTTAACATAGTGAAATGTCACAGGAGCATTCGGAGATTTTATTTTTATTTGACACCGAGCCACATAAGGAGAACTTTGGGCAGGTGACCAAAAGCTTGGTCAAAGAGGTAGGTTTTAAGGAGCATCTTAAAGGAGGAAAGAGAGGTAGAGAGGCGGACAGGTTTATGAAGGGAATTCCAGAGCTTAGGGACTCGGCAACAGAAGGCACAGCCACCGATGGTTGAACGATTAAAATCAGGGATACTCAAGTGGGCAGAATTAGAGGAGCGCAGACATCACGGGGGATTTTGGGGCTGGAGGAGATTACAGAGATGGGGGGGAGGGGCGAGACCATGGAGGGATTTGAAAACAAGGATGTGAATTTTGAAATCGAGGCATTGCTTAACTGGAAGCCAATGTAGGTCAGCGAGCACAGGGGTGATGGATGAGTGGGACTTGTTGCGAAGTTAGGACTTGGGCAGCCGAGTTTTGGATCACCTCTGGTTTACGTGGGGTAGTTTAAGTACATATCCTCATCCCTTTTAAATCAGCTGTAGGTGAGTACCTGACGAGCGGGGAGCGGGCAGGGAAGTGGAGCTGAGTCCATGATCAAATCAGCCATGATATTGCATGGCGGAGCAGGCTCGAGGGGCCGTATGGCCTATTCCTGTTCCTATTTCTTATGTTCTTATGTTCTTATGAAGTGTTAATTATTGTGGTTGGTTGTTGACTGACAGTTGTAACTAGTGTGTTTCTAAAAGGACTGTATTAGAGGGATATCTGCTAGCTCACAGAGTTGGGAGAATCTACTAAACAGAGTGGCGCCAAGAATTTGGTGAGAGTGGGAATTCAGTGCAGAGGTTGCAGAAGATGTGAAATAATTTAAACCAAGGGGCAATGGTAAATATATAAATAAATAATCAGAGTAATGGATTATATCTCAGGGGATAAAATTTAAATGAAGTAAACAGAGATGCCAACATTAAAGGAATTGGAATTGCATTAAATGAAACTCTGGTAATAAATAAATAATCAATGGGAGGAAGGAGATACTAAAATGAAGACGTTAATACCAAAAGCAAATCTAATTATTTACAAATTAACCTAAATCCATCTATTAAATATAATCTGGATCTCAAGTAATTCTATTCATCATAGACGGTCCCTTGAACGAGGATGACTTGCTTCCACAAGAGTTCACAGATGTTTCAATGAAGGACCCGATGTTCCAGTCCTGAACTCCAATTGAGGGGGTGGAAGATACCTGTGCGTGGATTGTTTTAACGTGTGGTGACCGTTGCACACCAGCCACCACACGGGCTCGACAGAGCTAGGCCTTGGTCCAGTGGCAAGGGTTGAACCAGGACGACTGGAGACCTGCTCTGCTGCATGGACCTAGTGCGCACACATATCGCTGTGTGGACTAGCCCGTGCTGCCCCTGGGCCCTCGCCTCTTCTGGGCCCGGTACCCTCAATTGCCGCACCTTCGCCCTCGATGTTCCAGGGTCCGGCGCTCCAGCTCTATTTATAGCACCTACCTGCAGTGATGTTCTCACACAGGTCGGGCTGGCCCACAATGCAATATTATATCTAGAATGGAATTACTACTACCTAATAAATAAATAAAAACTAGAAATGACAGTGCAGGCTGTGTGTTAAGAATTTAATACGGGGGCCTTTGTGAACAGTGAGATTGACCTGGATTACCACATCTGCAAGAAATGACTCTGCCTTGAGACACTAGCACTGAGTCCGTGAGTTGGAGTGTGAGTTAGAGACACTCCGACACGTAAAGGAGGGGCGGGGGGAGTTTCTGGGCAGTTTTCTCCAGAGCTCAGTCACACCTCAGAGGGAAGTAGAGATGCAAGAAGGTGTGATTGTTAGTCAGTAGGGAAGGGGGAACCGAGGGGAGATAGAGGAGACGGTCCCACAGGCACTAGTCCTGTTCAACAGGTACAATGTACTTCATAGAAACGTTTAAAATTCTGACGGGTTTAGACAGGTTAGATGCAGGAAGAATGTTCCCAATGTTGGGGAAGTCCAGAACCAGGGGTCACAGTCTGAGGATAAGGGGTAAGCCATTTAGGACCGAGATGAGGAGAAACTTCTTCACCCAGAGAGTGGTGAACCTGTGGAATTCTCTACCACAGAAAGTAGTTGAGGCCAATTCACTAAATATATTCAAAAGGGAGTTAGATGAAGTCCTTACTACTCGGTGGATCAAGGGTTATGGCGAGAAAGCAGGAATGGGGTACTGAAGTTTCATGTTCAGCCATGAACTCATTGAATGGCGGTGCAGGCTAGAAGGGCTGAATGGCCTGCTCCTGCACCTATTTTCTATGTCTATGTTTTCTATGATACCTGTGATGATAAGGAGAAAGATTGCAGTGAGGACAGTCTCAATGCTGACCGAGGTACCATGGAGCACAGGGCTATCCAAATGAGGGAGGAGCATAGTAGAAATGTCGTAGTTATAGGGGATTCAATAATTTGGGGGATAGATAGCATGGGCCACTCAGCCATGATCTTATTGAATGACAGAGCAGGCTTGAGGGGCCAATGCCTCCTGCTCCTATTTCTTATGTTCTTCTGCTCTCTCAAGTTTAAATGCGGGTGCTGTCCTAGCTGAGGTGCAACAGACCCAACAGGAGTCAAAAAGGTATCAAAAGGAAAGGTTTAAGGAGGAGAAGTTTGAAAAGGAGTTGGAGGATAAACATTCAGAGATTAAAGGCACTGGAAGAAGCTTGCTCAGGAGCACTTAAAGTTTCTGAAGGAATGGTCAGTCTCAGAACTGATGAGGATTTGCAAGCTGCCATTAAGATGGTGCAGAAAAAGGTGAAACAAGGTGGGCAGAAGGATCCCGCAGAATCCAAAAGGAAGTTCAAAACATGGCTGGATAAATGTGTGGTTCAGAGAACAATGCTGATTGTTTAAAAGATGGAAAAAAAGAAACATGTCTATGATTCTATGTTGGTGAAACCGACACTTACGCTGTCAGCTTTTGTGCCGAGAAAAATAAAACATAGAATTTGCTACTATGGATGTTTGAGTAGTCATGGAATGTCTTGTGTGAAAGCCTGCCTGTGTAAAAACAAGTATTTTTCTTTGATGTTTCAGTGTGAATGTTAAAATTTTTTCTAAAAAAGCAGGAGTGGATGTTTCTTTGCCTCTTAGTGTGTCTGTGGCTGCTCCCGTTTTCCCAAGTGGCACTGGTTATTTTAAGATATTGGTTTGATTTATTGAGGTTAATTAACCTATTAAACCCAGACTGTAATTATGGCCATGGTGCAATTATGGTTGGTGTAAATTGTGTGAGAAGCCTTTAGTTCTGGACATGAATCAATCACATCAACAATTGGTATTTTAAAAATAAAAATGTCTGATCAATTTCAAGTATGTGTGACCAGTGGAGCAAAAGAGGAAGGCTCTTTGTTTTAGAATGTGTGTAGTAATGATGTGTTTGCCAATTTTGAAAATGCAAAAAATGCACGAAAGGAGGTCTTTTCACAAGCAGCTATGAACTCTTTTTTTACTTCAGTAAGCAATACCTTTTGCAGAGTTGAATGTAAATATTTTGGGGACTTAAAAAATTTTAAGTTTTTGAATTTGAGTAGATGTAAATCGACAGTGATTGAATAGGATCAGAATTGACAAATTAACCCATTGGACTGGCAGGAACGCCGCAATGGATTTTCTGTTTTTTTGTTTTAAGCAGGGGGCCATTATGGTGCAAGATGACAAAAGGGAATCTTTAATATGCAAATTACTTCAAGGTGTTACAGAGCTTGAACGTTGCTGGAACAAAATAGAAGAACTCCAATAATATTCAGAGTTCAACTTATTATTTGCAGACAGTAATGGATCTCGAATGTCACAGCATGGTGACAAAATTGGATTTAAGACTTTGCTTTTTTTAATGCTTGGAAGTTATGGGCTACGTTTTACACTTTTACATAAACATAGAAACATAGAAAATAGGTGCAGGAGCAGGCCATTCGGCCCTTCGAGCCTGCACCGCCATTCAATGAGTTCATAGCTGAACATGCAACTTCAGTACCCCATTCCTGCTTTCTCACCATACCCCTTGATCCCCCTAGTAGTAAGGACTTCATCTAACTCCCTTTTGAATATATTTAGTGAATTGGCCTCAACTACTTTCTGTGGTAGAGAATTCCACAGGTTCACCACTCCCTGGGTGAAGAAGTTTCTCCTCATCTCGGTCCTAAATGGCTTACCCCTTATCCTTAGACTGTGTCCCCTGGTTCTGGACTTCCCCAACATTGGGAACATTCTTCCTGCATCCAACCTGTCTAAACCTGTCAGAATTTTAAACGTTTCTATGAGATCCCCTCTCATACTTCTGAACTCCAGTGAATACAAGCCCAGTTGATCCAGTCTTTCTTGATATGTCAGTCCCGCCATCCCGGGAATCAGTCTGGTGAACCTTCGCTGCACTCCCTCAATAGCAAGAATGTCCTTCCTCAAGTTAGGAGACCAAAACTCAACACAATACTCCAGGTGTGGCCTCACCAAGGCCCTGTCCAACTGTAGCAACACCTCCCTGCCCCTGTACTCAAATCCCCTCGCTATGAAGGCCAACATGCCATTTGCTTTCTTAACCGCCTGCTGTACCTGCATGCCAACCTTCAATGACTGATGTACCATGACACCCAGGTCTCGTTGCACCTTCCCTTTTCCTAATCTATCACCATTTAGATAATAGTCTGTCTCTCTGTTTTTACCACCAAAGTGGATAACCTCACATTTATCCACATTATACTTCATCTGCCATGCATTTGCCCACTCACCTAACCTATCCAAGTCACTCTGCAGCCTCATAGCATCCTCCTCGCAGCTCACACTGCCACCCAACTTTAGTGTCATCCGCAAATTTGGAGATACTACATTTAATCCTCTCGTCTAAATCATTAATGTACAATGTAAACAGCTGGGGCCCCAGCACAGAACCTTGCGGTACCCCACTAGTCATTGCCTGCCATTCTGAAAAGTAGCCATTTACTCCTACTCTTTGCTTCCTGTCTGACAACAAGTTCTCAATCCATGTCAGCACACTACCCCCAATCCCATGTGCTTTAACTTTGCACATTAATCTCTTGTGTGGGACCTTGTCGAAAGCCTTCTGAAAGTCCAAATACACCACATCAACTGGTTCTCCCTTGCCCACTCTACTGGAAACATCCTCAAAAAATTCCAGAAGATTTGTCAAACATGATTTCCCTTTCACAAATCCACGCTGACTTGGACCTATCATGTCACCTCTTTCCAAATGCACTGCTATGACATCCTTAATAATTGATTCCATCATTTTACCCACTACTGATGTCAGGCTGACCGGTCTATAATTCCCTGTTTTCTCTCTCCCTCCTGTTTTAAAAAGTGGAGTTACATTGGTTACCCTCCACTAGATAGGAACTGATCCAGAATCTATTGGAAAATGACTGTCAATGCATCCGCTATTTCCAAGGCCACCTCCTTAAGTACTCTGGGATGCAGTCCATCAGGCCCTGGGGATTTATCGGCCTTCAATCCCATCAATTTCCCCAACACAATTTCCTGACGAATAAGGATTTCCCTCAGTTCCTCCTTCTTACTAGACCCTCTGACCCCTTTTATATCCGGAAGGTTGTTTGTGTCCTCCTTAGTGAATATCGAACCAAAGTACTTGTTCAATTGGTCCGCCATTTCTTTGTTCCCCTTGTTGGCGGTATTTCCAGCATGGGCAGTAAAAATGGGTTTTCAGATCGCTGGCTTGTCGCCCATTCTCAAAGCCCCGAGTCTCCATTTTTGAAATTGGACGTTACCACAAGCGATATGAAATGGGCGGTAGCAATAAATCTCTCTAACCTGCTGCTGCAAAGTGTCGCCGTCCTTAGCAATGGCATGGCAACATAAGAACATAAGAACATAAGAATTAGGAACAGGAGTAGGCCATCTAGCCCCTCGAGCCTGCTCCGCCATTCAACAAGATCATGGCTGATCTGGCCGTGGACTCAGCTCCACTTACCCGCCCGCTCCCCGTAACCCTTAATTCCCTTATTGGTTAAAAATCTATCTATCTGTGATTTGAATACATTCAATGAGCTAGCCTCAACTGCTTCCTTGGGCAGAGAATTCCACAGATTCACAACCCTCTGGGAGAAGAAATTCTTCTCAACTAGGTTTTAAATTGGCTCCCCCGTATTTTGAGGCTGTGCCCCCTAGTTCTAGTCTCCTCGACCAGTGGAAACAACCTCTCTGCCTCTATCCTATCTATCCCTTTCATTATTTTAAACGTTTCTATAAGATCACCCCTCATCCTTCTGAACTCC
Source organism: Pristiophorus japonicus (assembly GCF_044704955.1). NCBI lineage: Eukaryota > Metazoa > Chordata > Chondrichthyes > Pristiophoridae > Pristiophorus > Pristiophorus japonicus. The sequence goes on from NC_091987.1 coordinate 4,581,461, forward strand.
AACGAGTAAAGATCCAGTCTACTCAATCTATCATCATAAGGTAACCCCCTCATCTCCGGAATCAGCCTAGTGAATTGTCTCTGTACCCCCTCCAAACCCAGTATATCCTTCCTTAAGTAAGGTGACCAAACTACACGCAGTACTCCAGGTGCGGCCTCACCAATACCCTGTACAGTTGTAGCAGGACCTCCCTGCTTTTGTACTCCATCCCTCTCGCAATGAAGGCCAACATTCCATTCGCCTTCCTGATTTCCTGCTGCACCTGCAAACTAACTTTTTGGGATTCATGCACAATGACCCCCAGGTCCCTCTGCACCACAGCATGTTGTAATTTCTCCCCATTCAAATAATATTCCCTTTTACTGTTTTTTTTCCCGCTCGATTCCTGTGATTCAGGAGGTCAAGGGTCATCATGACATGCGCAGAAGAGGAGACAGAGAGAGAGGTAGCAGAGAGGGACTGAAGGCGTGTGTAGCTGTGGTGTGTGCTTGTTTTGCTGTCGTGGGAGGCACGAGGGAGATTCACCAGCAGCAAAAAGCCTACTAAACACCAAGAACATAGTTGGCACTGAGTTGTTGTCCAACAAATAAGATATAGCATGGAAGGGATGGAGGAGGCCCTGGAGCTGGTAGCCAGGAACACTGGTGGGAGAGGGCTCCCAGTGGTCCCGGAGCGTGGCACTGCACCCCAAGGTGACGCACCCCCATTGCCAATGATACATGAGAGCCAGCAGCAACATCTTGCTTCTGGCTTGGAGCACGTTCCCACCTCAGGACCATCCTCCCCCGTATCTGTCCAAGCAGCGGTTCGGCCATCAGCCCCCCGCCCCCCCCACAATCCAATGAAGCATTGCCTGAGGAGCTCCTCGGCCAGGCGGCTTGGAGTCAGATGGGGAAAGGGTAGAGGTTGGCGGGCGGGGGGGGGGGGGGTGGTGGTTGGTTTGTACAGAAATACTTACGCTATCAGACAAATGTTTGGTTTAAATGTTTTTTATTTAACAAAACCTTGTTGCGCATTGGCACAGATCGGTGCACCACTACATGCTGGTGATTCCTTAACATCAAAGGGTATAATTGCACTTAGCTTCAATCAACTTAAACTTTAACTGTCACCAAGGTGATGCCCACCATTGATGTATGACCTGCACACCCAGCAGTGTGTCAGCCTTGTAAATACAACAACGTTCTTTCAGGCAAAGCGCTCATTGATGAGCTCCTGACATAAGAGTCTTGCAGCTATCATGCCACAACGGGCCCTTTCATGCAGTCTACAGGGGGTCGGGGGCATGGCTTCAGCATCAGCCTGATTGTCTGGGCTGATGTCAGCGTCCACCTCCTCATCCTCCTCTTCCTCTCTCTGGTGAGATGGATTGTCAGACACTTCAGGCAATTATTGTGCCCTCCTGATAGCCAAGTTGTTCAGCATGGAGTACAACACCACAAATTGAGGTACCTGCTCATGGTGGTACAGGAGCTCACCTCCTGAGTGGTCCAGGCATCAAAGCGCTGCTTAAGCACTCCAATGGTTTTCTCCACGATATTGCGAGTGGCTCTGTGGCTCTCGTTGTATCGCCTCTCGGCCTCGGTGTGGGTGTCACGCAGGGGGGCCATCAGCCAGGTGGTGAGGCCATATTCTTTGTCACCAAGCATCCAGCATTGACCTTGTGGCTGATTGGTAAATAAGTCAGATACATAGAAACATAGATATATAGTTATATCCTCAAAAAACTCTAGAAGATTTGTCAAGCATGATTTCCCTTTCATAAATCATAGAAACATAGAAACATAGCAAATAGGTGCAGGAGTAGGCCATTCGGCCCTTCAAGTCTGCACCACCATTCAATAAGACCATGGCTGATCATTCACCTCAGTACCCCTTTCCTGCTTTCTCTCCATACCCCTTGATCCCTTGAGCTGAAAGGGCCATATCTAACTCCCTCTTGAATATATCCAATGAACTGGCATCAACAACTCTCTGCGATAGGGAATTCCACAAGTTAACAACTCTCTGAGTGAAGAAGTTTCTCCTCATCTCAGTCCTAAATGGCTTGCCCCTTATCTTTAAACTGTGTCCCCTGGTTATGGACATCCCCAACATCAGGAACATTCTTCCTGCATCTAACCTGTCCAGTACCGTCAGAATTGTATAAATTTCTACAAGATCCCCTCTCATCCTTCGAAACAGTATATAAAGGCCCAGTCGCTCCAGTCTCTCCTCATATGTCCGTCCAGCCATCCCAGGTATCAGTCTGGTGAACCTTCGCTGCACTCCCTCAATAGCAAGAACGTCCTTCCTCAGATTAGGAGCCCAAAACTGAACGCAATACTCCAGGTGAGGCCTCACCAAGGCCTTGTACAACAGCGGAAGGACGTTCTTACTATTGAAGCAGTGTAGCGAAGGTTCACCAGACTGATTCCAGGGATGGCTGAACTGTCATAGGAAGAGAGACTGGATCAACTGGGCCTCTATTCACTGGAGTTTAGAAGGATGAGAGGGGATCTCAAAGAAACGTATAAGATTCTGACGGGACTGGACAGGTTAGATGCGGGAAGAATATACCCGATGTTGGGGAAGCCAGAACCAGGGGACATAGTCTTAGGATAAGGGGTAGGCCATTTAGGATTGAGATGAGGAGAAACTTCTTCATACAGAGAGTTGTTAACCTATGGAATTCCCTGCTGCAGAGAGTTGTTGATGCCAGTTCATTGGATTTATTCAAGTGGGAGTTAGATATGGTCCTTACGGCTAAGGGGATCAAGGGGTATGGCGTGAAAGCAGGAAAGGGGTACTGAGGGAATGATCAGCCATGATCTTATTGAATGGTGGTGCAGGCTCGAAGGGCCGAATGGCCTACTCCTGCACCTATTTTCTATGTTTCTATGTTTCTATGCAGTAAGACCTCCCTGCTCCTATACTCAAATCCTCTAGCTATGAAGGCCAACATACCATTTGCCCTCTTCACTGCCTGCTGTACCTGCATGCCTACTTTCAATGACTGATGTACCATGACACCCAGGTCTCGTTGCACCTCCCCTTTTCATAATCTGCTGCCATTCAAATAATATTCTGCCTTCGTGTTTTGCCCCCAAAGTGGACAACCTCACATTTATCTACATTGTACTGCATCAGCCATGCATTTGCCCACTCACGTAACCTGTCCAAGTCACCCTACAGCCTCTTAGCATCCTCCTCACAGCTCACACCACCACCCAGTTTAGTGTCATCTGCAAACTTGGAGACATTACACTCAATTCCTTCATCCAAATCATTAATGTATATTGCAAATAGCTGGGGTCCCAGCACTGAGCCCTGCGGCATCCTACTAGTCACTGCCTGCCATTCTGAAATGGGCCCGTTTATCCGGACTCTCTGCTTCCTGTCTACCAACCAGTTCTCTATCCACGTCAGTACATTACCCCCAATACCATCTGCTTTAATTTTGCACACCAATCTCTTGTGCGGGACCTTGTCAAAAGCCTTTTGAAAGTCCAAATACACCACATCCACTCTATCAGTTACATCCTCAAAAAATTCCAGAAGGTTTGTCAAGCAGGATTTCTCTTTCATAAATCCATGCTGATTTGAACCGATCCTGTCACTGCTTTCCAAATGCGCTGCTATTTCATCTTTAATAATAGATTCCAACATTTTCACCACTTCTGATGTCAGGCTAACTGGTCTATAATTACCCATTTTCTCTCTCCCTCTTTTTTTAAAAAAGTGGTGTTACATTAGCTGCCCTCCAGTACATAGGAACTGATCCAGAGTTGATAGACTGTTGGAAAATAATCACCAATGCATCCACTATTTCTAGGGCCACTTCCTTAAGTACTCTGGGATGCAGACTATCAGGCCCCGGGGATTTATCGGCTTTCAATCCCATCAATTTCCCTAACACAATTTCCCGCCTAATAAGGATATCCTTCAGTTCCTCCTTCTCACTAGACCCTCGGTCCCCTAGTACTTCCGGAAGGTTATTTATGTCTTCCTTCGTGAAGACAGAACCAAAGTATTTGTTCAACTGGTCGGCCATTTCTTTGTTCCACATTATATATTCACCTGAGTCCGGCTGCAAGGGACCTACATTTGTCTTCACTCATCTTTTTCTCTTCACATATCTATGGAAGCTTTTGCAGTCAGTTTTTATGTTCCTGGCAAGCTTCCTCTCATACTCTATTTTCACTCTCCTAATTAAACCCTTTGTCCTCCTCTGCTGAATTCTAAATTTCTCCCAGTCCTCAGGTTTGCTGCTTTTTCGAGCCAATTTATATGCCTCTTCCTTGGATTTTACACTATCCTTAATTTCCCTTGTTAGCCATAGTTGAGGCACCTTCCCCGTTTTATTTTTACTCCAGACAGGGATGTACAATTGCTGAAGTTCATCCATGTGATCTTTAAATGTTTGCCATTGCCTATCCACTGTCAACCTTTTAAGTATCATTTTCCAGTCTATTCTAGCAAATTCACATCTCATACCATCGAAGTTACCTTTCATTCAGTTCAGGACCCGAGTCTCTGAATTAACTGTGTCATTCTCCATCTTAATAAAGAATTCTATCATATTATGGTCACTCTTCCCCAAGGGGCCTCGCACAACAAAATTGCTAATGAGTCATTTCTCATTACACATCACCCAGTCTAGGATGGCCAGCCCTCTTGTTGGTTCCGCGACATATTGGTCCAGAAAACGATCCCTACAACACGCCAGGAAATCCTCCCAGTTTGGTTAGCCCAATCTATATTTAGATTAAAGTTGCCCATGATAACTACTATACCATTAGTGCACGCGTCCCTAATTTCTTGTTTGATGCTGTCCCCAACCTCACTACTACTGTTTAGTGATCTGTACACAACTCCCACTAGCGTTTTCTGCCCTTTGGTATTCCGCAGCTCCACCCATACAGATTCCACATCATCCAAGCTAATGTCCTTCCTTACTATTGCGTTAATTTTCTCTTTAACCAGCAATGCCACCCCGCCTCCTTTTCATTTCTGTCTATCCTTCCTGAATGTTGAATACCCCTGGATGTTGAGTTCCACCCTTGGTCACCCTGGCGCCTTGTCTCCATGATGCCAATTACATCATATTCATTCATTGCTGCCCGTGCAGTTAATTTGTCTACCTTATTGTTAACCTGTGGAATTCCCTGCCGCAGAGAGTTGCTGATGCCAGTTCACTGGATATATTCAAGAAGGAGTTAAACATGGCTCTTACGGTTAAGGGGATCAAGGGGTATGGAGAGAAAGCAGGAAAGGGGTACTGAAGGAATGATCAGCCATGATCTTATTGAATGGTGGTGCAGGCTCGAAGGGCAGAATGGCCTACTCCTGCATCTATTTTCTATATTTCTATGTTTCTATGTTATTACGAATATTCTTCGCATTGAGGCACAGAGCCTTCAGGCTTGTCTTTTTCACATACTTTGCCGTTTTAGAATTTCGCTGCAATGTGGCCTTTTTTGATTTTTGCCTTGGGTTTCTCTGCCCTCCACTTTTACTTTTCTTCGTTGTATCTTTTGCTTCTGCCCCCATTCTACTTCCTTCTGTCTCCCTGCATAGGTTCCCATCCCCCTGCCATATTAGTTTGACCCCTCCCCAACTGCACTAGCAAACACGATATTGGTTCCGGTCCTGCCCAGGTGGAGACCGTCCGGTTTCTACTGGTCACACCTCCCCCAGAACCGGTTCCAATGTTCCAGGAATTTGAATCCCTCCCTTCTTCACCACTCCTCAAGCCATGTATTCATCTGAGCTATCCTGCGATTCCTACTCTGACTAGCTCGTGGCACTGGTAGCAATCCTGAGATTACGACTTTTGAGGTCCTACTTTTAATTTAACTCATAGCTCCCTAAATTCAACTTGTAGGACCTCATCCCATTTTTTACCTATATCGTTGGTACTATATGCACCATGATAACTGGCTGTTCACTCTCCCCCTTCAAAATGTCTTGCAACCACTCAAAGACATCCTTGACCCTTGCACCAGGGAGGCAACATACCATCCTGGAGTCTCGATTGCCACCGCAGAAATATCTATCTATTCCCCTTGCAATAGAATCCCCTGCCACTAAAGCTCTCCCACTCTTTTTTCTGCCCTCCTGTGCAGCAGTGCCACCCACAGTGCCAAGGCCTTGGCTGGTGCTGCCTTCCCCGGTGCTGCCTTCCCCTGATCAGCCATCTCCCCCAGCAGTACCCAAGGTGATGTATCTGTTTTGGAGGGCGATGACCGCAGGGGACGCCTGTACTTCCTTCCTTCCACTGCTCTGCCTGATGGTCACCCATTCCCTATTTGGCTGAGTACCCTTTACCTGCGGTGTAACCAACTCACCAACCATGCTATTCATGACATCCTCAGCTTTGCAGATGCTCCAGAGTGAATCCATGCACAGCTCCAGTGCCGCAGTGCATAAGAACATAAGAACATAAGAATTAGGAACAGGAGTAGGCCATCTAGCCCCTCGAGCCTGCTCTGCCATTCAATAACATCATGGCTGATCTGGCCGTGGACTCAGCTCCACTTACCCGCCCGCTCCCCGTAACCCTTAATTCCCTTAATGGATAAAAATCTATCTATCTGTGACTTGAATACATTCAATGAGCTAGCCTCAACTGCTTCCTTGGGCAGAGAATTCCACAGATTCACAACCCTCTGGGAGAAGAAATTCCTTCTCAACTCCGTTTTAAATTGGCTCCCCCATATTTTGAGGCTGTGCCCCCTAGTTCTAGTCTCCCCGACCAGTGGAAACAACCTCTCTGCCTTTATCATGTCTATCCCTGTCATTATTTTAAATGTTTCTATAAGATCACCCCTCATCCTTCTGAACTCCAACGAGTAAAAACCCAGTCTACTCAATCTATCATCAGAAGGTAACCCCCTCATCTCCGGAATCAGCCTAGTGAATCGTCTCTGTACCCCCTCCAAAGCCAGTATATCCTTCCTTAAGTAAGATGACCAAAACTGCACGCAGTACTCCAGGTGCAGCCTCACCAATACCCTATACAGTTGCAGCAGGACCTCCCTGCTTTTTTACTCCATCCCTCTCGCAGTGAAGGCCAACATTCCATTCGCCTTCCTGATTACCTGCTGCAGCTGCAAACTAACTTTTTGGGATTCATGCACAAGGACCCCCAGGTCCCTCTGCAACGCAGCATGTTGTAAGTTCTCCCCATTCAAATAATATTCCCTTTTACTGGTTTTTTTCCCAAGGTGGATGACCTCAAACTTTCCGACATTGTATTCCATCTGCCAAACCTTCGCCCATTCGCTTAACCTATCTAAATCTCTTTGCAGCCTCTCTGCGTCCTCCACATAACCGTTTTCACACTAATCTTAGTGTCAGGAGCTGCAGCTGGATACACTTCCTGCACATGTAGTTGTCAGGGACACTGGAAACGTCCCTGACTTCCTACATAGCACAGGAGGAGCATAACACAGGTCTGGGCTCTCCTGCCATGACTTAACTCTGAAATTAACCTAATTGGTAACAACACCAAATGTTTCTTACTGATAAGAAAAGACAAAGAAAAGAAAAAGATTAAAGACTCACCAATCCACCAGCCAATCACTTACCTGCTTGGCTGTGCTGTCACACTTCAATTTCTTTTTGCTTCTTCGTTTACCTTCTGCTCCTGCACCAGGTGGCCTCCTCCGACTGCTGGGCCCCCTATTATGGGCCCCGCTGCTCCCGACCTGCTCTGCTGTGACCTCCGCTCTCACGGAGGATGTGAGATACAGTGCTCTCACACAGGATTCCACATTCAGGGAGTGGAATCCCTTGCGGTTCCTGAAAACCTCTGCTTCCTGAAAAGGTGCCCGTATCATGATGTGCATACAGTCTATTGCTCCCTGCACCTTGGGGAAGTTAGCAATTCAATAGATTCCTAAAGCCCTCTCAGTCTGAGCCTCCCTGGTCATAGGGAAGCTGATAAAGTCCATCCTGCGTGTTTACAAGGCTGCAGTGACCTGTCTAATGCAGCAATGTGTGGCATGCTGAGACAGACCACAAATGTCGCCAGCTGAGGCCTGAAAAGAACCCGACGCATAGAACGACATGGTGACTTTGGCCTCGACGGACAGTGCAGTGCTGATGGTGCTGGCAGGCTGCAGATCTGCCTTTATGAGCTGGCATACCTCAGTGATAACTGTCATGTATTCAACCAGCATTGAAACCCATGTATAATCTGACCTAAATTGTACACCGTGAGAACACTGACCACTAGGTGGTGAACTTGTGGGAGACACTCCTAACCTGGACCTTCAGGTATAAAAGGGGAAGCTCCACCCACTTCCATCACTTGAGTGCCAAGGAATAAAGGACAGGTCACAGACTGACATTCTCTCAAGCATGGGCCTTGTGTGCATTTATACTGTGTAGTAAGGACTTCTCAATGGCGACAAGAAACTGGGATTTAAACCACGCGAGCATGGCCACTAGCAGAACAGATGAGAGGTACTGTGTTAAGGAATGGTTGGGACAGAGATTCAACATTGTTAAAGCAGCACACAGTTCTCCAGGCAGACAAGGGCAATCGGGCATGCCCCAACATGTAGTCGAACCCAGAGGAGGAGTTTGACAGAGACAATGGCAAGCTGAACGGCGATTCACGGCATTGCAAGGGACAATGCGGCCAGTAATGGGGCCATCAACACCTGTTAATGGCACATTCAAGGACAGTCACAGGGGCAGTCAGGGACGATCGACTGGCAAGGCACCTTTTGTTTCCAACAACAGCTCATGTTGGAGGCGTGGAGGCGCACAACTTCAAACACAAACTCAGCTGGAGTTTGCAGAGATGAGCAAAATACCTGCACAAATTGCAGAAATGAACGCTGGGGGAAATCGCTGGAAGCTGAAGTTCAGCGAGTTCATGTGGAGCACGTAAACAGTTCATACACCAGGACGCCACCGATAGTGATGAAAGTGCTCCTCAATGGCATCCCAGTATCAATGGAGTAAGACATGGGTGCCAGCCAGTCTCTGATGGGTATCAGTTTGAAAAGTTGTGGGCGTCTAAGGCAGGAGGCCAAAATTATCGCCGATTGACGCACAGCTACGGACATATACAAAGGAGATCATTCCGGTGCTAGGCAGCGCCATGGTAGTCGTGACCCACAAAGATTCAGAGAACAGACTGCCACTCTGGATTGTCCCAGGGGACAGTCCTGCACTGCTGGGGAGGAGTTGGCTTGCTGTCACGAACTGGAAATGGGGCGATGTCAATGCAATTTCCTCTGTGGAGTGAGTAACATACTCACAGATCCTGGACAAATTTGACTCATTATTTCAACCCGGCATTGGCACTTTCATGGGGGCCAAGGTAGTGATTCACGTAAACCCGGACGCCAGGCCAGTACATCACAAGGCCAGAGCGGTGCCGTACATGATGCGGGAAAAGATAGAAGGCGAATTGGACCGCCTGCTGAGGGAAGGCATCATCTCGCCAGTCGAATTCAATGACTGGGCGAGCCTGATTGTGCTGGTGCTCAAGGTGGATGGGTCGGTCAGGATATGTGGTGATTACAAGGCCACCATCAATCGGGTGTCACTCCAAGACCAGTACCCGCTACTGAGAGAGGAGGACCTCTTTGCGACGCTATACGGTGGCAAACTTTTTTCAAAATTGGACCTGACCTCAGCTTACATGACCCAGGAGCTGGCGAGTGAGTCGAAGAAGCTGACCACCATCACGACACACAAGGGGTTGTTTGAGTACAACAGATGTCCGTTCAGGATTCGCTCGGCCGCCGCGATCTTCCAACGAAATATGGAAAGCCTCCTCAAGTCGATTCCAGGGACGGTGGTTTTTCAGGACGACATCCTCATCACGGGTTACGATACTGAAGAACACCTCCACAACCTGGAGGAGGTGCTACGCAGACTGGACCGGGTAGGGCTGCGACTGAAAAAGGCGAAGTGCGCCTTCCTAGCTCCAGAGGTAGAATTCCTGGGGATGAGGATAGCAGCAGACGGGATCAGCCCTACTGCGTCCAAGACGGAAGTGATCCAGAGAGCACCCAGACCCCGTAACACGACGGAGCTGCGTTCGTTCCTGGGGCTTCCGAACTATTTTGGTAACTTTCTTCCCAAATTGAGCACGCTGCTAGAGCCGCTACACGTGCTCCTACGCGAAGGTCGCGAATGGGTCTGGGGGGACAGCCAGGAAAGGGCTTTTAATAGAGCACGCAATTTGTTATGTTCCAACAATCTGTTAACGCTATATGACCCATGTAAGAAACTTGTTTTAACGTGCGATGCGTCGTCCTATGGTGTCGGGTGTGTGTTGCAGCATGTCAATGCCAAGGGTCAGTTAGAGCCGGTAGCTTATGCCTCCAGGAGTCTGTCCCAGGCAGAAAAGGGCTACGGGATGGTAGAAAATGAGGCGCTCGCATGTGTATATGCGGGAAAGAAAATGCACCAGTACCTGTTTGGCAGGAAATTTGAGCTGGAGACAGATCACAAACCCCTAACGTCCCTTTTGGCTGATAACAAGGCCATAAATGCAAACGCATCGGCCCGCATACAGAGGTGGGCACTCACGTTAGCTGCCTATGACTATACAATTCGGCACAGACCGGGCAACGAAAACTGTGCCGATGCACTCAGCAGGCTCCCACTAGCCACCACTGAGGGGGCTACCGAGCATGCTGCTGAGATGGTCATGGCTGTTGAAGCTTTCAGAAGCGAAGGCTCACCCGTGACAGCCCATCAGATTAAAGTCTGGACAAAAAGAGACCCGCTGTTGTCTCTAGTCAAGAAATGTGTCCTGAATGGAGACTGGGCAGCCACGTGCAGGGCATGCCCTGAGGAATTTAAACCATTTCACAGGCGCAGGGATGAATTCTCGATTCAGGCCGATTGCCTACTGTGGGGAAACCGCGTAGTCATGCCCCAGATGGGCAGAGAGGTGTTCATCAGAGAACTCCACAATGAGCACCCGGGAATTGTCATGATGAAGGCAAATGCCGGGTCACAAGTTTGGTGGCCAGGGATAGACGCAGATCTGGAACTTTGTGCAACACGTGTGCCCAGCTGGGCAATGCGCCCAGGGAAGCCCTCCTTAGCCCCTGGCCATGGCCCGCCAAGCCTTGGTCACGCATCCATGTGGACTACGCAGGTCCTTTCATGGGAAAAATGTTTTTGATTGTAGTAGACGCCTACTCCAAATGGATCGAAATTCAAGAACATCCTCTGCCACGGTAGAAAGTCTACGGGCAATGTTCGCCGCCCACGGTCTACTGGACATCTTGGTCAGCAACAATGGCCCGTGCTTCACAAGCACTGAATTCCAGGACTTCATGGCAGGCAATGGAATCAACCATGTTAGAACGGCACCGTTCAAGCCGGCCTCAAACGGCCAGGCAGAACGAGCAGTGCAGATAATCAAACAGGGGATGCTCAGATTCCAAGGGGGTTCCCTACAAACCCGCTTATCACGCCTCCTGTTGGCCTATAGATCCCAACCACACTCGTTCACAGGGGTTCCACCCGCAGAGCTGCTAATGAAAAGGACGCTCAAAACCCGGTTATCCCTTATACACCCCACCATGAAAGAAATTGTCGAGAGCAGGCGCCAGTCACAATATCACTACCATGACAGGAATGCGAGGACGCGATGTATTGATGTAAATGACCCTGTTTTTGTCCTCAACTATGCTGCAGGGCCCAAATGGCTTGCAGGCACTGTGATTGCCAAAGAGGGAAATAGGATTCTGGTAGTTAAACTTACCAATGGACAAATCTGCTGCAAACATGTGGATCAAACAAAAAGGAGGTTCAGCAACCCCATAGAAGAAGCAGAGGAAGAACACGATATAGAGTTCACTCCACCTCAGGTGACCGAACACCGGAACCAAAGGGAGGAGAGCCCAGTCACTGTGGGCAGTCCGGACAGGCCTGAGGCACCGCAAACAGCAGACACTCAGGCCAGCGCCCAACAACCGGAGCCCCAACTCAGGCGCTCTACAAGAGACCGTAAACCACCAGAGAGACTCAACCTGTGATCCCAATAAGACTTTGGGGGGGGAGGTGATGTCATGTATTCAACCAGCATTGTAACCCATGTATAATCTGACTAAGTTGTACACTGTGAGAACAATGACCACAAGGTGGTGAACTTGTGGGAGACACTCCTAACCTGGACTTTCAAGTATAAAAGGGGAGGCTCCACCCACTTCCATCACTTGAGTGCTAAGGAATAAAGGACAGGTCACAGATTGACCTTCTCTCAAGCATGGGCCTCGTGTGCATTTATACTGTGTAGTAAGGACTTATCAATAACCTCTTTGTGGAAGCGCAGTCTCCGAAGGCAGGTGGTGTCAGGCAAGTTGAAGTAAGACTGCTTCTCCCTGTACTTGCTGGGGGTGTAATATCTGGTCCTCCTCATCAGTCTGTCACGTCTTACATTGGGCACATAATGCTTTGGCCATCTCGAGTCTGCAGCATGTAATTGGTCATCAAGAGAGGGTAATAAAGGACAGGCCCCATTGCAGTAGCTCTGTTTTCCACCGATTGGTCACAAAGAATGAATGTCCTGACAAAGACACCTATTAAATTCCAATCGTTCACAGTATGATAAAGATGTTTGTTCAAATGTTCATATCACCTCCAAAGACCTCCAGAGTACATCCGATTGAAGCAGAGCAGCATTGTAAATGATGCGACATTTGATTTAGAACATGGTGTCAGTAGTTTCAGTTAGTTCCACTTTTTCTGGGCGTTTTTTTGGGCGAGCGATATTGTGGGCGAGGTGTGTGCGAGGTGGTGAAAGTGATGCAGAGCGATCTCCTGGGCGTTAGTTTCGGCAAATGTGATCTATACGACAAAATAAAGTGGGCTGTCGGTATTATTGAATATCGGCGTTAGTTACATGCGGAAACTAACGCTGGGCGATATTATGGGTGTTGATTTCGCAGATTCTGATGATTCCGCCCCAAAAAAGTGGACGGGCGGTATTATTTTTTCCCGCCGTTATGTACATGGCGAAAAGTGTCCGAAAAATGCCCGTCAGTTTCCATTTTGTAGCTAAATGAGCAATATCTGGGCATTATACGTCATTTCAGCGGTAAAATGGACGTTAAGTTGGCGTTAAGCATGCAAAAAAAGAGGAAAATCTAGCCCAAGGATTTGGAGTCATGCGTTATCTTCCACGACAGACTGCTCGATAAAGGACTTACATCCAAACGCATTGCAAATACGTTTGTTTTGATTTGTTAAATCACAAAGCATGGACATAGTTTTTTGTGAAATTAAAATTGATTAGATAAATTGATGAGTTGCTGCTCAAGCACTCGGGAAGGAAAATTTATCAGAAATCTCAGGGGATAATTGAATCTTAGTTTTTGAAAAGGTCCAGTCTATGTGATTCTGTTTAAACTATGTTTAAAATGAAGTTTTTGGGGGCAAACTGTTGTGTTATGACAATATTTTAAGAAGGTCCATTATGTTAATGCGATCACATTATATTGGATAGTGAAAGTTTCTCCAGGGCTCCTGATTGAGGTGGTAGGGTAAAAAATGGGAATTTTCTAAAATCATTTTTCATAGGTGATTGTGAGTGAATTTCAGTTCCGGTTGAGAACCCCAGAGAATGGTGTGAATGTCATGACATACTGTGGCCACTGTCCACTTCAGCTGCTCCTTGTATGTGCTACATGAAAATGTTACATTTCTTCTGGCTTCTTCAGCAGCCTTCTTTCTAGGCCACGGATTTTTTGGTTTCATTAGCATAGGCTGTCTCTATCTATCCACGGTTATACTGACATATGAAGAAAGACTGGATGGACTAGGCTTATATTCACTGGAATTTAGAAGAATGAGAGGGGATCTCTTAAAAACATATAAAGTTCTGACGGGGCTGGACACGTTAGATGCAGGAAGAATGTTCCCGATGTTGGGGAAGTCCAGAACCAGGGGTCACAGTGTAAGGATAAGGGGTAAGCCATTTAAGACCGAGATGAGGAGAAACTTCTTCACTCAGAGAATTGTGAACCTGTGGGATTCTCCATCACAGAAAGTATTTGAGGCCAGTTCGTTAGATATATTCAAACGGGAGTTAGATGTGACCTTTACAGCTAAAGGGATCAAGGGGTATGGAGAGAAAGCAGAAATGGGGTACTGAAGTTGCATGATCAGCCATGATCATATTGAATAGTGGTGCAGGCTCGAAGGGCCGAATGGCCCACTCCTGCACCTATTTTCTATGTTTCTATATTTCCATATACAACATCACTGAGTTTCCTCTTTGTGTTGAGACTTCTGTCCTCAGCAGTGCAGTGATGCATTTTAAAACCGTTGTGAAAGAATCGGCTGAACGGCCACTTAAAGCTCACCAGCGGGAAGGAACAACACGGGTTTATTTCTTGTTTCTGATTTGACAGATCTGGATTAGGATCAAACTCTGAATACACTGGTGGAGGCTGGTACCTAAATTCCTGGATGTCGGTGAACAATGGTTCCTGAAACACTCTTTCTAATTCATCTCGTTCAGGACGTCAAGCAGGGGCTCGGAAGAAATGCAGGAGTGAATCCCTGAGTAACATAAAGCAAACGGGCATGATTCATGAAAGGGTTTTTAAATTTGGTCTCATTTTAAATTATATTGAGAGTCACCAATATTGAAAGTGTAGGTGAGTCATTAATTGAGAGGTTACTCATGTTTGAGATGTTTGTGTCTTTGCCTATATTGAACAATGAGGAAAATGTATATCACAGTCTGGCCACTGCCCTAAACATTGGGACCATGCAGGGAGAGATGAGAAGAAGATCTCTGATCTTTTGAACTGAAAAGCCGAGGAATGGCTTGTGTCTGGTGTCGTGTGCTATGATATTGAGATACCGGATGTGTGTGCAAATGTGATACGTTGCGCATGAGGCAACTAGCATGCGGAAAGGCATGGTGAAGCTGGAGCAGGGAATTAAAGTGGCGGGCGACCGGAAGCTCAGGATCACACTTGCGGACCGAATGGAGGTGCTCCGCAAGGCGGTCACCCAATCTATGCTTGGTCTCCCCAATGTAGAGGAGACCACATCGTGAGCAGCGAATACAGTATACTAAATTGAAAGAAGTACAAGTAAATCGCTGTTTCACCTGGAAGGAGTGTTTGGGGCCCTGGACAGTGGGAAGGGAGGGGGTAAAAGGGCAGGTGTTGCATCTCCTGCGCTTGCACGGGAGGGTGCCGGGGGAAAGGGAGGGGGTGCTGGGGGTGACTGCGGAATGGACCAGGGTGTCGCGGAGGGAGCGGTCCCTTCACAATGCTGCGAGGGGAGGGGAGGAGAGGAAATGGTGGAGGATGATCCGTTGAACGTGGAGGCTGGTGGGATGAAAGGTGAGGACAAGGGGAACCCTGTCATGGTTCTGGGAGGGAGGGGAAAGGATGAGAGCAGAGGTGCAGGAAATAGAACGGACACGGTCGAGGGCCATGTTAATCACAGAGGAGGGTTGAGGAAAAAGGAAGACATGTCAGAGGCATTCGTGTGGAAGGTGGCATCGTGAGAACTGATGCAACGGAGACGGAAAAACTGGGAGAATGGAATGGAGTCCTTACAGGATGCGGGGTGGGAGGAAGTGTAGTGCAGGTAGCTGTGGGAGTCAGTGGCTTATAGTCATCATCGGCGGTCCCTCGAAACGAGGATGACTTGCTTCCACGCCAAAAAAGGATGAGTTCATAGGTGTTTCAATGAAGGACCCGAACAACATGTTGAAGGGTTGAAGATGCCTGTGTGTGGATTTTTTTAACATATGGTGGCCATTGCACACCAGCCACCACACGGGCTTGACAGAGCTCGGTCTTGGTCCAGTGACAAGGATTACCCAAGACGACTGGAGACCAGTTCTGCTGCACGGACCGAGTGCGCACAAATATCACAATGTGGGCTGACCCGTGCTGCCCCTGGGCCCCTAGCCCTGAACTCACGCCTCCCCTGGGCCCCGATCATGTGGATACTAGTCAAAAGCCTATCC
The DNA here is from genome assembly GCF_044704955.1 of Pristiophorus japonicus. Classification (NCBI taxonomy): domain Eukaryota; kingdom Metazoa; phylum Chordata; class Chondrichthyes; family Pristiophoridae; genus Pristiophorus; species Pristiophorus japonicus. The sequence continues at coordinate 4,597,422 of NC_091987.1, forward strand.
CTAGAAATGGAGACAGAGAAGTTGAGGAAGGGTTTGGAAGAGTCGGAGATGGACCGTGTGAAGGTGAGGGAAGGATGGAAATTGAATGCAAAGTGAATGAAATTTTCAAGTTCTGGGCGAGAGCAGAAAAAGAGGTGAGGGAGGGGACCTGAGTAGGACTGGAACAAAGAATGTTCCACATACCCCACGGAAAGGCAGACATAGCTAGGACCCATGTGGGTTCCCATAGCAACGCCTTTAATTTGGAGGAAGTGAGTGGAGTTAAAGGAGAAGTTGTTCAATGTGAGAACAAGTTCAGCCGGGCGGAGGAGGGTGGGGGATGGGGATTGGTTGGACCTCTGCTCGAGGAAGAAGCGGAGCGCCCTCAGGCCATCCTGGTGGGGGATGGAAGTGTAGAGGGATTGGTCGTCCGTGGTGAAAAGGGGACGGTTGCGGCCGGGAAACTGGAAACTGTTAAAGTGGCGGAGGGCGACGGAGGAATCGTGGACGTAGGTGGGAAGAGAGTGGACAAGGGGAGAAAAATAGAGTTGAGATAGGAAGAAACAAGTTCTGTGGGGCAAGAACAGGCTGAAACGATGGATCTACTGGGGAAGTCCTGTTTGTGGATCTTGGGAAGGAGGTAGAAGTGGGCTGTGTGGGGTTGGGGAACTATGAGGTTGATGGCTGTGGAGGGAAGATCTCCAGAGGAGATGAGGTCAGTAACGGTCTGGGAAATGATGGCTTGATGTTCAGTGGTGGGGTCATGGTCCAGGGGGAGGTCGGAGGAGGTATCAGAGAGTTGCCGATCAGTCTCTGCAAGGTGGAGGTCGGTTCGCCAAACAACAACAGCACCACCCTGGTCAGCAGGTTTGATGACAATGTTGGGATTGGATCTGAGCGAGCGGAGAGCTGCAAGTTTAGAGGGAGGTAGGTTGGAGTGAGTGAGGGGGGCAGAGAAATTGAGACGCCAACATCCCGTCGGCAGTTTGCAATGAAGAGGTCCGGAGAGGCTAAGAGGCCAGAAGGAGGGGTCCAGGTAGAACGAGAATTCTGCAAATGGGAGAAAGGGTCAGCTGTGCGGGGAGAAGATTCCTGGCCGAAGAAGTGGACATGGAGGCGAAGGCGGCGGGAAAAGATCGCAGCGTGGAGATTCATTGAGGTGGGGGCGTAAGGGAATGAAGCTCAGGCCTTTGCTGAGGACTGATTGTTCGGGGTCAGAGAGGGGAAGGTCAGAGGGGATAGTGAAAACACGGCAGGGGGTGAGATTGGAAGAAGGGATGGGAATCAGAGGGAAGTGTGGGGAAAGAAGTTTCCACAGGGGTGTTGGTGCCCAAGAAAAACAGCACCCCTGCTGATGTATAGATGGCAGGTGAAGTAGAGAGTCAATGGTGAGAGAGTTCTTCCAATGACGTGACACTGGTTAAGACTTGCAGCCTGCAGAAAACTTAATCTATGCTGGGAATGCCATCAGCAACAGCTTCTGCCTGAGGAAAACGATCAGCTGGCAGGTGAGAGCCTTTATAGTACTTCTGATAATGTCAACTAATCAGCTGGAGCAATGACCACTGAACTCCCGCCTCAAACTGACAGACGTGGTTCCCGAGCAGCGTGAGTCCCGTGGCCATCCGGTTAAATTTAAAAGGAACGGGTTAAAAGACTCCTAAGGGTCTGACTACAAGCTAATAATACTTTAAATTATGTTGCCTGCCTCTGCTGGATGGGTAACCACCCCGCTGACAGATGCGCCCGAGGGAAAGACGCGTGGGGGTGGGATGAGAAAATGAAAGCTATTGGTGCAGAGAATATAGAACTCGGCTTCATTCTACAACAGGGTACACACCTGCTGAATTATTGATGAAGCGTAGGCTGAGGCACGTCTCAATTTATTGCAAACGAACTTGTCTGATAAGAGAGAGAAGGCACAATCAGTGTAGATACATCATTATCATTCCAGTACTAAAAAGTGGTGTTTTCAGAAGGGTGATCAGGTCAGAGTTCTCAGTCCATCAAAAAGGGAAAATTCACGCAAATGGGACATGGGTACAATTATTCGGGAATGTGGCACCAAGCAGTACTTGGTCAAAATTGGTAAATACATCAAGAAGGTTTATGTGGATCAAATGTTTCTAGCGAGTGATGCACCTTCAGTACCATGAATAGATAATTCTAAGCCTGACTTGGACAATGATCAGAGTCGGTTGGCAGGTCCAAATACTTCAATGGACACAACGTCCATATTCCCACCAACTCAGATGCAGCTGACTGAAGGCGGTTCTGCGGGAATGGGACAATCTTGCAGAGATTCCGTATCTTCCGAGGGGAAGGGGACGTTGGGGTTCAGTTGAGAAGATCAATGAGGAAACAAAACCAAGTAGGCAGGCTATTGATAACTGGGAATAGCAAGATGTTAGGAAGAAAGCTAACACTTGGGGCTAAAACCTCCACTTTTTTTTTGGCCTGCTTAACACCCAGTTAATGCCCATTTTACCGCTGAAATTTGGCACAAAATAGAAACTGGGGGGGCATTTTTCTGAAATTATCGCCGGACATTACTTTCTCCGTGTGGTTAATGCCGGGAAAAAATAATACCGACCGCCCAATTTTTTGGGGCGGAATCATCAGAATGGGCGAAATCAACGGCTATAATATCGCCCAGCGTTACTTTCCGCTCTAATTTAACGCCGGGATTCAATATTAATGCCTGCCCACTTTTTTTTGTCGTAAAGAGCATATTTACCCAAACTAGCGGCCATGAGATCGCCCAGCGTCAATTTCATCACCTCGCACACATATCGCCCACAATATCGCTCGCCCAAAAAACCACCCACAAAAAGTGGCACTGTTCTGAACGAACGCCAGCGGTGTGGCTGGCATTTTTAAAATCCCACTCTTATGTGAGGAGCTGATATCTGAACGATTTGCCTGAAAGAATATTGCTGTGAGTGACATCACTGACACACTGCTCTGTGTGTGCAGCTCGGAAATCAATGGTGCCCATCACCTTGGTGCCAGTTAAAGTTTACGTTGTATTTAACCATTTCATGTTAAAGAATCACCAGTGTGTAATGGTCCAGCTATCTGAGACAATGCGCAACAAGGTTATGTTCAATAATAAAGATTTAATACCAACATTGGTCTGAAATCATAAGTATCACAGCCAATAACACCCAACCCCCGCCCACACCCCACTTTTTCCACCATTGACATAAATCACATGTTCAATATGTCCAGCAACACAGAATACAAAGGCAAAGCAGGAGTGCGGTCCCCAGCCCCCATACATTGCAACAAATTGCATACACCCAGATGGAGATATAACACAACCATCACCTGCACCTCACTTTCCTTCCCCCTCCCCTTCTTCGCCCCACCTCTACCCCTTCCCCTCCTCGCTCAATGGCGCCTGGCCGAGGAGCTCCTCAGGCGGTGCCTCATTGCGAGGAATGAAGGCAGAGCCGGTGGTTGCATGGCTACTGGAGGGGGAGTGCCGAGGGGGCAACATTCTCTGATGCAGAAGCAGGATCATGGTCCTTGCTCTCATGTGTTGTTCGCAGTGGTGGTGTGGAACCTAGGGGTGGAGTGCTGCGCTCGGGGACCACTGGGAGGCCTGTGGCAGCAGTGTTCCTGGCTATCGCATCCAGGGCCTCCGCCATGCATGGATTGTACTCGATCATGGTGCCCAGCTGTTGGGATATCCCCCCCAATGCCTCGATCATCTGGTCACCAATATCTACAGTCCTCCTGGACAACTGTAGCATCTCTCCGCTCTCATGTGGCGCTCGTGGAACAGACCTGACACGTCCACGAGGCCTCCGTGGGGTTGGCACCGTCCTGGGGACAAATGGGGTGCCCTGTGGGGAGGTGCTTGGGCCCGGTACCTCCAGAGTGGTGGTGGGAATGACCGGAGAACCACTAGATAGTCTTGGGGTGGAATGGCTTCTGGAGCGTGGTGATGCAGGTTCCTCGAAGTCTGCGCTCTCATCCGTGGAGAACAGACCCAGCGGATTGACGGGCGACAATCGGAGCTCCTCAGCACCACATGTAGGATCGTTCGGAGAGTCGGGCCTCATGCCCCCACCTTCTGCCCTCTGTGGTCTTGCCTTGGTTCGCGCTGCTGGCTGAGCTGCAAAACACAAATGAGGTTATTAGAGGAGAAGGGGGTGCTAGGGTCACAAGGTGAGTCCAGCGCTACACACAGCATATGCACGACAAAAGCACCACCGCTCTCAAAATCATCACAGACATCACATTTCTTGACCATCAACACATTTGCATTGCAATGATTTTCATTAGGCCAGCATTATTTCTAGGACAATTTTAGAAATCATCTATCATATATGATTGTTCGGATATGAGTGGGTGTGGCATCTATAGATTTACATTATGCAATGGTGTAAGCTTTACTCACGTGGCATCACTGCAGGGTCTGCAGATGTGTCCGTGTCTGTCCGGGGGTGCTTCCCCACGAGTGTGAGCACTCACTCCTCCATCTCAGTGATGTCGCTGGGGACTGGTGACCCCCCACCCGTTCGCCTCTGCACGGACCTCATCGTCGATAGCTCCTTCTGTAAATGGTGACAGGGTGACATGGCATGAGATCATTGCGTGATATCATTGCTAGGTACTGTCACAGAGACTGATACAACACATAACCAACAGATGTAATCATAATTATTATGATAATTATCATTCTTTACCTAAAGACGTGCACCGGTAAAACATTCCCGGTAAAAGTGAAAGAATCACATCTGCTGATAGTCACTCATGACTGTTACAAATCAAATTATATAAATACAGAAGTACATGTAAATCAATGCAATACTTACTCTTGCGGATCCCACAAGGTCGTTCCATCGTTTGCGGCATTGTTTGCCCTCACGCACCTCGTTGGTCGCCGACGAGACCATCTCTGTTATCCCGGTCCATATCCTCTGGTAGGCCTTTGGGGTGGGCTTCCCACACCCTCCCTGTGTCAAATCACTCCAGCATAACTTGACCTCCTGCAGGAGGGAGGCATTTGCCTCATCTGAAAACCTCCTGGCTCTTTTGCGCCCTCCAATGTGCTCCTCCCCCACCTCACTGCTCTCTCCAGCGTCAGTCTACACAGCGTGCTGTGATGCCTCCTTCTCTCTCCATTATAGGCCAAATTCGGTCAAATATGTGGCTGGTAACATCTACTTTTTGTTTGCCTACTTGCTTTGAAGCTCTAAATTCTCCCTCCTTCCTCCCAAAGCAGCCACACCACACCCAGACACACCTTCAGTCCCTCTGAGCTCCCTCTCTCTCTGTCTCCTCTTCTGCGCATGTCATGGTGACCATTGACCTCCAGAATCGCGGGAATCGAGCGTTGCCATGCAGTTGCTAAGGATGACCACACTTTAAGGCAGAAAGTCAAAAAAATGTAATGCTACCACCCATTTGATATCGCTCGCCGTAACGGCCATTTTCAAAAATATAAACTCGGTGGTTTGAGAATGGACGAGAAGCCGGCGATCTGAAAACCCATTTTTACTGCCCACGCCGGAAATAACGCCCATGATAAGCTCAAAAGTGGAGGTTCTCGCCCATTGACTCATGTAAGGGTTCCAAGGAAACTCAAGAGGACACAGGAAGATAGAGGTCAGGAATCTTGAGCTACACGTCCTGAAAACAGAAATTTCTCCAAGACAGCCTCGGGAGTCAAATAAGAATATAGAAAATGGGCATAGCCAGCCAATTGCAAAGGAATGGAGGTCGGGAGAGGAGGAAACTAAAAGCTGAAAACAAGATACTCAGGCTCAGCGGTCGAATTTGTAAAATTGTAATCATGATAAGTAATCTTTTGAAATATTGTATAAATACCTTGCTTCTAACAAAAGGGGAAGCAGTGTAATGTATGCACATGTGAGTTGGGAGTGGCTTAACCAGTCACGTGATGTTCACAAGACTCAATGGATTAGACTTTCCTCGTTGTTTGCATGCTTAACGCCCACTTAACATCCATTTTGCTGCTGAAACGACGTCTGATGCCCATATATCGCCCATTTAGCCACAAAATGGAAACTGACGGTCATTTTTCGGAAACGTATCGCCGAGCGTTACTTTCCCCATGTGCTTAACGCCGGGAAACAATAATACCGTCCGCCCACTTTTTTGGGGCGGAATCATCAGAATGGGCAAAAATCAACGCCCATAATACCGCCCAGCGTTACTTTTCGTACGGATTTAATGCCGAGATTCCATTTTTTTGTCGTAAAGAGCACATTTGGCGAACCTAACGCCCAGGAGATCAGCCACAGTCACTTTCACCACCTCGCAAACATATCACCCACAATATCGCTCACCCCAAAAAAACGCCCGGAAAAAGTGGAACTGTTCTGAACAAAAGCCAGCGGTGTGGCTGCCATTTTTAAAATCGCAGGTCGCTTCATTCAAAAGGCTGCTTCAACTTCGGGGGAGTTTGGATTGACTCTGGAGTTCTTCTCAGGTGAACATCTCAACAGACATTTTTTCAGACTCTGGACTATTGGGGGTTTACTCTCGGTGTATTTTAGTGAGGAAATTATTGCTTCTGATCAATCGCTATTATACTTTCATTGCAATGGAGCCAGCCATTTCTCAGCCTACATCAATTAACACGCAGATGCTGCAGAGTGCAGATGGCTCAATGTGTGAGGCACATCATTATGTACCCAATTTAAGATGTGCAAGAATGAGGAGGAGGGCCAGACCATACACACCCCGCACGTACAGGGAAAAAAGGTCTTACCTCGGCGTGTCCGAGCACACCTGCCTTTGGAGACTGCGCTTCCACAAGGTGGTGATCAATGAAATGTGTGAGCTCATCAGGCCACATATGCAGCCTGCCATCAGTACATCAGTGTCGGTCAAGGTCAAGGTCACCGTGGCACTGTCTTTCTACGCATCCGGTTCCTTTTGGGCCTCCGTGGTCAGATTTGCCCTGTCTCACCATGCCACCCATCGCAGCATTAGACAGGTCACGGAGTCCCTGTACACGGCAATGCGGCCACCTTCTCAGGACCCGGAACATTTTCGTAACTGAAAAGGATTTCACCCCCTGAAGGTCCAACCAGTTGTCAACCACAACCAGATCATACTGGCAGTGAATGCCAAATGTCCGGGCACCTTCGATGAGGCTCACATCCTGCGTGAGAGCGCTGTCTCTGGCATCTTTAAGAGTCAGCACAAGGATAATGCCTAGCCACCTGGCTGATGACCCCCCTGCATGATACCCACACCGAGGCCGAGAAGTGATACAACCAGAGCCACAGAGACACACGCAATGCGGTCCACAAAGCAATAACTGTGTTTAAGCAGCGCTTCAGATGTCTGGACCAATCAGGAGGGGAGCTACAATACGACCCTGAGCAAGTAGGTAAATTCATGGTCGTGTGCTCGATGCTGCACAACCTGGCTATCAGGAGGGGACAAGAATTGCCAGAAGGGACTGATGCTCCACCTCAGGAAAGAGAGGAAGCGGACAATGAGGGGCTGGATGCTGACCGAGGGCCAGACAATCAGGCTGGCTATGCAACCATGCCCACGACCCCCTCCAGACCGCAGGAAAGGGCCCGTGGTGGCTACATAGCTGCAAGACTCATACATGAGGAGCTGATAGCTGAACAATTTGCCTGAAAGAATGTTGCTGTGAGTAACAACGCTGACACATGCTGTGCGTGTGCAGCTCAGACATCAATGGTGCCCATCACCTTGGTGCCAGTTAAAGTTTACGTTGATTGAAGTTAAGTTGTATTTAACCCTTTCATGTTAAAGAATCACCAGTGTGTAACGGTCCAGCTATCTGAGACATTGCGCAACAAGGTTATGTTCAATAAAAAAAAAATTATACCAACATTGGTCTGAAATCATAAGTATCACGGGCAATAACACCCAACCCCCGCCCACACCCCACTTTTTCCACCACTGACATCAATCACATGTTCAACATATCCAGCAACACAGAATACAAAGGCAAAGCAGGAGGGTGCTCCCCAGCCCCCATACATTGCAACAAATTGCATACACCCAGATGGAGATATAACACAGCCATCACCTGCTCACATGCACCTCACTTTCCTTCCCCCCTCCCCTTCTTCTCCCCACCTCTACCTCTTCCCCTCCTCGCTCCACGGCGCCTGGCAAGGAGCTCCTCAGGCAGTGCCTCATTGGGGGGGATGAAGACAGATGCGTTGGTTGGACGGGTACGGGAGTGGGGGGTGCCGAGGGGGCAACATTCTCTGATACAGAAGCAGGATCTTGGTCCTTGCTCTCATCTGTCATTCACAGTGGTGGTGCAGTACCTAGGGGTGGAGTGCCGTGCTCTGGGACCACTGGAAGATCTGTGGCAGCAATGTTCCTGGCTATCGCATCCAGGGACTCCGCCATCCGCGGAACATAATCACTCATGGTGGCCAGCTGTCGGGATATGCCCCCAATGCTTCAATGTCTACAGTCCTCCTGGACAACTGTACCATCTCTCCGCTTTCATGTGGCGCTCGTGGAACAGACCTGCAGCGTCCACGAGGCCTCCGTGGGGTTGGCGCCATCCTGGGGACAAATGGGGTGCCCTGTGGTGAGGTGTGTTGTGTATCTGTAAAGCATGCACTCCCATGTTCCGCCACCAGGGAGTGCATCCCTTGAAGTCCCAAGGGATCCCAGCATCTCTTGGGAGCACTGTATATAAGCCGGCCCCGAAGGATTGTTCCTCACTCTGGAGTGCCTGAATAAAGACTGAGGTCACTGATAATTTACTCTCCCTGTGTACAGTCTCAACTGTGTTAGGAACACAACAACTGGCGACAAGTATACAAATCCAACACAAAGATGCAGTAAACTGTGGGCATACTGGAGAAGTTCTCGGAGGGTGAGGACTGGGAAGCCTATGTCGAATGGCTAGACCAGTACTTTGTAGCCAACAAGCTGGACGGAGATGGAAGCGCTGCAAAAAGGAGAGCGGTCTTCCTCACGGTCTGCGGGGCAACGACCTACAGCCTCATGAAGAATCTTCTGGCTCCGGTGAAACGCGCAGATAAGTCGTAAGAGGAGCTGTGTACACTGATTCGAGAGCATCTTAACCCGAGGGAGAGCGTGCTGATGGCGAGGTATCGGTTCTATACGTACCAGCGATCTGAAGGTCAGGAAGTGGCGAGCTACGTCGCCGAGCTAAGGCGACTTGCAGGACAATGTGAGTTTGATGGCTACCCTGGGCAATTGCTCAGAGATGTTTTTGTACTGGGCATTGGCCACGAGACCATCCTACAAAAACTTTTGACTGTAGAGACACCGACTCTCAGCAAGGCCATTGCGATAGCACAGACATTTATGTCCACCAGTGATAACACCAAACAAATCTCTCAGCACACAAGTGATGGCAATGTTCATAAATTAACTGGAACTGTGTTTACGAGCAGAAATGTACAGGGAAGAACTCACCATTCTGCAACTGCCAGCAGGCCTCAGGTGACCCAGATGACTCAGAGTCAGCAGCAAAGGATGAATGCAAGGCAATTCACATCTTGTCGGCATTGTGGAGGCTTCCATTCAGCCTATTCATGCCGCTTCAAAGGGTATGTTTGAAAGAGCTGTGGAACAATGGGGCACCTCCAACGAGCTAGCAGACGAGCTGCAAGCTCTGCAAAACCTGCTAACCACCACGTGGCAGAGGAAGATCGGTCCATGGTGGACCAAAGCACTTTTGAGCCTCAGAGAAAGGAGGCAGATGCTGAAGCACAAGGGGTGCACACAAATGTTCACCTATAATGTAAACATAAAATTGAATGGCTTACTCGTAGGCATGGAACTGGACACTGGCGCAAGTCAATCCATCATGAGTAAAAAGATGTTTGAGAGACTGTGGTGCAACAAGGCACTCAGACCAGCCCTGAGCCCCATCCATACTAAACTTAAAACTTCCACCAAAGAGCTCATCACCGCCCTGGGCAGTGCCATGGTCAAGGTCACCTACGAGGGCACGGTGCATGAACTGCCACTCTGGATGGTCCCACAATGCTTGGAAGGAGCAGGCTGGGCAAAATCCGCTGGAACTTGGATGACATCCGAGCACTATCACATGTTGATGAGGCCACATGTACCCAGGTTCTTAAGAAATTTCCTTCCCTTTTTGAGACAGGCATTGGAAGCTTTTCCAAGGCGAAGGTGCAGATCCACTTGGTCCCAGAGGCACGACCCATTCACCACAAGGCGCGAGCAGTACCTCACATGATGAGGGAGAGAGTGGAAATCGAGCTGGACAGGCTGCAACGCGAGGGCATCATCTCCCCAGTGGAATTCAGCGAGTGGGCCAGCCCAATTGTTCCAGTACTCAAAAGTGATGGCACGGTCAGGATTTGCAGCGATTATAAAGTAACTAATAATTGTTTCTCACTACAGGACCAATACCCGCTACCTAAGGCAGACAACCTATTTGCGACGCTGGCAGAAGGCAAGGCGTGCACCAAGCTCAGCCTAAATTTGGCCTACATGACGCAGGAGCTGGAGGAGTCCTCGAAGGGCCTCACCTGCATCAACACGCACAAGAGACTGTTCATCTACAACAGATGCCCGTTTGGAATTCGGTCGGCTGCAGCGACCTTCCATAGAAACATGGAGAGCCTACTCAAGTCGGTACCATGCACGGTGGTTTTTCAGGACGACATATTGGTCACGGGTTGGGACACCGTCGAGCACCTACAAAACCTGGAGGAAGTCCTCCAGCGACTGGATCGCATAGGGCTGCAGCTGAAGTGGTTGAAATGTGTCTTCATGGCAACAGAAGTGGAGTTTTTGGGGAGAAAGATCGCGGCGGACGGCATTCGGCCCACAGACGCCAAGACAGAGGCTATCAGGAACGTGCCCAGGCCACAGAACGTCACGGAGCTGCGGTCGCTCCTGGGTCTCCTCAACTATTTTGGTAACTTCCTACCGGGGTTAAGCATCCTCTTAGAGTCCCTACATGTGTTACTGCGTAAAGGTAAGAACTGGGTATGGGGAAAAAAAAATAATTGCTTTTGAGAAAGCCAGAAACATTTTATGCTCCAACAAGCTGCTTGTATTGTATAACCCGTGTAAAAGACTCATGCTAGCATGTGATGCATCGTCGTACGAAGTCGGGTGTGTATTACAACAAGCTAACATTTCAGGGAAGTTGCAACCTGTCGCCTATGCCTCCAGGAGTTTGTCTAAGGCCAAGAGGGCCTACAGCATGATTGAGAAAGAGGCATTAGTGTGTGTGTTCAGGGTAAAGAAAATGCATCAGTACCTGTTTGGCCTCAAATTTGAGCTGGAAACCGATCACAAGCCCCTCATATCCCTGTTCGCTGAAAACAAGGGGATAAATACTAATACCTCAGCCCGCATACAAAGATGGGCACTCGCGCTATCAGGGTATAACTATACCATCCACCACAGGCCAGGCACCGAGAACTGTGCGGATGCTGTCAGTCGGCTACCATTGACCACCACGGGGGTGGAAATGGCGCAGTCTGCAAACTTGTTGATGGTGGCGCAGCCCGCAGACTTGTTGATGGTCATGGAAGCGTTTGAAAATGATAAATCACCTGTCACAGCCCGCCAGATTAGGACTTGGACCAGCCAAGATCCTCTGCTGTTCCTAGTAAAAAAACTGTACTGCATGGGAGCTGGGCCAGCATCCCCGTTGAAATGCAAGAGCGAATCAAGCCGTTGCAGCGGCGAAAGGACGGGCTGTCCATTCAGGCAGACTGCCTGTTGTGGGGTAACCACGTAGTGCTAGCCAAAAAGGGCAGGGAGATGTTCATCTCGGATCTCCACAGCACACACCCGGGTATAATAATGATGAAAGCGCTAGCCAGATCCCACGTGTGGTGGCCCGATATCAACTCTGAATTACAGTCCTGTGTACAGCAATGCCATGTGTGTGCTCAGTTGAGTTTGTGGTCCTGGCCCTCTAGATCATGGTCAAGGATCCATGACACAACCATTGAATGAGCTGCTAAAAGGAAAACGGACCTCAAAAGAAGTTATCACCCTGGCTGAGGAGCAAAAGGAGGCGTTTGAAAAACTGAAACAGGCCCTGTGCATGGCACCCGCCCTAGGGATCCCGGACACCAGGAAACCCTTCACCCTATTCGTGCATGAAAAAGAAGGATACATGACTGCTATCCTGACTCAAGAACATGGGGACCAACAGAGGCCCATCGGATACTACTCGGCCAAACTGGACACAGTGGCTCTCGGATGGGGAAGTTGCCTGAGGGCCATGGAAGCTACATGCCGAGCAGTAATGGTAACAGCAGGATTAGTCTTAGACCAGAAACTGATCATCAAGTGTCCCCATACAGTACATGCTATGTTATCCATGAACCGGGTCACCCAGGTGACCTCAGCCAGATGGACCAGATGGAGAACAGTCCTGGAAGCTCCAAACTTGCATATTGTACGAGCTAGCCCGGTTAATCCGGCCACCATGCTCCCCCTGCCTGAAGAAGGGTATGAAGACCAGCACAACTGTGCGGGCAGGTTAGAAGAAGCAGAAGGAGCCGCTGTGGCAGCCGAAGAGCCATTACCCAATCCGGACTTGATCCTATTTACAGACGGATCCTCAGCTGTGGAGCATGGAATCCGGAAGGCGGGCTGGGCAGTCACGACGCTGCACGAGATAGTAAGGAAGGGAAGGCTCCCCACCGGAACCTCCGCTCAGCAGGCCGAATTGAGAGCACTGGCCAAAGCCTTCAGGGTAGCCGAGGGACAAACAGCTAATATATACACGGATTCCAGGAACACTTTGGGGGTGGCACATGATTTCGGCCAGTTATGGCGGAAGAGAGGATTCCTGACTGCAGCAGGATCCCCAATATGGAATGGGGCGGAAGTCCGTGACCTACTTGAAGCATTACTGCTGCCAGAGGAGGAATCTATCCTGGAATGCAAGGCCCATACGAAGGAGATACAGATGAGACTAAAGGGAACACACGAGCTGACCAGGCAGCTAAGGAAGCCGCCTTAATGGAACCAGAGAAGCGGACCCTTGTATGTCAACTGGGGACGCTGACACAGGATCTGGCAAAAATGCAGGAGGAATGTCTCCGGACGGAAAAATGGGAATGGATAAGTGAAGGGATAAAGCTATAGGCGGATGGAATGTGGAGGCAGCCTGAGACAGGAAAACCAGTGGAACCACAAGCGCTAATGCCCTTTTTGGCCCAACAAATACACTCCTAGGGGCACTTATCCCCCCAACAAATGACGGCTCGATTCCAGAAGAGCTGGTGGGGCCGGGGTTTTAGGAAACACGCTCAAGCCACGGTGGACAGGTATGTCACTTGCCAGAAAAATAACCCCAGGCCCTCCACTACAATGTCCCTTCTCCGACCTCCGGCCCCGGCAGGGCCTTTCTGAGATTTACAAGTAGATTACATCTCATTGCCCCCATGTCAGGGGTATACGCACGTCTCAGTGATTGTGGATCGGTTCTCTCGGTGGGTGGAAGCCGTACCCACCCGAAGGAGCACCGCCACGCACACGGCTAAGGTGCTGTGTAAAGACTATATACCTAGATGGGGAGTCCCCGCAAGTATTGACTCTGATCAGGGGACCCATTTTACTGGAGCCGTGTGCCGAGAGGTGGGCAGATTGCTCAGCATCACACGGAGTCTACATCGCCCTCATCACCCACAGTCGTCAGGCCAAGTGGAGCGTATGAAATAACTTTGAAACAACGACTGGTCAAGTAACACCAAGAGGGGATCCCGTGGCCTCAAGCACTCCCAATGTTCTTGTGTAGTATCAGGGCCACCCCAAACCGAACCACGGGCTTAAGCCCTTTTGAGGTGATCACCGGGAGACCAATGTCTCTCCCGGGGACCATCAATCTGCGAAAAGCAGACTGTCACCTGATGAGTGACACATTGTTGGAATATTGCCAGAATTTAACAAATGCTATCAGTTCTGCTCCCAACAGGTCAAAGCAGCTTGGGGGGAACCTCTGGAGGGAGAACACGATATCGTCCCAGGAGTTTGGGTATACGTAAAGAAAATACACAAAGAACCGCTGGGAGCCAAGTGGGAAGGACCGTACCAAGTGTTACTGACGACCCGATTGGTGGTTCAACTCCAAGGGAAGAAGTCATGGATCCATGCCTCGCACGTTAAACGGGCACCCTTGTCGGAAACAGACTAAAAGCACTGAACTTTTGAACTCAACAAAATGTTTGGACTGATTGTACTCGTGGGTCTGACCCTACTTCTGTGTAACATGGAGCTACATGTAAATACTTTTATGTACATGGCATATAGCTATTCTAAGCAAGCCAACATCTCCAGTTGTAGAAACATAGAAAACATAGAAAATAGGTGCAGGAGTAGGCCATTCGGCCCTTCGAGCCTGCATCGCCATTCAATGAGTTCATGGCTGAACATGCAACTTCAGTACCCCATTCCTGCTTTCTCACCATACCCCTTGATCCCCCTAGTAGTAAGGACTTCATCTAACTCCTTTTTGAATATATTTAGTGAATTGGCCTCAACAACTTTCTTGGGTAGAGAATTCCACAGGTTCACCACTCTCTGGGTGAAGAAATTCCTCCTCATCTCGTTCCTAAATGGCTTACCCCTTATCCTTAGACTGTGTCCCCTGGTTCTGGACTTCCCCAACATCGGGAACATTCTTCCTGCATCTAACCTGTCTAACCCCGTCAGAATTTTAAACGTTTCTATGAGGTCCCCTCTCATTCTTCTGAACTCCAGTGAATACAAGCCCAGTTGATCCAGTCTTTCTTGATAGGTCAGTCCCGCCATCCTGGGAATCAGTCTGGTGAACCTTCGCTGCACTCCCTCAATAGCAAGAATGTCCTTCCTCAGGTTAGGAGACCAAAACTGTACACAATACTCCAGGTGTGGCCTCACCAAGGCCCTGTACAACTGTAGCAACACCTCCCTGCCCCTGTACTCAAATCTCCTCGCTATGAAGGCCAACATGCCATTTGCTTTCTTAACTGCCTGCTGTACCTGCATGCCAACCTTCAATGACTGATGTACCATGACACCCAGGTCTCTTTGCACCTCCCTTTTTCCTAATCTGTCACCATTCAGATAATAGTCTGTCTCTCTGTTTTTACCACCAAAGTGGATAACCTCACATTTATCCACATTATACTTCATCTGCCATGCATTTGCCCACTCACCTAACTATCCAAGTCGCTCTGCAGCCTCATAGCATCCTCCTCGCAGCTCACACTGCCACCGAACTTAGTGTCATCCGCAAATTTGGAGATACTACATTTAATCCCCTCGTCTAAATCATTAATGTACAGTGTTAACAGCTGGGGCCCCAGCACAGAACCTTGCGGTCCCCCACTAGTCACTGCCTGCCATTCTGAAAAGTCCCCATTTACTCCTACACTTTGCTTCCTATCTGACAACCAGTTCTCAATCCATGTCAGCACACTACCCCCAATCCCATGTGCTTTAACTTTGCACATTAATCTCTTGTGTGGGACCTTGTCGAAAGCCTTCTGAAAGTCCAAATATACCACATCAACTGGTTCTCCCTTGTCCACTCCACTGGAAACATCCTCAAAAAATTCCAGGTTTGTCAAGCATGATTTCCCTTTCACAAATCCATGCTGACTTGGACCTATCATATCACCTCTTTCCAAATGCACTGCTATGACATCCTTAATAATTGATTCAATCATTTTACCCACTATCGATGTCAGACTGACCGGTCTATAATTCCCTGTTTTCTCTCTCCCTCCTTTTTTAAAAAGTGGGGTTATATTGGCTACCCTCCACTCCATAGGAACTGATCCAGAGTCAATGGAATGTTGGAAAATGACTGTCAATGCATCTGCTATTTCCAAGGCCACCTCCTTAAGTATTCTGGGATGCAGTCCATCAGGCCCTGGGGATTTATCGGCCTTCAATCCCATCAATTTCCCCAACACAATTTCCCGACTAATAAGGATTTCCCTCAGTTCCTCCTCCTTACCACACCCTCCGACTCCTTTTATATCCGGAAGGTTGTTTTTGTCCTGCTCAGTGAATACCGAACCAAAGTACTTGTTCAATTGGTCCACCATTTCTTTGTTCCCCGTTATGACTTCCCCTGATTCTGACCGCAGGGGACCTACGTTTGTCTTTACTAACCTTTTTCTCTTTACATATCTATAGAAACTTTTGCAATCCGTCTTAATGTTCCCTGCAAGCTTCTTCTCGTACTCCATTTTCCCTGCTCGAATCAAACCCTTTGTCCTCCTCTGCTGAGTTCTAAATTTCTCCCAGTCCCCGGGTTCGCTGCTATTTCTGGACAATTTGTATGCCACTTCCTTGGCTTTAATACTGTCCCTGATTTCCCTTGATAGCCATGGTTGAGCCACCTTCCCTTTTTTATTTTTACGCCAGACAGGAATGTACAATTGTTGTAGTTCATCCATGCGGTCTCTAAATGTCTGCCATTGCCCATCCACAGTCAACCCCTTCAGTATCCTTCGCCAATCTATCCTAGCCAATTCACGCCTCATACCTTCAAAGTTACCCTTCTTTAAGTTCTGGACCATGGTCTCTGAATTAACTGTTTCATTCTCCATCCTAATGCAGAATTCCACCATATTATGGTCACTCTTCCCCAAGGGGCCTCGCACAACGAGATTGCTAATTAATCCTCTCTCATTACACAACAACCAGTCTAAGATGGCCTCCCCCCTAGTTGGTTCCTCGACATATTGGTCTAAAAAACCATCCCTTATGCACTCCAGGAAATCCTCCTCCACCGTATTGGTTCCAGTTTGGTTAGCCCAATCTATGTGCATATTAAAGTCACCCATTATAACTGCTGCACCTTTATTGCACGCACCCCTAATTTCATGTTTGATGCCCTCCCCAACATCACTACTACTGTTTGGAGGTCTGTACACAACTCCCACTAACGTTTTTTGCCCTTTGGTGTTCTGCAGCTCTACTCATAAAGATTCCACATCATCCAAGCTAATGTCTTTCCGAACTATTGCCTTAATTTGCTCCTTAACCAGCAATGCTACCCCACCTCCTTTTCCTTTTATTCTATCTTTCCTGAATGTTGAGTACCCCTGGATGTTGAGTTCCCAGCCCTGATCATCCTGGAGCCACGTCTCCGTAATCCCAATCACATCATATTTGTTAACATCTATTTGCACAGTTAATTCATTCACCTTATTGCGGATATTCCTTGCATTAAGACACAAAGCCTTCAGGCTTGTTTTTTTAACATCCTTTGTCCTTTTAGAATTTTGCTGTACAATGGCCTTTTTTGTTCTTTGCCTTGGGTTTCTCTGCCCTCCACTTTTCCTCATCTCCTTTCTGTCTTTTGCTTTTGCCTCTTTTTTGTTTCCCTCTGTCTCCCTGCATTGGTTCCCATCCCCCTGCCATATTAGTTTAATTCCTCCCCAACAGCACTAGCAAACACTCCCCCGAGGACATTGGTTCCGGTCCTGCCCAGGTGCAGACCGTCCGGTTTGTACTGGTCCCACCTCCCCCAGAACCAGTTCCAATGCCCCAGGAATTTGAATCCCTCCCTGCTGCACCACTGCTCAAGCCACGTATTCATCTGTGCTATCCTGCGATTCCTACTCTGACTCTCACGTGGCACTGGTAGCAATCCCGAGATTACTACTTTTGAGGTCCTACTTTTTAATTTAGCTCCTAGCTCCTTAAATTCGTTTCGTAGGACCTCATCCCTTTTTTTACCTATGTCGTTGGTACCAATGTGCACCACGACAACTGGCTGATCTCCCTCCATTTTTAGAATGTCCTGCACCTGCTCCGAGACATCCTTGACCCTTGCACCAGGGAGGCAACATACCATCCTGGAGTCTCGGTTGCGGCCGCAGAAACGCATTTCTTTTCTCCTTACAATTGAATCCCCTATCACTATCGCTCTCCCACTCTTTTTCCTGCCCTCCCGTGCAACAGAGCCAGCCACGGTGCCATGAACTTGGCTGCTGCTGCCCTCCCCTGATGAGTCATCCCCCTCAGGTATGTGCGCAGGTACCTACCCATTCAAAGGGAGGAATTCCTTTGAGACCGTTCCCCCTCAATGAATTGGAGATGGCGGAATGGTTTTTTAGCCAGAACCGTATGAACAGGAACAGGGCCAATAGTTTGTGGAAGATGTAAAATTACCAAAGGCCGAATGGCGTTCGGCGGGTTATGGGTTAAACACCTTTTTGGAGTGGTATGAGCCCAGTTATAACCAGACCCTAAAGCCCCCGTTCTTGGTCCTCACTAACACCTCAGGGTAGGAAGACCACAAGGGTCGGTATGTCTGATTAAAAACCAAACCGGAGAGCAGGGAATGGGGAATAGTACGTGTGGGCAAAACGTGAATGTGACGAAATAAAGCATGCAGAGCTTCCTGCATTTCCCGAATAAGACCACCCCGGGCCAGAACTTTACACAAGGAGGTGGCCGATATTCCCCACACAACAGTACCTACTTTATTTGCGGCCACAGGGCATATTCCTGGCTGCCACAGAACTGGACAGGATCTTGTTACTTGGGTTATGTGATACCCTACATTCACCACTCCACTTCCGTTCCAGGGTTGTTTTCTCCACAAAGGAGTAAATGGGCGATTATGGAGACTTAAAGGTTCTTCGCCATTCTGGTTCCTTGGTGTAGAACTGGTAAATTAGCCCATTAACATGGCATCCGTCCTGGAAAAGGTGGCTAATGAAACCGCGGGAGCGCTACTTAAAATAAACGGCGAAATGTTGGCCATTCGCACAGTGGCCTTACAAAACCGAATGGCCTTAGACTTTATCCTGGCGGAGAGGAGGGGGGAGGGACATGTGCCTTGATCGGCACCGAATGTTGCACGTATATCCCGGATAGTTCCGAGGATATCACCAACCTAGCAGACCACATCAAAAAGGAGATAGAACAGCTGAAACAACCCCCAGCTACCACACTGTGGGGCTGGGCCACAGGATGGCTAGGCTCCGTGGGCAGCTCATTGGTACAAGGAATTATATTTGTATTTGCTGTAATAGTAGCATTGTACTGTTCGTTTGCTTTGATTAGATGTTTGGCTATGCGTATGATGACAACGACTAACCCCGGAATAAGGAATGTGGCAGGGAGTTTTCGCCATCCACTTCTGCACCTTAAGAAGAGGATATATATATATATATAATCGGGGCGTTATGATTCCGGCTAAGGAGGGAATCAAAGGGGGGATTGTGGGACCTGATCAACTGGGACCTGATTCATTGGTTAACTGATTAACGAATTTTTAGAATTATAGAGTAGCTGTGTGCTGTGTACGTGCTCACTAACAATGGAAAAGGTTGCAGCGTGGTTGGGGCCAAAGCACAGTCACAGGGTTAAGCGCTGTTCCGACCAGATAACAGGAACATGCCGCGAAGCAGTGAACAGCAGGAGGAAGGGGCATGATGTGGTAATCACACCATGACCAAGGCGATTGCTATCTGCAAAGGGCAGCTGGGTCATGACCAGCGGCCAGTCCGGAGTCGACAAACTGACCCCAGTAACAGCAGGGAGTCCAATCAGGGAATAGCCGTGTAAAGACCCTTGGGACACCCCCCCATTCACGACTATTAAAGCTTTAACAAGCGGTAGTGCGCACTTTATTCTTCATAACTGCAAGATGTAACGGAGCCAATAAAGTTTGCCTGGATACTACCACAGGACTCGAGTCTCGTTAACTGCTAAGAGTAAGAGACCCTACAGGGTTCTAGGGTGACAAGGTGAGTCCAGCGCTACACACAGCATATGTACGACAAAAGCACCACCGCTCTCAAAATCATCACAGACATCACATTTCATGACCATCAACATATTTGCATTGCAATGATTTTCATTAGGCCAGCATTATTTCTAGGACAATTTTAGAAATCATCGATCATATATGATTGTTCAGATATGAGTGGGTGTGGCATCTATAGACGTTACATTACGCAATGGTGTAAGCTTTACTCGCGTGGCATCACTTCAGGGTTTGCAGATGTGTCCGTGGCTGTCCGGGGGTGCTTCCCCACGAGTGTGAGCACTCGCTCCTCCATCTCAGTGATGTCGCTGGGGACTGGTGGCCCCCCACCCGTTCACCTCTGCACGGACCTCATCGTCGATAGCTCCTTCTGTAAAAGATGACAGGACGACTTGGCATGAGATCATTGCGTGAGATCATTGCGTGAGATCATTGCTAGGTACTGTCACAGAGACTGATAAACACATAACCGACAGTTGTAATCATGATTATTATAATAATTATCATTCCTCACCTAAAGACGTACACCGTGACCACAGGCTTTGAGTAAAACATTCCCGGTAAAAGTGAAAGAATCATATCTGCTGATAGTCACTCATGACTGTTACAAATCAAATTATATAAATACATAAGTACATGTAAATAAATGTAATACTTACTCTTGCGGATCCCACAAGGTTGTTCCATCGTTTGCGGCATTGTTTGCCCTCACGCACCTCGTTGGTCACCGACGAGACCATCTCTGCTATCTCGGTCCATATCCTCTGGTAGGCCTTTGGGGTGGGCTTCCCACGCCCTCCCTGTGTCACATCACTCCAGCGTAACTCGACCTCCTGCATTTGCCTCGTCCGAGAACCTCCTGTCACTTTTGCGGCCTCCAATGTGCAATGTCCCACCTCACTGCTCTCTCCAGCGTCAGTCTCCACAGCGTGCTGTGATTCCTCCTCCTCTCTCTCCCTTATAGGCCAAATTCGGGCAAATATGCGGCTGGTAACAGCTAATTTTTGTTTCCCTACTTGCTGTAAAGCTCTAAAGTCTCCCTCCTTCCTCCCAAAGCAGCCACACCACACCCACACACGCCTTCAGTCCTTCTGAGCTCCCTCTCTCTCTGTCTCCTCTTCTGCGCATGTCATGGTTGACCCTTGACCTCCTGAATTGCGGGAATCGAGCGTTGCCATGCCGCTGCTAAGGACGGCGACACTTTACGACAGACGGTCAGCAAGATTTAATGCTACCGCCCATTTCATCTTGCTCGCGCTAACGCCCAATTTGAAAAATGGAGACAAGGTGGTTTGAGAATGGACGAGAAGCCGGCGATCTGAAACCCATATTTACCGCCCACGCTGGAAATAACGCCCATTTTTGGGCGATGTGCACAAAAGTGGAAAATCTAGCCCCATAAAACCCCAGCCAGTTGGGTTCAGGGGATCCACGGTGAGGCAGGTGCTTGTGAGCCTGGTGGATGAACTGGTAATGTGTGGTATGATTGTTAAACCTTTGCTAATAAACCAACGAGTTCTTAATAGCAATATGTTGTTACGAATTGTTAAGCAAGGAACCCATGAAGCAAATACATTACAACAGGGGAATGTCTATTGATGTAGTTTATATGGACTCGCAGAAGGCCTTCGATTGGTAATGTAAACGGAAGCATCAAATGACAAAGAGACATTGATAGATTAATTGAGCCGTTGAAACTGTAGCAGGTGGATTTCAACGCAGGTCAAGTATGAGGTCATCCATTTTGGACCAAGGACGGATCCGAGTATTACTTAAAGGGTGAAAAGAAAGGAACAGTGGAGGTCCAAAGAGATTTAGGAGTCCTTGTACACAGATCACTAAAATGTAATAGTCAGGCACAAAAAATAGTCTAAAAGGCGAATGGAATGTTAGGCTTTGTAACTAGAGGGCTAGGATATAAAAGGAGGAAGTTTTGCTACAGCCATACACAGCCCTGGTTAGACCACATTTGGAGTACCGCACCCGAGAAAGGATCATCATCAAAGGCAGTCCCTCAGCATCGAGGAAGACTTGCTTCCACTCCTAAAGTGAGTCCTTCGGTGGCTGATCAGTCCAATACGAGAGCCACAGACCCTGTCACAGGTGGGACAGACATTCATCGGGGGAAGGGGGGTGTGGGACTGATTTGCCACACGCTCTTTCTGCTGCCTGCGCCTGACCTCTTCATGCTCTTGGCGTTGAGATTCGAAGAGCTCAGCACCCTCCCGGATACACTTTCTCCACCTCGGGCGGTCTTCAGCCAGGGTCTCCCGGGTGTCAGTGGTGATGTCGCACTTTACCAGGGAGGCTTTGATGGTGTACTTGTAACATTTCCGCTGCCCACCTTTGGCTCGTTTGCCGTGAAGGAGCTCCGCATAGAGCACTTGCTTAGGGAGTCTCGTGTCTGGCATGCGAACTATGTGGCCTGCCCAGCGAAGCTGATCAAGTGTGGTCAGTGCTTCCATGTTGGGGATGTTGGCCTGGATGAGGAACTCCCTCCCACAAAAAACATTAAATGCTAGTAGCTCAATTAATAATTTTAAATCTGAGAATGGTAGATTTTTGCTAGACAAGTGTATGCAAGAATATGGAACCAAGGCAGGTTGATGGAGTTGAGATACAGATCAGCGGTGATTTCATTGAATGGCAGAACAGCCTCGAGGGGCGGAATGGCCTACTCCTATTCCTATGTTCCGGGGATAACTTCTATGTTCCCACATCATCATGTGTAAAGAAGTGCTTCCTGACATCGCCCTTGAATAGCCCAGCACTAATTTTCAGGTTATATCCCATTGTCCTAGACTCCTCACCAGAGGAAATAGTTTATCTACTTGATCAAATCCTTCAATCATCGTAAGAACCTCAATTAGATTACCCCTTAATATTTTATACTCAAGGGAATACAAGCCAAATTTATGCAACCTGGCCTCATGATTTAACCCTTTTAGCTCCAGTATCATTCTGGTAAATCTGCATCACATGCCCTCCAAGGCCAATTTCTCCTTTCTGAGGTGCGGTACCCAGAATACTCCAGATGCTGTCTACTCAGAGCGTTATACAACAGAGGCATGGACGATGTACAGAAGACACCTCAAGTTGCTGAAGATATATCACCAACGATGTCTCCGCAAGATCCTACAAATCCCCTGGGAGGACAGACGCACCAACATTAGTGTCCTCGTCCAGGCTAACATCCCCAGCATTGAAGCACTGACCACACTTGATCAGCTTCACTGGACAGCCACATAGTTTGCATGCCAGACACGAGACTCCCAAAGCAAGTGCTCTATGCGGAGCTCCTTCACGGCAAATGAGCCAAAGGTGGACAGTGGAAACGTTACAAGGACACCCTCAAAGCCTCCCTGATAAAGTGCAACATCCCCATTGACACCTGGGAGTCCCTGGCCAAAGACCGCCCTAAGTGGAGGAAGTGCATCTGGGAACACTTCGAGTCTCAACGCCGAGAGCATGCAGAAATCAAGCGCAGGCAGCGGAAAGAGCGTGTGGCAAATTAGTCCCACCCACCTCTTCCCTCAATGACTATCTGTCCCACCTGTGACAGAGACTGTGGCTCTCATATTGGACTGTTCAGCCACCAAAGAACTTACTTCAGGAGTGAAAACAAGTCTTCCTCGATTCCGAGGGACTGCCTATGATAATGATGAACTTCTAACCCTTTGTATTCCTCTGTGTATAGTTAATCAGACCTGCACATATCGTGTACAGTGTAATATCTTCCTTATGACATCACAACACACAGACTTCACAAGATGGCTCTTAACACAGGAACTTATCAGGTGACCTGTCACCCGATGCCTTTATTGTATTTACAGCAATGGCTGCATTGCCACAGTTGTCCACTCGATGGAGCTATATAGTCAAAGGAAAGTACCATACCTGTCGGGATCTCTGTCTGGCCCCGATTTCCCTTTCTGCTCGGTTGGCCTTACATGAAGGCGACACTCGCTTCTCTGCGCAGGCCTCTGGTTAAAGTAGCAGTCAGGCCCCAATGTCATCATGAAAGCCCGATCTGCATATTTAAAAGGAGACTTCTCCACTTTTTGACAGGTGTCCTTGTTAACTGTTCAGAAGCACGGGTTTAAGTCCTGTCCTGTGAGATTGGTGGGGGATGTCGGTATTTTAACTGCTTCCCACGCAGCATCCAGTCGGTTTCTGCCACGCGGGGTTAAGAACACCCCTCTGGATGTTGCCTAGTATGAGGAAATATAAATCCAAAGAATGACTGAAAATGTAGGGTTGTTTTCATAGAATCATAGAAATTTACAGCACAGAAGGAGGCCATTTCGGCCCGTCATATCCGCGCCGGCCGACCAAGAGCTATCCAGCCTAATCCTACTTTCCAGCTCTTGGTCCATAACCCTGCAGGTTACGGCACTTCAGGTGCACATCCAAGTATCTTTTAATTGTGGTGAGGGTTTCTGCCTCTACCACCCTTTCAGGCAATGAGTTCCAGAACCCCACCACCCTCTGGGTGAAGAAATTTCTCCTCATATCTCCTCTAAACCTCCCCCCAAATACTTTAAATCTATGTCCCCTGGTTGTTGACCCCTCTGCCAAGGGAAACAGGTCCTTCCTATTCACTCTATCCAGGCCTCTCATAATGTTTTTACACCTCAATCAGGTCTCCCCTCAGCCTCCTCTGTTCCAAAGAAAACAGACCCAGCATCTCCAATCTTTCCTCATAGCCAAAATTCTCCAGTCCAGGCAACATTCTTGTAAATTTCCTCTGCACCCTTTCCAGTGCAATCACATCGTTCCTGTAATGTGGTGACCAGAACCGCACACAGTACTCCAACTGCGGCCTAAGCAGTGGTTTATACAGTTCAAGCATAACCTCCTTGCTCTTGTATTCCATGCCTCGACTACTAAAGGCAAGTATTACATATGCCTTCTTAACCACCTTATCTACCTGGCCTGCTACCTTCAGGGATATGTGGACCTGCATTTCAAGGCCCCTTTCTCCTCTTCATTTTTCAGTGTCCTACCATTTAATGGGGGCGAAATAGGTCGTCTGCCCATTTCTCGGCGGTATGCCGGTGGTATGACGTTTCTTACCGCCGGGTACCGCTGGGACAGAGGGTGTACGATTTTCGTCACTGTTTTCTCGTCGGCATGCTGAGCGGTGTGCAGCCAGCGGAGCGGAGTGCAGTCGGTGGTGTGCGGGTGGTGAGTCCTTTCCACTTGGGAATCTCCGGCTCCCGAGTTGTGCGCACGCGAATGTTGCTGCGAAGCTCCGCCTCCCGAGAGGCACCGATGAGAATCCAGAGACTGCCGGCCTGAGAGCGATGTGCAGGTATGTGGGGGGGGGTGGGGCGGTGATCGCCGATGTGGGGGGAGATCGCTACTTGGGGGGGTGGTGGGGGAACCTATCACTGTTGGGGGGGGGGAGCCGGGGGAAGAGACTGGGAGATGGGAGAGTCCAGGGGGGCAGGGGGGGGTGAGAGATTAAAAAAATGTACAGGTAAAGATGCTTAACGCTGACTGAAGATCGACTTAAAACCATCTTTTCCAGGGCGGTCTGCAGGGTCGGTGGTATGTCGGTGGTAAGTCATCAATTTGGCAATTTTGGGTGGTATGTCGGTGGTGTGCATGGTGGACGGTTTGCATACTGCCCGGCAGTATGTCGTTGATGAATTTTCCGCCGGGCGGTATGTCGGCGGTCCGCGGGCGATATGTCCACCAATTTCGGGCCATTAATGTGTATTTCCTTGCTTTGATAGCCCTCCCTAAATGCATTACCTCGTGCTTATCCGGATTGAATTCCATTGCAACTGCTCCGCCCACCTGACCAGTACGTTGATATCTTCCTGCAGTCCGCAGCTTTCTTCTTCATTGTCAACCACACAGCCTATTTTAGTGTCATCTGCAAACTTTTTAATCATACCCCCAACATTCAAGTCCAAGTCATTGATATATACCACAAAAAGCAAGGGACCCAGCACTGATCCCAGCGGAACCCTAATAGAAACAGCCTTCCAGTCACAAAAACACCCATCAGTCATTATCCTTTGCTTCCTGCCTTTGAGACAATTTTGGATCCAACTTGCCACTTTGCCCTGGATCCCATGGGATTTTACTTTTGTGACCAGTCTGCCATGTGAGACCTTATCAAAAGCTTTGCTAAAATCTATATACACTACATCATATGCACTGCCCTCATCGACCCTCCTCGTTACCTCCTCGAAAAGTTCAATCGAGTTAGTCAGACACGACCTTCCCTTAACAAATCCATGCTGACTGTCCTTGATTAATCCATGTATTTCTAAATGAAGATTTATCCTGTCCCTCAGGACTTTTTCCAATAATTTCCCACAACTGAGGTTAGGCTGATTGGCCTGTAATTACTCGGTCTATCCCTTTCTCCCTTTTTAAACAACGGTATCAGCCCTCCAGTGCTCTGACACCACACCTGTAGCCAGAGAGGATTGGAAAATGATGGTCAGAGCCTCTGCTATTTCCTCTTTTGCTTCTCTTAACAGCCTGGGATACATTTCATCCGGGCCTGGGGATTTATCCACTTTCAAAGCTGCTAAGCCCCTTAATACTTCCTCTCCCACTATCTTTATCTCGTCGAATATTTCACACTCCTCTTCCCTCATTGCAAAGTCTGCATGTTCCCTCTCTTTTGTGAAAACAGATGAAAAGTATTCAGTAAGAATCCTACCCACATCTTCTGCCTCCACACACAGATTTCCTTTGTGTTCTCTAATAGGCCCCACTCTTTCTCTCGCTATCCTCTTGCTCTTAATGTATTTCATTTGAACATAGGAAATTATAGGATATAAAAACATACAATGCTGGAAACACTCAGCAAGTCAGGCAGCATCTGTGGAGGGAGAAACAGAGTTAATGTTTCAGGTCGATGACCTTTCGTCAGAACATCCAGTTACACAAATGCTGCCTGACCTGTTGAGTGTTTCTAGCATTTTCTGTTTTTATTTCAGAATCCAGCATCTGTAGTATTCTGCTTTTATGTAGGAAATTATAGGATGATTTCATGGAGGTGTTATAAAATGATGAAGGGATGGGACAGAGCAGATAGAAACTGACGTCTCCCGTACATAAGAGATTAGGATAGGAAGTAGGGGACATTTTTTTTACACAGAGAGTTGTAAGGTTGTTGATTGTACTACCAGAGTTATTGATTAAAGGAGAGACCATGTCAACGTTTAAGAATAAGTTAGGTAGGTGGTTGAAGGGAATTGGGAGAAAGGAATATAGGAACAGAGCATGCACATGGGATTTGAACCATTGTTCTTGTGCAGGATAAACACTGGTACAGACTGGTTGGGCTGAATGGCCTGTTTCCATACTGTCATTTGTAAATCATGACTATCTTCTGGAAAAGAGGGGAGAATACTGCAGACGTGATAAAGGGTATGTGATCCAGCTCCATAGATTGTTCTTGCTTAAGGGCTTTTCAAGATAGCAGACAGAAGTAAGATGGACAGAAAATCTCAGCAGGTCAGGCAGCATCTGTGGAGAGAGAAACAGAGTTAACGTTTCAGGTCGATGACCCTTCGTCAGATTTGGCAATAATTCGAGATGTAACATATTCTTAAGGAAGTGCTGGGGCCCTGAAAGGGGGAGGGGGAGTGGGGGAGGGGAGGAAAGAACAAAAGAGAAGGTCTGTGATAGGGTGGAAGGCAGGAGAGATTTGAGAGACAAAGGGGATGATGGGCCGAATTGAAAGGGTAATGGGACAAGTTAGCAAAGAAAAAAATGAGTCTAGATAGAGTGTGAATGCTGGAATCATCACCAGTTGCTAGAGAAACAAACTAAAAATAAAACCGGCGGGGGAGGGGGGGAGTTTTTATAAATAAAAGTGAGGAAAGGGAACACAATGTGAGCAGAGGTCATGGTCTGAAATGGTTGAACTCGATGTTGAGTCCAGAAGGCTGTAAAGTGCCTGATCGAAAGATGAGGTGCTGTTCCTCGAGTTTGCGTTGGGCTTCATTGGAACAGTGTAGGCGGCCGAGGACAGAGAGGTCAAACCGGAGGCACTAGTGTGGACCTTCCCTTTTGTTCTTCCCCCCCACCCCACAACTCGCCCCCCCCCCGCCCCCCTCCCCCTTTCAGGGCCCCAGAACTTCCTTAAGAATCTGTTACATTTCAAACTATTGCCAGTTCTGACGAAGCGACATCTACCTAAAACGTTACCCTGGTTTCACTCTCCACAGATGCTGCCTGACCTGCTGAGTATTTTCAGCATTTTCTGTTTTTATTTCAGGTTCCTGCATCTGCAGTATTTTGCTTTTGTAGGAGTAAGATGGAACTCACTGACCTACAGAGTGTTCTCCTGGGCAATCTCATGAGCCGGTTAAATTTTAATTGAAAATATTATTTAAAGTGAAGGTACAAACAAAATTGAAAGAGTTCTCACCCAATATTAATGTGTTGTAGACCAGTATCTTCTTTATCTGAGCTAAGTGCTTCTGAGTCAAATTTTACTCTGCTTCTATTGTAATATGACATTCAATGTTCTTCCCCAAACTATCAACTAAAATTATTCAACAGGTTAGCAAACCTACTCCCACATACTCAGAAATATTTCAACATCATCAACTATTTAGTTCAAGGAGCCATTTCTCATCTGGCGTGCTGTGGCTTTTGGTTTCGCATATCAAAGCTTAAAATGTTTATTACATTTCATTTTCCTTCTTAAGCTCCAGCGGGGCTGCAAAACTTGCCCCAGTGGCGAATATAGATGGTCTTCCTCTCAGCCGGTCCCAGTGTCATTTAGAGACAGGCAACGGCAGCTCAACGTGACAACCCTGCCAACCTTCAAAGTCTTGCTCAGCCACACTCGATCATAGGTGGTAATGTGTCACAATAGGCTTTCCACCCATCTCTGATGTAGGATGTAGGAATATAGGAGCTGGAGTAGACCGTTCAGCCCCTCGAGCCTGTTCCGCCATCGAAGTCAATCATGGCTAATCTGTTTACCCGCCTTAGCTCCACATCCCGTAATACCCTTACCCAACAACGATTGATCAGTGTTGGTCTTGAAAGCTCCAATTGTCCCAGCATCCACAGCCTTGTGGGGGAGAGAGAGCAAGATTTCTACTGCTCTTTGATGAAGCTGTTTCCTCTTTCGGTAAATCAGAGGGATTAATAAATCAATATTTGACACATCAAGTTTAGGATTTATCTCTCGATTCCCACTGGTTTAATGGGTGAGAGCAGAATTTTTTGGGTGTGGAACTGCTATGTCAGATCCCAACCCATTTTAAAGTGTATGATGTGACTTTCGCTGGATGGAAATAGAAAATCGGTTGGTGATGAGTGTATCACATCATTTTGGCATCCCCAGACATTACTTACACCTGAACGCAACAGCCATGCCACCTTGCTGGGTAAATGGCCACCGCAGTCAGTGAAATCTACTGCAGGGACAGTCAACCAATGCTTCTTCAATGGCAGCTTTTTATCAGAGACGCCACCATATTTTAATTCTGGGAGGAGGCCTGGGTCCTCGGAGCTGATGCACATATCCCGTACCTGCAGCAACACCCATTTCCCGACCCCAGCTGCCAAAGGCAAGATTCAATCGGGCAGATACGGAGAAACTATATCCTCTGGTGGGGGACTGCAGAAGAAGAGGACATTATCTTAAAATGAGAGCGAGGCAATTCAGGAGTGAAATCAGGAAGCACTTTTCAACACAAAGGGTGGTGGAAATCAGGAACTCATTCCCACAAAAGGCTGTGGATGCTGACATTTTCAAGACTGAGGTCGATAGAGTTTTTGTTGGGTAAGGGTATCCAGGGATATGGAACCAAGGCGGGTAAATGGAGTTGAGATACAGATCAGCCACAATCTCATTGAATGGCAGAACAGGCTCAAAGGGCTGAACAGCCTACTCCTGTTCCTATGTTCATAACATCTGCACTTTGATATCGACTGTTGGGGAAAGAGGGAACAATCAAAGAGCAGGATATCGAGGCATTTGAAAATGGGGAGTGAGGTAGCAAGCTGGAGGGAGTTGCGGAGGAAAGGGGTATTGCGACTGAAGGAATGGCCATCAATGGTGAAACAGAGGAACAATGGATAAGGAGTAGCTTAGCATCAGAGGAGCGGAGGGTCGGTGTGATCTCATTGAATCATGCAAGATTCTCAGGGGGATTGACAGGGTAGATAAGAACATAAGAACAGAAGAAATAGGAGCAGGAAATGGCCA
The DNA here is from genome assembly GCF_044704955.1 of Pristiophorus japonicus. Taxonomy (NCBI): domain Eukaryota; kingdom Metazoa; phylum Chordata; class Chondrichthyes; family Pristiophoridae; genus Pristiophorus; species Pristiophorus japonicus. The sequence goes on from NC_091987.1 coordinate 4,627,340, forward strand.
TACGGCCCCTTGAGCATACTCCGCCATTTAATAAGATCATGGCTGATCTGATCATGGACTCAACTCCACTGCCCCGCCCGCTCCCCATAACCCCTTATCCTCTTATTGTTTAAGAAACTGTCTATTTCTGTCTTAAATTTATTCAATGTCCCAGCTTCCACAGCTCTCTGAGGCAACGAATTCCACAGATTAACAATCCTCTGAGAGAAGAAATTTCTCCTCATCTCTGTTTTAAATGAGCAGCCCCTTATTCTAAGGTCATGCCCTCTAGTTCTAGTCTCCCCCATCAGTGGAAACATCCTCTCTGCATCCACCTTGTCAAGCGCCCTCATAATCTTATACGTTTCAATAAGATCACCTCTCATTCTTCTGAATCCCAATGAGTAGAGGCCCAACCTATTCAAACTTTCCTCATAAGTCAAATCCCTCATCTCTGGAATCAGCCGAGTGAGCTTCTCTGAACTGCCTCCAAAGCAAGCATATCCTTTCGTAAAATGGAAAACAAAACTGCACGCAGTATTCGAGGTGTGGCCTCACCAACACCTTATATAGCTGTAGCAAGACTTCCCTGCTTTTATACCCCAACCCCTTTGTAATAAGAACATAAGAATTAGGAACAGGAGTAGGCCATCTAGCCCCTCGAACTTGCTCCGCCATACAAAAAAATCATGGCTGATCTGGCTGTGGACTCAGCTCCACTTACCCGCCCGCTCCCCGTAACCCTTAATTCCCTTATTAGTTAAAAATCTATCTATCTGTGATTTGAATACATTCAATGAGCTTGCCTCAACTGCTTCCTTGGGCAGAGAATTCCACAGATTCACGACCCTCTGGGAGAAGAAATTCCTTCTCAACTCCGTTTTAAATTGGCTCCCCCGTATTTTGAGGCTGTGCCCCCTAGTTCTAGTCTCCCCAACCAGTGGAAACAACCTCTCTGCCTCTATCTTGTCTATCCCTTTCATTATTTTAAATGTTTCTATAAGATCACCCCTCATCCTTCTGAACTCCAACAAGTAAAGACCCAGTCTACTCAATTTATCATCATAAGGTAACCCCCTCATCTCCGGAATCGTCTCTGTACCCCCTCCAAAGCTAGCATATCCTTCCTTAAGTAAGGTGACCAAAATTGCACGCAGTACTCCAGGTGCGGCCTCACCAATACCCTATACAGTTGCAGCAGGACCTCCCTGCTTTTGTACTCCATCCCTCTCGCAATGAAGGCCAACATTCCATTTGCCTTCCTGATTACCTGCTGCACCTGCAAACTAACTTTTTGGGATTCATGCACAAGGACCCCCAGGTCCCTCTGCACCGCAGCATGTTGTAATTTCTCCCCATTCAAATAATATTCCCTTTTACTGTTTTTTTTCCCAAGGTGGATGACCTCACATTTTCCGACATTGTATTCCATCTGCCAAACCTTAGCCCATTCGCTTAACCTATCTAAATCTCTTTGCAGCCTCTCTGTGTCCTCTACACAGTCCGCTTTCCCACTAATTTTTGTGTCATCTGCAAATTTTGTTACACTACACTCTGTCCCCTCTTCCAGGTCATCTATGTATATTGTAAACAGTTGTGATCCCAGCACCGATCCCTGTGGCACACCACTAACCACCGATTTCCAACCCGAAAAGGACCCATTTATCCCGACTCTCTGTTTTCTGTTAGCCAGCCAATTCTCGATCCATGCTAATACATTTCCTCTGACTCCGTGTACCTTTATCTTCTGCAGTAACCTTTTGTGTGGCACTTTATCAAATGCCTTTTGGAAATCTAAATACACCACATCCATCGGTACACCTCCATCCACCATGCTCGTTATATCCTCAAAGAATTCCAGTAAATGAGTTAAACATGATTTCCCCTTCATGAATCCATGCTGCGTCTGCTTGATTGCACTATTCCTATCTATATGTCCCGCTATTTCTTCCTTAATGATAGCTTCAAGCATTTTCCCCACTACTGATGCTAAACTAACTGGCCTATAGTTACCTGCCTTTTGTCTGCCCCCTTTTTTAAACAGAGGCATTACATTAGCTGCTTTCCAATCCGCTGGTACCTCCCCAGAGTCCAGAGAATTTTGGTAGATTATAACGAATGCATCTGCTATAACTTCCGCCATCTCTTTTAATACTCTGGGATGCATTTCATCGGGACCAGGGGACTTGTCTACCTTGAGTCCCATTAGCCTGTCCAGCACTACCCCACTAGTGATAGTGATTGTCTCAAGGGCCTCCCTTCCCACATTCCCGTGACCAGCAATTTTTGGCATGGTTTTTGTGTCTTCCACAAAATAATTGTTTCAGGTCTCAGCCATTTCAACATTTCCCATTATTAAATCCTTCTTCTCATCTTCTAAGGGACCAACATTTACTTTAGTCACTCTCTTTCGTTTTATATATTGGTAAAAGCTTTTACTATCTGTTTTTATGTTTTGCGCAAGTTTACCTTCGTAATCTATCTTTCCTTTCTTTATTGCTTTCTTCGTCATTCTTTGCTGTCGTTTAAAATTTTCCCAATCTTCTAGTTTCCCACTAACCTTGGCCACCTTATACGCATTGGTTTTTAATTTGATACTCTCCTTTATTTCCTTGGTTATCCACGGCTGGTTATCCCTTCTCTTACTGTTCTTCTTTTCCACTGGAATATATTTTTGTTAAGCACTATGAAAGAGCTCCTTAAAAGTCCTCCACTTTTCCTGAATTGTGCCACCGTTTAGTCTGTGTTCCCAGTCTACTTTAGCCAACTCTGCCCTCATCCCACTGTAGTCCCCTTTGTTTAAGCATAGTACGCTCATTTGAGGCACTACTTCCTCACCCTCAATCTGTATTACAAATTCAACCATACTGTGATCACTCATTCCGAGAGGATCTTTTACTCGGAGATCGTTTATTATTCCTGACTCATTACACAGGACCAGATCTAAGATAGCTTGCTCCCTTGTAGGTTCTGTAACATACTGTTCTAAGAAACAATCCCGTATGCATTCTATGATGGGAGGAAAATCAATGTGTGAGGAGGACACAAAAAATTTGCAAAAGGACATAGACAGGCTAAGTGAGTGGGCAAAAATGTTTTCACTTTGGCAGAAAAAATCAAAGAGCAAGTTATTATTTAAATGGAGAAAGATTGCATTGGCCTTCCTGATCACTTGCTGTACCTGCATACTATCCTTTTGTGTTTCATGCACAAGTACCCCCAGGTCCCGCTGTACTGCAGCACTTTGCAATCTTTCTCCATTTAAATAATAACTTGCTCTTTGATTTTTTTCTGCCAAAGTGAAAAAACTTTTGCCCACTCACTTAGTCTGTCTATGTCCTTTTGCAGATTTTTTGTGTCCTCCTCACACATTGCTTTTCCTCCCATCTTTGTGTCATCAGCAAACTTGGCTACATTACACTCAGTCCCTTCTTCCAAGTCATTTATATAGATTGTAAATAGTTGGGGTACCAGCACTGATCCCTGCGGCACCCCACTAGTTACTGGTTGCCAACCAGAGAATGAACCATTTATCCCGACTCTCTGTTCTCTGTTAGTCAGCCAATCCTCTATCCATGCTAATATATTACCCCCAACCCCGTGAACTTTTATCTTGTGCAGTAACCTTTTATGTGGCACCTTGTCAAATGTTTTCTGGATGTCCAAATACACCACATCCACTGGTTCCCCTTTATCCACCCTGTTCGTCACATCCTCAAAGAACTCCAGCAAATTTGTCAAACATGACTTCCCCTTCATAAATCTATGCTGACTCTGCCTGACTGAATTATGCTTTTCCAAATGTCCTGCTACTGCTTCTTTAATAATGGACTCCAACATTTTCCCAACCACAGATGTTAGGCTAACTGGTCTATAGTTTCCTGCTTTTTGTCGGCCTCCTTTTTTAAATAGGGGCGTTACCAAAGTCATCTCAAGGGTGACTAGGGTAGCCAAAGAGCGTGGGGAGGATGTCACAAGGCCATGGAGGGATTTCAAACGTGATGACCTTGGTGTCGATTCGACAGAGAACGGGAAGCCAGTGGAGCTGGCAGAGGACAGGGGTGATGGGAGGACAGGCGAGAACGTTGGCCCGCAGCATTCTGACTGAGATGTAATTTGTGAAGGGCGGAGGTTACTCGGGGAGTATGTGAGTAGTTGAGACTTCAGCTGATGAGGGAGCAGATTGAGGTTTTTTTGGCAGTGGCTGGGGTACGGCAGGGATAAAGGGGATCATGGAATAATAGACGATTGATATTCTGTCAGCATCATCGCAGTACAAATGACAATTTCTGGAACATCAGTGAAAGCACAGAGCACTTGCTAATAACTTCACAAGGATGACAGCATTTCCTCTCTGGTTGCTATGGCAGCAGGTTCAGCCAAGCGGCCATACTATCCTCCCCTTGGCTAAGGACCACCGGCTTTGGAGTTGCAAGTCGAGCTATTTTCTTCAGTATATATTCAGTCAGCTTTCAATGCATTTTTCTGGAAAGTTTCTTTACGAGACATTTTAAACGGCTCTAAAATCCTGCAGGAAAGTTGAGCTGGCTTGCTGGAAATTCCATTGATGAAAAGAAAAATTAGCCGACATATTGGACAGGGAATGACAGCCATGTGAATGTTTTCCTCAGTGTTGGCCCAGGGAAGGCCTGCCAAGTTCACTTAAAGTCAATCCATTTACTAAAAGCAAAGGAGAAATATAGAAAATCTGACGATGTCCCGTAGGTGCTATAATTAAAATTATCCCTTGCCTCACCCGTGAATTCACGATCCTTCTAAACTGGCCATTCATCATTTTTTTTTAAACTAATTTAAAATTATTGCAAGTGTTGCACCTATTTCCTTGCTCATTTCGAAGGAATGCAGGCCCCGGAGTATTTTGAAGGCCCAGTCCCTTCGCCAGATGGCTTTGAAACGCTCGATGTCTGCCAACAGCATAGTTTCTCCAGCACCAGCCCACCCCCCCCCCCACCTCCCTCCACAACTCCAGCCCTCCCTCTGTCGTGCCACCCACCAACCCCCCCACTCCTACCCCACCACTCATTCGGACAGCATCAGATGACACTGGCCAAAACACTCCAATAAAACCACATGGCGGTAGGGCAACGGGACAGGAGATGCGAGGCAGGGGCACTCGCACTGCTCTGAGACAAGTCGAGCAGAAAATACTCGCAGCTGAAATAACAGACTGTGAGCCATGTCTTGTTGGTAATGAGATGCCATCGCAGGGCAGGTCTGATGTCACCTGCTCATTGGAAGCAGCCCTAGGGACACAGCTCCTGGGTTCGTAAACAAGCTTTCCTTCTTCACATGTGCCTCGGCTGAGTTAAAAACAGTAAAAGGGAAGCGAAATCTGTCCCCTATCTTTGGCAGAGAAAATGGAAAAGCAAATTATAATTTAAATGGAGAAAAATTTGCAATGTGCCACACAGTACAGAGGGACCTGGGGGTCCTTGTGCACGAAATACAAACAGTTAGTATGCAGGTACAGCAAGTAATCTGGAAGGCAAATGGAATGTTGGCCTTTATTGTAAGGGGGGTAGAATAGAAAAGCAGAGAAGTCCTGCTACAACTGTACAGGGTATTGGTGAGGCCACACCTGGAGTACTGCATGCAGTTTTGGTCTCTGTATTTAAGGAAGGATATACTTGCATTGGAGGCTGTTCCAAGAAGGTTCACTAGGTTGATTCCGGAGATGAGGGGGTTGACTTATGAAGATAGATTGAGTAGGTTGGGCCTATACACATTGGAGTTCAAAAGAATGTGAGGTCATCTTATCGAAACTTATAAGATAATGGCCCCAGGTTTCCACATGATTTGCTCCTGATTTTTAGGAGCAACTGGTGTAGAACGGAGTATCTTAGAAATCAGCATTCTCCACATTTAGTTTGTTCCAGTTCTAGTCAGTTAGAACAGTTTCACTTTGGAACAGAATTTTTTTTTCAAAAGGGGGCGTGTCCGGCCACTTACGCCTGATTTCAAAGTTTTGTGAGTGAAAACTTACTCCAAACTAACTTAGAATGGAGTAATTGAAGATTTTTGTACACTCGAAAAAACCTTGTCTACACTTTAGAAAATCAGGCGTAGGTTACAAATCAGGCGTAGGGAATGAGGTGATGGGGGAGAGAGGGGCGGGAAGGGAAGTCATTAAATTCTACAATCAATCCTTAGTTATACTTATACAAATATTATACAAATAAATCCAACCTGAATAAAAATTTATAAGCAAAGAAAAGATTAAATAAACCATGTTCCTACCTGTGTGAAAGTGCTTCAGGCAGGCCTTTCATGTTGGAGACAGGCAGCGGTGTGGCGTCAGTGTCTCGACAGCAGCGGCAGCAAGCTTCGAGCTGAGCTGCAGTGCTTGAGGCAGGCCTTCATTCTCTTCGTGGCTGGCCGCGAAGAAGCAGCACCGGACGGACCCGAGGCCATTCGGCCATGAGATAGCAGCGGCGTCAGTGGCTGGCCGGCAGCCGAAGAACCAGCGGACCGATGTGAGGCCATTCGGCCATGAGATAGCAGCGGCGTCAGTGGCTGGCCGGCAGCCGAAGAATCAACGCAGGACACGCGCAGCTCATTAAGGTTCTTGAGGCCATTCGGCCACGCTTTAGGGGCGGCGTCAGTGGCTGGCCGGCAGCCGAAGAATCAGCAGCGGACGGACGCGAGGCCATTCGGCCATAGGATATCAGCGGCGTCAGTGGCTGGCCGGCAGCCGAAGATACAGCAGCAGCCTTCGACCTGTGAGGGGGACTGAGGCCATTTGGACAGGGAGAGGCAGCCACATCGACAGTTTTATATTTAAATTTGCAGAATGGGTGCTGCATTGTCAACACCACGTATTATTGCAAAGTTGAATTGGCACTCTTATTTCTCCAAACACACAGTCCTTAATTTGCATGCACCAATGCAGCACCGGTTCTGCAAGTTTAGCAGTGAAAAGCTGAACTCACCGATTTCAGCAGGTGATTTATTCAGCAGTGCTGCTAAAAGCACTCCCTCACACACAGAAATATCAAGAAAATTAAATTACAAGCCTTTGCAGGGATCCAAGAAACAAATCTTCACTTTTTCTGCAGTATTTTAAAAAATGGCCGAGTGCCAATGTTTGTGTGAGACTGCGCGTGCGCGCACGCTCCAACGCGCACGCGCAGGGTTGCCGGCACCACGAAGGCTAATTTAAATTGTACCTGCCCCCTGCTACTTAGAAAATCGGCGCGACTGTTAGGCTCCGCCCCCTGCTGTGAAGGGCGCGCCGCGCCAAGCAGACATCGAGCTCCAAGGAGCTCGAGAATATCGGACTTTTTTTTAGGCGTAGTTTTCGGCGCAAAAAACAGGCGCCCAGCTCGGAGGTGCGCCGTTTTCGCCGCGGCACGAAACTTGGGGCCAATGAGTGGGCTCGACAACGTGGCTGCAGAGAGGATATTTCCACTCATAGGAGAAACTAAAACTAGGGAGCACAGTCTCAGAATAAGGGGCCGCCCATTTAAAACTGAGATGAGGAGCAATTTCTTCTCTCAGAGGATTGCAAATCTATGCGGCTAGATTTTCCCCTGATGATCGCTGAGCTATCGCCCATCGATCGCCCAAATAGGCAGGCTATCGCCCATTTCACCTTAAAAGTGGAAAATTGGGCTGGAACATCGCCCAAAGATTGCCGGCCCAACTTTCAGCACACAAGATTTTGACATTGCCCAGATGATTACCCATCGCCGCATCGCCGCATCGCCGCATCGCCGCATCGCCGCATCGCCGCATCGCCGCATCGCCGCATCGCCACATCGCCACATCGCCACATCGCCACATCGCCACATTGCCACATCGCCACATCGCCACATCGCCACATCGCCACATCGCCACATCGCCACATCGCCACATTGCCACATCGCCGGGCTGATCGCTCGCCGAGAAGGTGGATGGAATTCGCTGGAGAAAAGCTGCTCCTGACTGGCACCGTTCGGCAGGAGGAAGTGAGCATCGGAGGAAGTGAGAGGCTGCTTGAAAAAGGGGCTTGTGAGGAGGATTAATTTGTGAGTTATTTTAAGAGCCTCATTGACTCTTTGGCAATCATCTGCTCATATTTCTATTTATTGGGGACATATTTAGGGCATTTATAGCAATAGTGATGGGGTCTGTAACTTCTCTACCAGTATTGGTCACTGATCACATGCTGCAGACTGAAGATGGGAGATGGTATATTGAAGAAGGCAGACAGCTGCAAAGGAGGAGACGACACCCGACGCACTTACAGGGAAAAGCGATCATACCTGAATGTGCCTTAGGAGGCTGCGTTTCCGAAAGGAGATTATCAGTGAGATATGCGAGCTCATCAAGGGAGATCACTAGCCTACCAGCACCATCAGGACCACACTGCCCATTGAGGTTAAGGTTACTGTGGCACTTTCCTTCTATGCATCGGGCTCCTTTCAGGCCTCAGCTGACGACATTTGCGGATCTCTCAGCATGCCACACGCTCGCAGGATGGACGTTATAAACTTCCCTATGACTAGGGAGGCACAGATTGAGAGGGCTTTGGGTTTCTTGAGAATAGCAAACTTCCCCAAGGTGCAGGGAGCAATAGACTGTACGCACAGCGCCCTGCGAGCACCTTTACAGGATGTGGAGGTGTTTCGGAACCGAGAGGGATTCCACTCCCTGAATGTGAAGCTCATTGTCGACCACAACCAAATAATCATGGCAGTAAATGCAAATTTTCCAGGCAGCATCCATGACGCGCACATCTTGCATGAGATCACTGTCTCTGACCTGTTTAAGAGTCAGCCACAAGGTCACGGTTGGATTGTGGGGGATAAAGGATATGGCCTTGCCAGCTGGCTCATGACCCTTCTGCATAACACCCAGACAGAAGCCGAGAAGCACTACAATGAAAGCCATATAGCTACACGCAATATCGTCGAAAAGACAATTGGAGTGCTGAAGCAGCGCTTCAGACGTCTGGACCACTCTGGAGCAGCCTACAATACCACCCTGAGCAGGTCGCTGAGTTCATTGTGTGTGCTGCGTGTTGCATAACCTAGCTATAAGGAGAGGGCAACAATTGCCAGATGGGACTGCCGGCCCACCTCAGGAGAGAGGGGAGGTAGAAGAGGCAGATGAGGAGGAGGTGGATGACAGGGACCTCGGGGAGAACAATCAGCCTGGCGATGAACCCCTGCCCCATGCCCACCCCGCAAAACTGGAAAGGCCCCATGGGAGTTATGCAGCTGCAAAACTCTTGCGTCAGCAGCTCATAAATGAACGCTTTGCGTGAACTTACATTGGTGACAGTTACAGTTATAGTTGCAGTTGATTTATGTTTCACCCTTGCCTGGCCTGGTCTGGCCATTGTTTTCCAAGAATTGTACTCGTGTTATACCTTACGTTACTAGAAGACAGTGCACGGCAATTGTAAAATTTCAAATAAAATGTTTTAATAATTTACAAAATGGTATAATTTTTTTTTAATAACACCCCCTCCCTCCCAATAGTCACCCAATAATAAAATTCAACAAACAGCCTCCCAACACTCAACACATTTTTAATAATAACAATAACAACAACAATAATAATAACAATCCCCCCCTCCCTACCTGCAGTCACACTTCCCTCCAGGTCCTACACCCACCAGCCCCCGTGTCCTCGGCCCCCGTTTTGTTCGCACTGTAAGGGGTGGTTTTCAGGGGTCAGCTTTCCCTTCTGACCTTATATGAGTGGTTCCGAATCGCTCCCACGCCCTTGGTTCTAGACTCTGGAATTATGAAGGGACTGTGACAGACTTGGACAGACAATCGGTTTCAAGGTAGGAAGCAGGTATGGCTTTATTGTGTTTAAAAAGAAGTAAAAGGCACACCTTTAATAACACACACAGACCAATACACACTGAGGGGTACAACACATTGAATAAAATGTCAAATTACAGCCTGTGGGGAAAAGCATACAGCTTAAACTCTAAATGAGGTAAAGAGGAGAATGCAGATACATTTACACAAGTTATCCCAGCCTCCCCCCTAACTAACTAAGTTATAACTCTGAGGGTTCAGGGGCTACGCTCACCAATCCCTTTAGACAGTTGGCGGTGAATCACGGTTTCGGGGTTCGCTGCACTTGGCCTTCTAGGCGAGCCGTACCCCGGACGGAGGAGAGGACTTCGGACTGCGTAATCTTCGGTTGGGGTGCGTCCGTTGATGCGCTAAGTTGCGTTTTGGATGTATGGGGTAAGTACCCACTTTCTTTGGTTCGGAATAGTTTTAGTTAGTCCCTTTTGGTAATTTCTCCCTCGTTGGGTCATTCAGCAGTAGATTGTAGAGTGGTTGTCAATTTAGTTGCTGACAACCTTCCGTTTCGTGGGCCTCGTGCTCGGTCAGTTCCTGATCAGTTCTGGTAGTTTCCTTCACTAATCCATTTCTTCACTGTAGAGGAAGCAGGCTGCTTGTGTCTGTGTCTGTGTTCCAGTCTGTGCTCTGCTTTTCTCCTGTCTTCTGCTAGTTTCTGTGTTCTGCTAGTCTTTCCTTGTAAAACTGGGGGATAGATATATCCCCAAAAAAATGCTCTGTTATCTTCCATCAAATCTCTTGGGCTCTGTTTAAACTGTTCTGTCCATTGATTTTCAAATGTCTCCTTTGTCAGCAGTAACTCGATTTGGGTGTGAGAATGTGCTATCACTGGGTTTGCATTGTTTTAGGATTGTCCAGTTTCCTGACCATGATTTCCATTGTGCTTGATTGGGTAATTCGATTATCTCTTAGAGGGTAAATAGCCTGGGATCCTTAATGCATGAATTTGCTTCAGAGGTTGGCCCCACCTCCTGTATTTGGTAACTCTTTTCGCAGCCAAAATGTTGTAGAATCTTAAAATTGATATGCTCCTTCCCATAGATGTTTAGGGGATCTCAAGCTTCTGTAATTTAGGTCCAGTTTGAATTCCCTTGATGAGTCCAAACACTGGGGGGGGGGGGGTCTCCATGAATGCGTCCCCTTTTATCCCCCGCAGGCTTCGTCTGCCCCTTTAAACTCATTTTAAAAGCCCAGAAAGGGATTCTTCTCCTCTGCAGGGGAAAGGTACCTGGAATCTTTGCGAGATATTGGTAAATTCTACATTCCCCCTGTGATACCATATCACTTATGGTATCATTCTTCGAGGTGAGCAAAGTTCCTGACTCCCCAGAGATAACCTTCCCCGTAAATTAGCTAAACTAATACCCAAAATGCATTACACTTATGCAACATCACCATAGATGCACACTTTTCCCTTTACAGGTACAAACTTTTTACATTTATACCCTCCCAGCTTGGAGGGGGTTCAATCACTACAACTGCATTTCAGCACAGTTACATTTCATTTCAGTTACATTATATTCACCAGCATACAGGCAACGTACAACCACATTACAGAAGGAAAAAAACATAGATTAAAATTAAACAACATCAATTGGTCTCCTGAGGTTTGTCCATCACCCGGTAATGTCTGCATCCTGCCCTTGAGAACTGCTCTCAGGCTGGCTGACACACAAGACAAACTCAAAACAATCACCTTAACATTACTGCAACATTAACCTCAATTCTAAACTGAACCTTAAAATGTAAAATGGTGCAGTCAGCTGCCTTAAACTAAAATTAGAGCTATGTACAACCGCCACCCGTCTCCGGGTGGCCTGGTTAGTCCCTGTCAGGCCCATGCCTTGTGCGGCCTGATAGCCGCCTGGGTGCTAGGGTTTCCCCGCAGCTGGTGAGCTGGAGACCCTTGTCTCTGGGACAGCTCGTTGCTGCTGCTCCTGTGAGTCCCTCACCGCTGGAGGCGGCTGGCTGGGGGTCCCTACTCTGAGCGGCCTCTGTACTTCTGACCTTCGGCCTTTCCTGTCGGGCTGCCCTTCTCCCAGGGTAGAATCGCTGAGCTTCAGGTGCCGGTGACCACAGTATCTTTGGCCGTGGTGTACGGAGGATCCTTCTCAGGGCTTGGGTTACTGGGGGTGCGTCCGAATCCCAAACGATGGGTGGGATAGCCCCTCCAGTACTGCAATTCACCGCCCCTATAGGCAGGGTTTCTGAGCCTGCCACATTCCCTGTGGGCCCTCCACCGTCGGGGGTGGCCAACGGAGGATCCCTGTCCTGAGGACGGTTCACCCCTCCCGGCTGCCCTCTGTGCTTGGCTGACCCTGGGTTGTACAGCTTGCACTGGTTGATGTGGAACCACTTAGTACGGCGGGGCAGCTTTATGGCATAGACCATCGGGCTTGCCTTGTCGACAATGCTATATGGCCCCATATATAATGGGTCAAAAACCCCTACCCGAGCATAGTTCCTCACCATGACCTGGTCTCCTATCTCCCATTCGTGGTGTTTGCTGGGTTCTAGCAGCAATCGGTTCCCCTGATGCTGTCTGCCCATGTTACTAGCAGCCTGCCAATGAATCTGTTTGAGGTGTTCAAACAGGTTCCTGACAAACCGGTCCCGGTTCACCTCTCTGAGCTGACCTTCTGTGAGCACCGGGGCTAGGACATGGGTGGGGGTCCGCATGATCCGGCCAGTCATGAGCTCGTATGGGGAATACCCGGTGCTCTTTGACTGGCTGGCTCGGATCCCCATTAGGACCAACGGTAAGACCTCCACCCACTTTTGGGGTGAGTCTCCCATTTCCTTCCGCAGCCTTTCTTTAATGGTGCGGTTTAAACGCTCCACATTACCCGATGACTGTCGATTGTGGGCAACGTGCCATTTCCCCTCAATGCCGAGCACCTTAAGGGTTGCCTGCATTACCTGCCCGGTGAAATGGCTCCCCTGGTCCGACTCCACATACTGTGGGAGTCCCCACCGGGAGAACATTTCCCTCACTAGAATCTTAGCTGTCCCTAGTGCGGTGGCTGTTCGGCAGGGGACATCCTTGCCTGGCCTGGCCTGGCCATTGTTTTCCAAGAATTGTACTCATGTTGTACCTTACGTTATTAGAAGACAGTGCACGGCAATTGTAAAATTTCAAATAAAATGTTTTAATAATTTACAAAATGGTATAATTTTTTTTTAATAACACCCCCTCCCTCCCAATAGTCACCCAATAATAAAATTCAACAAACAGCCTCCCAACACTCAACGCATTTTTAATAATAACAATAACAACAACAATAATAATAACAATCCCCCCTCCCTACCTGCAGTCACACTTCCCTCCAGGTCCTACACCCACCAGCCCCCGTGTCCTCGGCCCCCGTTTTGCTCGCACAGTACATGCGCATTCACGACTTGCAGTAGACGACCACAAGGCATGCTGCTGTGGGGCGGGGGGGAGGGGGTCGGGGTGGGGGGGCTGTGATGGTGGCAGGATCCTCTCAGGGGATTCTGGAGGAGAAGACGTTTCTGACGGAACAACTTCCGAGCCAGAAGGAAGTTCTTCCTCCTGACTCGCATTTGTGCTGGCATTTGGTGGGACGGCACCTTGCCGTCTCCTGTCAGTACCGCATGGCATTGATGGCAGCGGTCTGCTGGCCCATTGCCACAACCAGGCACTCGATACCCTCCGATATGCGAGTGGACATTGTGGCAAAGTTCCCGTTCATCACCGTGAACGTCTGGAGGAGCTCTCGACTCAGGTCGATGCTCTCCCTGCACAGTGCAGCCCCATGTCCCATTTTTTGGGCCCTAGTGATCTAAGTGGAAGGTCGAGCCTATGGAATTCTCTGCCCCAGAGAGCTGTGGAGGCTGGGTCATTGAATATATTCAAGGCGGAGATAGACAGGTTTTTGAGCGACAAGTGAGTAAAGGGTTATGGGGAGCGGGCAGGGAAGTGGAGCTGAGTCCATGATCAGACCAGCCATGATCGTATTGAATGGCGGAGCAGGCTCGAGGGGCCAGATGGCCTACTCCTGCTCCTATTTCTTATGTTTCTTAAGCCTCTCGGATTCACTGCGTCATTTTTCTGGTTTATTTTCCTGTTTTTGATGCAGCAGCTTAACACTTGAGGTCATGTCACTTGATCTCGCTGGAAAAATATTCACTAAATCCTGAAGCAGAAATGAAGCAGGGAGTTGTGGAATGGGTACGAGGTATTTTCTTTGGAAACGCTCTAACACCAACTGCAATATTGGCCCAGTTATAATAGTGGCCACACGTGTGTATCGCTAACCCCTGCACCAGCAGAATGTTAGGGCTCAGGTAGTACACAGTTGGCATAGGCCTGACGGACTTTTGGCTTCACATTCACACAAATAGCCTTCTGGTGCCATTCCAGCATTGAGTCACCCACCTTCGATTTCAGCTGCTGTTATGCACCAGCTCGCACCATCTGGATTTCATTAAAGCCAGCGGCAACACTAAAGCCCACATGCACTAAGGCCGCAAGGCAAGAGCATCGACTGGATCAGTGGCAAGGTCAACACGGGTAGAGTCTGCCGCTTTAGGGGAGACGGCAAACTGTTAAACTCTTCGCGAGAGCGCCCACTCCTTTACACGCTTGTTAGTCTCAGCCTCCGGGGAAGTGCAAACTGCAACAAGTGCAACAGTGGGGCAGGACTCCAGCGGAATTGGTCCACACCCAACTTTCAGCCACTGCCAGCCCAATATCACTGCAGAGCCAGCAGAAAGACGAAAGGAAGGCCTGCTTTAAAATATGGAAACAGACGTCTATTTTCTCCCACTTGGTTGCGGTGGCGGAACACTGAACGTTGGCCTGTCTGATATTTGAACACAGTCCTTTACCCAGCTCCTGGCTCCACATTAAATCTATGGGCCGCTGCCTGCTAGCACTCTCTCCCGCCCCACACACCGCGCTCCCCCCCCTCCCGCCCCCCCTGGCCCCGCCCATCCTGGTTGCCGCCTCCCCCATAGGTCTAGAAATTAATTCAGTTTCTGCACCGGTATGGGTAGGCCCGAGGCCCACCCAATATTGGGCCTCAGGCGTCATTTACATCAGATGATCGAACGCAGCATCAGCGAACTCTAGGCCGAGGCTAACAATTCGGGCCGTGTCACTCCCAGAAATCCCCACGTATTACTTGGAAGAGGTGAAAACCTAGACCCAGACTTCGATGACACTGCATTTGTTTTACAATCATACGCCATGCATAAAATTGTCCAATATGGTGCGCGCATTCTGAGCTGGATGTACGACCCCCGTCATATTGTTATAAGCATCAAAGGGATGTCCAGGGCCGACAAAGCAGCCCATTCACAATTTGCTAAAATGACATTGATGCATGGATATCATTCATTTCCATTACAACTAGTCATTACAACAGTGACTATGGGCTAGAATTCCCCTAACCTGTTTTTCTGGCGCCCTCACTCGAGGTGCGCCGCTTTTGTCCGCCTCCAAGCGCACCGAAAAAAGACATCAGTATTCTGGCCACTCCCCAGCCTCTCCTCGGTTGTGGCGCAGCATGGCCCAATGGATTGGGGGCGGAGCCAGGTCCCGGCGCTGAAAAAGTGCCGGGACCTCTGCACATGCGCATTAGAGTCTGCGCGCATGTGCAGTAGCTCCTTCCAGGCCGTTTCTGCAAACGCGCGCCGCAGGCTGTGTGGGCGGGGCCCGAAGCACGCCGTCCCGAGCCTTGGCCGAATGGGCTCCCTCTGCAGGCTGTGTCATCTGATTGTTTCCTTCCCTTCATATCAAAAGATGATTTGAGTCCTTTCAGCCTTGGATTAGGGGATTTACAAATTAGAAACACTTTAAGAAAATCAAGATGGAACTTTGGCCTGGGAGGGGCCCGTGGTGATGGTTCTTGAATCCACCAGTGGTGACACCTCAGACCTGATCGTAAAACTCCTGAAGGGTTTCTGGGGGTCTGGGTTTGTAACTCTCGACCAGGTGAACCGGGGATGCATGAGGGTGTTTGATGCCATGCCGGACATCAGTCTAGACGCGCTAAACTCTTACAGGACTCTGAAGGGGTTTGTGGACCACTGTCATCAGCAAACGGTCATCACCAAAGCCCTCCAAGATCAGTGCCCCAAACATGAAGCCAGGCCCTCTGTGAGCAAGGACAGGAGTAACTGCATCGCGCAGGCAGCTCAGTAAGCAGCCCCGACAGCAAGAACAGATGCACCTGAGTCAAGGGAACGTCCATCATATCTCGGGCGAACAAGATCCTCAAGATAATCAAGTCCAAGGGGCTGGCTCCGGACCTTCCAGAGGATTTGTACCATTTGATCACGAGGGTATTTCACCCTCCCCCCTTCCTTTCCCCCACATCTCCCCCACATCTCCCCCCTCTCCCCCCCCTCCTCTCTCCCCTCTCCCCCCTCCTCTCTCCCCCCTCCTCTCTTTCCCCACTCCTCTACCCCCCGTCTCCTCTCTCCCCCCTCCTCTAACCCCCTCTCCTCTCTCCCCTCTCCTCTACCCCCCTCTCCTCTCTCCCCCTCTTCTCTCCCCCTCTCCCTCTCCCCCCTCTCTCCCCCTCTCCCTCTCCCCCCTCTCTCCCTTTCTCCCTCTCTCCCTCTCCCTCCCCGCCTCCTCTCTCCCCCTCCTCTCTGCCCCCTCTCCTCAATCCCCCCCTTCTCTCCCCCCTCTCCTCTCTCCCCACTCTCCCTCCCCCCTCTCCTTCCTCCCCTCCTCTCTCCCCCTCCTCCTCTCTCCCCCCCTCTCCCCCTCTCCCTCCCCCCTCTCCTCTCTCCCCCATTCTCCTCTCTCCCCCCTCTCTTTTCTCTCCCCCCCTCCTCTCTCCCCCCCTCCTCTCTCCCCCCTCCTCTCTCCCCCTCTCCTCTCTCCCCCCCCTCCTCTCTCCCCCCCTCTTCTCTCCCCCTCCTCCTCTCTCCCCCACCTCCTCTCTCGCTCCCCCTCCTCTCTCCACTCCCCTCCTCTCTCCCCCTCCCCCACTCCTAGCCCTGGCCGAATGGGCTCCCTCATCGGTGGCCCGCTGTGTTCCCTAAGGTAGGACTTCTATTTTTTATTTGTTATTTACTGATCGATTTTGGTGCTTTAGGTGCAGGATTCCTTCTATTTTTTTATTTGTTATTTATTGACTGCTTATTACTTTGTTCTTGGTGCTTTAGGGGCAGGGTTCCTTCTATTTTATTTGTTAATTAATTGCTTATTACTTTTTGTGCTTTGTTTGGTGCTTGGTGGTGCTTTAAATGTAGTTACTTGCGCCGATTCCTTAACTGTAAGTAAGGTCTTTCTGTGCGGACAGAAGTGAACACATACGCTGCCCTAAGTTAGTTTAGTACAACATTTTTCTGGCCAAATTGGCATAAATGGTGTAAGGGGCTGGGAACACCCCCTTTTGAAAAATAAACTGACCGAACAAAAAAGCTAACTAACTCACTTGCACTGGCATAAATTAAATGGCCATATTTGCAACTCAAAAGATACACCAGAAAAATCAAGTTACAACAAAAATAACGGTGCAACTCATGGGGAAATTTGGGTCCAATGCTTCCAAAAGTACTTAATTGGCTGTAAAGCACTTTGAGACATCCCCAGGTCATGAAAGACGCTTTCGAAATGCAAGTTCTTTATTTTACTCTTACTATTCAAAATCTCCTCCAGTTAGTATTGGGATGTTTTGCCTGTGGAAGATACAAAACCCGTGTGGAGGTCACAGATCCCAGTATCCTGTATCTGACAGTGGGGTGGGGTTCTCTACACTGTTTTAGTGGTTTAGTTGTTTCAAAATTCCTCCTCCCCCCCCCCACCCTCCCTCCTACGCCGTATACAAAACTCAACTAACAGTTTACACTCCAAACGATTAATTCCGACAACCTGTAATGGTTTTACCATTCAATGCTTATCGCGGGTGAATCGCTTCAGCAGCAACCCGTCCACTATAAAGTGGAGACTGCCGTTGCCTGGTTTCTCTCTCCCTCCCTTCTCAAATGATGGAGTGACATCTGCAATTTTCACCAGAGTAGCAAGTAAGGAGGCAGCAGGAGGGATTTTTCAAAATGAAGGCGGAACTCTTTTTCGACCTTCGCGGTCTCTTGGCGACTGGTGCTATAGCAAATGAGTGGTGGGTGGTTTTCAATCCAGTTCTTAGTCTAATTTGACACCGAAGTGTCAATCTCACTCTGAGAGGCACGGTATGCAATTTCCTATGCTGCCGAAGGAACTTGCAAAATGTCACACAGGTGCAGGAGAGGGCGCTCTTCTAAAGCTCAAGCCCAGGTGCGTTGTTGGTGCAAAGTAGAAGGAAACTTCACTCTGCATCTAACCACGTACCTGACCTGAGAGTGCCTGATGTTGACACTGGGCACCACTTTGTCAATCTCAGAGATACAGTTTTCCATTGACACTGGGGGCGGAACTTTCAACTGCAGCGAGAGTGTAAAACTGGCAATAGCAGATTGGCTACCCGTTATGCACCCCCGCCCCCGATTTATCTCTCTGTTGAAGTCAAATGGAAATTAAAATCGGGCAGAATTCTTGACAGGCGACTGATCTTCTACCACCCATTTTAGGAAGGGGTATAAGAACAGGAACCATTCAGCCCATCGCTCCTGTTCCGCCATTCAATTCAATCATGGCTGATCTGAATGTTAACTCCAATTTCCCACCTTGGTTTTGTAACCCTTAATACCCTTGACTAAATCTATCAAGTTCAGTACTGAAATTCTCAATTGACACTTCAACAGCTTTCTGGGGGAGAGAGTTCCAGATTCCCACTACCCTTTGTGTGAAGAAGTGCTTCCTGACATCACCCCTGAACAGCCTGGCTCTAATTTTAAGGTTCTGCCCCCCTTGTTCTGGACTGTCCCCACCAGTGGAAATAGTTGCACTGTGCCTACCCTATCAACTCATTTAATCATCTTAAACACTTCGATTAGACCACTCGTTAATCTTCTGTACTCAAGGGAATACAAGCGTAGTCCTGATAATTTAACCTTTTTAGCTCTCGTATAATTCTGGTGAGTCTGCGCTGAGCGTCGCTGAGGCCAATATATCCTTCCTGAGATGCGGTGCCCAGAGCTGAACGCAGAGCTTTATATAACTTCTACCCCCCGCCAAAGTTGAAAGCTCCACCCAGGATGCCTGAACGTACTCCACTTACCACTACTAATGTCTCTCTTTCCAATTGGCGCACTTCATTAAAAAAACGTCTAAAACAAATTACTGGGTAAGCTCACTGTGGGGAATGTTTACATGTTAGAAATAGAAAAAGCTTTGCAGCCAGCTATAGAACGAAGCATTCATCCCAAAAGCAATATTTATAATTGGGAAGTGGTAGACCCCATCTTCAGAGCAGACAGAAAGTCACCTGATGGTCCCGTTGGGCGTTTACATGTCCCAAAGTTTAACCCGGGTCCTTTAAGGTCCTCACCGTTTTTTTTGGTTGGGACTTTGCCAACTGGGTTCATGAAGAGGCAAAGGACCCTGAGCAGAATTTTCACTTTGTCCCTATTAACAACGCAACAACAACCTGCATTTATATAGCACTTTTAACATAGAAAAACATCACAAAGGCGCTTCACAGGGGCGATTATCAAACAAAATTTGACCACCAAGCCTCATAATGAGATATTAGAGCAGGTGACCAAAAGCTTAGTCAAAAAGATCGGTTTTAAGAAGCATCTTAAAGGAGGAGAGGTTTAGGGAGTGGAGTCCAGAGCTGAGGACCGAAGCAGCTGAAGACACAGCTCCAATGGTGGAGCGATTAAAAAAGGGGATGAGCAGGAAGCCAGAATTGGAGAAATGCAGAGATCTCAGAGGATTGTAGGGCTGGAGGAGGTTACAGAGATAAGGAGGGGAGGGCTTTAATCCAGCATAAATTAAGCTTTAAAGCATGCAGAGGGATTGTTGTACCTGTACTGAAGTGTTATTTTTACTTTCAAAGAATATGGATTGAGACAGCGAGAGACAGTAACCCTTTAACCCTATTTTGCAGCAATTGCTTTTAAGAGATTAGTCAAGAATGGTATTGCATTTCTATACTTTGGGACGATAACTGTTTCTCGATGTAGCCCCAGAACAAGCATTTCCAGACACGCGGTGTGCTATAGTTCCACTAGAACTATTTTCAGATACACAGTTCAACAAAGCAGGTTTGAGATAAATGTTGTTTTGCTGAGACCCAGTTTTATTCGCCATTGAAGCAAATATTACAACTGCCCGTAAATTGTTACCATTCCTGATATATTCTTTTCAGGGTATTTCTCATACTACATCGACCATTTTATTCGCTTCTTCTTGCGTGTTTTAGATTCCCCTGCACCACGTCCAAGCTTCCCCCAGTCTTCCGGCGATGTGGCTAGAAGGTGTTCAGGAACGTGCTGGTTGTTTGACTGGATTCCTCTCCCTCCCTGTGGGAAACCCCCTCTGATCAGGCAGCCGGGCCCAGAATCTGAGGTGGCTCTGGCTGGGTTGGTATCCATGGATACCAGCTGCCCTCTGGGGCCCGACCCAAGTGGCCCTTCTTCATGTGCGCGTCAGGAAAGTGAGAACTGTCAAGTTTCTCGCTCGAGGGGGCAGGGCTGGGTTGTTGCACCCACACACTTGTACGCCTTACTGCACGAGATGACACTCGGCAGCCAGAACCCGAGTTCATTCGTCCCTTCCCTGGGCTGGGAACCCTGAGTCTAATTGCAATCGCCGTCCAAGCATCACCACCACCATTCCAGCTGGAGTCAACCAACTCAACACAGACCAAATATGGACAGCTTGGGATGTTCCTGCTCCAAATAGCTCTGTACGTGTACCTACTGGTTACTGGCGGGTAATGTTGACTTTGCGCGCTAGTGCGAAGCGGGCGATATCCGTTGCACTTCCCGCTATACATCTCTCTCGATTTTCACTTCAATGGACTTAAATCAATATCGGCTGAAATGTTGCCCCTTTTATCATCCAAAGTCAAAAACTGAGACAATGCGCTTCCTTTTAACATAGAAACATAGAAACATAGAAAACAGGTGCAGGAGTAGGCCATTCGGCCCTTCGAGCCTGCACCACCATTCAATAAGATCATGGCTGATCATTCATCTCAGTACCCCTTTCCTGCTTTCTCTCCATACCCCTTGATCCCTTTAGCAGTCAGGGCCATATCTAACTCCCTTTTGAATATATCGAATGAAGTGGCATCAACAACTCTCTGCTGTAGAGAATTCCACAGGTTAACAACTCTCTGAGTGAAGAAGTTTCTCCTCATCTCAGTCCAGAATGGCTTACCCCTTATCCTTAGATTGTGACCCCTGGTTCTGGACTTCCCCAACATCGGGAACATTCTTCCTGCATCTAATCTGTCTAGTCCCGACAGAAATTTACATGTTTCTATGAGATCCCTTCTCATTCTTCGAAACTCCAGTGAATACAGGCCCAGTTGATCCAATCTCTCCTCATGTGTCAGTCCAGCCATCCCGGGAATCAATCTGGTGAACCTTCGCTGCATTCCCTCAATAGCAAGAATGTCCTTCCTCAGATTAGGAGTCCAAAACTGAACACAATATTCCAGGTGAGGCCTCACCAAGGCCCTGTACAACTGCAATAAGACCTCCCTGCTCCTATACTCAAATCCCCTAGCTATGAAGGCCAACATGCCATTTACCTTCTTCACCGCCTGCTGTACTTGCATGCCAAATTTCAATGACTGATGTACCATGACACCCAGGTCTCGTTGCACCTCCCCTTTTCCTAATCTGCTGCCATTCAGATAATAGTCTGCCTTCCTGTTTTTGCCACCAAAGTGGATAACCTCACATTTATTCATATTATACTGCATCTGCCATGCATTTGCCCACTCACCTAACCTGTCCAAGTCACCCTGCAGCCTCTTAGCATCCTCCTCACAGCTCACACCGCCTTCCAGCTCAGTGTCATCTGCAAACTTGGAGATATTACACTCACTTCCTTCATCTAAATCATTGATGTATATTGTAAATAGCTGGGGTCCCAGCACTGAGCCCTGCGGCACCCCACTAGTCACTGCTTGCCATCTGAAAAGGACCCATTTATCCCGACTGTCTGCTTCCTGTCTGCCAACCAGTTCTCTATCCACGTCAGTACATTACCCCCAATACCATGTGCTTTAATTTTGCACACCAATCTCTTGTGTGGAACCTTGTCAAAAGCCTTTTGAAAGTCCAAATACATGACATCCACTGGTTCTCCCTTGTCCACTCTACTCATTACATCCTCAAAAATTTCCAGAAGATTTGTCAAGCATGATTTCCCTTTCATAAATCCCCATGCTGACTTGGACCGATCCTGTCACTGCTTTCCAAATGTGCTGCTATTTCATCTTTAATAATTGATTCCAACATTTTCCCCACTACTGATGTCAGGCTAACCGGTCTATAATTACCCATTTTCTCTCTCCCTCCCTTTTTAAAAAGTGGTGTTATATTAGCTACCCTCCAGTCCATAGGAACTGATCCAGAGTCGATAGACTCATGGAAAATGATCACCGATGCATCCACTATTTCTTGGGCCACTTCCTTAAGTACTCTGGGGTGCATAATATCAGGCTTTTAGTAACATAAGAACATAAGAACAGAAGAAATAGGAGCAAGTGTGAACCCATGGCCCCTCGAGCCTGCTCCGCCATTCAATAAGATCATAGAAACATAGAAAATAGGTGCAGGAGTATGCCATTCGGCCCCTCGAGCCTGCACCGCCATTCAATGAGTTCACGGCTGATCATCGACATCCACTCCACTTTCCTGCCCGATCTCCATATCCCTTGATTTCCCCCAGATTCTAAAAATCCATTAATGGTGGTGGATGGGCAAGGTGCTTTGTACCAGCAGTGTACTTCAACATAGGCAGGGTAGATGCTGTGAGGTTGTTTCCCCTGGATGGAGAGACTCGAATTAGGAGGCATAGTTTCAGGTTAAGGGGTCGGCCATTTAGGACTGAAACAAGGAGGAATTTCTACATTCAGAGGGTTGTGAATCTTAGGAATTTTCTATCCCAAAGGGTTGTGGATGCTGTGTCATTGAGTATATTTAAAGCTGAGATCGATAGATTTTTGAACTCTAGGGGAATCAAGGAGTATGGGATTCGGGCGGGAAAGTGGAGTTGATTCCATGATCAGATCAGCCATGATCTTATTGAATGGCGGAGCAGGCTCAAGGGGCCAAATGGCCTACTCCTGCTCCTAATTCTTATGTTGTAGGCACTCTCACTCTTAACTGATACTTGTGAACTTAGATTCTTCAAATATTAGCAAACAAATGCTTAATGAAATATGTATGAGATTCCATTGTCGACCGTTTCAACCTGTTCCTTAATAAATGGAATGGCATGTCCTTTAAAGTAGCTGGCAAAGGAACCATGGGTGAATGCAGTGAGCTTTCACTTAAAGTATCGTAATGTTTGGAGTGTATCCAAAAATCAGGATATTTCTTAAACAATTGAGAGGCCAAGTCTCAGAACAAATATCCAGACTTCTGAAAACTGTACTTTTAATCATTTCAAATGAAACCTATACAAACATACCAGATGGAGATAGTTGCTAAGAAATAGGACAACGAATTTCTGTATGATGCCTCTGGCTGTTGCTTAGTACTGTTATATGACAGCATGTCCCAATATTGTAAGCCTGGGGAAGCATTATATAACAATTGTGTTTTGTGCTAACGTCGCCTATGATTACACGCAAGAAGATTGGATCATTGCTGACAATAGCCAGAGGCAACATTATTAAGGTTCCAAAGAATTTTACATTAGTTTACTGTTTTCAATTGAGTTGTTATTGCAGCAAAAAGCTGTGATGAAATAAAAAACAATATATAGAATTATTTATACAAATATTGCTCGCCCTTGAAACTTCACCTCTGACTCTTCTGACCAGAACTAACGTGGAAGTGTCTTCACCTCTTTGTTTTCACTTTGCTTTGTTTACTCGTTTTGTTTGAGATCAGACTGTTTTAACAAGCACAATCATGGTCGGCTTTTTTTTTCAGAGTTTAATGTCTTGTGACACGTTCCATGCAAACGCAGTCACAAGATTCCTTTAAAACTCCAGTCATAACGATGTAACTTCATAGGGGCAAGTAGACATCCCGATGCTAAATGTCATTTGCTGTTTGAAAACCTTCCTCAAATGAAGCGCTATACAGCTTTCTAAACAATGGCTGAGCAGGGTCAAACTCATTGCAGGGTTGATCTCAACTTGACCTCAGTGTCGTAGAGCTGGAAAAGGGGGAAATATATCAGCCAGCATTTCCACTCCTGACTGCCGTCCGGTGACTCTTCCTGGAAAATCACGTGCGTGAATATTGCGTGAGGACAGAGACTGATCTTGCCTATCATGCCCCTGACAGAGGCACAACGACATACAAATTTTTGTAATAAATGTAATGACTCAAAAGACTTGTTACTGTAAAGTGCCTCAGGTGTAAACCTGATCCAACTTTATTCATGCCCAAAGTAACCCGCGTGACATGGTACCTGTGCTGATGTACCAGTGACCGCGCACGCACGCGTAGAGCCCGATTGCCTCTGACAATGGCGCCCCCTTGTGTCTGGTGACCCCATGCATAAATACATAACAACATCCCCTTTCAAAATCTTAATATCAGTCTTTTTACAAATTAAGACGGTCTGGGACTTTCCGCTCACGAGTTGATCGTCTCAGTTCAACTTCAGTTCTCGGCGAGCGTTCTGAGTCAGTTGTGACTGAAGGCTGAGTAACCGACCTGATGGGAGTGGTAATGACCACATCAGAAACTGAAGGTCCAGGGTCAGTAATGACAGCAGAGTCCTCTGATGAATGAATGTTGGTTCGTTGGTCACTGACTGCATCTTCCACAAGCAATTCCAATTCATCCGTGTGCCGCAGTTTTATCTGATCAACATTTTTCCTGCATGTTTGCCCATGCTTGAGCATGACAATAAACACTCTGTTACCCTCCTTGGCTGTAACAGTACTGGTGATCCACTTTGGACCTTGACCATAGTTCAGTACATAAACTGGATCTTTGACAGAGATGTCACGTCACACAGCAGCACGATCATGATACCCTTGCTGACTTTCAACATGATCATTCAAATCGGGATGAACAAGAGAGAGCTTGGTCTTGAGATTTCTCTTCATCAGTCATTCAGCGTATAAGGTCTGGTCCTGTAACTGGGCAGTATACAGGACAAGCAAGTCCGCAGTCAACCCTGAGTTACACGTTTCATACTCTGCTTGATCGTTCGAACACCATGGTCTGCTTGACCATTAGAAGCAGGTTTGAATGGGGCTGACCTCACATGTTTAATACCATCGAGTTTCATGAACTCTTGAAGCTCCAGACTTGTGAAGCAAGATCTGTTATCGCTCACAACGATGTCAGGCAAACCATAAGTAGCAAACATGACACGAAGGCTCTCAATAGTAACTGAGATGTCCTGCATGACATAATAATACACTCTATCCACTTTGAATATGCATCCACCAAAGTATCTTTCCCGCGAAAGGGCCCGCAAAATCGATGTGGATCCTGGGCTATGGTTTAGATGGCCACGATAAAAGACTCAGCAGAGATTGCTCTGGTACTTCACTGAGCTGCATGCAAGTATTGCACTGATGCACACATGATTCCAGATCAGAGTCAATTCCGGGCCACCCTACATGAGACCTAGCAATGACTTTCACCATGACAATACCAGGTTGAGTGCTATGTAGTTCATGTACAAATTTTTCTCTACCTTTCTTAGGCATAACAACACAGTAAACAGTCTGATTGAATGGACAGTTCATCTTTGCGACGGTTGTAAGGTTTGGTCTCATCACACATCTCCATAGGTATTGCAGACCAATCACCACTGAGGTCACAACGTTTCAATAAAATGGGGTCATGGCTGGTCCAGATCCTAACTTGTTGAGCAGTGTAAGGAGTTCCTTCACTCTCAAAAGCATCCATTACTAACAGTAGACCTGCAGGTTGAGGCATCTCCACCTCAGGTGTGGGCAACGGCAGACGACTCAGTGCATCGGCACAATTCTCAGTGCCAGGTCTATGAAGAATAACATAATCATAGGCAGACAATGCCAACACCCACCTCAGGATACAGGATGATACATTGATATTAATACCTTTGTTTTCCGAAAACAATGAAATGAGTGGCTTGTGATCCATTTCGAGTTCAAAACGAAGATCAAACAGGTACTGATTAATCTTTTTGACCCGATACACACAGGCTAAAGCTTCTTTCTCTACCATGCTGTAAGCTCTTTCCGCCTTTGACAAAGTTCTCAAAGGATATGCGACTGGTTGTAGCTTGCCCGGCTCATTTGCTTGTTGGAGTACACAACCTACCCCATATGATGAAGCATCACAGGCCAATACAAGACACTTACACGGATCATAATGAACAAGCAACTTGTTTGAACAGAGCAGATTCTTAGTTTTCTCTAAGGCTCTATCTTGAGACACATCCCAGACCCAGTTGTCGCCTTTTCTGAGTAGAAATGCAGTGGCTCTAACAAAGTGCTCAATCTGGGTAAGAAATTACCAAAGTGATTGAGTAGCCCAAAGAATGAACGCAGCTCCCTCACATTCTGAGGCCCGATTGCATTTTTGATGGCCTTGGTTTTCAAATCAGTAGGCCTGATGCCATCAGCAGAAATCTTCCTCCCCAGGAATTCAACTTCAGGTGCCATGAAGACAAACTTCGAACGTTTCAGCCTGAGTCCCACTTTGTCCAGACGATGTAGGACTTCTTCAAGATTGTTCAGGTGTTCAGTAGTGTCGCGACCTGTGACCAGAATGTCATCTTGAAACACAACAGTTCTAGGAACGGACTTCAGTAGACTCTCCATATTCCTCTGAAATATGGCTGCAACCGAATGAATTCCAAAAGGACACCTGTTGTAGACGAACAGTCCTTTATGGGTGTTGTTGCAGGTGACGAAGTGTCATCAAGCTCCTGTGTTATATAGGCCAACGTCAGATCCAGTTTAGTGAATGACTTCCACCAACTAGCATGGCAAACAGGCCATCAGCCTTCGGTAACGGGTACTGATCCTGTTTCAAAAATCGGTTAATCGTAACATTGTAGTCTCCACAAATCCTGACAGTGCCATCACTCTTTAACACAGGAACAATAGGACTAGCCCACTTGTTAAACTTGACCCCTTCATGTTGGAGTCTGTCAAGCTCAATTTCAACCTTCTCCTTCATCATGTAAGGAACAGACTGAGCTTTATGTTAAACAGGCCTTGCATCAAAATCCAGGTGAATCTGCACCTTGGCTCCAGTAAAATTACCAATGCCTGGTTCAAATAAAGAAGGAAACTTCTTCAATACTTGAACACACGAAGTGTCATCCACTGATGACAACACTTTGATATCATTCCAATTCCACTTGATTTTCTCGAGCCAATTCCTGCCGAACAGTGTTGGACCATTACCTGGGATGATCCATAATGGCAGATCATGAACCACACCGTCATATGACACCTTGACTACTGCACTGTCAATCACCTTGGTGTAAGTACGCAAGCTGGCATTGACTGGACTCAGCTTAAGCTTCATAGCCTCAGTGTTCCACAGCTTGTCAAATGTCCTTTGGCTCATTATCGACTGACTCGCACCTGTGTCCAGCTCCATTGATACAGGTATGCCATTCAGCTTCGCATTAACGATTATCGGCTGGTTCCTTCCCAATAATGAATACAGACCACACACTTCCTCCTCAGGTTGTGTATCCGGGCCAGCACTGGACTTGTCATCATCAGCAATGTGATGAGCGGCAGCACGCTTGCTCAGTTGTGGGCACATTCTTTGAAGATGCCCCACTTTCGAACAGCCATTACAGGAATACTGTTTTAACCGACACTGATGAGGCTGATGATTGCCCCCACAACGCCATCAGGGTGAAATCGGATTCGTACCAGTTGGCGGACTTTGAGCAGCTACAGGTTTCACATAAGCAGTCGAGTAGGTCCTGCCATAAGCAGCTCTGCCAGATGACGACACAATATTGTTTACAGTACTTGCCGTGGAGCTCCTACTCTTCGATGATATCTGCCTCAAGTTATCATCAGTTGCCATGCATGCTTGGGCAGTCACGATGGCCTTGCTCAAATCCAGCTTCTCTTCGGCCAATAACTTCTGAAGAATCACATTATGGTTGATGCCTACCACGAAGAAATTTCGCAGCATGTCTTCCAACACGTTCTCAAACTTACACGGCTCAGCGAGAGGTCGTAGGTCGGCGACGAATCCCGACACATCCTGGCCCTCAGCACGAACATGCATGTAGAAGCGATAGCGGAGATGATGATCCCCTCTTTTGGCTTAAGGTGGTCATGTACCAAAGCACACAAATCCCCATATTCTTTGTCCGTTGGACGTAAAGGCGAGAGAAGATTCTTCATGAGCCCATAAATTTTTGGACCACAAACGGTGAGGAAAACCGCCCTGCGCCGAACTGCATCAGCATCTCCCTCCATTTTGTTGGCCACAAAATACTGATCCAGGCGGTCGATAAAATCCGCCCAGTCCTCGCCATCCGCGAATCTCTCCAGAATTCAAGTGGTGCCCATTGTACATGTGAAGGTTCTCAAATTACCTCGTCACCAAATGTAATGAATGTAATGACTCAAAAGACTTGTTACTGTATACTGCCTCAGGTGTAAACCTGATCCAACTTTATTCGCGCCCAACGTAACCCGTGTGACATGGTACCTGTGCTTATATACCAGTGACCACGCACGTGCGGGTACAGCCCGATGACCTCCGACAGTGGTGCCCGCTGGTGCCTGGTGAATACATAAATACATAACATAGTTGAAGAGGCCACCAGGGCAATTCCGGGATTTGGAGCAGTTGAGAGGGAGATGTAATCTGGAAAATCTGAATAGGACATGTTTTTCAATTCTCCCTGGCCACAGGAGTTGTTCCAGAGGATTAGAGAATTGCTAACGCTGTACCATTATTCAAAAAGGGAGGAAGAGATAAACCGAGCAATTATTGGCCAGTTAGTTTAACCTCGGTGGTGGGCAAATTTCTGGAATCAATTCTGAGGGACAGTATAAACCTTCATTTAGAAAGACATAGATTAATCAAGGACAGTCAGCATGGATTTGGTAAGAGAAGGTCATGTCTGACTAACTTGATTGAATTTTTTGAGGAGGTAACAAGGAGGGTCGATGAGAGCAGTGCATATGATGTAGTGTATATGGATTTTAGCAAGGCTTTTGACAAGGTCCCACATGATAGGCTGATCAAAAAAGTAAAAGCCCATGAGATCCAAGGGAGAGGGGCAAATTGGATCCAAAGTTGGCTCAGTGGCAGGAAGCAAAGGGTAATGGTTGATGGGTGTTTTTGTGACTGGAAGGCTGTTTCCAGTGGGGTTTCACAGGGCTCAGTACTCAGTCCCTTACTTTTTCTCGTGTATATTATTTATTTAGACAGAAATGTAGGGGGTATGATAAAGAAATTTGCAGATGATACAAAAATTGGCGGTGTGGTTGACAGTGAGGAGGGAAGCTGTAGATTGCAGGAAGATATCGATGAACTGGTCAGTTGGACAGAAAAGTGGCAAATGGAATTCAATCCTGAAAAGTGTGAGGTAATGCATTTCGGGAGGGGCAACAAGGCAAGGGAATACACAATAAATGGGAATATACTGAGAGGTGTGGAGGAATAAAGGGACCTTGGAGTATATGTCCACAGATCCTTAAAGGTAGCAAGCCAGGTAGATAAGGTAGTTAAAAAGGCATATGCAATGCTTTCCTTTATTAGCTGAGGCATTGAACACAAGAGCAGGGAAGTTATGCTGGAACTGTATACAACAATATTTAGGCCACAGTTTGAGTACTGCGTGCAATTCTGATCACCACATTACAGGAAGGATGTGATTGCACTAGAGGGGGTACAGAGGAGAGTTACGAGGATGTTGCCAAGACTGGAAAACTTTAGCAATGAGGAAAGATTGGATAGGCTGGGGTTGTTTTCCTTGGAACAGAGGAGGCTGAGGCGAGATTTAATTGAGGTGTATAAAATCCCACCCACTCACTAATGGATGCAGGTGCCTTCAAATCTTCTGCCAACATTCAGTATCAAGGATCATAAATGCAGAGGAGCTGTTTGGGCGAGGTACTAGGGTACTTGGTAACACTGGAACTGAGCCATAGCAACAGCGGACCTAGATAGAGTGGATAAGAAGGACCTATTTCCCTTAGCAGAGGGGTCAATATCCAGGAGTCATAGATTTAAAGTAGTTGGTAGAAGGTTTAGAGGGGAGATGAGGAAATATTTCTTCACCCAGAGGGTGGTGGGGGTCTGGAACTCACTGCCTGAAAGGGTGGTAGAGGCAGGAACCCTCATCACATTTTAAAAGTATTTGGATGTGCACTTAAAGAGCTGTAACTTACAGGGCTATGGACCTAGTGCGGGAAGGTGGGATTAGGCTGGGTAACTCTTTTTTGACCGGAACAGACACGATGGGCTGAATGACATCCTTCTGTGTCGTAATTTTTCTCAAATTCTATGACACACTTTTCTCATTCCCACCCCCTCCACTCACTAATGGATGCATGTGCATTCAAATCTTCTGCCAACACTCAGTATCAAGGATCATAAATGCAGAGGAGCTGTTTGGGCAAGGTAGCAGGGTATTTGGTAACACTGGAACTGAGCCATAGCAACAGCGGGCACCTTCAGGAGAGGATGGGAAGACAAAGAAAGACTTGCATTTATATAGCACCTTTCACAACCACCGGACATCTCAAAGTGCTTTACAGCCAATGAAGTACTTTTGAAGCGCAGTTACTGTTGTAATGTGGGAAACACAGCAGCCAAATTTGCGCACAGCAAGCTCCCACAAACAGCAACGTGGTAATGACTGGATAATCGGTTCTAGTAATGCTGGTTGATGGATAAATAACGGCCAGAACATCGGGGAGAATTCCCACACTCTTCACTCTTCTTGGAAATAGTGCCAGGGGATTTTTTTACATTCACGTGAGCGAGCAGACAGGGCCTCGGTTTAACATCACATGCGAAGAACACCAGCTCCGACTTCTTCACTGCTGCACTGTCAGCCTAGAATTTGTGTTCAAGTCTCGGGAGTGAAATTGGAAATTAAAGTGTTATCGCTGAGCCACAGCTGACACCACAGATGAAAACTAAAGATAAGGACACACACATAATGACAAATGCCACTGAAAGAAAAAATAAATTGTAGCACATATGGAAATTTACTTTGGAAAAAGAGAAAGTCTAATCTTACATTATTTCAAGTGCTCGAGGCCTGTTAGACCTGGCATCCCTCCAAATGTAATATTATAGGGCTTGAAGATTGGAAACACAAATGTTCAATAAAAAGTGGATTTTGAAGGATTTATAAAGGAACAGAAAGATTTGATGTTGCATGATTGTAAGACGCGAATGGCATCTATTGTCAAATTTCCTGCAGCAGCTCAACTCTTCATGTTCAGTTCCAATTGAAGTGCGGAAATATCGCAAGAAAACTTTAATATTCTGCAACTAATTTGCATTTTGGAAAGGTGTGCTACGATGGCCTTACACAAGATTTTTCTTCCATTCCATTTACACGGAATGCCGAACCTCATACAGCTCCCGATCGATCTCTCCATCTGTTTCCAAGAGATGCAAACATCAAGAGCTTGACTTTCCATCGGGATCACCCCGCTATCGCCCAGTTACTGCCCACTTAACCGCTAAGATTTAGTCTAATACCTGTATTTCAATAAAAATGGAAACTTACGCTCAATTATCACCCATTTATCGCCAGCATTAATTTTGGCATAACATTAACACCGAGAGTTAGCTGATCCGCCCGCCCATATTTTTATTAAAAATTATGACGTCAGCAATCTTGCACTGGCCAAAGGATTGTTTATAATAGAAACTAATGCTCAGAAACCGCCCAGAATACCGCCGAGCGTTTCTTTCGGCATCTCGCCCATATATCATTCAAAAGATCGTTCACCCCAAAAAATCGCTCAAAAAAAGCTGCACTCACCTGACCTTAACCCGGCGGTACGGACGTCACTTTGTAATTGGGAGGACTTTTCATAAAAGGCTGCTTCAAGTTCATGGAAGCTTTGATGTAATTTGTGAGTGCTTTTAAGGTGGTTTTAAAATCTCTTGATAACCATATTGTGGAGAATTTGAATTTTTTAATGAGTTTTAGAGGACAATTTAATAATTCTGAATAAATATAAATAGGGCATTTAGTAATAGTGATGGGGCCTGTAATTTCTCAGCCGGTATTGATAACTACTCACATGCTGCAGAGTAGAGATGGGAGAAGGTTCATTGAAGAGCATTACGTGCCCAACCAAAGAGGTGGCAGACTGCTGAGGAGAAGGAGACCTTACACCTGATGCACTTAGTGGGATAAGCAGTCATACCCGAACTTGTCTCAAAACAAGTGCCTTAGGAGGCTGCACTTCTGAAGGGAGGTCATCAGTGAGATATGCCAGCTCATTAAGGGAAATCTACAGCCTAACAGCACGATCAGGACCGCACTGCCCGTCGAGGTCAAGTCTACTGTGGCACTTTCCTTCTATGCATCAGGCTCCTATCAGGCCTCAGTTGGCGACATTTGCGGTATCTCTCAGCACACCACACATTGTTGCATTCGACAGGTGGCTGAAGCCCTCTATGCTCGTAGAATGGACTTTATAAGCTTCCCTATGACCAGGGAGGCACAGACTGAGAGGGCGTTGGGTTTCTCGAGAATAGCAAACTTCCGCAAGGTGCAGGGAGCACCTTTTCAGGATGCAGAGGTGTTTCGAAACCGAAAGGGATTCCAATCCCTTTCCAATGTGCAACTCATGCTGACTACAAGCAAATAATCATGGCAGTAAATGCTAATTTTCCGGAGAGCATCTATGATGTGCACATCTTGCATGAGAGCACTGTCTCTGACCTGTTTAAGAGTCAGCCACAAGGTCACGGTTGGATGCTGGGGGATAAAGGATATGGCCTTGCCAGCTGACTGATGACCCTCCTGCGTAAGACCCAGATGGAAGCCGAGAAGCATTACAATGAAAGCCACATAGCCACACGCAATATTGTCGAAAAGACAATTGGAGTGCTTAAGCAGTGCTTCAGATGCCTGGACCACTTAGGAGGTGACCTCCAATACCACCCTGAGCAAGTCGCTCAGCTCATTGTGGTGTGCTGCACGCTGCACAACTTGGCTTCAGGAGGGGACAAGAATTGCCAGATGGGACTGCCGGTCCACCTCAGGAGAGAGGAGAGGCGGAAGAAAGGACAAGGAGGTGGACGAGGACCTCGGGAAGGACAATCAGGTTGAAACCACGCCCCCACCCCACTCTAGACCCCAGGAAAAGCCCCGTGCTGGTTACGCAGCTGCAAGACTGTTGTGTCCGCAGCTCATAAATGAATGCTTTGCTTGAACTAACGTTGGTGGTAGTTACATAGCTGCAAGACAGTTGTGTCTGCAGCTCATAAATGAACGCTTTACGTTATGTTGATGACAGTTACAGTTACAGTTGTGTTACGTTTCATCTTTGTATATACTTAACGTTTCTGCTATTTGAAGACACAGCACAACAATGTTTATTTAAATTAAAAAATGTTAATGTTATAAAAGTGTTAAACACATTTTTTTTAAAACAATCACCATTAAAAATTAACATCCGTGTACCACCCACTCCAGCCCAACAGTGAAAATTTTATAATGAACAAATAACAATAAAAACCACAGCAACAACATACTTTAAAAACCATTATAAATATAACAAACATCCAACCACCCACCGAAAACCTTCAACAAATTTTTTTAACAACAACAACAATTAGAATAATCTCCACCCTCCCTACCTGCGGCCACGCCTCTCCCTTCCTTTACCCCCCCTCATCTTAACCACACCTCTTCCCCTTCCCCTGCCAACAACTCCAAGCCACCTTGGAGCAGGGCCCCTCAAGTGCTGCTGTGGTGTGGGGGGTGATGGCAGATGAATGGATTGGGAAGGAGATTCAGAGAACGTTTCCAGAGAAAAGTCCTTCAAGTCAGAAGCAAGAGCTTTCTCCTGATCTGCATGCGTCATTTACCTTGGCGGTACGGCACCTTGGGGTGCAGTGCTGTATTCCGGGACCACAGGCTGCCCTCTCACATCCATGGACTCGGCTATCCTCTCCATCGCTGCTAGCATCCGCGACATCTCCTGCGAGACAGGTCGGCAACGTGGCCAGTTAACCCACCCATTGCCGAGAGGAGCTCTCGACCAATGTCGACGCTTGTTCTGGACAGATTCACCACGTCCACACTCAAATCTGCCGGTCTTGGAGCAGACCGATCTCACCGAACCAACCTCCGTGGGGTTGGCGCAGGCATGGAACAACTTGGGGAACCCTGCTCTAAGGAGCTTCACCCCGCTACCTCCTCAGTGGATGAGGATGTGGCCGCAGTAACACAGGACGAGAGGGCTGCAGGCTTCTCCTCCACCTCCTCACTATCCTCGATGGATAGGAAGACCTGCAGAAGCACAGGTGAGGCTCTTGCCTCCTCACCTCTGGAGACAACTGGTGGAACCTGCAGAACCACGGGGACCTGGGGATCCTGTGCAGGCTGGCCAACCTGGGGAACCTGGAGCGCCTGGGGAACCTGGAAAGCTTGTGCTATCTGGTGACTTAGAAAACATAGTTAGTAGAAGAGAAGGGGATGCTAGGGTCACATGAGAATGCTTACGCTACGCAGGCATATGTACGAGAAGCAACACTACTGCTATAAATATACTGACAGACGTCACATATATTTAACATCATGATAGTACAGAATCTGCATTGCATAGCAATGATATTTCATGATCCCACAATTAATTACATAACATTACATAACATTACATAACATTACATCAATCATATATTATACTGAAATGGCATTAAAATACTTTAGATCACCATTACTCACGTGGCGCAAGAACGGGTTCAGCACCACCATGTATGGCCGACCGGTTGTGGACCCTCACCAAGGCCAACGCCCATTCTTCCAGGTCGGTCAGCGGGGTGAGACCTCCTGGTCCACCACCAGTGCGCCGCTGCTCACCGCGATTCTTCGAAAGCTTCTTCTGCAAAGGTGACAAGAGCATGGCATATTGCTTAGGTACTATTACCGATATGACAGATATCAGATTACTGACAGCTATCATCTTATTATTATTATTACTATTACACAACACAACACACACCAACACAAATAACACACAGACAATGCATAATTAGTCATCCCATGCTAATCATTGTTAACATTAATGTTATATGCTAATACGCTTTGTATGCAATTGAATGCATGGTTATATCTACTGTCTGAGAATAACTTGAATAAGATCGAGGTCAGGATTAAACGCATGACACCAAGATTACCAGCCTAACTACAATACATCAGATCTTCATTTAAATTAATCATTGAATCATTACAATTTATTAAATAAATAAATGTAATACTCTGCTGGAACCAACAAGGTCATTCCAGCGCTTGCGGCACTGGTTCGGCTCTGTCACCTCATGTGTTGTGGTTGACGACATGGCCTCTGCTATTTCTGACCAGATTCACTGGTACACCCTTGGGGGGTGGTTTTCCACGACCACCCCAGGTCAATTGGGCCCATCATTTCTCCACCTCGGAGACCAGGGCAGCATTGACCACTTCACTGAAGCACTTTGCGTGCCATCGTCCGCCCATCTCACCCACTTTGGCCACTTCCTCCTCTTCACTCACGTTTACCTCCTCCATTACTTCTATATTTTCCGTTTTACAAAGAAACTCACCAAATATACCAATAATAATACCACACCAACAATAATCTCCACCAGCTTTCTTCTCTATCTCTCTATCTCTCTCTCTCTCTTTCTCCCCTCTTTCACTCTCTTCTGCACATGTGCAGATGACCCCTAACCTCCTGAAATGCGGGAAAAGTCCGTTGCTGTGGAAGCCAGCCTTGCAAGATTGAATAAATGGCTAACGCCCATCTCATATCGCTACGGCTAATGTCCAAATTAAAAAGTGGAAACTAACGGGTTTTAAAATGGGCGATATTCCGTCGATCGCAAAAAAATATATAAACGCTAATGCCGGAAACACCGACCACATCAGGACACCAATGAAAAGTCTAGCCCCAAGACTTCAAATATTACTTTCCTTTTAAGCAAAAAGGAATTGGGTTAATTTTTCATCTCTTTTCCCAAATGCCCACCCTCACAAATGCCCCAGTGCCTCCTTCCTTGGGGAGGTAACTGAGATCTCTTTCAGGTTAAGACAGATTCAAGGTAACGTGCATGTTACTGGTAGCTTGGAACGGAGTAGCATCATAGGAACAGGAGTAGCCATTCAGCCCCTCAGGCATGTTCCGTCATTCAGTGAAATTATGGCTGATCTGTATCTTAACTCCATCCACCTGCCTTGGTTCCCATGTCATTTTATACCCTTGTCGTGCAAAAATCTATCGATGTCAGATTTAAAATGATTAATTGAGTTCGCATCAACTGTTTTTTGTGGAAGAGAGTTCCACACTTCTACCACCCTTTGCATGAAGAAATGCTTCCTAATTTCTCTCAGGAAGGCGAATGGAATGTTGGCCTTCATTGCGAGAGGGATGGAGTACAAAAGCAGGGAGGTCCTGCTGCAACTGTATATGGTATTGGTGAGGCTGCACCTGGAGTACTGCGTGCAGTTTTGGTCGCCTTACTTAAGGAAGGATATACTGGCTTTGGAGGGGGTACAGAGACGATTCACTAGGCTGATTCCGGAAATGAGGGGGTTACATTATGATGATAGATTGAGTAGACTGGGTCTTTACTCGTTGGAGTTCAGAAGGATGAGGGGGTGATCTTATAGAAACATTTAAAATAATGAAAGGGATAGACAAGATAGAGGCAGAGAGGTTGTTTCCACTGGTCGGGGAGACTAGAACTAGGGGGCACAGCCTCAAAATACGGGGGAGCCAATTTAAAACCGAGTTGAGAAGGAATTTCTTCTCCCAGAGGGTTGTGAATCTGTGGAATTCTCTGCCCAAGGAAGCAGTTGAGGCTAGCTCATTGAATGTATTCAAGTCCCAGATAGATAGATTTTTAACCAATAAGGGAATTAAGGGTTACGGGGAGCGGGCGGGTAAGTGGAGCTGAGTCCACGGCCAGATCAGCCATGATCTTGTTGAATGGCGGAGCAGGCTCGAGGGGCTAGATGGCCTACTCCTGTTCCTAATTCTTATGTTCTTGTGTTCTCTCCTAAATGGCCTGTCTCTGATTTTCAAGTCATGTCCCCTTGTCCTAGACTCCCGCACCAGCCAATAAAAGGTGCTCTCTATGTACCCTATCAAGATCCAAAAAACTGGAATCAGATCACCCCTTAACTTTCTATAATCCAGGCAATACAAGCTGAGTTTATGTAAACCTTTGGAGCCCTGGTAACATTCTGTTGGATCTGCTCTGCACTCCTTCCAAGGGCAATATCTCCTTTCTCAGGTGTGGTGCCCAGAACTCTGCACAGCACTCCAGATGTGGTCCAACCGGGGCTTTGTACAGCTGCAGCAAAACTTCCTCACCTTTCCATTCTGGCCCGCTAGTTATAAAGGACAACATTCTATTAGCCTTTTTGATTATTCTTTGTGCCTGACTATTATATTTTCGTGGTCTACGTACAAGGACCCCTAAATCTGTTTGGACCTCCACTGGTCTTAGCTTTTCACCCTTTAAATGATACTCAGATTTATCCTTTCTTGGTCCAAAATGGATGACCTCACACTTACCTGTGTTGAAATCCATCTGCAAAGTTTTACTCACTCATTTAATCCATCAATGGCTCTTTATAATACTATGGTCCCGTCTTCACTGCTTATTATATCACAAATTCATGTATCATCGGCAAACTTGGAAATATGGCTCTCTATTGCATTATCTAAGTCATTAATAAATACAGTGAATAGTTGAGGCCCCAGCACAGATCCTTGTAGGACATCACTCGTCACTTCCTTCCAATTTGAGTACATACATGGGTATCTCTACTCTCTGTCTTCTACTGCCTAAGCTCCTAACCAGGTGAATAATTTTCCTTCAATTCGATGAACTTTAATTTTAGCTAACAGTCTCTTATGTGGAACCTTATCAAATGCCTTTTAAATATAGAAAGAAAGAGTTGCATTTATATAGTGCCTGTCACAACCACTGGACTTCTCAAAGCACTTTGCAGCCAATAAAATACTTTTTAGAGTGCAGTCACTGTTATAATGTGACCAAATTGCGCACAGCAGGCTCCCACAAACAGCAACGTGTTAATGAGCAGAGAATCTGTTTTTGTTATGTTGAGGAATAAAAATTGGCAGACACCAGGGATAACTCCCCTGCTTCAAAATAGTGACATGGGATCTTTTACATCCACCTGCGACAGCAGACTGGGCTTCGGTTTAATGTCGCATCTGAACGACGGCACCTCTGACAGTGCAGCGCTCCCTCAGCACTGCACTGGAGTATCAGCCTAGATTTTTGTGCTCAAGTCCCTGGAGTGGGAGTTTGAACCCACAACCTTCTGATTCAGAGGTGAGAGAGTGCTAACCACTGAGCCACAGCTGACACCATAATTATATCCATAGACATTCCCCCGTCTACTACTTTAGTTACTTCCTCAAAATATTCAATTAGGTTCGTTAGACTTGAACTCCCCTTCACAGATCCATGCTGGCTCTCTCTAATCAGTTCCAATTTCTCTAAGTGCTCAGTCATTCTGTCCGTAATTATAGATTCCAATAAATTCCTCACAACAGATGTTAGAATAACAGGTCTATAATTGCCTGGTTTCTCTCTCTCACCTTTCATAAATAATGGAGTTACATTTGCAATTTTCCAATCTAAAGGGACAATTCTTGAATTAAGAGAGCTTTGGATGAATATGGCTAAAGCATCTGTAACTTCCTCACCGACTTCCTTTATAACCCTTGGGGTAGAAACCACCAGGTCCTGGGCATTTGCCATTATTTTTTCTAATTCTGTTTTCTTACTCAGGTTAACTTTATTGAGTTCTAATTCTTGATTCATTATTAATTTTCCTGGAATGTCAGGTACATGATCCTTTTCCTCTACTGTGAAGACTGACACCAAGTAATTATTCAACAATCTGACATTTCCTTACTTTCATTTGAAATAGTACTCCCATCTGTTTTTTAAAGGCCTACGCTACCCTTGACTATCCTTTTTCTTTTGGTGTCAGCTGTGGCTCACTGGGTAGCACTCTCGCCTCTGAATCAGAAGGTTGTAGGTTCAAGTCGCACCCCAGGGACTTGAGCACATAAAAGCTAGGTTGACACTCTAGTGCAGTGCTGAGGGAATGCTGCACTGTCAGAGATACCATCTTTCAGATGTGATGTTAATCTGTCTGCTTTCTCAAGTGGACATAAAAGATCCCATCGCATAATCTTGAAGAAGAGCAGGGAAGTTATCGCTGTTGACCTGGCTAATATTTGTCTCTCAATCAACATAACAAAGAAAGATTATCACATTGCTGTTTGTGGGAGCTTGCTGTGCGCAAATTGGCTACCACGTTTCCTACATTACAACAGTGACTGCACTCCAAAAGTACTTTATTGGCTGTAAAGCACTTTGAGACGTCTGGTGGTCATGAAAGGTGCTATATTAATGGAAGTCCTTTTTTTTCTTTCTTCTTTCTGATATAATTGTAAAAACTTTTTCTGTTAATCTTGATATCCCTTGCCAGTTTCTTGTTTATGGCTGACTTGGGTCCATGCTGCTGGAGCCTGGCAGAACCATGATCCTCCCGGGCACTGTTGACCAGCCAGCCCTCACTCATTAGTGGAATCCAGAGGGTTCCTTAATGTCACTGAGATCTGGGAATCTAGTCACTCGGCTCCAGGTAGCTTTGCAAGCCAATGTCCTAACTGAGAAGGTGGTCCCACTCGAAAAGCAGTGGGAAGATAAACAGAACAAAGAAATGGCGGACCAATTGAACAAGTACTTTGGTTCGGTATTCACTAAGGACACAAACAACCTTCCGGATATAAAAGGGGTCGGAGGGTCTAGTAAGGAGGAGGAACTGAGGGAAATCCTTATTAGCCGGGAAATTGTGTTGGGGAAATTGATGGGATTGAAGGCCGATAAATCCCCAGGGCCTGATGGACTGCATCCCAGAGTACTTAAGGAGGTGGCCTTGGAAATAGTGGATGCATTGACAGTCATTTTCCAACATTCCATTGACTCTGGATCAGTTCCTATGGAGTGGAGGGTAGCCAATGTAACCCCACTTTTTAAAAAAGGAGGGAGAGAGAAAGCAGGGAATTATAGACCGGTCAGCCTGACATCGGTAGTGGGTAAAATGATGGCATCAATTATTAAGGATGTCATAGCAGTGCATTTGGAAAGAGGTGACATGATAGGTCCAAGTCAGCATGGATTTGTGAAAGGGAGGTCATGCTTGACAAATCTTCTGGAATTTTTTGAGGATGTTTCCAGTAGAGTGGACAAGGGAGAACCAGTTGATGTGGTATATTTGGACTTTCAGAAGGCGTTCGACAAGGTCCCACACAAGAGATTGATGTGCAAAGTTAGAGCACATGGGATTGGGGGTAGTGTGCTGACATGGATTGAGAACTGGTTGTCAGACAGGAAGCAAAGAGTAGGAGTAAATGGGTACTTTTCAGAATGGCAGGCAGTGACTAGTGGGGTACCGCAAGGTTCTGTGCTGGGGCCCCAGCTGTTTACATTGTACATTAATGATTTAGATGAGGGGATTAAATGTAGTATCTCCAAATTTGCGGATGACACTAAGTTGGGTGGCAGTGTGAGCTGCGAGGAGGATGCTGTGAGGCTGCAGAGCGACTTGGATAGGTTAGGTGAGTGGGCAAATGCATGGCAGATGAAGTATAATGTGGATAAATGTGAGGTTATCCACTTTGGTGGTAAAAACAGAGAGACAGACTATTATCTGAATGGTGACAGATTAGGAAAAGGGGAGGTGCAAAGAGACCTGGGTGTCGTGGTACATCAGTCATTGAAGGTTGACATGCAGGTACAGCAGACGGTTAAGAAAGCAAATGGCATGTTGGCCTTCATAGCAAGGGGATTTGAGTACAGGGGCAGGGAGGTGTTGCTACAGTTGTACAGGGCCTTGGTGAGGCCACACCTGGAGTATTGTGTACAGTTTTGGTCTCCTAACTTGAGGAAGGACATTCTTGCTATTGAGGGAGTGCAGCGAAGGTTCACCAGACTGATTCTCGGGATGGCGGGACTGACCTATCAAGAAAGACTGGATCAACTGGGCTTGTATTCACTAGAGTTCAGAAGAATGAGAGGGGACCTCATAGAAACATTTAAAATTCTGACAGGGTTAGACAGGTTAGATGCAGGAAGAATGTTCCCAATGTTGGGGAAGTCCAGAACCAGAGGTCACAGTCTAAGGATAAGGGGTAAGCCATTTAGGACCGAGATGCGGAGGAACCTCTTCAGCCAGAGAGTGGTGAACCTGTGGAATTCTCTACCACAGAAAGTTGTTGAGGCCAATTCTCTAAATATATTCAAAAAGGAGTTAGATGAGGTCCTTACTACTAGGGGGATCAAGGGGTATGGCGAGAAAGCAGGAATGGGGTACTGAAGTTGAATGTTCAGCCATGAACTCATTGAATGGCGGTGCAGGCTAGAAGGGCCGAATGGCCTACTCCTGCACCTATTTTCTATGTTTCTATGTGCCCTGTACTGGTAGAAAGCATGATTCCAGCTGCCTAAACTACACCAATGTCCCTAAGCTTTGGTTCTGCTATGCTGCACCTAAGCTCTGTGGTGTTTGGTAAGTAAGACCTGTCATTACAAGGAGAAAGTGTGGATTCCATAATCGGTTAAACAGAAACCGATTTAAGGTTCTCTGGAGCCTTAAATCAAGGTGGTTTTCTGTGTGTAGCAGAGACTTGGCTAGCCAAAAGAAAATGCCCCATTGCCATAATCATTTGGTCAAAAAGTCCCACATCCAGAAGTTCAGGTAAATATTCAGCAGTGATGGAACTGCCAAAATGAAACGCCTATTTCGAAGGTTTGAAAGAGAAGCAAAAATAATCCACACAAATAGGAGGACCTGGCAAAGCCGGTTCTCTACCATTCCACATACCACTGACCTTATCTGTTGGCATGTCAGTTTGGTTGCACCTATTGTGTATATAGGCACTCTGTTAATGACTCCACGAGGCAGGGGTATGGCACTTGAACTGTACAGACTGCAGTCCTTGATTGCAGCTCCTAGAGTGAGGACACCAAGAGGTAAACTCCCTTTTATACTTGGTTATCTGCAGTGTGCAGGTGACCCTTAAGTCTCCAGCAGCAGCACCCTCTGGTGTATAGGTAAGGTGTATACAGGGTGGAGGCACATTCAGTGTTACAGTGCATCATTGCATTATTGACATGCATACATAACAACACTCCCAGCTAAGCCTTTTTCAAGTCCTTATTGCTATGACCTGGGGAGGTGATCAGTAGTGGGCTGTGGGAGGTTGTGGCAAGGGTTGTGTGGGTGCCAGGTGTGATCCCTGTGTTTGAGGCTGGCCTCGTACGTTGCCCCCCACCCCCCTCACACACAGACCATGTGGGTGTCACTGTTGTAGGATCCCTCAGTGGGGGAGCCAGTGCAGTGGGTAGGGCACATATACTGTAGAGTGGGTAAGTGGTGTTGTGTGGTGGTGGGCAGGGCCACAGGACTGTGTGGCCTCCTTGTCCTCCGTTGGTGGTGAAAGTCTGGTCATCCCAGGAAAGCTGGAGGGTACTGGCCTCTCGCACCTGGTGCTGGCCCTGGTGGCCAGGGGGGGTAGGGCCAATCTGGGGCAGGTTGCCAGTGGTGGTGGCTGTGCTGTCCATTGACCGCTGTCCCTGCAGTGGGTCTGCTCCCACTGGGTGTGTGTGAGCCCTTCCTGGTGCATCACATTTTTCCCAAAAGTCCAGGCTACGTGGTCGGCTAGCCCGCTGGACCTGGGGGTCTCCCACGGGGGCATACCTCTGGCATTTACATTGTACCTGTAGAACCCGGTGTCCTTTAACAGTCTACTTTCTGCATACATGACACATTGGCTCCGATCATACATAGTCGATTCTACACTGTTATCTCTCTTTACATTGTTACTTACAGCACTTACATCACTTTCTTGTCTATCGGTGTCTACATACATTGGTTACATTTGTCATATTAAAATTTCTATCATCATCATTTAAGAGTACAAACTTGTTCTTAACATCACTTTCACAAGCATTCATTCATTTTTTTTTCATCAATTACTCCGGCATCACAATTCAACGTGACATTAGCATGCCTGCATTCGCTAATTATACTTTTAACTTTAAAATCCTTGGCATCTTTAGAGTGAAACTGTTCCTTTAATTTCTTTGGGTTACCGGTCTCCTTTAAGGGGGCCTTCCAATCCGATTCGCCGCTCGGTGCCATGTGTCGCTCCTCCAAAGCTGCCCCTCGTGGTCTGGTCGCGACCATTTTGATTTTTAGGTTCTTCGCCGCGTGATGCGGCCGCCATCTGCTCGCTCTCCTCCAGGTAGGCTGTGGTGATCTTTTCCTTCTCAGGATTGACCACAGACGTCGGGAATCAAATTTTCCGCCGATCTTCTTCCCTTGGAGTCCTGCCACGGCCCGGAAGGTGAGGTCTGTACGTTCGGTTTGGGTGATCTTTCCACGGTGTTGTGCCGTCGTCACCGCGCAGTCGAGCTGGACGGTAGGATTTCTAGGTGCAGGGATGGATCCAAAGTTCGGTGCTGTATGGGATGTCGATCGCTGGAGCCCGGACGTTGTTGTTGCTTCGACCGACTTGGACCTGCTTCATTCAACTTCTTCCCAGCAGCGTTGGACTATCGTCGGCAACGATCCACAGCGGGAGCTTGTTCATCACGCCGCCCTGGGAGACCTGGACCTCCACGCTGCCAATGACTGGGATTTGTCTTTGGTGCAGGTGAACAGCTTTGCCTGGACAGGAGACAGTTTTGGTCGTTTGGCGGGATTGATCCAAAGTTTTTCAAAGGTCGCCTGGCTCATCAAAGATTGGCTCGCCCCTGTGTCGCTCTCCATCGAAACT
This sequence comes from Pristiophorus japonicus, assembly GCF_044704955.1. Taxonomy (NCBI): domain Eukaryota; kingdom Metazoa; phylum Chordata; class Chondrichthyes; family Pristiophoridae; genus Pristiophorus; species Pristiophorus japonicus. The sequence continues at coordinate 4,671,219 of NC_091987.1, forward strand.
GGAACGTCGTTGGTGTCTACTTCCATCTTCCATGGAGAACGCTCGGTGGAGCAGATATAAATTCCATATTCTTCTTCCAGGGGTTGAGCAGCTTCACCTTCATCAGTGTCGGAGCCCAGGTGATCGGCCAACTCTTCAGCAACGCGGTGAGTAAAGCCTTTTCTGCACATTCTCTGAAGGTGACCTTTCGCGTTGCAGCCTTTGCAGGTATAGTCTTCGTAGCGGCACTTGTGGGCCCTGTGGTTTTGTCTACAGCACCAGCACAGGGCTAGCCGGTTGGCCCCGTGTGGCAGACTCAGGGTTGCGGGACTCGGGGCAGCATTTCTGCCTTTGAAAGTCGCCATTCTGTTCACTGCACTCGTCGGTTTAGAGTCCTGGGTGCGGGTCATCATACGCTTGGAGTCGCCGACCGAAATCATGAAAGCCTGGCTCGCTTTAATTGCCTTCTGCAGGGTGACTGCAATGTCCGCAGAGAGCAGTTTGTGCAGGAGGCCCTCGTGGCCGATTCCGACAATGAATATGTCCCTCAGTGTTTCGGTGAGGTGGCCACCAAAATCACACAGTGCAACCAACCTTCTTAAATCTGCAGCATACTTAGCAATTTATTGGACTTCGGGTCGCTGGTGAGTGTAAAACCGGTGCCTGGCTGTGAGGATGCTTTCTTTGGGTTTTAGTTGCTCTTGTATTAAGGTTATGAGTTCCCCATAGCTCTTGGTTGTTGCCTTCACTGGGTCGAGCAAGTCCCTGACGAGGCCTTGGATCGAGGGCCCTAAACTACAAAGCAGGATGGCCCTGCACTTGTTTGCCAGCGTGGCCGGTGAGTCCCCATCCAGGTCGGTGGCGATGAAGAAGTATTCTAACCTTTCCACGAAGGCAACCCAATCTTCCCCATCGGTGAATTGTTGGAAGTTGCTGAGATTAGACATGTTATGCGTGGAATTCTTGACCTCGTCGCCAGTTATTGTGTATGTAGGCACTCTGTTAATGACTCCACAAGGCAGGGGTATGACACTTGAACTGTACAGACTGTGGCCCTTTATTGCAGGTCCGAGAGTGAGGACACCAAGAGGTGAGCTCCCTTTTATACTGGGTTACCTGCAGTGTGCAGGTGACCCTTAGGTCTCCAGCAGCAGCACCCTCTGGTGTATAGGTAAGGTACATTCAGTCTAACAGTACATCATTACATTGTTGGCATGCACACATAACAGCACCCTCACCTCAGACTCGAAAGGTTGTGAGTTCAAACCCAACTCCAGGACTTGAGCACATAATCTAGTCTGACACAAGTGCAGTACTGAGGGCATGCTGCATTGTCAGAGGTGCTTTTGAGATGAGACATTAAACTGAGGCTTTAATTCAAGTAGACTTAAAAGATCCCATTGCACTATTCAAAAAAAGGCAAGGGTGTTCTCCTAGTAGTTTCACCGGCATTTATCCTTTAATCAATACCAGCATAACAGCTTAACTGGTCAGTTATCTTATTGCGATTTGTGGCACCTTGCTGCCATGTAGTTTGGCTGTTGCTTTTGTTTATAGAACAACAATACCACACTTCAAAAGTAATTCACTCGCACTTTGGGAGGATATCAATTACCCAACATATAAAAGTAGACGAGGGCCAATCCATGTGATTAACAGCTGAGAATAATCATCCTTCTGTAAGATTAGCAGTTCTTTTTGGCTTTTATTCTCTTTGGCCAATCCAGTCACTTGATTCTTTCAGGTGCATTGGATGTTAATCAAACACCTTATCAACATAACTATGCAAGTTTTAATGATGGAGCTTAACTAAACTAATTTTATAATGTGCTCATCCATGTATTTCCTCAATCATTCAAATTCATACAATGAATGATAATCCACAAATTACTCCAACCGTCAACATAGGGTAGACACAGATTGATGCTTTGAAAGACTGCACAAGTTAAAAGTTCACGGGGTTGGGGGTAATATATTAGCATGGATAGAGGATTGGCTAACTAACAGAAAACAGAGAGTCGGGATAAATGGTTCATTCTCGGGTTAGCAACCAGCAACTAGTGGGGTGCCACAGGGATCAGTGCTGGGACCCCAACTAATTACAATTTATATTAACGACTAGGAAGAAGGGACTGAGTGTAACGTAGCCAAGTTTGCTGATGATACAAAGATGGGAAGAAAAGCATTGAGTGAGGAGGACACAAAAAATCTGCAAAAGGACATAGACAGGCTAAGTGAGTGGGCAAAAATTTGGCAGATGGAGTAAAATGTTGCAAAGTGTGAGGTCATGCAGGAAAAAATCAAAGAGCAAGTTATTATTTAAATGGAGAAAGATTGCAAAGTGCTGCAGTACAGAGGGACCTGGGGGTACTTGTGCATGAAACACTAAAGGATTGTATGCAGGTACAGCAAGTAATCAGGAAGCCCAATGGAATCTTGGCCTTTATTGCAAAGGGGGTGGAGTATAAAAGCAGGGAAGTCTTGCTACAGCTATACAAGGTATTGGTGAGGCCACACCTGGAATACTGCGTGCAGTTTTGGTTTCCATATTTACGAAAGGATATACTTGATTTAGAGGCAGTTCAGAGAAGGTTCACTAGATTGATTCCGGAGCTGAGGGGGTTGACTTATAAGGAAAGGTTGAGTAGGTTGGGCCTCTACTCATTGGAATTCAGAAGAATGAGAAGTGATCTTATCGAAACGTATAAGATTATGAGGGGACCTGACAAGGTGGATGCAGCGAGTATGTTTCCACTGATGGGGAAGACTAGAACTAGAGGGCATGATCTTAGAATAAGGGGCCACCCATTTAAACCTGAGATGAGGAGAAATTTATTCTCTCAGCGGGTTGTAAATCTGTGGAATTCATTGCCTCAGAGAGCTGTGGAAGCTGGGATATTGAATAAATTTAAGACAGAAATAGACAGTTTCTTAAACAATAAGGGAATAAGGGGTTATGGGGAGCGGGTGGGGAAGTGGAGCTGATTCCATGATCAGATCAGCCATGATCTTATTGAATGGCGGAGCAGGCTTGAGGGGCCATATGGCCTCATCCTGCTCCTATTTCTTATGTTCTTATGTTCTTATTTATATAATACCTCTCATGACCACCAGATGTCTCAAAGCATTTTGCAGCGAATGAAGTACGTTTGGAGTGCAGTCAGTATTGTAATGTGGGAAACCTGGCAGCCAACCTGTGCACAGCAAGCTCCCACAAACAGCAATGTGATCATGACTCCCCTGCTCTTCTTCGAAATGGTGCCCTGTGAGCTTTTGCGTCCACCTGAGAGAGCAGACGTCTTGGTTCAACGTTTCATCCGAAAGACGGCACCTCCAACAGTGCAGCACTCCCTCAGCACTGCAATAGATTTATGTGCTCAGATCTCTCCAGTGGGGCTTGAACCTACAACCTTCTGACTCAGAGGCTCGGTGGATAGCACTGGTTTTATCCTCCATGCTTCTTGCATCAGACTGAGACTCCACACATGTGTGAACAACAGTAACAACGTGCACTTATATATCATCCTTCACCATCCCAAAATACTTTTCAGGAGGATCAAAAAGTAGACTAGATAAAAAGTGTGAGCCGTTGATCTTGCCGGTACTCCCGAGTTTCCACCGATATTCTGCCGAAGGTACCTCGATAGAACAGGAGAATCCCAGTGGAAATGACTGCTGTGAGAAGAAATTATAGATTTACATTTACATAACGCCTTTTACAAACTCAGTTTTACATTCAAGTAAATACTTCTGGATTGTAGTCACTGTTGAAATGGAGGAAACGCGGTAACCAATTGTATGCACAGCAAAGTCCCACAAACAGCAGTGAGATAATGACCAGATAATCTGTTTTCAGCAACGGGGATTGAGGGATAAATATTGACCAGGACACTGAGGAGAACTCCCCTGCTCTTTGTCAAAAAGTTGCCGTGGGATCTTTTACGTCCAACTCACAGGGCAGACAGGGCCTCAGTTTAACGTCTCAACCGAAAGACGAGTGTATCAGTGTGTGGCAGAGGCAGAGGCATTGCGTTGAGAAAGGCCATATTTGAGGTATAGATTTAGAACATATAAGAACATAAGAACATAAGGAGTGGGCTATTTGGCCCCTCGAGCCTGCTCCGCCATGCAATAAGATCATGGCTGATCTAATCTTGGCCTCAACTCCACTTCCCTGCCCGCTCGCCATAACCCTTGACTCCCTTATCATTCAAAAATCTGTCTATCTCCAACTTAAATATATTCAATGTCCCGGCCTCCACAGCTCTCTGGGGCAGAGAATTCCACAGATTTACAACCCTCTGAGAGAAGAAATTCCTCCTCATTTCTGTTTTACACAGGCAGCCCTTTATTCTGAAACTATGCCCCCTAGTTCTAGATTTCCCCACGAGGGGAAACATCCTCTCTGCATCCACCCTGTCAAGCCTCCTCAGAATCTTATATGTTTCAATAAGATCACCTCTCATTCTTCTAAACTCCAATGAGTATCGGCCCAACCTGCTCAACCTTTCTTCATATGACAACCCCTTCATCTCAGGAATCAACCTCGTGAACCTTCTCTGAACTGCCTCCAATGAAAGTATATCCTTCCTTAAATAAAGAAACAAAAACTGTGCACAGTACTGCAGGCGTGGTCTTACCAATACCCTGTACAGTTGGAGCAGGACTTCCCTGCTTTTATACTCCATCCCCTTTGCAATAAAGGCCAATATTCCATTTGCCTTCCTGATTACTTGTTGTACCTGCATGCTAACTTTTTGTGTTTCATGTACAAGAACCCCCAGATCCCTCTGTACTGCAACATTTTGTAATTGCTCCCCATTTAAATAATAATTTGCTTTTCTATTATTTCTGCTAAAGTGAATAACTGCAAATTTTCCCACATTATACTCCATCTGCCAAATTTTTGCCCATTGAGCCTATTTATATCCCTTGTAGATTTTTGCGTCCTACGCACAATTTGCTTTCTCATGTTACATCGAGTTTACAACACAGAACCGAGCCTTGGGCCCATGCTGATGTTTATGCTCCACATGAGCCTCCTCCACTCGATTTACTTCATCACAGCTCATCGATATCCTTCTAGGAACTTCTGCCGGGATTTGAGATGTAACACTATTTCAGTTCTTCAACTTTAAGCCATCAATTACAATTCTCTTTGAAATTCAACGGCATTAACATCACCAAATCCACCAACATCAACATCCTGGATCAGAAACTTAACTGGGACCAGCCACACAAATACTGTGACTACAAGAGCAGGTCAGAGGCTGGGTATTCTCAGTGAGTGTCTCACCTCCTGACTCCCCAAAGCCTTTCCACCTTCTAGTCAGGAGCGTGATGGAATACTCTCCATTTGCCTGGATGAGTGCAGCTCCAACAACACTCAAGAAGCTCGACACCATCCAGGACAAAGCAGCCCGCTTGATTGGCACCCCATCCACCACCTTAAGCAGGAAACTATAGACCAGTTAGCCTAACATCTGTGATTGGGAAAATGTTGGAGTATATTATTAACGAAGCAGTAGCAGGACATTTGGAAAAGCAAAATTTGGTCAGGCAGAGTCAGCATGGATTTATGAAGGGGAAGTCATATTTGACAAATTTGTTGAAGTTCTTTGAGGATGTAACGAACAGGGTGGATAAAGGGGAACCAGTGGATGTGGTATATTTGGACTTTCAGAAGGCATTTGACAAGGTGCCACATAAAAGATTACTGCACAAGATAAAAGTTCACGGGGTTGAGGGTAATATATTAGCATGGATAGAGAGTTGGCTAACTAACAGAAAACAGAGAGTTGGGTTAAATGGATCATTCTCTGGTTGGCAACCAGTTACTAGTGGGGTGCCGCAGGGATCAGTGCTATTTACAATCTATATTAACGACTTGGATGAAGGGACTGAGTGTAACGTAGCCAAGTTTGCTGACGATACAAAGATGGGAGGAAAAGCAATGTGTGAGGAGGACACAATAAATCTGCAAAAGGACATCGACAGGCTAAGTGAGTGCCCAATCATTGGAATTCAGAAGAATGAGAGGTGATCTTATCGAAACGTATAAGATTATGAGGGGGCTTGACAAGGTGGATGCAGCGAGGCTGTTTCCACCAATGGGGGAGACTAGAACTAGAGGACATGATCATAGAATAAGGGGCCGCATATTTAAAACAGAGATGAGGAGAAATTTCTTCTCTCAGAGGGCTGTAAATCTGTGGAATTCACTGCCTCAGAGAGCTGTGGAAGCTGAGACATTGAATAAATTTAAGACAGAAATAGACAGTTTCTTAAACGATAAGGGGATAAGGGGTTATGGGGAGCGGGCGGGGAAGTGGAGCTGAGTCCATGATCGGATCGGCCATGATCTTATTGAATGGTGGAGCAGGCTCAAGGGGCCGTATGGCCTAGTCCTAGAAACATAGAAACATAGAAAATAGGTGCAGGAGTAGGCCATTCGGTCCTTCGAGCCTGCACCACCATTCAATAAGATCATGGCTGATCATTCACCGCAGTACCCCTTCCCTGCTTTCTCTCCATACCTCTTGATCCCTTTAGCCGTAAGGACCATATCTAACTCCCTCTTGAATATATCCAATGAACTGGCATCAACAACTCTCTGCTGCAGGGAATTCCATAGGTTAACAACTCTCTGAGTGAAGAAGTTTCTTCTCATCTCAGTCCTAAATGGCTTACCCCTTATCCTTAGACTATGTCCTCTGGTTCCCCAACATCGGGAACATTCTTCCTGCATCTAACCTGTCCAGTCCCGTCAGAATTTTATATGTTTCTATGAGATCCCCTCTCATCCTTCTAAACTCCAGTGAATACAGGCCCAGTCGATCCAGTCTCTCCTCATATGTCAGTCCTGCCATCCCGGAAATCAGTCTGGTGAACCTTTGCTGCACTCCCTCATCCTTCCTCAGATTAGGAGACCAAAACTGAACACAATATTCAAGGTGAGGCCTCACTAAGGCCCTGTACAACTGCAGTAAGACCTCCCTGCTCCTATACTCAAATCCCCTAGCTATGAAGACCAACATCCCATTTGCCTTCTTCACCAACTGCTGTACCTGCATGCCAACTTTCAATGACTGACGTACCATGACACCCAGGTCTCGTTGCACCTCCCCTTTTCCTAATCTGTCACCATTCAGATAATATTCTGCCTTTGTATTTTTGCCACCAAAGTGGATAACCTCACATTTATCCACATTATACTGCATCTGTCACGCGTTTGCCCACTCACCTAACCTGTCCAAGTCACCTTGCAGCCTTTTAGCGTCCTCCTCACAGCTCACACTGTTCCTACTTCTTATGTTCTTATGTTCTTAAACACTCACTCCCTCCACCACCATGGCTGCAGTGTGTCCCATCTACTAGATGCACTGCAGCAACTCAACAAGGTTTCTTCGACAGCATCTCCAAAACCCACGACCTCTACCACTTAGAAGGACAACGGCAGCAGGCACATAGAAACACCATCACCTGCAAGTTCACTTCCAAGTCACACACCATCCCGACTTGGAAATATATCGCCGTTCCTTTATCGTCGCTGGGTCAAAATCCTAGAACTCCCTCCCTAACAGCATAGTGGGAGTATGTTTACCACACAGACTGCAGTGGTTCAAGAAAGCGGCTCACCACCACCTTCTCAAGGGCGATTAGCAAGGGGAAAAAAATGCTGGTCTTGCCAGCAATGCCCACATCGCAGGAACGAATAAAATAAAATATGGAGGGTCATATTTTGTACTTTCTATATAATGAACTCAGTCATGTCTTTAATAAGACATAAGAATATCAGAAATAGGAGCAGGAGGAGGCCATATGGCCATTCGTGCCTGCCTTGACATTCAATAAGTTCGTGGTTGATCTTTGACCTTAATTCCACTTTTCCGCCTGATCTCCATAATCCCTTAATTCCCTTAGAGTACAAAAATCTATTGATCTCAGCATTGAATACACTCAACAACTTTGTATCCACAGCCCTTTTGGGCAGAGAATTCCAAAGATTCACAACTCTCTTGAGTGTAGAAATTCCTCCTCATCTCGGTCTTAAATAGCTGATTTCTTAGCCTGAGGCTATGCCCCGAGTAGTCGGGGTCAACTTTCCACATGGCCAATTTTTGACGCAGTTGTCGAGGTGCATCCGATTTTTTAGTGGCCCGACTGCACCAAAAAAAAAGTTGCAAGTTTCGCCGGAATAAACTTTCATTTTGGAGCGGTGCAGATTGTCCTTACGCTCTGTGCATGGAGATTAAGGTCTGTGCCGAAAAACTGAGGTTGCCAGGGTAACGAGGGACACACTGGAGGGCTGAGGCTGCAAAGAGAAACATACACAAGACATAAGCCTTTGTCGAGCCCCCGCCCCCACCACCACTGCTATCCCGGCCCGTTGAACTCAATCTTCTGCACTGATTTACTTAATGGTTTCAGAATGGTGCACTGCGCCATTTTTGAAAAAAATCCTTGTTGGGCTAAAAATCGGGAACTAAAAAAATCGGCGGTAAGTAGTTTACGATGGCGCAGAAACTTTGGTGAAACTTGCAGATTTTACTTTGCTCCAAAAAAAACAGCGGATGCGAATAAAATGGCGCAGAATGATGGCGAAAATTGAGCCCTATCTCTTCAACTAAGGGAACAACCTCTCAGCATCTACCCTGACCATCTGAACACCAACATTTAATAGCTTCTCACCATTTAAAACATATTCTGTTTTTCTATGCTTTGTACCAAAGTGAATAACCTCATATTTCCCCACATCATGCTCCATCTGCCACCTTATTGCCCACTCACGTAACTTGTGACAGGATAGATGCTGAGAGGATATTTCTCCTCGTGGGGGAATCTAGAACTAGGGTGCATCGTTTCAGAATGAGGGGTCGCCCATTTAAGATGGAGATGAGGAGGAATTTCTTCTCTCAGAGGGTCATGAATCTTTGGAATTCTCTGCACCAGAGAGCTGTGGAAGCTGGGTCATTGATTATATTCAAGGCTGAGATAGACAGATTATTGAACTATAGGGGAGTCAAGGGTTATGGGAAACAAGTAGGAAAGTGTTGAGGCCAAGATCAGATCAGCCATGAGCTTATTGAATGGCAAAGCAGGCTTGAGGGGACATATGGCCTACTCCTGCTCCTATTTCTTATGTTCTTAGGTCTATATCCCTTTGCAGGCACTTTGTGTCCTCCTCACAGCTTACTTTCCTACCTAACTTTGTATCGTCAGCAATCTTGGATACACTATACTCAGTCCCTTCATTCAAATCATAAATATAGATTTTAAATAGCTGAAGTCTAACACTGATCCTTGCGGTACCCAACTAGTTACGGTCTGCCGACCAGAACATTTTATCCACATTCTCTGTTTTCTGTCTGTTAACCAATCCTCAATCAATGCTAATATATCACCCCAATCCCATGAGCCCTTATCTTACACAGCAACCTTTTACGTAGCACCTTATCGAATGCTTTTGGAACTCCAAATATACTACATCCACTAGTTCCCCTTTATCTACCCTGCTAGCTACATCAGCAAATAATTCAAATAAATTTGTTAAACACGATTTCCGTTTCATGAAGCCATGTTGACTCTGCCTAATCATATTATGATTTTCTCAGTGCCCTTTTACCACTTCTTTAGTAAAGGATTCCTTCATTTTTCTGACGACTGATGTCAGACTAACTGGCCTCTAGTTCTCTGTTTTCTCTCTCACTCATTTCTTCAATAGTGGGATTACTTTTGCTATCTACCAATACGCTGGAACTGTTCTAGAATCCAGGGAATTTTGGAAGGTCACACCAATGCATCTACTATCTCTTTTAGAACCCTAGGATATAGGCTGTCAGGACCAGGGGACTTGTCAGCCTTCAGTCCCATTAGTTTCTCTAGTACTTTTTCTCTACTGATGTTAATTACTTTAAGTTCCTCACTGTTATTACCAACCAATAGACATCCATAACTACAAGAGAACTGACTGATCACCCAACTCGCGATCAGTGAATTATATACTTTATACACAAAAGAATACAAAAATAAACAAAACATAACCTTGGTATTTAGTTTCTCGCTCACATTGATTCACATCAGCCATCATAACGGTGAGGAGTTTGTAAAAAATTGTATCATGTCTGTACAAAAAGTCTCTGTGTATAGACAACAATGTGCTACCATATGCTAAATGGCAATATTTATATACAGAAGAAAAATTAGTCCCTCTGTACACACTTGTGTAAAATCCAAAGTGATCTAAATTTCCCTCAAATTCAGATATTTGCAAATTAATGCAAACTAGTTAAATTAAGTTTTGGGGAGGAAGATTTTCACTGTGCGTTTTCTGTAGTGAAATCGTAAACACGTCTATAAATTATAGTTTTGTTAGAAATACTGCACAGAAGAAATTCAAATGGATTACGTTCATGAGAACAAGTATTTTACAGAAAGTTCTACATCAATGCTGCTGACACAATGAATTAGCGACAGTGATTATGAAATTTCTCTAAGAGCTCATTGGAAACAAAAATATTCAGACTACGCGAACATAAGTGGACTATTTTAAGTACTATTACTTTAGAAGTGACACGGTTCAGAATTCTTTGGCCATTCTACATGAAAAAGACTTGGACATAAGCAATTTTAGTATTTGCTTTGAGCAGAAATTTATCTGGAAAGAAGTACACTTGAGGTGATCCGAAACTCACCTGCCCGTGTCCTAACTTGCACCCTCACCCTTGTGCTCGCTGACCTACATTGGCTTCCGGTTAAGCAACGCCTCAATATCAAAATTCCCATCCTTGTTTTCAAATCCCTCCATGCCCTCGCCCCTCCCTATCTCTGTAATCTCCCACAGCCCCACAATCCCCCCATGATATCTGCGCTCCTCTAATTCTGCCCTCCTGAGCACCCCTGATTATAATCACTCAACTGTTGGTGGCAGTGCCTTCTGTTGCCAAGGCCCCAAGCTCTGGAACTCCCTTCCTAAATCTCTCCACCTCTCTACCTCTCTTTCCTCCTTCAAGACGCTCCTTAAAACCCATCTCTTTGATCAAGCTTTTGGTCACCTGTCCTAATTTCTCCTTCTGTGGCTAGGTGTCATATGTGCTGTCTTATAATACTCCTGTGAAGCGCTTTGGGATGTTTTACTATATTAAAGTTGCTATATCAATACAAGTTGTTGTTTTTGTTGTTTTTAGCCCCTTGGTTCCCCATTATTTTTGGTACGCTTTTTGTGTCTTCTACTGTGAAGACAGATAAAAAAATAATTTGTTTAAAGTCTCTGCCGTTTCCTTATTCCCCATTATAATTTCTCCTGTCTCAGCCTCTAAGGACCAATTCTTTCTTTTGCTTCTCGCTTCCTTTTTACATACGTGTAGAAGATCTTGCAATCTGTTTTTATATTTTTGCATATTTTATTTTCTCCCTTTTTATCAATCTTTTGTTCATCCTTTTGGTTTCTAAAGCTCTCTATTACTATTCTCAACAACATGCGTGGTTTATTCGTGGTTTTGGAGAGAAAGGGAGAATATATACACTGATTTATTGATGCAATCAATAAAACACTATACTGGCTTTAGAGAGACCACTTACTAGCTTCTTTTGAAATTGTTTCACTGCAGATGCCCATGCGTCCTGCGTCATACTTAAGACATCACATTCTGGTATCATACCAGTATTAAGTGGCTCACGTCAACCAGATTGGCTTAAGTTCTGCATTCATAAAAGCACAACAAATCAGAACTCTGTAACCAGGAAGACTGCAGAAAATCTAGCAATTTAAAAAAAACTCAAATAATCAAATAGTCCAAAATGTTTTTTAAATGTTGTCAGCGGTATTATTTTCCCACGTAATGAAATATCTAAGGCCCGAATTTGATCAAGGCCTCTGCCCGCCCAAGTACTGCCCAAAGGATCGCCGATGGCCGGCAAGGTCCCTGACGGTTCTTTGGGCGGGATTTTCATCGCCCAGGTCCCTCGAAGATCGGCGGGCGGCAAATCTGCGACGTACGCCGCCAATCTGGGCGGCAGCGGGCGGGAGGTCTCATTCGCGGCGGCAGAGGCGCTTGCCGCCCAAGTGCCGCCGAGGATGGAGTTGGGCCCACGGAGGGTCGAAGACCTGAAAATTAAAATCATCAGGAAAAAAAAAATCCTTCAGAGATCCTTCAGGGGACACCATTGAGATAAGTCGCTGTGAAAAATATATATTTTTAAAGCTTGCTGACCTTTTTTTCAGGATCTTCATACCTACCATCGGGGACAGAGCAGCCTCCTCGCAGCGTTTCCCCCTCTGCCCCCCCGTTCTGGCGCCAACTCCCGCCGACTCCCGCCCCGCATGACTACGGCATCCCGGCGGGCGGGAGGTCAGTTGCGCCACTCGGCCATCCGCTGACGTCAGCGGGCGGTCCCCGGTGGCTCTCCCCTCCCGCCCGCTCCACATCAAATGGAAAGTCAACATAAGAACATAAGAACATAAGAATTAGGAACAGGAGTAGGCCATCTAGCCCCTCGAGCCTGCTCCGCCATTCAACAAGATCATGGCTGATCTGGCCGTGGACTCAGCTCCACTTACCCGCCCGCTCCCCGTAAGTGGCACTGGGCGGATCTTCACGAGGAATATCGGCGGCAGTGGGCGGTGAGTCCATCAAATTCGAGACCCAAGGAGTCAAAGTAAGGTTTTCACAGTAATGTGAGTAAAGTACAGCAACTTGCATTTATATCGTGCCTTTAACGTTGGAAATCATCGCGAGGTGCTTCACAAAGGTGTAAGGAGGGAACGATGCCAAGGGAAAGAAGGAACAATTAGGCATGGTGAGCACAAACCTGATCTCAAAGTCTTGTTTTTAAGGAGGGTCTTAAATGAGCAGAGAGAGGTGGAGAGATGGAAGAGTTAAGGGTGGGAATTCCAGAGCATGGGGCCTAGGCAGCTAAAGGTAATATGTCTCTACTTATCTGTAGAATAACTCCACGAGGCCTAGAGCTGTGCTTGAACTGCTGTGACCTTAGTCTCTTTATTGTAACTGCAGAGTCCCTTCACCGTGTGGTGACCAGCCTTGTATACAGCTTCTGCCTGGGCCTCCCACAATTGCACCCTCCAGTGGTACCAGCATAGTATATACACAGAGTATACATAGATGACAAAAGGCTCAGCTACCAGTTCCGAGGGAGAAGGGAAGGAGGATGCATGAGGCTGAAATCAGTGGAATTGCGAGTCGGGGTTGTGTCATTGTGCTAGAGAAGGCTACAGGGATAGAGAGAAGGTGGCATTGGGGAGGGATTTAAACACTGACATAACAACTTTAACTTTACCATTTTAAAGCAGGAGAGTATTGGAATAATCAGGCCGAGATAGTTAGCAGATAAGCTGAGGTAGGGGGCAGAGGTTTGCAATGTTATGGAGTGAAAAGTCGTCTGCCTTTGTCATCTCCTTCCTGACCCAATCACCCCACTTACCTGAGGGCCCCTGTTGGTGCTAGTGTGACCTCCTCGCTCAGGCCTGAATTAAATTTACAGTCAGGTCCCAATGACATCATCCAGACCCAACATTCCAAATGTAAAGAAGGATCCCGCTGGCTTTGGCCGTGTGTCCTGCTCTGGAGAAATCCTGGTCCAGGGCAGGTAAGTAACTTGGGGCATTTTAACTGCCTACCTGCCCAGTTTCCACTGGGTGATTACAATCATTTCCCTTGTCTTCTTGCTCAGGTGGATGTTAAAGATCCCATCATATTATTTGAAAAAAAGAAAGACTTGCATTTATATAGCACCTTTCATGACCTCAGGACATCCCAAAGCCCTTTAGAGCCAATGAAGTACTTTTTAATTGTGGTCACTGTTGAAATATAGGAAATGCGGCAGCCAATTTGTGCACAGCAAGCTCCCACAAACAGCAATTTCATAATGACCGAGATAATCTGTTTTTTTAGCGATGTTGATTGAGGGATAAATATTGGCTAGAACACCGGGGATAACTCCCCTGTTCTTCTTCAAAATAGTGCCGTGGGAAAAAAAGAGCAAGGCTTTCTCTTGATGTTTAGACACTGGAGCAAAAAAATTATCTTCATGTCAGTTGAAGTTATCTGTGTTAATTCAAAGTGGGCTGCGGGCTTCACTTCTAGTAGTGTTCCACCATCAATTGCTTCATCCATGAGGACAAGCATATGATACGTGCTCAGCTAATCCAGTGTGGGACTACTTCAGTAGCTAAGGGTGAAGACAGCAGTCCTATTGGACTGAAATAAAAACAGAAAATGCTGGAAATACTCTGCAGGTTAGGCAGCATCTGTGGAGAGAGAAACAGAGTTAGCGTTTCAGTCTGTGACCTTTCATAAGAACTGGAAAAAGTTAGAGATGTAAGCAATGTAGGGGCTGGGAAAGGCACAGGGGAGGAAAGAACAAAAGGGAAGGTCTGTGATAAGCTGGAAAGAAGGAGAGATTAAATACCAAAATCTACATATAGATTGGGCTAACCAAACTGGTAGCAATTTCCTGGAGTGTATTAGGGATGGTTTTCTCAACCAATATGTCGAGGAACCAACTAGAGAGCTGGCCATCCTGGACTGGGTGATGTGTAATGAGAAAGGACTAATTAACAATCTTGTTGTGCGAGGCCCCTTGGGGAAGAGTGACCATAATATGGTAGAATTCTTTATTAAGATGGAGAGCGACACAGTTAATTCAGAAACCAGGGTCCTGAACTTCAGGTGGTAAAGAAGGCAAATGGTATGTTGGCCTTCATAGCTAGGGGATTTGAGTATAGGAGCAGGGAGGTCTTACCGCAGTTATACAGGGCCTTGGTGAGGCCTCACCTGGAATATTGTGTTCAGTTTTGGTCTCCTAATCTGAGGCAGGACGTTCTTGCTATTGAAGGAGTGCAGCGAAGGTTCACCAGACTGATTCCCGGGATGGCAGGACTGACATATGAGGAGAGATTGAATGACTGGGCCTGTATTCACTGGAGTTTAGAAGCATATAAAATTCTGACGGGACTGGACAGATTAGATGCAGGAAGAATGTTCCCGATGTTGGGAAAGTCCAGAACCAGGGGACATAGTCTTAGGATAAGGGGTAAACCATTTAGGACTGAGATGAGGAGAAACTTCTTCATTCAGAGAGTTGTTAACCTGTGGAATTCCCTGCTGCAGAGAGTTGTTGAGGCCAGTTCATTCGATATATTCAAGAGGGAGTTAGATATGGCCCTTACGGCTAAAGGGATCAAGGGGTATGGAGAGAAAGCAGGAAAGGGGTACTGAGGTGAATGATCAGCTATGATCTTATTGAATGGCGGTGCAGGCTCGAAGGGCTGAATGGCCCACTCCTACACCTAATTTCTATGTTTCTATGTTTCTTAAAGGGCTGATGGTGCAAGGCAAAAGGAGATGGCAATGGGACAAATAAAGAAACTAAAGATGGGTCTAGAGCAAGTAGCAATGGAAATAGCAGAATCATTACCAACTGTTCAAAAAAATGGGAGCAACGATTACGCTCTGAAATGGTTGAACTCGATGTTGAGTCCAGGAGGCTGTAAAGAGCCTAATCGAAAGATGAGGTGCTGTTCCTTCAGCTTCCATTCAGCTTAATTACAATAGTGTAGGAGGCTGAGGATAGAGAGTTCAGAGTGCGAATGGGACGGAGAGTTAAAATGACAGGCCACATCGTGAGCAGCGAATACAGTTTACTAAATTGCAAGCAGTTCAAGTAAATCCCTGTCTCACCTGGAAGGAGTGTGTGGGGCCCTGGACAGTGGGAAGGGTGGGGGTAAAAGGGCAGGTGTTGCATCTCCTGCACTTGCACGGGAAGGTGCCGTGGGAAGGGGAGGGGGTTCTGGGGAGTGATTGAGGAGTGGACCAGGGTGTTGCAGAGGGAGCAGTCCCTTCGGAATGCTGAGAGGGGAGGGGAGGGGA
Source organism: Pristiophorus japonicus (assembly GCF_044704955.1). NCBI lineage: Eukaryota > Metazoa > Chordata > Chondrichthyes > Pristiophoridae > Pristiophorus > Pristiophorus japonicus. The sequence goes on from NC_091987.1 coordinate 4,687,085, forward strand.
AGATGTGATTGGAGGTGGCGGAAATAGTAGTGTGCAAAAAAATAAAATAATTTACATCAATTGGTACAAAGGCTCTTGAGAACATAAATGCCAGGGCGAAAATAAAGCATAAGGGGGAGAATCTCATTAAGAAATGGCTAGGATGCATTGGCCTGCATATTGCTTTGTCCTTTCCATGACCGAGATGTTTACCTAGCAACCCTGGAAACCCATTTAAAATGGGCCTTTTTTATCATCAGGCATCTTGCGTGCCACAACTGTAGAAACTGGTATCAGACCTGACAGACGCCACAAATACATGTTAAAGTGACGTGCCTATTGGTTTGAGACCACTGTCTTTACCACCGACCCGAAGGTGCGTCACTGTGCAAGCCCGCATGTTTAAGGCAGAGCAAGACTTCACTGGATTTTCTTTGACCAGTCTTCACTTTATTGCCTGAAAATCACAAGGTACGGCCAAGGGAAATCCTGCCTTGACTGTCCTGCTGTGCATTGACAGCAGTTTCTGTGTTTATTACAGTATGGTGAATCCACTGCACTGAAGTCACCTGGTCCTTTTCAGAATGGCAGGCAGTGACTAGTGGGGTACTGCAAGGTTCAGTGCTGGGACCCCAGCTATTTACAATATACATTAATGATTTGGACGAAGGAATTGAATGTAATATCTCCAAGTTTGCAGAGGACACTAAGCTGGATGACTGTGTGAGCTGCGAGGAGGATGCTAAGAGGCTGCAGAGTGACTTGGACAGGTTCGGTGAGTGGGCAAACGCATGGCAGATGCAGTATAATGTGAATAATTGTGACGTTATCCACTTTGGTGGCAAAAACAGGAAGGCAGAATATTATTTGAATGATGATAGATTAGGAAAAGGGGGGGTGCAGCGAGACCTGGGTGTCACGGTACATCAGTCATTGAAAGTTGGCATGCAGGTACAGCAGGCGGTGAAGAAGGCAAAAGGCATGTTGGCCTTCATAGCGAGAAGATTTGAGAATAGGAGCAGGGAGGTCTTACTGCAATTGTACAGGGCCTTGGTGAAGCCACACCTTGAATATCGGGTTCAGTTTTGGTCTCCTAATCTGAGGAAGGACGTTCTTGCTATTGAGGGAGTGCAGCGAAGGTTCACCAGACTGATTCGCGAGATGGCAGGACTGACATATGAGGAGAGACTGGATCGACTGGGCCTGTATTCACTGGAGTTTAGAAGGATGAGAGGGGATCTTATAGAAACGTATAAAATTCTGATGGGACTGGACAGGTTAGATGCAGGAAGAATGGTCCCGATGTTGGGGAAGTCCAGGACCGGGGACATAGTCTAAGGGGAGCCTGGGGTGTGGGTTCGAATCCACACTCCCCTGGGGTTCTGTACGTGCGATTTATGAGGATGGGTGAGTAACGAGGCACCAGACACAGTGGGTAAGAGTGCAAAATGGCTCATGTTGTTTATTTAGAATAGTAAACACAAAGATAGAGGGCATAGCAAGAGGTCGTAAATAGCAGTAATGGCACAATCTCACTCAACAATACGAAAAATTCTCGCAACAGGGAAGAGGAAGATAAGAGGTTGAAACATTCCACCCACACAGAACCCCACCTCCCACTTCCACCCTTCTTACCAATTCCTGTTCTAAATTGAGTCTGTGAGAGGATTTGGGCTACACTCACAATCCTATCAACTCCGGGGTTCTGGGGGCACTTATTTCAGCTCGGGGTCCCTCTGGGGTGGGTTTTACGTTGTTGGTTGGTTCGGTTTTCCTCTTCGATGTTGCGTCGGTTTCTTCTATTTGCCTCTCGGTTGGCTCCTTCTTAACTCAACTCTACAACTCAGTGCAAAAAGCTGACTCCAACCTCCAAACTCCAAACTCCAACCCCCAACTTCCAACTTCCAACACCCTTGTGTGTTTTTGCAGCTTTTTCTTATTGTCCGTTCATCTTTGCGCCAAAACGGCATGCCATTGTCCTGGGTCATCCTTGAATAAAATGGGATGTGAATGGCAGTTCGATGTGTATCGGGCTGTCTGGAATGGAAGATTAGCCACACCTCCTGTACCCTGTCGCTCGCTGATGGGGTGAATTGTTCACTATCTCGACAGAGGTGCCACTCTGTCTGGCTGGCCAAAATGATTGCATCAGACCTGTGGGCCTTTGTTTAATTATTCAAACTGACACCCTTTGTGTTGCCTGTGTATTACTGGGGAGATTTTGCCTGGACATGTTGCCTCTTCTGTGAGGGTTTTACACAAAAAGCTGGAGAAATGTCCTTTTAAAATATAAAGTTGCCTTGTATCCATTTTCCTGGAAGAACCGAATGTACACTCTTCCCCCTTACGGTAGCTGGCTCATTTCCCGTCCGGTTCCGTGCCCATGCAACACTGTCTGTAACTGTACAGGGTGGCCAGAGTCATAAGAATATAAAAGCATAAGAATTAGGAACAGGAGTAGGCCATCTAGCCCCTCGAGCCTGCTCCGCCATTCAACAAGATCATGGCTGATCTGGCCATGGACTCAACTCCACTTACCCGCCCGCTCCCCATAACCCTTAATTCCCTTATTGGTTAAAAACCTATCTATCTGTGATTTGAATACATTCAATGAGCTAGCCTCAACTGCTTCCTTGGGCAGAGAATTGCACAGATTCACAACCCTCTGGGAGAAGAAATTCCTTCTCAACTCGGTTTTAAATTGGCTCCCCCGTATTTTGAGGCTGTGCCCCCTAGTTCTAGTCTTCCCGACCAGTGGAAACAACCTCTCTGCCTCTATCTTGTCTATCCCTTTCATTAATTTAAATGTTTCTATAAGATCACCCCTCATCCTTCTGAACTCCAACGAGTAAAGACCCAGTCTACTCAATCTATCATCATAAGGTAACCCCCTCATCTCCGGAATCAGCTGAGTGAATCGTCTCTGTACCCCCTCCAAAGCTAGTATATCCTTCCTTAAGTAAGATGACCAAAACTGCACGCAGTACTCCAGGTGCGGCCTCACCAACACCCTGTACAGTTGCAGCAGGACCTCCCTGCTTTTGTATTCCATCCCTCTCGCAATGAAGGCCAACATTCCATTTGCCTTCCTGATTACCTGCTGCACGTGCAAACTAACTTTTTGGGATTCATGCACAAGGACCCCCAGGTCCCTCTGCACCACAGCATGTTGTAATTTCTCCCCATTCAAATAATATTCCATTTACTGTTTTTTTTCCCAAGGTGGATGACCTCACACTTTCTGACATTGTATTCCATCTGCCAAACCTTAGCCCATTCGCTTAACCTATCTAAATCTCTTTGCAGCCTTTCTGTGTCCTCTACACAACCCGCTTTCCCACTAATCTTTGTGTCATCTGCAAATTTTGTTACACTACACTCTGTCCCCTCTTCCAGGTCATCTATGTATATTGTAAACAGTTGTGGTTCCCAGCACCGATCCCTGTGGTACACCACTAACCACCGATTTCCAACCCGAAAAGGACCCATTTATCCCGACTCTCTGCTTTCTGTTAGCCAGCCAATTCTCGATCCATACTAATACATTTCCTCTGACTCCGCATACCTTTATCTTCTGCAGTAACCTTTTGTGTGGCATCTTATCGAATGCCTTTTGGAAATCTAAATACACCACATCCATCGGTACACCTCTATCCACCATGCTCGTTATATCCTCAAAGAATTCCAGTAAATTAGTTAAACATGATTTCCCCTTCATGAATCCATGCTGTGTCTGCTTGATTGCACTATTCCTATCTAGATGTCCCGCTATTTCTTCCTTAATGAATGCTTCAAGCATTTTCCCCACTACAGATGTTAAACTAACCGGCCTATAGTTACCTGCCTTTTGTCTGCCCCCTTTTTTAAACAGAGGCGTTACATTAGCTGCTTTCCAATCCACTGGTACCTCCCCAGAGTCCAGAGAATTTTGGTAGATTATAACTAATGCATCTGCTATAACTTCCGCCATCTCTTTTGATACCCTGGGATGCATTTCATCAGGACCAGGGGACTTGTCTACCTTCAGTCCCATTAGCCTGACCAGCACTACCCCCCCTAGTGATAGTGATTGTCTCAAGGTCCTCCCTTCACACATTCCTGTGACCAGAAATTTTTGGCATGGTTTTTGTGTCTTCCACTGTGAAGACCGAAGCAAAATAATTGTTTAAAGTCTCAGCCATTTCCACATTTCCCGTTATTAAATCCCCCTTCTCATCTTCTATGGGAACAACATTTATTTCAGTCACTCGTTTCCATTTTATATATCTGTAAATGCTTTTACTATCCGTTTTTATGTTTTGCGCAAGTTTACCTTCGTAATCTATCTTTCCTTTCTTTGTTGCTTTCTTAGTCATTCTTTGCTGTCGTTTAAAATCTTCCCAATCTTCTATTTTCCCACTCACCTTGGCCATCTTATATGCATTGGTTTCTAATTTGATACTCTCCTTTATTTCCTTGGTTACCCACAGCTGGTTATCCCTTCTCTTATCGCCCTTCTTTTTCACTGGAATATATTTTTGTTGAGCACTATGAAAGAGCTCCTTAAAAGTCCTCCACAGTTCCTCAATTGTGCCACCGTTTAGTCTGTGTTTCTAGTCTACTTTAGCCAACTCTGCCCTCATCCCACTATAGTCCCCTTTGTTTAAGCATAGTACGCTCGTTTGAGACACTACTTCCTCACCCTCAATCTGTATTATACATTCAACCATGCTGTGATCACTCATTCCGAGAGGATCTTTTACTATGTGATCGTTTATTATTCCTGTCTCATTACACAGGACCAGATCTAAGATAACTTGCTCTCATCATCCTCCGCGGTTTACAGGCTGTTGGCTGCAGTTGGTCATTTTAAACATGGCATCTTCCCATTCTCCCTGCCACATGTCGCCGTGGTTGGTTTTGCAGAACCTTACAAGGGTAAGGGGTAAGCCATTTAGGTCTTCACTCAGAGAGTTGTTAACCTGTAGAATTCCCTACTCCAGAGAGTTGTTGATGCCAGTTCATTGGATATATTCAAGAGGGAGTTAGATATGGCCCTTACGGCTAAAGGGATCAATGGGTATGGAGAGAAAGCAGGAAAGGGGTACTGAAGTTGCATGATCAGTGATAATCATATTGAATGGTGGTCGAATGGCCTACTCCTGCACCTATTTTCTATGTTTCTATGTTTCTGTCTTGCGCTTCTGGGATCTGGGCTCGCAGTCAGCCCACAATAATGGGATGGAAGTCTTGACTCCACTATCTGTAAGTGATCCTATGTGCTATTTGAAAAAGGATCAAGGTCCCTCTAATAGTTCGCCTTCTACCATCCTTGTAGTCACATGATACAACAAAAATGGAGTTGTTGACTAATTATAGCAATCAATTAGTCTACAGCAGACCCAGACATGCAGTGAGGAAAGTTTCCAATGATGGAGAACTTTGGGAACCATAGGTCCAAAGTCACATATTCCTCCAAAACATGCTACACTCATCACAGAATGGGCATATCATTGGCAAATTATTTCAACACTAATAAGTACGAGGTATTACATTTTGGTAAGAAAAATAAGGAAATCACATATTACTTGGAAAATAATAATCTAAATGGGGTAGAGGAGCAAAGAGACCTGGGAGTACAAATGCACAAATCACTGAAAGTAGCAATGCAGGTTAACAAGGCCATAAAAAAGCAAACCAAGCACGAGGGTTTATTTCTAGAGGGGTAGGATTGAAAAGTAGAGAAATTATGCTAAACTTGTATCAAACCTTGGTTAGACCACACTTCGAGTACTGTGTACAATGCTGGTCGCCATATTATAAAAAGGATATAAAGTCACTGGAGAGGGTGCAAAAAAGATTAACAAGATTACCAGAAATGCGAGGTTATACCCATCAGGAAACGATGAAAGGGTGAATCCCTTTCTCCTGAGAATCTAATAGAGCTCTTTAACATTATGAAAGGTTTTGATAGAGTAGACACACAGAGAATGTTTCCACTTGTGGGGAAGAGCAAAACCAGAGGCCATCAATATAAGATAGTCACCAAGGAATCCAATACTGAATTCAGAAGAAACTTCTTTACCCACAGAGTGGTACAGGGAGTGGTTAATGCTAATAGTATAGATGCATTAAGGATGGGCTAGATAAGTCTATGAGGGAGAAAGGAACTGAGGTTTATGCTGATATTACAAGACACAGGAGCATTATAAGACAAAACATTTGACACTGAGCCACATAAGGAAAAATTAAGGCAGGTGACTAAAAGCTTGGTCAAAGAGGTAGATTTTAAGGAACGTCTTGAAGGAGCAATGGGAGGTAGAGAGGCGGAGAGGTTTAGGCAGAGAATTCCAGTGCTTAGGGCCTCGGCAACAGAAGGCACGGCCACTGATGGTTGAGTGATTATAATCAGGGATGCGCAGGAAGGCAGAATTAGAGGAGCGCAGACATCTCGGGGGCTTGTGAGGCTGGAGGAGATTACAGAGATATGGAGGGGCGAGGCAATGGAGCGATTTGAAAACAAGGATGATTATTTTGAAATTGAGGCGTTGCTTAACCCGGAGCCAACGTAGGTCAGCGAGCACAGGGGTGATTAGTGAACGGGACTTGGTGCAAGTTAGGACACGGGCAACCGAGCATTGGATCACCTCTAGTTTACATAGGGTGGAATGTGGGAGGCCAGCCAGGAGTGCATTGGAGTAGTTAAGTCTAGAGTTTGCTTCAGCAGCAGATGAGCTGAAACGAGGGAGACGGGCAATGTTACGGAGGTGGAAATAGGCGGTCTTAGTTATGGAGCGGATATGTGGTCGAAAGCTCATGTCAGGGTCAAATATGACACCAGGGTTGCGAACAGTGTGATTCAGCCTCAGACAAAAGTTGGGGAGGGAGATGGAGTCAGTGGCAAGGGAATGGAGTTTGTGGCGGGGGACCGAAAACAATGGCTTCGGTCTTCCCAATATTCAATTGGAGAACACTTCTGCTGATCCAGAACTGGATGTCAGACAAGCAGTCTGACAATTTAGAGACCGAGGAGGAGTTGAGAGATGTAGTAGTGCAGTAGAGCTGGGTGTCATAGAAACATAGAAACATAGAAAATAGATGCAGGAGTAGCCATTCGGCCCTTCGAGCCTGCACCACCATTCAATAAGATCATGGCTGATCATTCACCTCAGTTCCCCTTTCCTGCTTTCTCTCATACCCCTTGATCCCTTTAGCCGTAAGGGCCATATCTAACTCCCTCTTGAATATATCCAATGAACTGGCCTCAACAACTCTCTGTGGCAGAGAATTCCACAGGTTAACAACTCACTGAGTGAAGAAGTTTCTCCTTATCTCAGTCCTAAATGGCTTACCCCTTATTCTTAGACTATGTCCCCTGGTTCTGGACTTCCCCAACATCAGGAACATTCTTCCTGCATCTAACCTGTCCAGTCCTGTCAGAATTTCATTTGTTTCTATGAGATCCCCTCTCATCCTTCTAAACTCCAGTGAATACAGGCCCAGTTGATCCAGTCTCTTCTCTTATGTCAGTCCTGCCATCCCGGGAATCAGTCTGGTGAACCTTCGCTGCACTCCCTCAATAGCAAGAATGTCCTTCCTCAGATTAGGAGACCAAAACTGAACACAATATTCAAGGTGAGGCCTCACTAAGGCCCTGTACAACTGCAGTAAGACCTCCCTGCTCTTATACTCAAATCCCCTAGCTGTGAAGGCCAATATACCATTTGCTGGTCATCAGCGTACATGTGGAAACTGACGCTCTGTTTTCAAGCAGATCAAATCCAAGCTTCTGGTGGGCATAGACACACAGCAAAACATATCCAACTCAAGAACTTCCCTCAGAGAATAGAAGGTTGCTACATTTGTACAGGGAAGCTAATCCTTTCAGGCTGGGAGTGAGGCATACAGTGCTTGCACTTTGCATCTACCCCTGTCCTGATGGTGTTCCGTGCTGACGCTGGCCGCTCAAAATGGAAAGAATTCCTTCCATCCCTTACCATGATGAGCGCAGAATTTAAAAAAAATGATAACAGGGGAAGGGAGCCAGAATCCTAAGGAAAAGTTTGAATCAAAAAAATGCAGACAGACCACAAAAGTGCCAAATTGTAGTGCTTGTGTGTAATAACAGTGGCTATGTTTTAGTAGGAAATACTAAAACTCTCGTAATCTTTGATTTAGAAACTATATTGCTTTGGTAGACACGCCCTGGGATAGTGGGTTTTGGCACTGAAACGATCCAGCCTGGAGACGATGGGAGTCTGTAGTGTGAGGTCTCTAGGCATGCCCGTGGTTGTCATGCTGGGTGTGTTACTACCCAGTGCTCCTTTTTTATGACTCAGATGTCCAAGTGACCGTTTCTCTTTTCTCTCCACTATCTCCGCTCCTGTGAAGCACCTTGGGACGTTTGCCTCTGGTAAAGGCACCATATAAATGCAAGAATTTGTTGAAAGATTCCATTTCTAGGGGAGGACGCAAGAGGCATACAAATTGTAAATAATTTATGCTTAAAAAAAACCCACATTCTTGGTCCCAAAACAAGAATTTTCAGATTGTTGCCGCCTCTGTTTTCACCCCCAAGGGGTGGCAGTGGTGGCGATGAGCTCTTCCGTGCAAGTGGCCAGCTCCCAGCGCCCTGCCGGGGTTTTCGGGACTGGTTTCGGCGAGGCGCGGAGCATTACCGCCCGGAAGAGGCGAGCCGGTGTGCAAGGCCCCTGGTTGCGACACCGGCTCAACTTATGGCTGCTGCCCGATCCGTAGTGCTCCGTAGAGCGCCCCCTGCTGGGACCGCCTGGGAAATCTGGCATTCCGAGCTGTGGCAGCTGCAGTGAGGTGAGTAGTGTCGACCTCAGGTAGTGCGATTGTTTTTTCTTTTTGCGACTTATGTTGCGGCGGAGTGAGTTGTTTATTGGCAATGTTTTTGGTGTTTTTTTTTTAAGGCTTTATTTTTTCTCCCCTGTTCTCTCTCTCAGAGCACTCCGAGGCCGGCTGTTTAGCTGGGGATTTTCAGGTGCTCAGCCAGCCTAGCACCCGAAGAGAAGTGTACAACACCCTCCCTTAGCGCTCCGCCCCACACTCAGGGCCCCGGCTGGTGAATTTTGCTTTGCTAACTGAGGCGCAAACTGTTCCCGGGTGTTATGTAACGATGTGTGTATCGTCCTGGTACCTTAAATGTAATGTAAGCACTATGCCACACCACAGAGGGCGCTGTGGTGGGAAACCTGGAAGTACCTAGAACAGGTGCTATAAAAGGCTGACCACCACACCTGAGAGGCACTCTGGAGCTGAACAATAAAGGACGAAGGTCACACCAAACCGTGTGGAGTCAGTGATTTGTGTGCTACATACACTACACCGGGCACAAACTTTACCCCCCGGCCACGCAGCCATTACCGCCCCGAAATCAGCAAAATCAAAAATCCAGCCCCAGTAGTTTGAAGACTTTAATTGCAGTAAACTTTTTTAAAAAGTAGAAGTTAGACATCAATGTCTGCATCGTGTTGTACAAACATTTAATGCACTCATAATATTCCTCTCACCATTACTTTGCCAGCTCAGTGAAAAAAAGGTTAACTCCTTAAAACAGTGGAGCGAGGAATTTGATATTGGTGAGGCCGCACCTGGAGTACTGCGTGCAGTTTTGGTCACCTTACTTAAGGAAGGATATACTAGCTTTGGAGGGGATACAGAGATGATTCGCTAGGCTAATTCCAGAGATGAGGGGGTTACCTTATGATGATAGATTGAGTAGACTGGGTCTTTACTCGTTGGAGTTCAGAAGGATGAGGGGTGATCTTATAGAAACATTTAAAATAATGAAAGGGATAGACAAGATAGAGGCAGAGAGGTTGTTTCCACTGGTCGGGGAGACTAGAACTAGGGGGCACAGCCTCAAAATACGGGGGAGCCGATTTAAAACCGAGTTGAGAAGGAATTTCTTCTCCCAGAGGGTTGTGAATCTGTGGAATTCTCTGCCCAAGGAAGCAGTTGAGGCTAGCTCATTGAATGTATTCAAGTCACAGATAGATAGATTTTTAACCAATAAGGGAATTAAGGGTTACGGGGAGTGGGCGGGTAAGTGGAGCTGAGTCCACGGCCAGATCAGCCATGATCTTGTTGAATGGCGGAGCAGGCTCGAGGGGCTAGATGGCCTACTCCTGTTCCTAATTCTTATGTTCTTATGTTCTTATGTTCTTATATGAGCCCACTATGGATTCTTATGATATCATCGTCAATTCTACCCTGAAATCTCTGGCTTGGGCTTTCCCAAACTAGAAAGGGGATAGTATTTTCTCTCCCATGGTCCCCAGACCACGATTTCTGCCCATTCATTTAACTCTGGCTGTGGAGTGTAGACTTGGAAATTCCCCAGCCATAGGGTTTTCATCTCACAGATTTTAAAATTCTCATCTTGCAATTATATAGTGCCAATAATGTAGTAAACCTCTCGCCCCCATCCCAACCCCCAACCACCCGTGGTATCAGACAAAATCTGGCACCAAGCTATCGATATAAGATGATGTTAGGACAGCTCGGCCAAAGTAGGTTTTAAGGAGCGTCTTAAATAACAGCAACAACTTGTATTTATATAGCGCCTATAATGTAGTGAAACGTCCCAAGGTGCTTCACAGGAGTGTTATGAGATAAAACAATTTGACACTGAGCCGCATAAGTAGAAATTAGGGCAGGTGACCAAAAGCTTGGCCAAAAAGGTAGATTTTAAGTAGCAGCTTAAAGGAGGAAAGAGAGGTAGAGAGGCGGAGAGGTTTAGGCAGGGAGTTCCAGAGCTTGGGGCCTAGGCAGCTGAAGGCACGGACACCGATGATAGAGTGATTAAAATCAGGGATGTGGAAGAGGTCAGAATTGGAGGACCATAGAGATCTCGGTTGGGGTGGCAGGGGGTGTTGGGGGGGGGGGATCTGGAGGAGGTAACAGAGATCGGAAGGGGCGAGGCCATGGAGGGATTTGAAAACAAGGCTGAGAGGTATTGGCGGACAGGGATCCAACATAGGGCAGCGAGCACAGGTTGAGAGGGGTTCCATCATTTTATCAATTCTGTAATTTTTATTATTAAAAATTGAGGGGAAATCCCATTTGGCAATATTAGCAAGCAAATAGATGAATACACTCGTATGAAATTCCTGTATCTGCTATTTTAATGCAGCAAGATGGATTGACACCTTCAGTAAAATAGTTGATCGTTAGTCACCCAATGACTTATTAGTGGGATTCTGCAAGCTCTCATTAATCCTCCCCCCAGGTCTAGTTTCCACCTTTGTCGATCAGCAACTCCAGTCTTTGCATTTAGTAAGGTTCTATAAACCCTGCTAAAATCTAAGGCTGTATATCTTTTTCTTTGCATGTTGTGCTGACAAAGAAAAACAAAAATACTAGCCCTGAAATCCCGGTTTCTTTGTCGCGTTTGACTAAAAATAGGAGAAAAATGCGCACTTACCTTTTGGTGGAATGCTCACCAGAGATCCCGGACTCAAGGCCTCCTCCTCTTGCACAACGGAGCGCGTTCGCGTTGGGATGTCCGTAGGAGTCACGTGTGCCTGGATACCCAATCACGGTAAAGTATTTTCTCATTCATAGTAATAGGAGTTTCGTAAGTCTGAAACGCCTATTACTATGAATGAGAATCACCCCCAAGCACCCAAACACTACATAAAACATTAAAAAAACACCTCACATAAATAGAAATTAAAGTTGATATAGAAATGTTTATAAAAAAACAATATTTGCCGATTTTTTTAAGGAAGTTTAAATTATGGTTTAAAATAAAATTGCCTGAGTGGGCAGGGTTTTTAACATAAATATATATTTTTAAATGTTATTTTAATATGTTTTTGATGTTTTTAAATGCTTATGCTGGTAAAAGTAGGCTATGCACCGCTTTTACCAGGCACAAGAGTTTTAAGGACATTCGCAGGGCAAGAGATGGGCAAATAGCCCAATCTCTGCCGTGGGATTGCCCTCACTCCAGAGATGCGTGTGATCTGTCAAGCCAGAACTTAACCGATCGGAAAAGCCGGTTTTCAGCGCATGCGCATTGCGCGCTGAAAACCGGCTTCTCCGTACGGACCCTGGGAGGCCGGGATTTTTGGGCCACTGTCTTCAGCAGTCCAATAATAACCCGATTGCTATAAAAGAAAAGACAACCTTACATTCATATAGCGCCTTTCATGACCACCGGATGTCTGAAAGCGCTTTACAGCCAATAATGTAATTTTTGGAGTGTAGTCACTGTAATATAGGAAATGTGACAGCCAATTTGTGCACAGCAAGCTCCCACAAACAACAATGTGATAATGACCAGATAATCTGTTTTAGTGATGTTGATTGAGGGATTAATATTAGCCAGGACACTGGGGAGAACTCCCCTGCTCTTCTTCGAAATAGTGTTGTGGGAGAAAAACAACAAAAATCTCTTTCTTTGCCCCCCATCTTTTGGCCCCTTTCTCTTCATTTAAGGCACTGATTCATTCCGAGGAGCAGGTATAACCGCCATTCTTCATGTGTAAACCTTGGCAGAGAATCTTGGCAGGCTATTTGACAATGCTGAGCATCACAGCCTAGCCAAACCCTTTCGCTACCCAATATACACACTTTATGAACATAGGAACATAGGAAAAAGAATATACCATTCAGCCCCTCGTGCCTGTTCCACCATTCACTGGATGATGGGCGATCTGCACCATAACTCCATCTACCCACCTTGATTCCGCAACCCTTAATACTCTCGTCTAACAAATCTCAGTGATCAAATGTTCAATTGACTCCCAGCTTTTTGGAGAAGTGAGTTCCAGATTCCCTCAACCCTCTGTGTGCAGTGCTTCCTGATATCCCCATGACACGGCGAATTTAAATTCAATTAATTAAATAAATCTGGAATAAAAAGCTAGTATCGGTAATGTTGACCATGAATCTACTGGATTGTCATAAAAACCCATTTGGTTCACTATTGTCCTTGAGGGAAGGAAATCTGCCATCCTTACCCGGTCTGGCCTACATGTGACTCCAGACCCATAGCAATGTGGTTGACTCTTAACTGCCCTTAGGATAAGGGGTAGGCCATTTAGGACTGAGATGAGGAGAAACTTCTTCACTCAGCGAGTTGTGAACCTGTGGAATTCCCTGCCGCAGAGAGTTGTTGATGCCAGTTCATTGGATATATTCAAGAGGGAGTTTGATATGGCCCTTACGGCTGAAGAGATCAAGGGGTAGGGAGAGAAAGCAGGAAAGGGGTACTGAGGGAATGATCAGCCATGATCTTATTGAATGGTGGTGCAGGCTCGAAGGGCCGAATGGCCTACTCCTGCACCTATTTTCTATGTTTCTATGTTTCTATGTTTCTATGCCATCTGAAATGGCCCAGCAAACCACTCAGTTGTGATAAACCACTACGAAAAACAATAATAAGAATAAAACCGGACGGACCACCCGGCATTGACACCGGCACCAGTTATGGACACGATAACGGCACAACCAGCCCTGACGACCAGACCAATGTCCTTCTCACCAAAATCTGTGGACTTGTGCCAAAATTGGGAGCGCTGTCCCACAGACTAGTCAAACAACAGCCTGGCATAGTCATACTCACAGAATCATACCGTTCAGCCAATGTCCTAGACTCCTCCATCACCATCCCTGGGTATGTCCTGTCCCTCCAGAAGTCAGACCCACCAGGGTTGGCGGCACAGTGATATACAGTCGGGAGTGAATGGCCCTGGGAGTCCTCAACATTGACTCCGGACCCCATAAAGTCTCATGGATTCAGGTCAAGCATGGGCAAGGAAACTTCCTGCTGATTACTAGCTACCGCCCTCCCTCAGCTGATGAATCAGTACTCCTCCATGTTGAATACCACTTGAAGAAGGACTGAGGGTAGCAAGGGCACAGAATGTACTCTGGGTGGGGGACTTCAATGTCCATCACCAAGAGTGGCTCGGTAGCACCACTACTGACCGAGCTGGCCGAGTCCTGAAGGACATAGCTGCCAGACTGGGCCTGCAGCAGGTGGTGAGAGAACCAACACGAGGGAATAACCTACTTGACCTCGTCCTCACCAATCTACCTGTCATAGATGCATCTGTCCATGACAGCATTGGTAGCAGTGACCACCGCACAGTCCTTGTGGAGACAAAGTCCTGTCTTCACACTGAGGACACCCTCCATCATGTTGTGTGGCACTACCACCGTGCTAAATGAGATAGATCCAGAACAGATCTAGCATCTCAAAACTGGGTATCCATGAGGCGCTGTGGGCCATCAGCAGTGGTAGAATTGTATTCCATCACAATCTGTAACCTCATGGCCCGGCATATCCCTCACTCTACCATTACCATCAAGCCAGGGGACCAACCCTGGTTCAATGAGGAGGGTAGAAGAGCATGCCAAGAGCAGCACCAGACATACCTAAAAATGAGGTGCCAACCTGGGGAAGCTGCAACACAGGACTACATGTATGCTAAACAGTGGAGACAGCAGGCCATAGAGAGAGCTAAGCGATCCCACATTCAACGGATCAGATTAAAGCTCTGCAGTCCTGCCACATCCTGTTGGGAATGGTGGTGGACAATTAAACAATTAACGGTAGGAGGAGGCTCGATGACCATCCTCAATGATGGCAAAGCCCAGCACGAGTACAAAAGACAAGGCTTAAGCGTTTACAACCATCTTCAGCCAGAAGTGTCGAGTGGATGATCCATATCGGCCTCCTCCTGAGGTCCCCACCATCACAGAAGCCAGTCTTCAGCCAATTCAATTCACTCCACGTGATATCAAGAAACGGCTGAGCACAGTGGATACAGCAAAGGCTATTGGTCTCGATAATATCCTGGCTATTGTGCTAAACACTTGTGCTCCAGAACTAACCATGCCTCTCACCAAGCTGTTCCAGTATAGCTACAACAGAGGCATCTGTCTGGCAATGTGGAAAACTGCCCAGGTATGTCCTGTCTACAAAAAGCAGGACACATCCAATCCGGCCAATTACCGTCCCATCAGTCTGCTCTCAATCATCAGCAAAGTGATGGAAGGTGTCGTCAACAATGTCCTGCTTTTGCTAATTCTTATGTTCTTATGTTCTTTTGTTCTTATGTTGGGCTGATAAGTGGCAAGTAACATTCATTCTACACAAGCAATGACCATCTCCAACAAGCGAGAATTTAACCACCACCACTTGACATTAAACGGCATTACCATCACCGAATTCCCCACCAATATCCTCGGGTTCACCATTGACCAGAAACTTAACTGGACCAGCCACATAAATACTGTAGCAACAAGAGCAGGTCAGGGCCTGGGTATTCTGCGGCAAGTGTCTCTCCTCCTGACTCCCCAAAGCCTTTCCACCATCTACTAGACACAAGTCAGGAGTGTGATGGAATATTCTCCGCTTGCCTGGATGAGTGCAGCTCCAACAACACTCAAGAAGCTCGACACCATCCAGGACAAAGCAGCCCGCTTGATTGGCTCCCCATCCACCACCTTAAACATTCACTCCCTCCACCACCGGCGCACCGTGGCTGCAGTGTGTACCATCCACAAGATGCACTGCAGCAACTCGCCAAGGCTTCTTCGGCAGCACCTCCCAAACCCACTACCTCTACCACCAAAAAGGACAATGGCAGCAGGCGCATGGGAACACCATCACCTGCAAGTTCCCCTCCAAGTCACACTCCATCCCGACTTGGAAGTATATCTCTTTTCCATCATCGTCACTGGGTCGAAATCCTGGAACTCCCTCCTCTAACAGCACTGCGGGAGCACCTTCACCACACGGACTGCAGCGGTTCAAGAAGGCAGCTTATCACCACCTTCTCAAGGGCAATTCGGGATGGGCAATAAATGCCGGCCTTACCAGCGACACCCACATCTCTTAAACAATTGAAAAAAAAACCCTGAATGGCCTAGCTCTTACTTTTAAGGTTATGCCCCATTGCTCTGGACTCCCTCACCAGAGGAAATCGCTTCTCTCTATCTACCCTATCAACTCATTTTATCATCTTGAACATTAGCATTAGGTCACCCCTTAGTCTTCAATATTCAAAGGACTACAAGCCTAATCTATGCAAGCTGTCCACAATTTTACAGTAAGCGCCGTTGACATCAATGTAGACTGGCGAATCAGGTTAACTCTTCTCCTCCTGAGGCCATGGGCACTAAGGTCAATTATGGGACCTTTTCTCCTGGCCCTGGTCCTGGCTGAGGTTAACTGGCTCAGCACTGTAATAGAGCTTCCCCCTAGTGGACCACTGTGGTAATGCAACTACTGATGTAATTAATGGAAGGGTCATGTGACAACGTCACATGGTGACAGGTTTCTGCATGGAACCCACTTGTGTGTAGTGTGTTTGTTAGTGATGTCGTAAGAAATATCACAAGCAGAGACCCAGTGTTGAACCTGGGACCTCCCGGGCCCACGTCCGACATGCCATAACAGCACTGTGCATTCAACCGCTAAGTCATTGATCCATGAAGCTGTGAATTAATTCTTAAGCAATTTGGATGTTTAAATCACTCAGGAAATGTTTATTCAGAGGGATATAGTAATTGAAAACTATGAGAAAGGCTGCAGGAAATTTGTCTGGTTTCCTTTGGAGTCTTTGAGGTGAATTGATCAAAAGCTTTTAAGATTATGAATTGAACTGCCAGAAGTGATCCAGGAAAAGTGGTTACTAAAGGAAAGAACTGAATACCTAGGAATGCAGGTTAAAAACCAACAGATTTGTGGAATCCAGTTAAGAGGGAATGCTATTGATGTGGACAATATAAATTGGTTCAAGAGGCAGCTATACGGTTTTAGCTGTGAGGGGGTTTTGCTAGAGTAGGCAGGGAGAAATTGTTTCCACTGACTGGAGGGTCGATAACCAGAGGATGCAGCTTGAAGATAATTGGCAAAAAAGCCAAAGGGTAGATGAGAAGAAATATTTTTACTCAGCGATTTGTTATGATCAGAAATGCACTGCCTAAAAGGGCGGTGGACGTAGGCAGATTCAATAGTAACTTTCAAAAGGGAATTAGGTACATACTTAAAAAGGAAAAATTGCAGGGCTATGGGGAAAGAGCAGGCGAACGGGACTATATTGGATCGCTCTTTCAGAGAGCCGGCACAGGCATGATGGGCTGAATGGCCTCCTTCTCTGTTATATGATTCTATGATTTCATGGTGTTTCTGGAGAGAGAATGGGTTGAGAAGTCTGGCAGTAAGATTTTCTCTGGTTGCTATGCAGCATCAATGCCTTTCTAAGGAATGTTTTTAGAACCAGTTTATAATTATGCTAGAAATATTGAACAAATAAATTCTTCACCAATTAATTTATGATTGTTATTACTTGTGATAAACAGCAGAATATCCCCCCCCCCCTCACCCCTCCCTCCATTTTATGATGGGAAGGTGAGTAGTGGAATTGATTTCTGAGCCTTGCTGGGTTTAATGGCTTCTTGCTGTTCCTAAAAATGTATTTGTTCTAATTAACCGAATGTGCTGAAGAGGACAAATGATCACTCTACTTTAAAAATGTTGATGTTTGGCAATAAACACCACGTTTCTGTCCTGACATGAAAATGATGATTTATTAAAAATAAAATCCCAGAATGGCTACATTATAATTTCCCGAGATAATCGTATTCAGATGTGTGATTCCCTTTCTCCTGTATGTGATTTCTGATTTAGGTTGCTGGCCAGATCCACCCAGCAACTCAAATGCATTGGCAGCAGCAGTGAGAAAAAGTACACAAGATAAATCAGGAAGGAATCGAGTAACATGAGTCAGACAGTCAACCCCTCGAGCCTCATCCACCATTCAATGAGATCACTGCTGATCTGTATCTCAACTCCATTTACCTCCGCTCCATATCCCTTAAAACCCTTACCTATTTCTCCAGAAACACCATGGAATTATAGCATCAAACAGCACAGAAGGAGGACATTCGGCCCATCATGCCTGTGCTGGCTCTCTGAAAGAATGATGCAATTTACCGTAGCCTCCGCAGCGTTTTAGGGAGAGAGATTTCCACAATACTTTGTGTGAAAAGTTGCTTCTTGAATGGCCTAGGTCTAATTTTAAAGTTATGCCCTCGAGTCCTGGTCTCCCCACCAGAGTAAATAGTTTCTCTCGATCTACCCTGTCAAATCCTTTAACTACCTTAAACACTTTAATTAGATCGCCCCTTAATCTTCTATCTGCAAGGGAATTGTAAGCTGTAATCATACGTGAGGTGTAGCAACAATAGACAATCAATTACTTCACTCCATTGGGCGATTTGCTAAGAAATTCTATTGCAGTGTACCCAATGGGCTGATGCGTGGTGTGGCACAAAGCCATGCAGACCAGAAGGTCCTAGGTTCAATTTCACAATATGTGCTGCATCAAGTGATCTCAGCCTGGGGAGGCAGTTGAGGAACTGCAATTGGGCACAGTGGCCCCTGGGCTAAGGAGAAGGGATATCAGCCAGAGATCCCATTCCTGATCACTAACTAGTGAGCTCTTGCTAGGAAGTTAACCTGTGGGCATTGAGCGAGGAGCTCAATGGTTTTGATGCCTCCATAGTTGAACAGCGTGTGACACTTGCTGTCTACGCTGGCACAATAATGGGCCCTTGAGCCAGATACCAGCAGACTATTGACTACACTCCAGTCTGTGCTAGCAGCTGAGCCGGAGACTGACTGTATCCTTCTGTCCCTGGTCGAAGGGGCCCCGTGCTAGCCGCTTCTGTCCCCGGCCGAAGGGACTCTGCACTGGCCCGAACCAAAGGGTCTATGCACCGGATTCGGAGGGTGTCTGGCCGGCCGAGGGGACTCCGGGACGACCTGCCAAAGAGACTCGAGGATGTGGGGCCGGCCAAAGGGACTCCAAGACCGGCGTAGAATCCGCCGAAGGGACTCTGAGACCGGCGCTGAACCGGCTGAAAGGACCGAGGCGTGGCGTCGTCTCATACTCCCAACCAACTTTTAATTAATTTTGACACTTTTAGCCAACTTTTAAATTTATTAAACAATTTGGGAGAACCTTTAAAACTGACATTTTCGACTCTCAACCAAAATACTTTTAAACATCTATTATTAACTTACATCTTTGACTTTTAACAACTTTTAGAAACTTTTTAAATTGGGGAAACTTTTATAATCTAT
This sequence comes from Pristiophorus japonicus, assembly GCF_044704955.1. NCBI lineage: Eukaryota > Metazoa > Chordata > Chondrichthyes > Pristiophoridae > Pristiophorus > Pristiophorus japonicus. The sequence goes on from NC_091987.1 coordinate 4,706,178, forward strand.
TGTTGATTTACATCCCAGATTTTTAACAACTCTTAGAAACTTCTTAAAACGTTTTGCCAACTCTTAGAAACTTTTGAAATAAATTGGGAACCTTTATCAACTTTTAATCTTTTAAAATAACTTTGGAAGTCACCTTCCTAATGCCTGCCCCCCAACCTAGCCTCGGGCCATCTACCATCAATGTGCTACCCAGCGCAGAGCTTGCGGCCAACACATCACCGTAGGTAATTAGACTTATCGAGCTGTGCCTGGTCTCCAGTTGTCTTGGACCCCCTTGCCACTGGACAAAGCTAAGCCCGTGTGGTTGCCGGTGTGCACGTTAAAAGGATTCACGCACAAACATCTTCCACTCCGTCAGTATGAAGTTCGGGACTTGTAACGTCTGGACCCTCATGGACAATCCCAACAGCAACAGGCCGGAATACCGCACCGCCATAGTTGCCCGGGAACTCAGACGTTTTGACATTGACATCGCCACCCTAAACAAGACCCGGCGGGCAGGGGAAGACCAGTTGAAGGAACATGGTGGAGGTTACACCTTCTTCTAGAAAGGGAAACCAGAGGCAGAACGCCGCCTTCATAGAATCGGCTTTGCCATCAAGAACCGCCTGAAAGACTCCCCTTGTGGGATCAACGAATGCCTCATGACTCTCTGTATCACCCTATCTCGGAACCAATGTGCCACAGTCATCAGTGCGTACGCCCCCACACTCGATGCAATGAATGAGGCTAAAGAGGGTTTTTATTCCAACCTCGAGACATCCTTGTCCCGTGTCCCCACGGGTGACAAATTGATCCTCCTGGGTGACTTTAATGCCAGGGTCGGTAAAGACACAGCCCTCTGGGGAGACATGATTGGCAGAGAGGGGTAGAGAAAGCCAATTCCAGCAATACCCAACTCCTGACAAAATGTCTAGAACATGAACTCCTCATCACCAACACTCTCGCTCCAAGCACTGGCACCTGCTCGACGATGTCATCATCCGAGCCAGGGATCGTAAGGATGTGCGCATCACCCGCGCCATGACAGGAGCTGACGACTGCTGGACGGACCACCACCTGATCCGATCCATCATCAACATTAACGTTGCCCCAAAGCAGAGGGGCAGCAGAAGCAGTTCCGCAAAAAAGTTAATGCCGGGGCACTTAGAGACCCAGCTAAGAGAGCCCTATACAGCCAGCGCCTCACAGCCAATCTGGCATGCCTTGATGACCCTGAGATGCTGAATGTCCACAGTGCTTGGTCTGCCCTCCAGGCCTCTATAACCAGTGCCTGTGAAATGACACTTGGTCACTCAACCAGAAAACATCAGGACTGGTTTGATGAAAATGATCAGAAGATCAAAGAACTAATAGATCTCAAGCGCAAAGCATTTCTGAGCCTCAAGCAACAGCCCAACTCGAGAGCTGCAAAACAAAGTTACAGGTGGCTCAAGGCTCAGATCCATCAAAAAGCTCGGGATCTAAAGAACAGGTGTTGGATGGAGAAAGAACAGGAGAGACAACAACTGGCCGACAGCCACGATATGTGAGGATTCTTCACCGCAGTCAAGGCCACCTACGGTCCAAACTCCCAAGGCCTCACCCCATTCCTGGCCAAGAACGGGGAAACACTCATCGAGGACACCGAGACTGTCAGGGCCCGATGGAAGGAACACTTTGAAGATCTCTTCAATCGAGACACTGCCTTTGACTCGAGTGTTCTCAACTCCATCCCACAGCATGCGACCCGCCACCACCTCAGTGAAACCCCAACGTTGCACGAGGTCGGCAAAGCCATAGGACAGCTCAAGAATAACAAGGCTACGGGTGCGGATGGCGCTAAAATATGGCGGAGAGGCGCTGTTGGCGTGGATACATGACTTCAGCTCTCTCATCTGGAGGGAGGAGAGCATGCCGGGAGATCTCAGCGATGCAGTGATTGTGACCATTTTTAAAACGAGGGACAAGTCTGACTGCGGCAACTACAGGAGAATCTCCCTGCTTTCAGCCACTGGGAAGGTTGTCGCTCGAGTTCTCCTCAATCGTCTTCTCCCTGTGGCCGAGGAGCTCCTTCCAGAGTCACTGCGGATTTCGTCCCCTACGGGACACAACAATCATGATCTTTGCAGCGCGTCAGTTGCAGGAAAAATGCAGGGAGCAGCGCCAGCCCTTAACATGGCCTTTTTCGATCTTACAAAGGCCTTTGACACTGTCAACCGTGAGAGTCTATGGAGCGTCCTCCTCCATTTCGGATGCCCTTAAAAAAGTTGGTTAACATCCTTCGCCTGCTTCATGATGACATGCAGGCCGAGATCCTTAACAACGGATCTATTACGACCCAATCCACGTTCGGACCGAGGTCAAACGGGGCTGCGTTATCGCTCCACGCCTCTTCTCAATCTTCCTCGCTGCGATGCTCCACCTCACAATCAACAAGCTCCCCGCTGGAGTGGAATTAAAGTACAGAACCAGTGGGAAGCAGTTTAACCTACGCCATCTCCAGGCCAGGTCCAAGATCACCCCAAACTCTGTCGTTGAGCTTCAGTGTGCACACAATGCCTGCGTCTGCGCACATTCAGAGGCTGAACTCCAGGATATAGTCATTGTATTCACTGAGGCATATGAAAGCATGGGCCTTACGCTGAACATCTGTAAGACATAGAAACATAGAAAATAGGTGCAGGAGCAGGTCATTCAGCCCTTCGAGCCTGCACCACCATTCAATACGATCATGGCTGATCATTCACCTCAGTACCCCTTTCCCGCTTTCTCTCCATACCCCTTGATCCCTTTAGCCGTAAGGGCAACATCTAACTCCCTCTTGAATATATCCAATGAATTGGCATCAACGACTCTCTGCGGCAGGGAATTCCACAGGTTAACAACTCGCTGAGTGAAGAAGTTTCTCCTCATCTCAGTCCGAAATGGCCTACCCCTTATCCTAAGACTGTGTCCCCTGGTTCTGGACCTCTCCAACATCGGGAACATTCTTCACATCTAACCTGTCCAGTCCCGTCAGAATCTTATACGTTTCTATGAGAACCCCTCTCATCCTTCTAAACTCCAGTGTATAAAGGCCCAGTTGATCCAGTCTCTCCTCATATGTCAATCCAGTGTCCTTGGAATCAGTCTGGTGAACCTTCGCTGTACTCCCTCAATAGCAAGAACGTCCTTCCTCAGAGTAAGAGACAAAAACTGAACACAATATTACAGATGAGGCCTCAACAAGACCCTGTGCAATTGCAGTAGTACCTCCCTGCTCGTATACTCAAATCCCCTAGCTATGAAGGCCAACATGCCATTTGCCTTCTTCACCACCTGCTGTACCTGCATGCCAACTTTCAATGACTAATGTACCATGACACCCAGGTCTCGTTGCACCTCCTCTAGTCACTGCATCCCATTCCGAAAAGGACCCGTTTATCCCTTCTCTCTGCTTCCTGCCTGCCAACCAATTCTCTATCCACGCCATTACATTACCCCTAATACCATGTGACATGATAGGTCCAAGTCAGCATGGATTTGTGAAAGGGAAATCAGGCTTGACAAATCTTCTGGAATTTTTTGAGGATGTTTCCAGTAAAGTGGACAAAGGAGAACCAGTTGATGTGGTATATTTGGACTTTCAGAAGGCTTTCGACAAGGTCCCACACAAGAGATTAATGTGCAAAGTTAAAGCACATGGGATTGGGGGTAGTGTGCTGACGTGGATTGAGAACTGGTTGTCAGACAGGAAGCAAAGAGTAGGAGTAAATGGGTACTTTTCAGAATGGCAGGCAGTGACTAGTGGGGTACCGCAAGGTTCTGTGCTGGGGCCCCAGCTGTTTACATTGTACATTAATGATTTAGATGAGGGGATTAAATGTAGTATCTCCAAATTTGCAGATGACACTAAGTTGGGTGGCAGTGTGAGCTGCGAGGAGGATGCTATGAGGCTGCAGAGTGACTTGGATAGGTTAGGTGAGTGGGCAAATGCATGGCAGATGAAGTATAATGTGGATAAATGTGAGGTTATCCACTTTGGTGGTAAAAACAGAGAGACAGACTATTATCTGAATGGTGACAGATTAGGAAAAGGGAAGGTGCAACGAGACCTGGGTGTCATGGTACATCAGTCATTGAAGGTTGGCATGCAGGTACAGCAGGCGGTTAAGAAAGCAAATGGCATGTTGGCCTTCATAGCGAGGGATTTGAGTACAGGGGCAGGGAGGTGTTGCTACAGTTGTACAGAGCCTTGGTGAGGCCACACCTGGAGTATTGTGTACAGTTTTGGTCTCCTAACCAGAGGAAGGACATTCTTGCTATTGAGGGAGTGCAGCGAAGATTCACCAGACTGATTCCCGGGATGGTGGGACTGACCTATCAAGAAAGACTGGATCAACTGGGCTTGTATTCACTGGAGTTCAGAAGAATGAGAGGGGACCTCATAGAAACGTTTAAAATTCTGACGGGTTTAGACAGGTTAGATGCAGGAAGAATGTTCCCAATGTTGGGGAAGTCCAGAACCAGGGGTCACAGTCTGAGGATAAGGGGTAAGCCATTTAGGACCGAGATGAGGAGAAACTTCTTCACCCAGAGAGTGGTGAACCTGTGGAATTCTCTACCACAGAAAGTAATTGAGGCCAATTCACTAAATATATTCAAAAGCAAGTTAGATGAAGTCCTTACTACTCGGGGGATCAAGGGGTATAGCGAGAAAGCAGGAATGGGGTACTGAAGTTTCATGTTCAGCCATGAACTCATTGAATGACGGTGCAGGCTAGAAGGGCTGAATGGCCTGCTCCTGCACCTATTTTCTATGTTTCTATGTCTATGTTTCTATCCTCATCTGCCGCCATTCAGATAATATTCTGCCTTTGTGTTTTTGCCACCAAAGTGGATAACCTCACATTTATCCACATTATACTACATCTGCCATGCATTTGCCCACTCACCTAACCTGTCCAAATCACCCTGCAGTCTCTTAGCATCCTTCTTACAGCTCACACCGCCACCCAGTTTAGTGTCATCTGCAAACTTGGAGATATTACACTCAATTCCTTCATCCAAATCATTAATGTATATTGTGAAGAGCTGGGGTCCCAGCACTGAGTTCTGCGGTACTCCACTAGTCACTGCATCCCATTCTGAAAAGGATCCGTTTATCCATTCTCTCTGCTTCCTGCCTGCCAACCAATTCTCTATCCACGCCAGTACATTACCCCTAATACCATGTGCCTTGATTTTGTACACTGATCTCTTATGTGGGATCTTGTCAAAGGCTTTCTGAAAGTCCAAATACACCACATCCATTAGTTCTCCCTTGTCCACTCTACTAATTACATCCTCAAAAAATTCCAGAAGATTGGTCAAGCATGATTTCCCTTTCATAAATCCATGCTGACTTGGACCAATCATGTCACCGCTTTCCAAATGCACTGCTATTTCATCCTTAATAATTGATTACAACATTTTCCCTACTACTGATGTCAGGCTAACCGGTCTATAATTACCTGTTTTCTCTATCCCTCCTTTTTTTAAAAGTGGTGTTACATTCGCTACCCTCCAATCCATAGGAACTGATCCATGGTCGATAGCCTGTTGGAAAATGATCACCAATGCATCCAATATTTCTAGGGCCACCTTCTTAAGTACTCTGGAATGCAGACAACCAGGCCCCGGGGATTTATTGGCCTTCAATCCAACAGAATTTCCCGCCTAATAAGGATATCCTTCAGTTCCTCCTTCTCACTGGATCTTTGGTCCCCTAGTACTTCCAGAAGGTTATTTGTGTCTTCCTTCGTGAAGACAGAACCAAAGTATTTGTTCAATTGGTCTGCCACTTTTTTGTTCCCCATTATTAATTCACCTGAGTCCGACAGCAAGGGACCTACGTTTGTCTTCACTAATCTTTTTCTCTTCACATATTTATAAAAGCTTTTGCAGTCAGTTTTTATGTTCCCAACAAGCTTACTCTCATACTCTATTTTCCCCCTCCTAATTAAACCCTTTGTCCTCCTCTGCTGAATTCTAAATTTCTCCCAGTCCTCAGGATTGCTGCTTTTTCTGGCCAATTTATATGCCTCTTCCTTGGATCTAACACTATCCTTAATTTCCCTTGTTAGCCACGGTTGAGCCACCTTCCCTATTTTATTTTTACTCCAGACAGGGATGTACAACTGTTGAAGTTCATCCATATGATCTATAAATGTTTGCCATTGCCTATCCACCGTCAACCCTTTAAGTATAATTTGCCAGTCTATTCTAGCTAATTCACGCCTCATGCTGTCGAAGTTAGCTTTCCTTAAGTTTAGGACCCTAGTTTCTGAATTAACTGTGTCACTCTCAATCTTAATAAAGAATTCTACCATATTATGGTCAATCTTCCCCAAGGGGCCTCGCACAAGATTGCTAATTAGTCCCTTCTCATTACACATCACCCAGTCTAGGATGGCCAGCTCTCCAGTTGGTTCTTCGACATATTGGTCTAGAAAACCATCCCTAACATACTCCAGGAAATCCTCCTCTACCGCATTGCTACCAGTTTGGTTCACCCAATGCATATGTAAATTAAATTCGCTCATGACAACTGTTGTACCTTTATAAGACAAAGGTTCTTCACCAGCCTGTCATCGCCGGACAGCACTGCCCTTCAATCATCAAGATCCACGGAACGGCCCTGGACAACGTGGACCATTTCCCATATCTTGCGAGCCTCTTATCAACAAAGGCAGACATTGATGCAGAGATTCAGCATCGCCTCTAGTGCACCAGCGCAGCCTTCAGCTGCCTGCGGAAAAGAGTGTTTGAAAACCAGGCCCTCAAATCTCCCTCCAAACTCATGGTCTACAGGGCTGTAGTAATACCCACCCTCCTGTATGGGTCTGAGGCATGGACGATGTACAGAAGGCACCTCAAGTTGCTGGAGATATATCACCAACGATGTCTCCAAATCTCCTGGGAGGACAGACGCACCAACATCAGTGTCTTCAAGCAGGCTAACATCCCCAGTATTGAAGCACTGACCACACTCGATCAGCTTCGCTGGGCAGGCCACATAGTACTCATGCCAGATACAAGACTCCCTAGGCAAATGCTTTATGCGGAGCTCCTTCATGGTCAACGAGCCAAAGGTGGGCAGCGGAAACGTTATAAGGACACCCTCAAAGCCTCCCTGGTAAAGTGCGACATCACCACTGACACCTGGGAGACGCTGGCCGCAGACCGCCCGAGGTGGAGAAAGTCCATCCGGGAGGGCGTGGAGCTCTTCGAGTCTCAACGCAAGGAGCATGAAGAGGCCAAGCGCAGGCAGCGGAAGGAGCACACGGCAAACCAGCCCCACCGACCCCTTCCCTCGACGAATGTCTGTCCCACCTGTAACAGGGTCTGTCGCTCTCGTATCGGACTGTTCAGCCATCAAAGAACTCACTTTGGGAGTGGAAACAAGTCCTCCTCGATTCCGAGGGACTGCCTATGATGAGGATGACACTCCAGCAAGTCAGCACCTTCAGGAACTGAATTGGGAAAGTGAAGGAATATTTAATCTTTATGGCATCTCGAGTCTCATCGCCGAGAGCTTGCAGAAATCAAGGGCAGGCAGCAGAAAGAGCGTGCGGCAAACCAGTCCCACCCACCCTTACCCTCAACCACTGACTGTCCCACCTGTGAGAGACTGTAATTCCTGCATTGGACTGTTCAGCCACCTGAGGACTCATTTTTAGAGTGGAAGCAAGTCTTCCTCGATTCCGAAGGACTGCCTATGATGATGATGATGATGCTGGTAGGATTACCTGTGAATCTCATTCTGTAACCCTACGAGAAAATGGCTGTGCGATCAGATATTCAGCCACTTCCGCTTTCCAGGGTCACATCTTCAGGAAAAAGCTGATCGTGATTTAGGCACCTGAAATATGAGCAGGAGTTTGATGCTTTTATTACACAGGAATGGGAGTAGAGAGGGCACAGAGGTGAGAGTCTTTGTGAAAACAAGCAAGTCAAACAGAAGAGGGATTGGTGGACAGTGGGGTAATACACTGTGCCTTCTTCACCTCTGCCTTCAAGTGTCCATCTGGCCTGAATTGGCTAAGTGACTAAGAGGGAACGACATAGAGATTGCCAAGTTAATGTCACTGGAAAAAATTAATGCAAAATTTTGCTTCACATTAGACTGTAGGCCAATGGGGCACAGGTTTAAATTAGTAAAAAAAAAGTTAGCTCTAAGGTCACGGGGGCGGCAATGCAACACCGACATTTTGAGGCGCTAACGGCAGTGAGGCGATAAATTTTGTGCGGGGAAATGGTTTACGTCTGCAGCCACAAACTTCATCACCTGGGCCCTGAGTGTGGGGCGGAGCGCTAAGGGAGGCTTTCCACACCACTGTTAGGGGACTAGACCGGCTGAGCAACTGAAAATCTCCAGCTAAAGGACCGACCTCGGAGCGCCCTGAGAGAGGCTTCTCTGGGGGAAAAAAAATTGGCACAAATACCACCAAAAACATTCCCAATACCTTGCTCACCCCACATAAATATAAATCGCAGAAATAAAATAGTAAAAACCAATCACACTTACCTCAGGTATTCATTCCTTTCCTCACAGCAGCCGGAACAGCTCGGACCTTCCGCTTTTACTGACATATAAAACGGAAAAGAGTGACTAAAGTAAATGTTGGTCCCTTCGAAGATGAGAAGGGGGATTTAATAATGGGCAATGTGGTAATGGCTGAGACCTTAAACAATTATTTTGCTTCGGTCTTCACAGTGGAAGACACAAAAACCATGCCAGAAATTGCTGGTCACGGGAATGTGGGAAGGGAGGACCTTGAGACAATCACTATAACTAGGGGGGTAGTGCTGGACAGGCTAATGGGACTCAAGGTGGACAAGTCCCCTGGTCCTGATGAAATGCATCCCAGGGTATTAAAAGAGATGGCAGAAGTTATATCAGATGCATTCGTTGTAATCTACCAAAATTCTCTGATCTCTGGGGAGGTACCAGCGGATTGGAAAGCAGCTAATGCAACGCCTCTGTTTAAAAAAGGGGGCAGACAAAAGGCAGGTAACTATAGGCCGGTTAGTTTAACATCTGTAGTGCGGTAAATGCTTGAAGCTATCATTAAGGAAGAAATAGCGGGACATCTAGATAGGAATAGTGCAATCAAGCAGACGCAGCATGGATTCATGAAGGGGAAATCATGTTTAACTAATTTACTGGAATTCTTTGAGGATATAACGAGCATGGTGAATAGAGGTGTACCGATGGATGTGGTGTATTTAGATTTCCAAAAGGCATTCGATAAGGGGCCACACAAAAGGTTACTGCAGAAGATAAGGGTACGCGGAGTCAGAGGAAATGTATTAGCATGGATCGAAAATTGGCTGACTAACAGAAAGCAGAGAGTCGGGATAAATGGGTCCTTTTCAGGTTGGAAATCAGTGGTTAGTGGTGTGCCACAGGGATCGGTGCTGGGACCACAACTGTTTGCAATATACATAGATGACCTGCAAGAGGGGACAGAGTGTAGTGTAACAAAATTTGCAGATGACACTAAGATTAGTGGGAAAGCAGAGGACACAGAGAGGCTGCAAAGAAATTTAGATAGGTTAAGCGAATGGGCTAAGGTTTGGCAGATGGAATACAATGTTGGAAAATGTGAGGTCATCCACCTTGGAAAAAAAAACAGTAAAAGGGAATATTATTTGAATGGGGAGAAATTACAACATGCTGCGGTGCAGAGGGACCTGGGGATCCTTGTGCATGAATCCCAAAAAGTTAGTTTGCAGGTGCAGCAGGTAATCAGGAAGGCGAATGGAATGTTGGCCTTCATTGCGAGAGGGATGGAGTACAAAAGCAGGGAGGTCCTGCTGCAACTGTATCGGGTATTGGTAAGGCCGCACCTGGAGTATTGCGTGCAGTTTTGGTCACCTTACTTAAGGAAGGATATACTGGCTTTGGAGGGGGTACAGAGATGATTCACGAGGCTGATTCCGGAGATGAGGGGGTTACCTTATGATGATAGATTGAGTAGACTGGGTCTTTACTCGTTGGAGTTCAGAAGGATGAGGGGTGATCTTTTAGAAACATTTAAAATAATGAAAGGGATAGACAACATAGAGGCAGAGAGGTTATGTCCACTGGTCAGGGAGATTAGAACGAGGGGGCACAGCCTCAAAATACAGGGCAGCCAATTTAAAACTGAGTTGAGAAGGAATTTCTTCTCCCAGAGGGTCGTGAATCTGTGGAATTCTCTGCCCAAGGAAGCAGTTGAGGCTAGCTCATTGAATGTATTCAAGTCACAGATAGATCGATTTTTAACCAATAAGGGAATTAAGGGTTACGGGGAGCGGGCGGGTAAGTGGAGCTGAGTCCACAGCCAGATCAGCCATGATCTTGTTGAATGGCGGAGCAGGCTCGAGGGGCTAGATGGCCTACTCCTGTTCCTCAGTCTTATGTTCTTATGTTATTATTTTCTTATGTTATGTTTTCCAGGCGGTCCCACTAGGGGGCGCTTCAAAATGCTACGGGCCCCGCAGAAAACAAATTTAAGAATGGTGTCTCAACCAGGGGCGTTGCTCACCGACTCGCCTCTCACGGTTGGTACTGCTCCACGCCCCCACAAACCCGGCACCGAATGTCCCGGCAGGGTGCTGGAAGCTAGCCGCCTGCCCGGAAATCAATTCCACCGCCATTACTGCCCATCCGGGGCACGAACAGAGGGAGCAACAAACCGAATTTCCACCCCATTACGTTTTTCACACCGAGAGTGATCGGAACATAAGAACAGAAGCAGGCCATGCAGCCCCTCGGTCCTGTTCCACCATTCAATGAGACCATGGCTGATCTGAGACTTTACTACCGATACCTTATTTGGCCCAATCCCTTAATATCTTTAGTTAACAGAAAGCTATCAATCTCCGATTTAAAATTAACAACTAACATAGAAACATAGAAACATAGAAAATAGGTGCAGGAGTAGGCCATTCGGCCCTTCTAGCCTGCACCGCCATTCAATGAGTTCATGGCTGAACATGCAACTTCAGTACCCCATTCCTGCTTTCTCACCATACCTGGTAATCTGGCATCAATTACCATTTGTGGTAGAGAGTTCTAAACTTCTACCACCATTTGTGTGTAGAAGTGTTTCTCAATTTCACTCCTGAAAGGTCTGGATCTAATTTTTAAACTATGCCCCCTAGTCCTGGAATCTCCAACCAGCGGGAATAGTTTCTCTCTATCTACCCTATCTGTTCTCCTTAATATCCTGAAAACTTCAATCAGATCACCCCTTAACCTTCTACATTCTAGGGAATACAACCCTAATTTGTGTAATCTCCCCTCGTAACTTAACCTTGAAATCCGGGAATCATTCTGAGATTAACTCATGGAATGGATTTGCAGGTTGGGTGGTGGAGGCTGAATCTCTCTGTGATGGGGGCGGGGGGGAGGTGGGGAGATGCGGAAAGCAGGGGTAGGATTGTAGACTCTTTTCTGGATGGATGTTCGGAGGGACCATACCCATATCTTTCTTGCAACCTTGTGAGTTGAATTGCCAGCCTCACTGGGAATGGTTTGCCGGCTCTGTGCACAGGAGGCGGTGTCTCTCAACACTGAGCCACGCTCAGTAGCTGAGGGGGTCAAGAACTAGGAGACATAGATACAAAATTTCAGAAGGAATTTGACAAGGTGCCACATAAAAGATTACTGCACAAGATAAAAGTTCACGGGGTTGGGGTAATATATCAGCATGGGTAGAGGATTGGCTGACTGACAGAAAACAGAGAGTCGGGATAAATGGTTCATTCTCTGGTTGACAACCAGTGGGTTGCCGCAGGGATCAGTGCTGGGATCCCAACTATTTACAATCTATGTAAACGACTTGGAAGAAGGGACTGAGTGTAACGTAGCCAAGTTTGCTGACGATACAAAGATGGGAGGAAAAGCAATGTGTGAGGAGGACACAAAAAATCTGCAAAAGGACATACAAGCTAAGTGAGTGGGCAAAAATTTGGCAGATGATGTATAATGTTGGAAAGTGTGAAGTTTGGCAGAAAAAAAAAATCAAAGAGCAAATTATTATTTAAATGGAGAAAGATCGCAAAGTGCTGCAGTTCAGCAGGATCTGGGGGTACTTGTGCATGAAACACAAAAGAATAGTATGCAGGTACAGCAAGTGATCAGGAAGGCCACTGGTATCTTGGTCTTTATTGCAAAGGAGATGGAGTATAAAAGCAGGGAAGTCTTGCTACAGCTATATAAGGAATTGGTGAGGCCACACCTGCAATACTGCGTGCAGTTTTGGTTTCCATATTTACGAAAGGATATACTTGCTTTGGGGGCAGTTCAGAGAAGGTTCACTCGGTTGATTCCGGGGATGAGGGGGTTGACTTCTGAGGAAAGTTTGAGTAGGTTGGGCCTCTACTCATTGGACAACAGCAAAGAATGACTAAGAAAGCAATAAAGAAAGGAAAGATAGATTACGAAAATAAACTTGCGCAAAACATAAAAACAGATAGTAAAAGCTTTTACCGATATATAAAACGGAAAAGAGTGACTAAAGTAAATGTTGGTCCCTTAGAAGATGAAAAGGGGGATTTAATAATGGGAAATGTGGAAATGGCTGAGACTTTAAACAATTATTTTGCTTCGGTCTTCACAGTGGAAGACACAAAAACCATGTCAAAAATTGCTGGTCACGGGAATGTGGGAAGGGAGGACCTTGAGATATTCACTATCACTAGGGGGGTAGTGCTGGACAAGCTAATGGGACTCAAGGTAGACAAGTCCTCTGGTCCTGATGAATTGCATCCCAGGGTATTAAAAGAGATGGCGGAAGTTATAGCAGATGCATTCGTTATAATCTACCAAAATTCTCTGGGCTCTGGGGAGGTACCAGCAGATTAGAAAGCAACTAATGTAACGCTTCTGTTTAAAAAAGGGGGCAGACAAAAGGCAGGTAACTATACGCCGGTTAGTTTAACATCTGTAGTGCGGTAAATGCTTGAAGCTATCATTAAGGAAGAAATAGCGGGACATCTAGATAGGAATAGTGCAATCAAGCAGACGCAACATGGATTCATGAAGGAGAAATCATGTTTAACTAATTTACTGGAATTCTTTGAGGATAGAACGAGCATGGTGGATAGAGGTGTACCGATGGATGTGGTGTATTTAGATTTCCAAAAGGCATTCGATAAGGTGCCACACAAAAGGTCACTGCAGAAGATAAAGGTACGCGGAGTCAGAGGAAATGTATTAGCATGGATCGAAAATTGGCTGGCTAACAGAAAGCAGAGAGTCGGGATAAATGGGTCCTTTTCGGGTTGGAAATCGGTGGTTAGTGGTGCCACAGGGATCGGTGCTGTGACCACAACTGTTTACAATATACATAGATGACCTGGAAGAGGGGACAGAGTGTAGTGTAACAAAATTTGCAGATGACACAAAGGTTAGTGGGAAAGCGGGTTGTGTAGAGGACACAGAACGGCTGCAAAGAGATTTAGATAGGTTAAGCGAATGGGCTAAGGTTTGGCAGATGGAATACAATGTCGGAAAATGTGAGGTCATCCACCTTGGAAAAAAAAACAGTAAAAGGGAATATTATTTGAATGAGGAGAAATTACAACATGCTGCGGTGCAAAGGGACCTGGGGGTCCTTGTGCATGAAACTCTTTTAGAGTCCTTGTGCAGGAATCCCAAAAAAGTTAGTTTGCAGGTGCAGCAGGTAATCAGGAAGGCGAATGGAATGTTGGCCTTCATTGCGAGAGGGATGGAGTACAAAAGCAGGGAGGTCCTGCTGCAACTGTACGGGGTATTGGTAAGGCCGCACCTGGAGTACTGCGTGCAGTTTTGGTCACCTTACTTAAGGAAGGATATACTAGCTTTGGAGGGGGTACAGAGACGATTCACTCAGCTGATTCCGTATTCAAATCACAGATAGATAGATTTTAACCAATAAGGGAATTAAGGGTTATGGGGAGCGGGCGGGTAAGTGGAGCTGAGTCCACGGCCAGATCAGCCATGATCTTGTTGAATGGCGGAGCAGGCTCGAGGGGCTAGATGGCCTACTCCTGTTCCTCAGTCTTATGTTCTTATGTTATTATTTTCTTATGTTATGTTTTCCAGGCGGTCCCACTAGGGGGCGCTTCAAAATGCTACGGGCCCCGCAGAAAACAAATTTAAGAATGGTGTCTCAACCAGGGGCGTTGCTCACCGACTCGCCTCTCACGGTTGGTACTGCTCCACGCCCCCACAAACCCGGCACCGAATGTCCCGGCAGGGTGCTGGAAGCTAGCCGCCTGCCCGGAAATCAATTCCACCGCCATTACTGCCCATCCGGGGCACGAACAGAGGGAGCAACAAACCGAATTTCCACCCCATTACGTTTTTCACACCGAGAGTGATCGGAACATAAGAACAGAAGCAGGCCATGCAGCCCCTCGGTCCTGTTCCACCATTCAATGAGACCATGGCTGATCTGAGACTTTACTACCGATACCTTATTTGGCCCAATCCCTTAATATCTTTAGTTAACAGAAAGCTATCAATCTCCGATTTAAAATTAACAACTAACATAGAAACATAGAAACATAGAAAATAGGTGCAGGAGTAGGCCATTCGGCCCTTCTAGCCTGCACCGCCATTCAATGAGTTCATGGCTGAACATGCAACTTCAGTACCCCATTCCTGCTTTCTCACCATACCTGGTAATCTGGCATCAATTACCGTTTGTGGTAGAGAGTTATAAACTTCTACCACCATTTGTGTGTAGAAGTGTTTCTCAATTTCACTCCTGAAAGGTCTGGATCTAATTTTTAAACTATGCCCCCTAGTCCTGGAATCTCCAACCAGCGGGAATAGTTTCTCTCTATCTACCCTATCTGTTCTCCTTAATATCCTGAAAACTTCAATCAGATCACCCCTTAACCTTCTACATTCGAGGGAATACAACCCTAATTTGTGTAATCTCCCCTCGTAACTTAACCTTGAAATCAGGGAATCATTCTGTGATTAACTCATGGAATGGATTTGCAGGTTGGGTGGTGGAGGCTGAATCTCTCTGTGATGGGGGCAGGGGGGAGGTGGGGAGATGCGGAAAGCAGGGGTAGGATTGTAGACTCTTTTCTGGATGGATGTTCGGAGGGACCATACCCATATCTTTCTTGCAACCTTGTGAGTTGAATTGCCAGCCTCACTGGGAATGGTTTGCCGGCTCTGTGCACAGGAGGCGGTGTCTCTCAACACTGAGCCACGCTCAGCAGCTGAGGGGGTCAAGAACTAGGAGACATAGATACAAAATTTCAGAAGGAATTTGACAAGGTGCCACATAAAAGATTACTGCACAAGATAAAAGTTCACGGGGTTGGGGGTAATATATCAGCATGGGTAGAGGATTGGCTGACTAACAGAAAACAGAGAGTCGGGATAAATGGTTCATTCTCTGGTTGACAACCAGTGGGTTGCCGCAGGGATCAGTGCTGGGATCCCAACTATTTACAATCTATGTAAACGACTTGGAAGAAGGGACTGAGTGTAACGTAGCCAAGTTTGCTGACGATACAAAGATGGGAGGAAAAGCAATGTGTGAGGAGGACACAAAAAATCTGTAAAAGGACATACAAGCTAAGTGAGTGGGCAAAAATTTGGCTGATGGAGTATAATGTTGGAAAGTGTGAGGTTTGGCAGAAAAAAAAATCAAAGAGCAAATTATTATTTAAATGGAGAAAGATTGAAAAGTGCTGCAGTACAGCAGGACCTGGGGTTACTTGTGCATGAAATACAAAAGGATAATATGCAGGTACAGCAAGTGATCAGGAAGGCCACTGGTATCTTGGTCTTTATTGCAAAGGAGATGGAGTATAAAAGCAGGGAAGTCTTGCTACAGCTATATAAGGAATTGGTGAGGCCACACCTGAAATACTGCATGCAGTTTTGGTTTCCATATTTACGAAAGGATATACTTGCTTTGGGGGCAGTTCAGAGAAGGTTCACTAGGTTGATTCCGGGGATGAGGGGGTTGACTTATGAGGAAAGTTTGAGTAGGTTGGGCCTCTACTCATTGGACAACAGCAAAGAATGACTAAGAAAGCAATAAAGAAAGGAAAGATAGATTACAAAAATAAACTTGCGCAAAACATAAAAACAGATATTAAAAGCTTTTACCGATATATAAAACGGAAAAGAGTGACTAAAGTAAATGTTGGTCCCTTAGAAGATGAAAAGGGGGATTTAATAATGGGAAATGTGGAAATGGCTGAGACTTTAAACAATTATTTTGCTTCGGTCTTCACAGTGGAAGACACAAAAACCATGCCAAAAATTGCTGGTCACAGGAATGTGGGAAGGGAGGACCTTGAGTCAATCACTATCACTAGGGGGATACTGCTGGACAGGCTAATGGGACTCAAGGTAGATAAGTCCCCTGGTCCTGATGAAATGCATCGCAGGGTATTAAAAGAGATGGCAGAAGTTATATCAGATGCATTCGTTATAATCTACCAAAATTCTCTGGACTCTTGCGAGATACCAGCGGATTGGAAAGCAACTAATGTAACGCCGCTGTTTAAAAAAGGGGGCAGACAAAAGGCAGGTAACTATACGCCAGTTAGTTTAACATCTGTAGTGCGGTAAATGCTTGAAGCTATCATTAAGTAAGAAATAGCAGGACATCTAGATAGGAATAGTGTAATCAAGCAGGCGCAACATGGATTCATGAAGGAGAAATCATGTTTAACTCATTGACTGGAATTCTTTGAGGATATAACAAACATGGTGGATGGAGGTTTACCGATGATGTGCTGTATTTAGATTTTCAAACGGCATTCGATAAGATGCCACACAAAAGGTTACTGCAGAAGATAAAGGTACGCGGAGTCAGAGGAAATGTATTAGCATGGACCAAGAATTGGCTGGCGAACAGAAAGCAGAGAGTCGGGATAAATGGGTCCTTTTCGGGTTGGAAATTGGTGGTTAGTGGTGTGCCACAGGGATCGGTGCTGGGACCACAACTGTTTACAATATACACAGATGACCTGGAAGAGGGGACAGAGTGTAGTGCAACAAAATTTGCAGATGCCACAAAGGTTAGTGGGAAAGCGGGTTGTGTAGAGGACACAGAGAGGCTGCAAAGAGATTTAGATAGGTTAAGCGAATGGGCTAAGGTTTGGCAGATGGAATACAATGTCGGAAAGTGTGAGGTCATCCACCTTGGGAAAAAAAACAGTAAAAGGGAATATTATTTGAATGGGGAGAAATTACAACATGCTGCGGTGCAGAGGGACCTGGGGGTCCTTGTGCATGAAACTCTTTTTGGAGTTCATCTGCAAAACAAAAAACATTAAACGGTGCCACCCGACCTGGGTGACACACCAGACATTTACAAGGCCCTTTTTTTTTTTTCCCCTTTTTTTTTGTGTTTTTCTTTTTTTGGTTTTTTTTTGGGCACTAAAATCACAATTTTCCCCAGTGCCCCCTATAAAAGGGAAGGGGGACACTAAAAGCACCGGCAATTAAAACAAATTAAACTTAAAAAACGTAAAATCAAATTAAAATTTGGTTGCCGGGCGTGATGATGCACTCCAGTCCCTCCGGTGCCCACCTCTCGCGGAAGGCCGCGAGCGTACCGGTGGACACCGCGTGCTCCATCTCCAAGGACACCCTGGACCGGATGTAAGAGCGGAAGAGAGGCAGGCAGTCAGGTTGAACGACCCCCTCGACCGCCCGCTGCCTGGACCGGCTGATGGCACCCTTGGCCGTGCCCAGGAGCAGTCCGACGAGGAGGCCCTCGGACCTACCCGCTCCCCTCCGCACAGGGTGCCCAAAGATCAGGAGAGTGGGACTGAAGTGCAGCCAGAATTTCAGGAGCAGCCCCTTCAAATAATGGAACAGGGGCTGCAACCTGGTGCACTCAATAAAAACATGGAACATGGACTCCTCCAGACCGCAGAAATTGCAGGCGGCCTGGGAGTCCGTGAACCGGCTTAAAAATTTGTTGCACGGCACTGCTCCGTGCACCACCCTCCAGGCCAAGTCCCCGATGAATAGTGGGAGGACCCCTGCGTAGAGTGCCCTCCATCGGGGACCCCCGCCTCCTCCGGACGGCAAGATGGTACGCCATGGCGTGTCCGGACGGCCGGCGAGGATGGCAAAGTTGAGAGTGTGCAGGAGCAGCCCGTACAGGAAACCCCTCCGCGCAGAACTGAAAGGCACGGAGGGGATTTCCCCGAGGCGGCTCAAGTTGTGAGGCGCCGGCCCCTGAGGGAGGTTCCGGGGTTTGGCGCCGATGAGGAATTCCGTCCGGACGGGGGTCAGTTCGGACGGGATCTCCCCACGTGCTTGAGCCTCCTCGATGCACCTAACGGAGTCAGGGCCCAGAGCTGTTTTTAGCGACTCGATGGCATCGGCCGCGTGGCGGACGTTGGCAGAGTTTAGGCGCCGCGCCAGCGTGCCTGGCGCCATCCAGCCCGCTCCTCCGCCATCGAGCAGGTCCCTGACCCTGGTCACCTCACCAGCCACAGCCCTCTCTTCCGACCGCCACATAAAACCTCGGCCGTGGAGGTACGGATTCCCGAGCAGCGGTTGCTGCAGGACGGCCGCCACTCCAGCCGGCGGAGAGCTGCGCTTGGTGGAGACTTTGTTCCAGACCCTGATGAGTTCCCTGTAAAAGACAGGCAGCTCCCGGAGGGCGGTCCTGGCACACCCCAAGTTCACAAACAGGAGCTGCGTGTCATAATTGAGGTCGCGCTGCTGGCGGAAGAAATACCTCGCCAGAGCACACCACCTAGGAGGGGGCTCGACGTAAAGGTATCTCTGCAGGGTCTGAAGACGGAAAGTCGCGAGCTGGGCGCTGACGCACACCAACGACTGACCGCCCTCCTCAAGCGGGAGACTCAAGACCGCAGCAGAGACCCAGTGCTTCCTGTTGTTCCAGAAGAAGTCCACCAGCTTCTTCTGTATCTTGGCGACAAACGCAGGGGGAGGGGTCAAAGTGACCAGCCGGTACCACAGCATTGCGGCCACCAGCTGGTTTATGACCAGCGCTCGACCCCTGTAGGACAGCACTCGGAGCAGTCCTGTCCAGCGCCCTAGGCGAGCGGCGAGCTTGGCCTCCAGCTCCTGCCAGTTCGCCGGCCAGGCTCCCTCGTCGGGGCTAAGGTAGACTCCCAGATAGAGGAGATGGGTCGTGCTCCAGGCAAAAGGCCTGAGCTCCTCCGGCAGGGAGTCCACCCGCCACTGACCCACCAGGAGTCCGGAACATTTCTCCCAGTTGATCCTGGCGGAGGACGCGGCCAAGTAAATCTCCTGGCACTCACGCATCCTCCGCAGGTCAGCGGGATCCTCTACCGCGAGGAGCACGTCATCGGCGTAAGCCGAGAGGACGACCTCCACGCCCGGCCCTTGCAGAGCCAGTCCCGTCAACCTCGTCCGCAAGAGGCGCAGGAAAGGCTCCACGCAAACGGCGTATAACTGGCCGGACATGGGGCATCCCTGGCGCATCCCTCTCCTAAAGCGAAGGGGCGCCGTCAAGGACCCATTAACCTTAATCAGACATTCCGCGGCGGCGTACAAAAGTCGGATCCGGGCGACGAAATGCGTCCCGAACCCGAAAGCGCGCAGAGTTCCGAGCAGATAGTCGTGATCCACCCTGTCGAACGCCTTCTCTTGGTCGAGGGATAGGAAGGCGACCGACAGACCAGCCTCCTGGGAACAATGGATGAGGTCCCGGACCAGATGGATGTTATCATGGATTGTCCGGCCCGGGACCGTGTAGGACTGGTCGGGGTGGATCATGTGGTCCAGCACGGCACCAAGGCGAGCAGACATCGCCCTGGGGAAGATTTTGTAGTCCGTGCTGAGGAGGGAGACCGGGCGCCAGTTCTTAAGGAGGCGGAGATCGCCCTTCTTAGGCAGCAGGACGATGACTGCCCTGCGCCAAGAGAGGGGCATCTCCCCGGTCGCCAGACTTTCCCCCAGGACCCGCGCGTAGTCGCTCCCCAGGACGTCCCAGAACACCCTGTGGAACTCCACGGTCAGCCCGTCCAGCCCCGGGGATTTTCCCCTCGAGAGCCGGGCGAGGGCACCGGTCAGCTCCGCCAGGCTTAGCGGAGCTTCCAGATTTTCGGCGCCCTCCGGGCTGACCTTCGGCAGGTCCTCCCACAAAACTCTACGCGCTTCCTCGCTGGACGGATCCGGAGAGAACAGAGCCCCGTAATATTCACGGGCCCTGTTGTTGACGCCCTCCGGATCCGAGACGAGAGAGCCGTCGTCGGCCAGCAGCGTCAAGAGCTGCTTACGGACACTCTGCCTTTTTTCCAGCGAGTAGAAGAAGGGGGAGCCGCGGTCCAGATCCCGCAGGAACCGGATCCGCGACCTCACGAACGCGCCTCGGGACCCGACGAGCTGCAGGTCCTTCAGCGCGGCCTTCTTCGCTTCGTACACCGTCCGCAGGGCCGGGTCCTGGACGACTTGACCGAGACGGGCTTCCAGGTCGAGCACCTCTTTTTCTAGGCGCCCGACTCTGGCCGCCCGCCTCTTGGTCGACCCCATCGCGTACTCTTGACAGAAGACGCGGACGTGAGCCTTGCCCACGTCCCACCATAGCCTCAAGGAGGGGAAGCCCCCCTGCTTCCTTCTCCAGTCGGACCAGAATCGACGGAACGAGTCCTGGAACCGCACGTCCTCCAGCAGCCGGTTGTTAAAGTGCCAGTACGCGGACCCCGTCCTCGCGCGGAGCGAAGCGAGCTCCGCCCACACCAGGTGGTGGTCCGAACACGGCACCGGCCGCATGGAGGCCGCCGGGACGCAGGAAACGTACGCCCGAGACACGTAAAGGCGGTCGACTCTAGACCATCCAACTCCAGGCCTCACCCAAGTAAAGGCGCTGGAGTCGGGGTGGAGATTTCGCCAGACGTCCACCAAGTCGAAGGACCCGACCAGGTCCCTCAACTTCTCCATCGCCGTCATGCTCTGCGGGGCACCGGAGCGGTCCCTCGCCTCGAGGGTGCAGTTAAAATCCCCCCCGAGGACAATGCAGTCGCCGACGTCGACGGAGCCAAGAAGAGCGGACACCTCTTCAAAGAAGCGCGTTTGCTGCGGGCCGGGATGAGGGGCGTACACGTTCACGAGATGGAGCGGCACGTCCCCCAGGCGAACCGTTACGTGCAGCAAGCGGCCTGGCACGGGCTCCTCGACCCCCAAGATCTCCGGCTGAAAATGCGGGCCCAGCAAGATGGCCACCCCACTAGAAATGGCGGTGAGGTGGCTCATGCGGACCTCTCCTTGCCATTCCAGGAGCCACGTGGCTTCGTCTCCCGGAACGGTGTGGGTTTCTTGCAGGAAGCACACCGCATATTTCCCCTCCCGCAGGAGCGAAAAATTGTCAAATCTACGGCGTGCCCCTCTGCCGCCGTTGATGTTGAGGCTGGCTATGGTTATCTTCATGGCAAAAGCATAGTGCAACCTCTACCTTAACCTATTGTGGGGGAGGGAGCGGAGTCTTTTGTTGAACTCCGCTCCCTCCGCAGCCCAGCGAGGAGTCCCTCGAGCTCGCGCAGCTCAAGGTGTTGCGCCTTTGTCAAGGGCCCGCCCGCGGCCAAGGTTTTGACGGCGGCGCGGACGGACGCCTTGATCAGCTCTGGCTCGGACCATTTTTCCAGGGTCAGTCGGGCTTGGTTGCAGCGACCCCGGCTCTGGGCCAAAAAGTCCCGGAGTTCCTTTGCAGGAATGAGGATGGTCTCGGCGGCGGCCGCGAGCAGATCCACCGCCTCGCTGGCGGTGGTCTTTAGTTCTTCTCCTGCGTCCCCCACCGAGTCCCCGTCCTCCTCCGGGAGGTGGCCGCCAGCAGCCGGCCCATCGACCGCACAAGGTACGGCAAATGAACCGGCCGCTCCAACCGGCCCTGGCACTGCCCCGATCCCACCCCCAGGATCGTCGGCAGAGGAGTCCCCACTGGGCTCTTTTAAAAATGGTGCTGGGTCGGGAAATGACAGCGGAAGGGGTTCCCCCTCCGCCCCAGGAACTGGGGAACAAGGAGAGACCCGGGCATAGGAAATCCCCAGGCTCCCCAAGTGCACCAGCTCCAAAGTAAGGGGCGAGGGTGGGTGTTCCTCCCCCTCCCCGCTGCCACCCCCCGGCCCAGCATCTACAGTGTCATTAAATTTCTCAATATTTTGTATTTCTGCCGGGTCGAGCGACTCCCGGGGGAAGTTGGGTATTGGCTGGGCGGGCTCAGGTTCGGCCTTTTCGTCCCCGCCCGCCTCGGTCCCCGGGACGCTCGACCCGGCGGCTACGCATTCTTCCACTGGCCCCACGCCCCCCACGACAGGCAGATCTTCCATGCCCTCCCCAGGAGGCAGCGGCTGGGCAGCCTCGACTGCCTCACCTTCCCCGGGGAAAGACTCCTCGCGCCTGCAGCGCAATTTGGGAGCGCTGGTGGGGACGCGGGACACGCGGCGGGCACCGACTCCTCCGCGGAGGGATGTTGTTCCCCCTCCGCCTCATCGGAGCCGTGCCTCCTTTTGTTCCTGGGGGCGCGCGGAGGCAGGGAGACCCCCATGTCTGCCGAGGCCTCCCGCTCCGCCCCCCCCTTTTCCTTTTCTTGCCCGCGCCTGGGCCCCTCTGTGGTGTTATTCAAGGGCCCGGGCACGGGCTCGGGGCACCCCGCGCTCGCCGGTGACGGGGTTGGGCTGAGCGCGGTGGTCAAATTATCTGGCGCACTGAGGGGACCCGCCTCTTGATGTTTTGCCTTCTTCCGCGCCTTCTTTCCGGTCGGACGCTCTCCATCCCCCCCGCCGGAGGCCCTGAAAACAAAGGCCTCCGACGATGCCCGCGCACCTACGGCTCCCGGCATGCGGATGCAACTAGGGGGAGGGGTGGCGGCGGCGCCAGCCTTGGCCGCCTTCGGTGGTTTGGCGGCCTTGGAGGCGGGGCAGTTCTTTCGAACGTGCCCCACCTCCCTGCAGGCATGGCATGCCGTCCGACGTCCAAAAGACGCGGTAGGCAGTCCCCTCGTGCACCACATTAAAGTTCCCCTCCGTCGTGTCCTCCCGCGCCAGCCGGACAAAGAGCTGGCGGCGGAAGGAGAACACGTGGCGCAGGCTGTTCTCCCTGAGGCCGAGCGGTATGGGGTTGATCCCCGACCTTACCTCCCCCAGTTGGTGTAGGTGAGGGAGGAGGAGCTCAGCGGGAACAAAGGGCGGGACGTTCGATATGATGACCCTCTGCGCGGTGGCCTCCAGAGGGTCCACCGGCAGGAACGTCCCGCCCACCGTGAGCCCCTTTTCGAGGGCCAGGGACACCGCCCGCTCCGACCCCAGGAAGAACACGGCCTTCCCAGACATCTTGGAGGCTGCGACAATGGCCGAGGGGCCGACCACCCCAGCCATCGCCCGCACGCACTCTTCAATGCTCATTGTGGGGTGAGTGTAGCTCTTGACCCCGTGTTTTTTAGTGATTAATCTGAAAGGTGGCAGGACAGCGGGTGGCGCAGGAGGTGCCGTGGAAGCGGTTGCCACCTGCGCATACGTCCTCGCTGGCCCTGCCACCGGCGTGGATGGGGTCGCCATCACGGGGTCCCTTTAAGGGCTACACCCACCCCAAAGTCACAGGCCTTAATGGTCTTTAATTGGCCTCGTTTGATTAGACTGAGCAGAGGAGCCCTTAATGAGGTACCTCTCCCCTAGTTGGTAATTGGGGAGGGGCCTTGCTCCCTCTGCTCAGGTGTCTTAATTGTTTTTTTTTAAATTAGGAAGAAAGGGCTCTCAGAGAGAGAGGGGAGAAACAGAGGGTAACGGAGAAAGAGAGAGGGGGGTGGGAAGGGGGGGGGAACTGCGAGGGCAGGTCTCCCCTCGCAGCTGTGGGTGGGTGCACTCCCCAGATGGCAAAACAAAAAGTCTTTGGGGTGGTCTTCAGGTGGGGGGAGAAGACGTCTTCACCTGGGGTAGCTAGAGCCACCAGGCACACACTCCTAAACGATCTTTAATAGGGTGATTAATGAAAATCTTCAGCCTGGTAGCTCCAGCTATCCCAGGCTAGGCAAATGTGGGGGGGTGGGGGGTGTTCCAATTGTGGGGGGGGGGCCTAGTTGTAAGCACGGCCCCCACGCACACTACCACACACACACACACCCCCCGCAATGTTCCGGCCCTCAGTGGTCTTCTTTCCTCCCCCCACCGATACAACAAAGTCTGTTTGGGAAATGCACCCACACCCACCTGTAGAAAGTGTAGAGTCTCCCTCCTTCCACACTGGATGTTGTTGTTTTTTCCCCCTCTCTCCAACTCCTTGCAGAAATGGTAAAGTTGTTAAAAAAGTTTTCTGTTCTCCTCCTCTCCCTCTGGGTAAAAGTTGGTGGTGAAGCCCCTTCCTTCCTTCTCTTCCTGGGCTGGTCTCAGGGCTCTCCAGGCAGGAGCACAGGTTGATAGCTGCTCCTCTCTCTGCAGCTCAGCTCCTACTGAGCAGGACACGCCTCCACTCCTCCACGATTGGTCCTTGTGCATGAAACTCTTTTGAGTTTACCTGCAAAACATAAAACATTAAGACCATGCCACCCGACCTGGGTGACACAGCAGACATTTACAAGGCCCCTTTTTTTTTTTTAATTATTTTTTTTGTTTTTTTTTTGGGGCGCTAAAATCAAATTTTCCCAGTGCCCCCTATAAAAGGGGAGGGGGACACTAAAAGCACCGGCAATTAAAACAAATTAAACTTTAAAACGTAAAATCAAATTAAAATTTGGTTGCCGGGCGTGATGATGCACTCCAGTCCCTCCGGTGCCCACCTCTCGCGGAAGGCCGCGAGCGTACCGGTGGACACCGCGTGCTCCATCTCCAAGGACACCCTGGACCGGATGTAAGAGCGGAAGAGAGGCAGGCAGTCAGGTTGAACGACCCCCTCGACCGCCCGCTGCCTGGACCGGCTGATGGCACCCTTGGCCGTGCCCAGGAGCAGTCCTACGAGGAGGCCTTCGGACCTACCCGCTCCCCTCCGCACAGGGTGCCCAAAGATCAGGAGAGTGGGACTGAAGTGCAGCCAGAATTTCAGGAGCAGCCCCTTCAAATAGTGGAACAGGGGCTGCAACCTTGTGCACTCCATAAAAACATGGAACACGGACTCATCCAGACCGCAGAAATTGCAGGCGGCCTGGGAGTCCGTGAACCGGCTTAAAAATTTGTGCACGGCACTGCTCCTTGCACCACCCTCCAGGCCAAGTCCCCGATGAATAGTGGGAGGACCCCTGCGTAGAGTGCCCTCCATCGGGGACCCCCGCCTCCTCCGGACGGCAAGATGGTACGCCATGGCGTGTCCGGACGGCCGGCGAGGATGGCAAAGTTGAGGGTGTGCAGGAGCAGCCCGTACAGGAAACCCCTCCGCGCGGAACTGAAAGGCACGGAGGGGATTTCCCCGAGGCGGCTCAAGTTGTGAGGCGCCGGCCCCCGAGGGAGGTTCCGGGGTTTGGCGCCGATGAGGAATTCCGTCCGGACGGGGGTCAGTTCGGACGGGATCTCCCCACGTGCTTGAGCCTCCTCGATACACCTAACGGAGTCAGGGCCCAGAGCTGTTTTTAGCGACTCGATGGCATCGGCCGCGTGGCGGACGTTGGCAGAATTTAGGCGCCGCGCCAGCGTGTCTGGCGCCATCCATCCCGCTCCTCCGCCATCGAGCAGGTCCCTGACCCTGGTCACCTCACCAGCCACAGCCCTCTCTTCCGACCGCCACATAAAACCTCGGCCGTGGAGGTACGGATTCCCGAGCAGCGGTTCCTGCAGGACGGCCGCCACTCCAGCCGGCGGAGAGCTGCGCTTGGTGGAGACTTTGTTCCAGACCCTGATGAGTTCCCTGTAAAAGACAGGCAGCTCCCGGAGGGCGGTCCTGGCACCCCCCAAGTTCACAAACAGGAGCTGCATGTCATAATTGAGGTCGAGCTGCTGGCGGAAGAAATACCTCGCCAGAGCACACCACCTAGGAGGGGGCTCGACGTAAAGGTATCTCTGCAGGGTCTGAAGACGGAAAGTCGCGAGCTGGGCGCTGACGCACACCAACGACTGACCGCCCTCCTCAAGCGGGAGACTCAGGACCGCGGCAGAGACCCAGTGCTTCCTGTTGTTCCAGAAGAAGTCCACCAGCTTCTTCTGTATCTTGGCGACAAACGCAGGGGGAGGGGTCAAAGTGACCAGCCGGTACCACAACATTGCGGCCACCAGCTGGTTTATGACTAGCGCTCGACCCCTGTAGGACAGCACTCGGAGCAGTCCTGTCCAGCGCCCTAGGCGAGCGGCGACCTTGGCCTCCAGCTCCTGCCAGTTCGCCGGCCAGGCTCCCTCGTCGGGGCTAAGGTAGACTCCCAGATAGAGGAGATGGGTCGTGCTCCAGGCAAAAGGCCTGAGCTCCTCCGGCAGGGAGTCCACCCGCCACTGACCCACCAGGAGTCCGGAACATTTCTCCCAGTTGATCCTGGCGGAGGACGCGGCCGAGTAAATCTCCTGGCACTCACGCATCCTCCGCAGGTCAGCGGGATCCTCTACCGCGAGGAGCACGTCATCGGCGTAAGCCGAGAGGACGACCTCCACGCCCGGCCCTTGCAGAGCCAGTCCCGTCAACCTCGACCGCAAGAGGCGCAGGAAAGGCTCCACGCAAACGGCGTATAACTGGCCGGACATGGGGCATCCCTGGCGCACCCCTCTCCTAAAGCGAAGGGGCGCCGTCAAGGACCCGTTAACCTTAATCAGACACTCTGCGGCGGCGTACAAAAGTCGGATCCGGGCGACGAAATGCGTCCCGAACCCGAAAGCGCGCAGAGTTCCGAGCAGATAGTCGTGATCCACCCTGTCGAACGCCTTCTCTTGGTCGAGGGATAGGAAGGCGACCGACAGACCAGCCTCCTGGGAACAATGGATGAGGTCCCGGACCAGATGGATGTTATCGTGGATTGTCCGGCCCGGGACCGTGTATGACTGGTCGGGGTGGATCATGTGGTCCAGCACGGCACCAAGGCGAGCAGACATCGCCCTGGCGAAGATTTTGTAGTCCGTGCTGAGGAGGGAGACCGGGCGCCAGTTCTTAAGGAGGCGGAGATCGCCCTTCTTAGGCAGCAGGACGATGACTGCCCTGCGCCAAGAGAGGGGCATCTCCCCGGTCGCCAGACTTTCCCCCAGGACCCGCGCGTAGTCGCTCCCCAGGACTTCCCAGAACGCCCTGTGGAACTCCACGGTCAGCCCGTCCAGCCCCGGGGATTTTCCACTCGAGAGCCGGGCGAGGGCACCGGTCAGCTCCGCCAGGCTTAGCGGAGCTTCCAGATTTTCGGCGCCCTCCGGGCTGACCTTCGGCAGGTCCTCCCACAAAACTCTACGCGCTTCCTCGCTGGACGGATCCGGAGTGAACAGAGCCCCGTAATATTCACGGGCCCTGTTGTTGACGCCCTCCGGATCCGAGACGAGAGTGCCGTCGTCGGCCAGCAGCGTCAAGAGCTGCTTACGGACACTCTGCCTTTTTTCCAGCGAGTAGAAGAAGGGGGAGCCGTGGTCCAGATCCCGCAGGAACCGGATCCGCGACCTCACGAACGCGCCTCGGGACCCGACGAGCTGCAGGTCCTTCAGCGCGGCCTTCTTCGCTTCGTACACCGTCCGCAGGGCCGGGTCCTGGACGACTTGACCGAGACGGGCTTCCAGGTCGAGCACCTCTTTTTCTAGGCGCCCGACTCTGGCCGCCCGCCTCTTGGTCGACCCCCTCGCGTACTCTTGAAAAAAGACGCGGACGTGAGCCTTGCCCACGTCCCACCATAGCCTCAAGGAGGGGAAGCCCCCCTGCTTCCTTCTCCAGTCGGACCAGAATCGACGGAACGAGTCCTGGAACCGCACGTCCTCCAGCAGCCGGTTGTTAAAGTGCCAGTACGCGGACCCCGTCCTCGTGCGGAGCGAAGCGAGCTCCGCCCTCACCAGGTGGTGGTCCGAACACGGCACCGGCCGCATGGAGGCCGCCGGGACGCAGGAAACGTACGCCCGAGACACGTAAAGGCGGTCGACTCTAGACCATCCAACTCCAGGCCTCACCCAAGTAAAGGCGCTGGAGTCGGGGTGGAGATTTCGCCAGACGTCCACCAAGTCGAAGGACCCGACCAGGTCCCTCAACTTCTCCATCGCCGTCATGCACTGCGGGGCACCGGAGCGGTCCCTCGCCTCGAGGGTGCAGTTAAAATCCTCCCCCCGAGGACAATGCAGTCGCCGACGTCGACGGAGCCAAGAAGAGCGGACACCTCTTCAAAGAAGCGCGTTTGCTGCGGGCCGGGCTGAGGGGCGTACACGTTCACGAGATGGAGCGGCACGTCCCCCAGGCGAACCGTTACGTGCAGCAAGCGGCCTGGCACGGGCTCCTCGACCCCCAAGATCTCCGGCTGAAAATGCGGGCCCAGCAAGATGGCCACCCCACTAGAAATGGCGGTGAGGTGGCTCATGCGGACCTCTCCTTGCCATTCCAGGAGCCACGTGGCTTCGTCTCCCGGAACGGTGTGGGTTTCTTGCAGGAAGAACACCGCATATTTCCCCTCCCGCAGGAACGAAAAATTGTCAAATCTACGGCGTGCCCCTCTGCCGCCGTTGATGTTGAGGCTGGCTATGGTTATCTTCATGGCAAAAGCATAGTGCAACCTCTACCTTAACCTATTGTGGGGGAGGGAGCGGAGTCTTTTGTTGAACTCCGCTCCCTCCGCAGCCCAGCGAGGAGTCCCTCGAGCTCGCGCAGCTCAAGGTGTTGCGCCTTTGTCAAGGGCCCGCCCGCGGCCAAGGTTTTGACGGCGGCGCGGACGGACGCCTTGATCAGCTCTGGCTCGGACCATTTTTCCAGGGTCAGTCGGGCTTGGTTGCAGCGACCCCGGCTCTGGGCCAAAAAGTCCCGGAGTTCCTTTGCAGGAATGAGGATGGTCTCGGCGGCGGCCGCGAGCAGATCCACCGCCTCGCTGGCGGTGGTCTTTAGTTCTTCTCCTGCGTCCCCCACCGAGTCCCCATCCTCCTCCGGGAGGTGGCCGCCAGCAGCCGGCCCATCGACCGCACAAGGTACGGCAAATGAACCGGCCGCTCCAACCGGCCCTGGCACTGCCCCGATCCCACCCCCAGGATCGTCGGCAGAGGAGTCCCCACTGGGCTCTTTTAAAAATGGTGCTGGGTCGGGAAATGACAGCGGAAGGGGTTCCCCCTCCGCCCCAGGAACTGGGGAACAAGGAGAGACCCGGGCATAGGAAATCCCCAGGCTCCCCAAGTGCACCAGCTCCAAAGTAAGGGGCGAGGGTGGGTGTTCCTCCCACTCCCCGCTGCCACCCCCCGGCCCAGCATCTACAGTGTCATTAAATTTCTCAATATTTTGTATTTCTGCCGGGTCGAGCGACTCCCGGGGGAAGTTGGGTATTGGCTGGGCGGGCTCAGGTTCGGCCTTTTCGGCCCCGCCCGCCTCGGTCCCCGGGACGCTCGACCCGGCGGCTACGCATTCTTCCACTGGCCCCACGCCCCCCACGACAGGCAGATCTTCCATGCCCTCCCCAGGAGGCAGCGGCTGGGCAGCCTCGACTGCCTCACCCTCCCCGGGGAAAGACTCCTCGCGCCTGCAGCGCAATTTGGGAGCGCTGGTGGGGGACGCGGGACACGCGGCGGGCACCGACTCCTCCGCGGAGGGATGTTGTTCCCCCTCCGCCTCATCGGAGCCGCGCCTCCTTTTGTTCCTGGGGGCGCGCGGAGGCAGGGAGACCCCCATGTCTGCCGAGGCCTCCCGCTCCGCCACCCCCTTTTCCTTTTCTTGCCCGCGCCTGGGCCCCTCTGTGGTGTTATTCAAGGGCCCGGGCACGGGCTCGGGGCACCCCGCGCTCGCCGGTGACGGGGTTGGGCTGAGCGCGGTGGTCAAATTATCTGGCGCACTGAGGGGACCCGCCTCTTGATGTTTTGCCTTCTTCCGCGCCTTCTTTCCGGTCGGACGCTCTCCATCCCCCCCGCCGGAGGCCCTGAAAACAAAGGCCTCCGACGATGCCCGCGCACCTACGGCTCCCGGCATGCGGACGCAACTAGGGGGAGGGGTGGCGGCGGCGCCAGCCTTGGCCGCCTTCGGTGGTTTGGCGGCCTTGGAGGCGGGGCAGTTCTTTCGAACGTGCCCCACCTCCCTGCAGGCATGGCATGCCGTCCGACGTCCAAAAGACGCGGTAGGCAGTCCCCTCGTGCACCACATTAAATGATCCCTCTGTCGTCTCCTCCCGCGCCAGCCGGACAAAGAGCTGGCGGCGGAAGGAGAACACGTGGCGCAGGCTGCTCTCCCTGAGGCCGAGCGGTATGGGGTTGATCCCCGACCTTACCTCCCCCAGTTGGTGTAGGTGAGGGAGGAGGAGCTCAGCGGGTACAAAGGGCGGGACGTTCGATATGATGACCCTCTGCGCGGTGGCCTCCAGAGGGTCCACCGGCAGGAACGCCCCGCCCACCGTGAGCCCCTTTTCGAGGGCCAGGGACACCGCCCGCTCCGACCCCAGGAAGAACACGGCCTTCCCAGACATCTTGGAGGCTGCGACAATGGCCGAGGGGCCGACTACCCCAGCCATCGCCCGCACGCACTCTTCAATGCTCATTGTGGGGTGAGTGTAGCTCTTGACCCCGTGTTTTTTAGTGATTAATCTGAAAGGTGGCAGGGCAGCGGGTGGCGCAGGAGGTGCCGTGGAAGCGGTTGCCACCTGCGCATACGTCCTCGCTGGCCCTGCCACCGGCGTGGATGGGGTCGCCATCACGGGGTCCCTTTAAGGGCTACACCCACCCCAAAGTCACAGGCCTTAATGGTCTTTAATTGGCCTCGTTTGATTAGACTGAGCAGAGGAGCCCTTAATGAGGTACCTCTCCCCTAGTTGGTAATTGGGGAGGGGCCTTGCTCCCTCTGCTCAGGTGTCTTAATTGTTTTTTTTTAAATTAGGAAGAAAGGGCTCTCAGAGAGAGAGGGGAGAAACAGAGGGTAACGGAGAAAGAGAGAGGGGGGTGGGAAGGGGGGGGGGGCTGCGAGGGCAGGTCTCCCCTCGCAGCTGTGGGTGGGTGCACTCCCCAGATGGCAAAACAAAAAGTCTTTGGGGTGGTCTTCAGCTGGGGGGAGAAGACGTCTTCACCTGGGGTAGCTAGAGCCACCAGGCACACACTCCTAAACGATCTTTAATAGGGTGATTAATGAAAATCTTCAGCCTGGTAACTCCAGCTATCCCAGGCTAGGCAAATGTGGGGGGGTGGGGGGTGTTCCAATTGTGGGGGGGGGCCTAGTTGTAAGCACGGCCCCCACGCACACTACCACACACACACACACCCCCCGCGATGTTCCGGCCCTCAGTGGTCTTCTTTCCTCCCCCCACCGATACAACAAAGTCTGTTTGGGAAATGCACCCACACCCACCTGTAGAAAGTGTAGAGTCTCCCTCCTTCCACACTGGATGTTGTTGTTTTTTCCCCCTCTCTCCAACTCCTTGCAGAAATGGTAAAGTTGTTAAAAAAGTTTTCTGTTCTCCTCCTCTCCCTCTGGGTAAAAGTTGGTGGTGAAGCCCCTTCCTTCCTTCTCTTCCTGGGCTGGTCTCAGGGCTCTCCAGGCAGGAGCACAGGTTGATAGCTGCTCCTCTCTCTGCAGCTCAGCTCCTACTGAGCAGGACACGCCTCCACTCCTCCACGATTGGTCCTTGTGCATGAAACTCTTTTGAGTTTACCTGCAAAACATAAAACATTAAGACCATGCCACCCGACCTGG
Source organism: Pristiophorus japonicus (assembly GCF_044704955.1). Taxonomy (NCBI): domain Eukaryota; kingdom Metazoa; phylum Chordata; class Chondrichthyes; family Pristiophoridae; genus Pristiophorus; species Pristiophorus japonicus. The sequence continues at coordinate 4,737,868 of NC_091987.1, forward strand.
GTGACACAGCAGACATTTACAAGGCCCCTTTTTTTTTTTAAATTATTTTTTTTGTTTTTTTTTTGGGGCGCTAAAATCAAATTTTCCCAGTGCCCCCTATAAAAGGGGAGGGGGACACTAAAAGCACCGGCAATTAAAACAAATTAAACTTTAAAACGTAAAATCAAATTAAAATTTGGTTGCCGGGCGTGATGATGCACTCCAGTCCCTCCGGTGCCCACCTCTCGCGGAAGGCCGCGAGCGTACCGGTGGACACCGCGTGCTCCATCTCCAAGGACACCCTGGACCGGATGTAAGAGCGGAAGAGAGGCAGGCAGTCAGGTTGAACGACCCCCTCGACCGCCCGCTGCCTGGACCGGCTGATGGCACCCTTGGCCGTGCCCAGGAGCAGTCCTACGAGGAGGCCTTCGGACCTACCCGCTCCCCTCCGCACAGGGTGCCCAAAGATCAGGAGAGTGGGACTGAAGTGCAGCCAGAATTTCAGGAGCAGCCCCTTCAAATAGTGGAACAGGGGCTGCAACCTTGTGCACTCCATAAAAACATGGAACACGGACTCATCCAGACCGCAGAAATTGCAGGCGGCCTGGGAGTCCGTGAACCGGCTTAAAAATTTGTTGCACGGCACTGCTCCGTGCACCACCCTCCAGGCCAAGTCCCCGATGAATAGTGGGAGGACCCCTGCGTAGAGTGCCCTCCATCGGGGACCCCCGCCTCCTCCGGACGGCAAGATGGTACGCCATGGCGTGTCCGGACGGCCGGCGAGGATGGCAAAGTTGAGGGTGTGCAGGAGCAGCCCGTACAGGAAACCCCTCCGCGCGGAACTGAAAGGCACGGAGGGGATTTCCCCGAGGCGGCTCAAGTTGTGAGGCGCCGGCCCCCGAGGGAGGTTCCGGGGTTTGGCGCCGATGAGGAATTCCGTCCGGACGGGGGTCAGTTCGGACGGGATCTCCCCACGTGCTTGAGCCTCCTCGATGCACCTAACGGAGTCAGGGCCCAGAGCTGTTTTTAGCGACTCGATGGCATCGGCCGCGTGGCGGACGTTGGCAGAATTTAGGCGCCGCGCCAGCGTGTCTGGCGCCATCCAGCCCGCTCCTCCGCCATCGAGCAGGTCCCTGACCCTGGTCACCTCACCAGCCACAGCCCTCTCTTCCGACCGCCACATAAAGCCTCGGCCGTGGAGGTACGGATTCCCGAGCAGCGGTTCCTGCAGGACGGCCGCCACTCCAGCCGGCGGAGAGCTGCGCTTGGTGGAGACTTTGTTCCAGACCCTGATGAGTTCCCTGTAAAAGACAGGCAGCTCCCGGAGGGCGGTCCTGGCACCCCCCAAGTTCACAAACAGGAGCTGCGTGTCATAATTGAGGTCGAGCTGCTGGCGGAAGAAATACCTCGCCAGAGCGCACCACCTAGGAGGGGGCTCGACGTAAAGGTATCTCTGCAGGGTCTGAAGACGGAAAGTCGCGAGCTGGGCGCTGACGCACACCAACGACTGACCGCTCTCCTCAAGCGGGAGACTCAAGACCGCGGCAGAGACCCAGTGCTTCCTGTTGTTCCAGAAGAAGTCCACCAGCTTCTTCTGTATCTTGGTGACAAACGCAAGGGGAGGGGTCAAAGTGACCAGCCGGTACCACAGCATTGCGGCCACCAGCTGGTTTATGACTAGCGCTCGACCCCTGTAGGACAGCACTCGGAGCAGTCCTGTCCAGCGCCCTAGGCGAGCGGCGACCTTGGCCTCCAGCTCCTGCCAGTTCGCCGGCCAGGCTCCCTCGTCGGGGCTAAGGTAGACTCCCAGATAGAGGAGATGGGTCGTGCTCCAGGCAAAAGGCCTGAGCTCCTCCGGCAGGGAGTCCACCCGCCACTGACCCACCAGGAGTCCGGAACATTTCTCCCAGTTGATCCTGGCGGAGGACGCGGCCGAGTAAATCTCCTGGCACTCACGCATCCTCCGCAGGTCAGCGGGATCCTCTATCGCGAGGAGCACGTCATCGGCGTAAGCCGAGAGGACGACCTCCACGCCCGGCCCTTGCAGAGCCAGTCCCGTCAACCTCGTCCGCAAGAGGCGCAGGAAAGGCTCCACGCAAACGGCGTATAACTGGCCGGACATGGGGCATCCCTGGCGCACCCCTCTCCTAAAGCGAAGGGGCGCCGTCAAGGACCCGTTAACCTTAATCAGACACTCCGCGGCGGCGTACAAAAGTCGGATCCGGGCGACGAAATGCGTCCCGAACCCGAAAGCGCGCAGAGTTCCGAGCAGATAGTCGTGATCCACCCTGTCGAACGCCTTCTCTTGGTCGAGGGATAGGAAGGCGACCGACAGACCAGCCTCCTGGGAACAATGGATGAGGTCCCGGACCAGATGGATGTTATCGTGGATTGTCCGGCCCGGGACCGTGTATGACTGGTCGGGGTGGATCATGTGGTCCAGCACGGCACCAAGGCGAGCAGACATCGCCCTGGCGAAGATTTTGTAGTCCGTGCTGAGGAGGGAGACCGGGCGCCAGTTCTTAAGGAGGCGGAGATCGCCCTTCTTAGGCAGCAGGACGATGACTGCCCTGCGCCAAGAGAGGGGCATCTCCCCGGTCGCCAGACTTTCCCCCAGGACCCGCGCGTAGTCGCTCCCCAGGACGTCCCAGAACGCCCTGTGGAACTCCACGGTCAGCCCGTCCAGCCCCGGGGATTTTCCCCTCGAGAGCCGGGCGAGGGCACCGGTCAGCTCCGCCAGGCTTAGCGGAGCTTCCAGATTTTCGGCGCCCTCCGGGCTGACCTTCGGCAGGTCCTCCCACAAAACTCTACGCGCTTCCTCGCTGGACGGATCCAGAGAGAACAGAGCCCTGTAATATTCACGGACCCTGTTGTTGACGCCCTCCGGATCCGAGACGAGAGAGCCGTCGTCGGCCAGCAGCGTCAAGAGCTGCTTACGGACACTCTGCCTTTTTTCCAGCGAGTAGAAGAAGGGGGAGCCGCGGTCCAGATCCCGCAGGAACCGGATCCGCGACCTCACGAACGCGCCTCGGGACCCGACGAGCTGCAGGTCCTTCAGCGCGGCCTTCTTCGCTTCGTACACCGTCCGCAGGGCCGGGTCCTGGACGACTTGACCGAGACGGGCTTCCAGGTCGAGCACCTCTTTTTCTAGGCGCCCGACTCTGGCCGCCCGCCTCTTGGTCGACCCCCTCGCGTACTCTTGACAGAAGACGCGGACGTGAGACTTGCCCACGACCCACCATAGCCTCAAGGAGGGGAAGCCCCCCTGCTTCCTTCTCCAGTCGGACCAGAATCGACGGAACGAGTCCTGGAACCGCACGTCCTCCAGCAGCTGGTTGTTAAAGTGCCAGTACGCGGACCCCGCCCTCGCGCGGAGCGAAGCGAGCTCCGCCCACACCAGGTGGTGGTCCGAACACGGCACCGGCCGCATGGAGGCCGCCGGGACGCAGGAAACGTACGCCCGAGACACGTAAAGGCGGTCGACTCTAGACCATCCAACTCCAGGCCTCACCCAAGTAAAGGCGCTGGAGTCGGGGTGGAGATTTCGCCAGACGTCCACCAAGTCGAAGGACCCGACCAGGTCCCTCAACTTCTCCATCGCCGTCATGCACTGCGGGGCACCGGAGCGGTCCCTCGCCTCGAGGGTGCAGTTAAAATCCCCCCCGAGGACAATGCAGTCGCCGACGTCGACGGAGCCAAGAAGAGCGGACACCTCTTCGAAGAAGCGCGTTTGCTGCGGGCCGGGCTGAGGGGCGTACACGTTCACGAGATGGAGCGGCACGTCCCCCAGGCGAACCGTTACGTGCAGCAAGCGGCCTGGCACGGGCTCCTCGACCCCCAAGATCTCCGGCTGAAAATGCGGGCCCAGCAAGATGGCCACCCCACTAGAAATGGCGGTGAGGTGGCTCATGCGGACCTCTCCTTGCCATTCCAGGAGCCACGTGGCTTCGTCTCCCGGAACGGTGTGGGTTTCTTGCAGGAAGCACACCGCATATTTCCCCTCCCGCAGGAGCGAAAAATTGTCAAATCTACGGCGTGCCCCTCTGCCGCCGTTGATGTTGAGGCTGGCTATGGTTATCTTCATGGCAAAAGCATAGTGCAACCTCTACCTTAACCTATTGTGGGGGAGGGAGCGGAGTCTTTTGTTGAACTCCGCTCCCTCCGCAGCCCAGCGAGGAGTCCCTCGAGCTCGCGCAGCTCAAGGTGTTGCGCCTTTGTCAAGGGCCCGCCCGCGGCCAAGGTTTTGACGGCGGCGCGGACGGACCCCTTGATCAGCTCTGGCTCGGACCATTTTTCCAGGGCCAGTCGGGCTTGGTCGCGGCGACCCCGGCTCTGGGCCAAAAAGTCCCGGAGTTCCTTTGCAGGAATGAGGAGGGCCTCAGCGGCGGCCGCGAGCAGATCCACCGCCTCGCTGGCGGTGGTCTCTAGGTCTTCACCCGCGTCCCCCACCGAGTCCCCGTCCTCCTCCGGGAGGTGGCCGCCAGCAGCCGGCCCATCGACCGCACAAGGTACGGCAAATGAACCGGCCGCTCCAACCGGCCCTGGCACTGCCCCGATCCCACCCCCAGGATCGTCGGCAGAGGAGTCCCCACTGGGCTCTTTTAAAAATGGTGCCGGGTCGGGAAATGACAGCGGAAGGGGTTCCCCCTCCGCCCCAGGAACCGGAGAACAAGGAGAGACCCGGCCATAGGAAATCCCCAGGCTCCCCAAGTGCACCAGCTCCAAAGTAAGGGGCGAGGGTGGGTGTTCCTCCCCCTCCCCGCTGCCACCCCCCGGCCCAGCATCTACAGTTTCATTAAAATCAGTAAATTGTGTTTCTGCCGGGTCGAGCGACTCCCGGGGGAAGTTGGGTATTGGCTGGGCGGGCTCAGGTTCGGCCTTTTCGGCCTCGCCCGCCTCAGTCCCCGGGACGCCCGGCCCGGCGGCAATGCATTCTTCCGCTGGCCCCACGCCCCCCACGACAGGCAGATCTTCCACTCCATCCCCAGGAGGCAGCGGCTGGGCAGCCTCGACTGCCTCACCCTCCCCGGGGACAGACTCTTCGCGCCTGCAGCGCAATTTGGGAGCGCTGGTGAGGGACGCGGGACACGCGGCGGGCACCGACTCCTCCGCGGAGGGATGTTGTTCCCCCTCCGCCTCATCGGAGCCGCGCCTCCTTTTGTTCCTGGGGGCGCGCGGAGTCAGGGAGACCCCCATGTCTGCCGAGGCCTCCCGCTCCGCCCCCCCCTTTTCCTTTTCTTGCCCGCGCCTGGGCCCCTCTGTGGTGTTATTCAAGGGCCCGGGCACGGGCTCGGGGCACCCCGCGCTCGCCGGTGACGGGGTTGGGCTGAGCGCGGTGGTCAAATTATCTGGCGCACTGAGGGGACCCGCCTCTTGATGTTTTGCCTTCTTCCGCGCCTTCTTTCCGGTCGGACGCTCTCCATCCCCCCCGCCGGAGGCCCTGAAAACAAAGGCCTCCGACGATGCCCGCGCACCTACGGCTCCCGGCATGCGGATGCAACTAGGGGGAGGGGTGGCGGCGGCGCCAGCCTTGGCCGCCTTCGGTGGTTTGGCGGCCTTGGAGGCGGGGCAGTTCTTTCGAACGTGCCCCACCTCCCTGCAGGCATGGCATGCCGTCCGACGTCCAAAAGACGCGGTAGGCAGTCCCCTCGTGCACCACATTAAAGTTCCCCTCCGTCGTGTCCTCCCGCGCCAGCCGGACAAAGAGCTGGCGGCGGAAGGAGAACACGTGGCGCAGGCTGTTCTCCCTGAGGCCGAGCGGTATGGGGTTGATCCCCGACCTTACCTCCCCCAGTTGGTGTAGGTGAGGGAGGAGGAGCTCAGCGGGAACAAAGGGCGGGACGTTCGATATGATGACCCTCTGCGCGGTGGCCTCCAGAGGGTCCACCGGCAGGAACGTCCCGCCCACCGTGAGCCCCTTTTCGAGGGCCAGGGACACCGCCCGCTCCGACCCCAGGAAGAACACGGCCTTCCCAGACATCTTGGAGGCTGCGACAATGGCCGAGGGGCCGACCACCCCAGCCATCGCCCGCACGCACTCTTCAATGCTCATTGTGGGGTGAGTGTAGCTCTTGACCCCGTGTTTTTTAGTGATTAATCTGAAAGGTGGCAGGACAGCGGGTGGCGCAGGAGGTGCCGTGGAAGCGGTTGCCACCTGCGCATACGTCCTCGCTGGCCCTGCCACCGGCGTGGATGGGGTCGCCATCACGGGGTCCCTTTAAGGGCTACACCCACCCCAAAGTCACAGGCCTTAATGGTCTTTAATTGGCCTCGTTTGATTAGACTGAGCAGAGGAGCCCTTAATGAGGTACCTCTCCCCTAGTTGGTAATTGGGGAGGGGCCTTGCTCCCTCTGCTCAGGTGTCTTAATTGTTTTTTTTTAAATTAGGAAGAAAGGGCTCTCAGAGAGAGAGGGGAGAAACAGAGGGTAACGGAGAAAGAGAGAGGGGGGTGGGAAGGGGGGGGGGGCTGCGAGGGCAGGTCTCCACTCGCAGCTGTGGGTGGGTGCACTCCCCAGATGGCAAAACAAAAAGTCTTTGGGGTGGTCTTCAGGTGGGGGGAGAAGACGTCTTCACCTGGGGTAGCTAGAGCCACCAGGCACACACTCCTAAACGATCTTTAATAGGGTGATTAATGAAAATCTTCAGCCTGGTAGCTCCAGCTATCCCAGGCTAGGCAAATGTGGGGGGGTGGGGGGTGTTCCAATTGTGGGGGGGGGCCTAGTTGTAAGCACGGCCCCCACGCACACTACCACACACACACACACCCCCCGCGATGTTCCGGCCCTCAGTGGTCTTCTTTCCTCCCCCCACCGATACAACAAAGTCTGTTTGGGAAATGCACCCACACCCACCTGTAGAAAGTGTAGAGTCTCCCTCCTTCCACACTGGATGTTGTTGTTTTTTCCCCCTCTCTCCAACTCCTTGCAGAAATGGTAAAGTTGTTAAAAAAGTTTTCTGTTCTCCTCCTCTCCCTCTGGGTAAAAGTTGGTGGTGAAGCCCCTTCCTTCCTTCTCTTCCTGGGCTGGTCTCAGGGCTCTCCAGGCAGGAGCACAGGTTGATAGCTGCTCCTCTCTCTGCAGCTCAGCTCCTACTGAGCAGGACACGCCTCCACTCCTCCACGATTGGTCCTTGTGCATGAAACTCTTTTGAGTTTACCTGCAAAACATAAAACATTAAGACCATGCCACCCGACCTGGGTGACACAGCAGACATTTACAAGGCCCCTTTTTTTTTTTAAATTATTTTTTTTGTTTTTTTTTTGGGGCGCTAAAATCAAATTTTCCCAGTGCCCCCTATAAAAGGGGAGGGGGACACTAAAAGCACCGGCAATTAAAACAAATTAAACTTTAAAACGTAAAATCAAATTAAAATTTGGTTGCCGGGCGTGATGATGCACTCCAGTCCCTCCGGTGCCCACCTCTCGCGGAAGGCCGCGAGCGTACCGGTGGACACCGCGTGCTCCATCTCCAAGGACACCCTGGACCGGATGTAAGAGCGGAAGAGAGGCAGGCAGTCAGGTTGAACGACCCCCTCGACCGCCCGCTGCCTGGACCGGCTGATGGCACCCTTGGCCGTGCCCAGGAGCAGTCCTACGAGGAGGCCTTCGGACCTACCCGCTCCCCTCCGCACAGGGTGCCCAAAGATCAGGAGAGTGGGACTGAAGTGCAGCCAGAATTTCAGGAGCAGCCCCTTCAAATAGTGGAACAGGGGCTGCAACCTTGTGCACTCCATAAAAACATGGAACACGGACTCCTCCAGACCGCAGAAATTGCAGGCGGCCTGGGAGTCCGTGAACCGGCTTAAAAATTTGTTGCACGGCACTGCTCCGTGCACCACCCTCCAGGCCAAGTCCCCGATGAATAGTGGGAGGACCCCTGCGTAGAGTGCCCTCCATCGGGGACCCCCGCCTCCTCCGGACGGCAAGATGGTACGCCATGGCGTGTCCGGACGGCCGGCGAGGATGGCAAAGTTGAGGGTGTGCAGGAGCAGCCCGTACAGGAAACCCCTCCGCGCGGAACTGAAAGGCACGGAGGGGATTTCCCCGAGGCGGCTCAAGTTGTGAGGCGCCGGCCCCCGAGGGAGGTTCCGGGGTTTGGCGCCGATGAGGAATTCCGTCCGGACGGGGGTCAGTTCGGACGGGATCTCCCCACGTGCTTGAGCCTCCTCGATGCACCTAACGGAGTCAGGGCCCAGAGCTGTTTTTAGCGACTCGATGGCATCGGCCGCGTGGCGGACGTTGGCAGAATTTAGGCGCCGCGCCAGCGTGTCTGGCGCCATCCAGCCCGCTCCTCCGCCATCGAGCAGGTCCCTGACCCTGGTCACCTCACCAGCCACAGCCCTCTCTTCCGACCGCCACATAAAGCCTCGGCCGTGGAGGTACGGATTCCCGAGCAGCGGTTCCTGCAGGACGGCCGCCACTCCAGCCGGCGGAGAGCTGCGCTTGGTGGAGACTTTGTTCCAGACCCTGATGAGTTCCCTGTAAAAGACAGGCAGCTCCCGGAGGGCGGTCCTGGCACCCCCCAAGTTCACAAACAGGAGCTGCGTGTCATAATTGAGGTCGAGCTGCTGGCGGAAGAAATACCTCGCCAGAGCGCACCACCTAGGAGGGGGCTCGACGTAAAGGTATCTCTGCAGGGTCTGAAGACGGAAAGTCGCGAGCTGGGCGCTGACGCACACCAACGACTGACCGCTCTCCTCAAGCGGGAGACTTAAGACCGCGGCAGAGACCCAGTGCTTCCTGTTGTTCCAGAAGAAGTCCACCAGCTTCTTCTGTATCTTGGCGACAAACGCAAGGGGAGGGGTCAAAGTGACCAGCCGGTACCACAGCATTGCGGCCACCAGCTGGTTTATGACTAGCGCTCGACCCCTGTAGGACAGCACTCGGAGCAGTCCTGTCCAGCGCCCTAGGCGAGCGGCGACCTTGGCCTCCAGCTCCTGCCAGTTCGCCGGCCAGGCTCCCTCGTCGGGGCTAAGGTAGACTCCCAGATAGAGGAGATGGGTCGTGCTCCAGGCAAAAGGCCTGAGCTCCTCCGGCAGGGAGTCCACCCGCCACTGACCCACCAGGAGTCCGGAACATTTCTCCCAGTTGATCCTGGCGGAGGACGCGGCCGAGTAAATCTCCTGGCACTCACGCATCCTCCGCAGGTCAGCGGGATCCTCTATCGCGAGGAGCACGTCATCGGCGTAAGCCGAGAGGACGACCTCCACACCCGGCCCTTGCAGAGCCAGTCCCGTCAACCTCGTCCGCAAGAGGCGCAGGAAAGGCTCCACGCAAACGGCGTATAACTGGCCGGACATGGGGCATCCCTGGCGCACCCCTCTCCTAAAGCGAAGGGGCGCCGTCAAGGACCCGTTAACCTTAATCAGACACTCCGCGGCGGCGTACAAAAGTCGGATCCGGGCGACGAAATGCGTCCCGAACCCGAAAGCGCGCAGAGTTCCGAGCAGATAGTCGTGATCCACCCTGTCGAACGCCTTCTCTTGGTCGAGGGATAGGAAGGCGACCGACAGACCAGCCTCCTGGGAACAATGGATGAGGTCCCGGACCAGATGGATGTTATCGTGGATTGTCCGGCCCGGGACCGTGTATGACTGGTCGGGGTGGATCATGTGGTCCAGCACGGCACCAAGGCGAGCAGACATCGCCCTGGCGAAGATTTTGTAGTCCGTGCTGAGGAGGGAGACCGGGCGCCAGTTCTTAAGGAGGCGGAGATCGCCCTTCTTAGGCAGCAGGACGATGACTGCCCTGCGCCAAGAGAGGGGCATCTCCCCGGTCGCCAGACTTTCCCCCAGGACCCGCGCGTAGTCGCTCCCCAGGACGTCCCAGAACGCCCTGTGGAACTCCACGGTCAGCCCGTCCAGCCCCGGGGATTTTCCCCTCGAGAGCCGGGCGAGGGCACCGGTCAGCTCCGCCAGGCTTAGCGGAGCTTCCAGATTTTCGGCGCCCTCCGGGCTGACCTTCGGCAGGTCCTCCCACAAAACTCTACGCGCTTCCTCGCTGGACGGATCCGGAGAGAACAGAGCCCCGTAATATTCACGGACCCTGTTGTTGACGCCCTCCGGATCCGAGACGAGAGAGCCGTCGTCGGCCAGCAGCATCAAGAGCTGCTTACGGACACTCTGCCTTTTTTCCAGCGAGTAGAAGAAGGGGGAGCCGCGGTCCAGATCCCGCAGGAACCGGATCCGCGACCTCACGAACGCGCCTCGGGACCCGACGACCTGCAGGTCCTTCAGCGCGGCCTTCTTCGCTTCGTACACCGTCCGCAGGGCCGGGTCCTGGACGACTTGACCGAGACGGGCTTCCAGGTCGAGCACCTCTTTTTCTAGGCGCCCGACTCTGGCCGCCCGCCTCTTGGTCGACCCCCTCGCGTACTCTTGACAGAAGATGCGGACGTGAGCCTTGCCCACGTCCCACCATAGCCTCAAAGAGGGGAAGCCCCCCTGCTTCCTTCTCCAGTCGGACCAGAATCGACGGAACGAGTCCTGGAACCGCACGTCCTCCAGCAGCCGGTTGTTAAAGTGCCAGTACGCGGACCCCGTCCTCGCGCGGAGCGAAGCGAGCTCCGCCCACACCAGGTGGTGGTCCGAACACGGCACCGGCCGCATGGAGGCCGCCGGGACGCAGGAAACGTACGCCCGAGACACGTAAAGGCGGTCGACTCTAGACCATCCAACTCCAGGCCTCACCCAAGTAAAGGCGCTGGAGTCGGGGTGGATATTTCGCCAGACGTCCACCAAGTCGAAGGACCCGACCAGGTCCCTCAACTTCTCCATCGCCGTCATGCACTGCGGGGCACCGGAGCGGTCCCTCGCCTCGAGGGTGCAGTTAAAACCCCCCCCGAGGACAATGCAGTCGCCGACGTCGACGGAGCCAAGAAGAGCGGACACCTCTTCGAAGAAGCGCGTTTGCTGCGGGCCGGGCTGAGGGGCGTACACGTTCACGAGATGGAGCGGCACGTCCCCCAGGCGAACCGTTACGTGCAGCAAGCGGCCTGGCACGGGCTCCTCGACCCCCAAGATCTCCGGCTGAAAATGCGGGCCCAGCAAGATGGCCACCCCACTAGAAATGGCGGTGAGGTGGCTCATGCGGACCTCTCCTTGCCATTCCAGGAGCCACGTGGCTTCGTCTCCCGGAACGGTGTGGGTTTCTTGCAGGAAGCACACCGCATATTTCCCCTCCCGCAGGAGCGAAAAATTGTCAAATCTACGGCGTGCCCCTCTGCCGCCGTTGATGTTGAGGCTGGCTATGGTTATCTTCATGGCAAAAGCATAGTGCAACCTCTACCTTAACCTATTGTGGGGGAGGGAGCGGAGTCTTTTGTTGAACTCCGCTCCCTCCGCAGCCCAGCGAGGAGTCCCTCGAGCTCGCGCAGCTCAAGGTGTTGCGCCTTTGTCAAGGGCCCGCCCGCGGCCAAGGTTTTGACGGCGGCGCGGACGGACCCCTTGATCAGCTCTGGCTCGGACCATTTTTCCAGGGCCAGTCGGGCTTGGTTGCAGCGACCCCGGCTCTGGGCCAAAAAGTCCCGGAGTTCCCGTGCAGGAATGAGGATGGTCTCGGCGGCGGCCGCGAGCAGATCCACCGCCTCGCTGGCGGTGGTCTCTAGGTCTTCACCCGCGTCCCCCACCGAGTCCCCGTCCTCCTCCGGGAGGTGGCCGCCAGCAGCCGGCCCATCGACCGCACAAGGTATGGCAAATGACCCGGCCGCTCCAATCGGCCCTGGCACTGCCCCGATCCCACCCCCAGGATCGTCGGCAGAGGAGTCCCCACTGGGCTCTTTTAAAAATGGTGCTGGGTCGGGAAATGACAGCGGAAGGGGTTCCCCCTCCGCCCCAGGAACCGGAGAACAAGGAGAGACCCGGCCATAGGAGATCCCCAGGCTCCCCAAGTGCTCCAGCTCCAAAGTAAGAGGCGAGGGTGGGTGTTCCTCCCCCTCCCCGCTGCCACCCCCCGGCCCAGCATGTACAGTATCATTAAAATCAATTGTTTCATTCTCTGCCGGGTCGAGCAACTCCCGGGGGAAGTTGGGTAATAGCTGGGCGGGCTCAGGTTCGGCCTTTTCGGCCTCGCCCGCCTCAGTCCCCGGGACGCCCGGCCCGGCGGCTACGCATTCCTCCGCGGTCCCCACGCCCCCCACGACAGGCAGATCTTCCATGCCATCCCCAGGAGGCAGCGGCTGGGCAGCCTCGACTGCCTCACCCTCCCCGGGGACAGACTCTTCGCGCCTGCAGCGCAATTTGGGGGCGCTGGTGGGGGACGCGGGACACGCGGCGGGCACCAACTCCTCCGCGGAGGGATGTTGTTCCCCCTCCGCCTCATCGGAGCCGCGCCTCCTTTTGTTCCTGGGGGTGCGCGGAGGCAGGGAGACCCCCATGTCTGCCGAGGCCTCCCGCTCCGCCCCCCCCTTTTCCTTTCCTTTCCCGCGCCCGGGCCCCTCTGTGGTGTTATTCAAGGGCTCGGGCACGGGCTCGGGGCACCACGCGCTCGCCGGTGACTGGGTTGGGCTGAGCGCGGTGGTCAAATTATCTGGCGCACCGAGGGGACCCGCCTCTAGATGTTTTGCCTTCTTCCACGCCTTCTTTCCGGTCGGACGCTCTCCCTCCCCCCCGCCGGAGGCCCTGAAAACAAAGGCCTCCGACGATGCCCGCGCACCCATGGCTCCCGGCACGCGGACGCAACTAGGGGGAGGGGTGGCGGCGGCGCCAGCCTTGGCCGCCTTCGGTGGTTTGGCGGCCTTGGAGGCGGGGCAGTTCTTGCGAACGTGCCCCACCTCCCTGCAGGCATGGCACCGCACGCCGTCCGACGTCCAGAAGACGCGGTAGGCAGTCCCCTCGTGCACCACATTAAAATTCCCCTCCGTCGTGTCCTCCCGCGCCAGCCAGACAAAGAGCTGGCGGCGGAAGGAGAACACGTGGCGCAGGCTGTTCTCCCTGAGGCCGAGCGGTATGGGGTTGATCCCTGACCTTACCTCCCCCAGTTGGTGTAGGTGAGGGAGGAGGAGCTCAGCGGGAACAAAGGGCGGGACGTTTGACACGATGACCCTCTGCGCGGTGGCCTCGAGAGGGTCCACCGGCAGGAACGTCCCGCCCACCGTGAGCCCCTTTTCAAGGGCCAGGGACACCGCCCGCTCCGACCCCAGGAAGAACACGGCCTTCCCAGACATCTTGGAGGCTGCGACAATGGCCGAGGGGCCGACTACCCCAGCCATCGCCCGCACGCACTCTTCGATGCTCATTGTGGGGTGAGTGTAGCTCTTGACCCCGTGTTTCCTGGTTATAAGTGTAAATGGTGGCAGGGCAGCGGGTGGCGCAGGAGGTGCCGTGGACGTGGACACCGCCTGCGCATACGTCCTTGCTGGCCCTGCCACCGGCGTGGATGGGGTCGCCATCACGGGGTCCCTTTAAGGGCCACACCCACCCCAAAGTCACAGGCCTTAATGGTCTTTAATGGCCTCGTATATTTACTGAGCAGAGGAGCCCTTAACGAGGCACCTCTCCCCTCGTTGACAATTGGGGAGAGGCCTTGCTCTCTCTGCTCAGTTGTCTTAATTGGTTTTTTTTTTTTAAATTAGGAAGAGAAGGGGCCTCAGAGAGAGAGGGGAGAAACAGAGGGTAACGGAGAAAGAGAGAGGGGGGTGGGAAGGGGGGGGGACTGCGAGGGCAGGTCTCCCCTCGCAGCTGTGGGTGGGTGCACTCCCCAGATGGCAAAACACAAAAGTCTTTGGGGTGGTCTTCAGGTGGGGGGAGAAGATGTCTTCACCTGGGGTAGCTGGAGCCACCAGGCACTCCTAACGATCTTTAATTGGGTGATTGAGAAAAACAACAATCTTCAGCCTGGTAGCTCCAGCTATCCCAGGCTAGGCAAATGTGGGGGGTGGGGGGGGTTCCAATTGTGGGGGGGGCCTAGTTGTAAGCACGGCCCCCACGCACACTACCACACACACACACACACCCCCCGCGATGTTCCGGCCCTCAGTGGTCTTCTTTCCTCCCCCCACCGATACAACAAAGTCTTTTTGGGAAATGCACCCACACCCACCTGTAGAATGTTGGGTCTCCCTCCTTCCACACTGGATGTTGTTGTGGTTTTTCCCCCTCTCTCCAACTCCTTGCAGAATGATAAAGATGTTCAAAGTTTTCTTTTCTCCTCCTCTCCCTCTGGGTAAAAGTTGTAGTGAAGCCCCTTTCTTCCTTCTATTCCTGGGCTGGTCTCAGGGCTCTCCAGGCAGGAGCACAGGTTGATAGCTCCTTCTCTCACTGCTCACTCAGCCAACTGAGCAGGACACGCCTCCACTGCTCCACGATTGGTCCTTGTGCATGAAACTCTTTTGAGTTTACCTGCGAAAACATAAAACATGTATCCGTGCCACCCAACCTGGACGACACACACAAGACATTTACAAGGCCCTTTTTTGTTTTTTTTTGGGGGTTTTTTTGTGTTTTTTTTTGGGCACTAAAATCAAATTTTTCCTTTTTCCAGTGCCCCCTATAAAAGGAGAGGGGGACACTAAAAGCACCGGCAATTAAAACAAATTAAACTTTAAAACGTAAAATCAAATTAAAATTTGGTTGCCGGGCGTGATGATGCACTCCAGTCCCTCCGGTGCCCACCTCTCGCGGAAGGCCGCGAGCGTACCGGTGGACACCGCGTGCTCCATCTCCAAGGACACCCTGGACCGGATGTAAGAGCGGAAGAGAGGCAGGCAGTCAGGTTGAACGACCCCCTCGACCGCCCGCTGCCTGGACCGGCTGATGGCACCCTTGGCCGTGCCCAGGAGCAGTCCTACGAGGAGGCCTTCGGACCTACCCGCTCCCCTCCGCACAGGGTGCCCAAAGATCAGGAGAGTGGGACTGAAGTGCAGCCAGAATTTCAGGAGCAGCCCCTTCAAATAGTGGAACAGGGGCTGCAACCTTGTGCACTCCATAAAAACATGGAACACGGACTCCTCCAGACCGCAGAAATTGCAGGCGGCCTGGGAGTCCGTGAACCGGCTTAAAAATTTATTGCACGGCACTGCTCCGTGCACCACCCTCCAGGCCAAGTCCCCGATGAATAGTGGGAGGACCCCTGCGTAGAGTGCCCTCCATCGGGGACCCCCGCCTCCTCCGGACGGCAAGATGGTACGCCATGGCGTGTCCGGACGGCCGGCGAGGATGGCAAAGTTGAGGGTGTGCAGGAGCAGCCCGTACAGGAAACCCCTCCGCGCGGAACTGAAAGGCACGGAGGGGATTTCCCCGAGGCGGCTCAAGTTGTGAGGCGCCGGCCCCCGAGGGAGGTTCCGGGGTTTGGCGCCGATGAGGAATTCCGTCCGGACGGGGGTCAGTTCGGACGGGATCTCCCCACGTGCTTGAGCCTCCTCGATGCACCTAACGGAGTCAGGGCCCAGAGCTCTTTTTAGCGACTCGATGGCATCGGCCGCGTGGCGGACGTTGGCAGAATTTAGGCGCCGCGCCAGCGTGTCTGGCGCCATCCAGCCCGCTCCTCCGCCATCGAGCAGGTCTCTGACCCTGGTCACCTCACCAGCCACAGCCCTCTCTTCCGACCGCCACATAAAGCCTCGGCCGTGGAGGTACGGATTCCCGAGCAGCGGTTCCTGCAGGACGGCCGCCACTCCAGCCGGCGGAGAGCTGCGCTTGGTGGAGACTTTGTTCCAGACCCTGATGAGTTCCCTGTAAAAGACAGGCAGCTCCCGGAGGGCGGTCCTGGCACCCCCCAAGTTCACAAACAGGAGCTGCGTGTCATAATTGAGGTCGAGCTGCTGGCGGAAGAAATACCTCGCCAGAGCGCACCACCTAGGAGGGGGCTCGACGTAAAGGTATCTCTGCAGGGTCTGAAGACGGAAAGTCGCGAGCTGGGCGCTGACGCACACCAACGACTGACCGCCCTCCTCAAGCGGGAGACTCAAGACCGCGGCAGAGACCCAGTGCTTCCTGTTGTTCCAGAAGAAGTCCACCAGCTTCTTCTGTATCTTGGCGACAAACGCAGGGGGAGGGGTCAAAGTGACCAGCCGGTACCACAGCATTGCGGCCACCAGCTGGTTTATGACTAGCGCTCGACCCCTGTAGGACAGCACTCGGAGCAGTCCTGTCCAGCGCCCTAGGCGAGCGGCGACCTTGGCCTCCAGCTCCTGCCAGTTCGCCGGCCAGGCTTCCTCGTCGGGGCTAAGGTAGACTCCCAGATAGAGGAGATGGGTCGTGCTCCAGGCAAAAGGCCTGAGCTCCTCCGGCAGGGAGTCCACCCGCCACTGACCCACCAGGAGTCCGGAACATTTCTCCCAGTTGATCCTGGCGGAGGACGCGGCCGAGTAAATCTCCTGGCACTCACGCATCCTCCGCAGGTCAGCGGGATCCTCTATCGCGAGGAGCACGTCATCGGCGTAAGCCGAGAGGACGACCTCCACGCCCGGCCCTTGCAGAGCCAGTCCCGTCAACCTCGTCCGCAAGAGGCGCAGGAAAGGCTCCACGCAAACGGCGTATAACTGGCCGGACATGGGGCATCCCTGGCGCACCCCTCTCCTAAAGCGAAGGGGCGCCGTCAAGGACCCGTTAACCTTAATCAGACACTCCGCGGCGGCGTACAAAAGTCGGATCCGGGCGACGAAATGCGTCCCGAACCCGAAAGCGCGCAGAGTTCCGAGCAGGTAGTCGTGATCCACCCTGTCGAACGCCTTCTCTTGGTCGAGGGATAGGAAGGCGACCGACAGACCAGCCTCCTGGGAACAATGGATGAGGTCCCGGACCAGATGGATGTTATCGTGGATTGTCCGGCCCGGGACCGTGTATGACTGGTCGGGGTGGATCATGTGGTCCAGCACGGCACCAAGGCGAGCAGACATCGCCCTGGCGAAGATTTTGTAGTCCGTGCTGAGGAGGGAGACCGGGCGCCAGTTCTTAAGGAGGCGGAGATCGCCCTTCTTAGGCAGCAGGACGATGACTGCCCTGCGCCAAGAGAGGGGCATCTCCCCGGTCGCCAGACTTTCCCCCAGGACCCGCGCGTAGTCGCTCCCCAGGACGTCCCAGAACGCCCTGTGGAACTCCACGGTCAGCCCGTCCAGCCCCGGGGATTTTCCCCTCGAGAGCCGGGCGAGGGCACCGGTCAGCTCCGCCAGGCTTAGCGGAGCTTCCAGATTTTCGGCGCCCTCCGGGCTGACCTTCGGCAGGTCCTCCCACAAAACTCTACGCGCTTCCTCGCTGGACGGATCCGGAGAGAACAGAGCCCCGTAATATTCACGGACCCTGTTGTTGACGCCCTCCGGATCCGAGACGAGAGAGCCGTCGTCGGCCAGCAGCGTCAAGAGCTGCTTACGGACACTCTGCCTTTTTTCCAGCGAGTAGAAGAAGGGGGAGCCGCGGTCCAGATCCCGCAGGAACCGGATCCGCGACCTCACGAACGCGCCTCGGGACCCGACGAGCTGCAGGTCCTTCAGCGCGGCCTTCTTCGCTTCGTACACCGTCCGCAGGGCCGGGTCCTGGACGACTTGACCGAGACGGGCTTCCAGGTCGAGCACCTCTTTTTCTAGGCGCCCGACTCTGGCCGCCCGCCTCTTGGTCGACCCCCTCGCGTACTCTTGGCAGAAGACGCGGACGTGAGCCTTGCCCACGTCCCACCATAGCCTCAAGGAGGGGAAGCCCCCCTGCTTCCTTCTCCAGTCGGACCAGAATCGACGGAACGAGTCCTGGAACCGCACGTCCTCCAGCAGCCGGTTGTTAAAGTGCCAGTACGCGGATCCCGTCCTCGCGCGGAGCGAAGCGAGCTCCGCCCACACCAGGTGGTGGTCCGAACACGGCACCGGCCGCATGGAGGCCGCCGGGACGCAGGAAACGTACGCCCGAGACACGTAAAGGCGGTCGACTCTAGACCATCCAACTCCAGGCCTCACCCAAGTAAAGGCGCTGGAGTCGGGGTGGAGATTTCGCCAGACGTCCACCAAGTCGAAGGACCCGACCAGGTCCCTCAACTTCTCCATCGCCGTCATGCACTGCGGGGCACCGGAGCGGTCCCTCGCCTCGAGGGTGCAGTTAAAATCCCCCCCGAGGACAATGCAGTCGCCGACGTCGACGGAGCCAAGAAGAGCGGACACCTCTTCAAAGAAGCGCGTTTGCTGCGGGCCGGGATGAGGGGCGTACACATTCACGAGATGGAGCGGCACGTCCCCCAGGTGAACCGTTACGTGCAGCAAGCGGCCTGGCACGGGCTCCTCGACCCCCAAGATCTCCGGCTGAAAATGCGGGCCCAGCAAGATGGCCACCCCACTAGAAATGGCGGTGAGGTGGCTCATGCGGACCTCTCCTTGCCATTCCAGGAGCCACGTGGCTTCGTCTCCCGGAACGGTGTGGGTTTCTTGCAGGAAGCACACCGCATATTTCCCCTCCCGCAGGAGCGAAAAATTGTCAAATCTACGGCGTGCCCCTCTGCCGCCGTTGATGTTGAGGCTGGCTATGGTTATCTTCATGGCAAAAGCATAGTGCAACCTCTACCTTAACCTATTGTGGGGGGAGGGAGCGGAGTCTTTTGTTGAACTCCGCTCCCTCCGCAGCCCAGCGAGGAGTCCCTCGAGCTCGCGCAGCTCAAGGTGCTGCTCCTTTGTCAAGGGCCCGCCCGCGGCCAAGGTTTTAACGGCGGCGCGGACGGACCCCTTGATCAGCTCCGGCTCGGACCATTTTTCCAGGGCCAGTCGGGCTTGGTCGCGGCGACCCCGGCTCTGGGCCAAAAAGTCCCGGAGTTCCTTTGCAGGAACGAGGAGGGCCTCAGCGGCGGCCGCGAGCAGATCCACCGCCTCCCTGGCGGTGGTCTCTAGGTCTTCACCCGCGTCCCCCACCGAGTCCCCGTCCTCCTCCGGGAGGTGGCCGCCAGCAGCCAGCCCATCGACCGCACAAGGTACGGCAAATGAACCGGCCGCTCCAACCGGCCCTGGCACTGCCCCGATCCCACCCCCAGGATCGTCGGCAGAGGAGTCCCCACTGGGCTCTTTTAAAAATGGTGCTGGGTCGGGAAATGACAGCGGAAGGGGTTCCCCCTCCGCCCCAGGAACCGGAGAACAAGGAGAGACCCGGCCATAGGAAATCCCCAGGCCCTCCAAGTGCTCCAGCTCCAAAGTAAGGGGCGAGGGTGGGTGTTCCTCCCCCTCCCCGCTGCCACCCCCCGGCCCAGCATCTACAGTTTCATTAAAATCAATAAATTGTTTTTCTGCCGGGTCGAGCGACTCCCGGGGGAAGTTGGGTAATAGCTGGGCGGGCTCAGGTTCGGCCTTTTCGGCCTCGCCCGCCTCAGTCCCCGGGACGCCCGGCCCGGCGGCTACGCATTCTTCCACTGGCCCCACGCCCCCCACGACAGGCAGATCTTCCACTCCATCCCCGGGAGGCAGAGGCTGGGCAGCCTCAACTGTCTCACCCTCCCCGGGGAAAGACTCCTCGCGCCTGCAGCGCAATTTGGGGGCGCTGGTGGGGGACGCGGGACACGCGGCGGGCACCGACTCCTCCACGGAGGGATGTTGTTCCCCCTCCGTCTCATCGGAGCCGTGCCTCCTTTTGTTCCTGGGGGCGCGCGGAGTCAGGGAGACCCCCATGTCTGCCGAGGCCTCCCGCTCCGCCCCCCCCTTTTTCTTTTCTTGCCCGCGCCTGGGCCCCTCTGTGGTGTTATTCAAGGGCCCGGGCACGGGCTCGGGGCACCCCGCGCTCGCCGGTGACTGGGTTGGGCTGAGCGCGGTGGTCAAACTTTCCGGCGCACCGAGGGGACCCGCCTCTAGATGTTTCTCCTTCTTCCGCGCCTTCTTTCCGCTCGGACGCTCTCCCTCCCCCCCGCCGGAGGCCCTGAAAACAAAGGCCTCCGACGATGCCCGCGCACCCATGGCTCCCGGCACGCGGACGCAACTAGGGGGAGGGGTGGCGGCGGCGCCAGCTATGGCCGCCTTCGGTGGTTTGGCGGCCTTGGAGGCGGGGCAGTTCTTACGAACGTGCCCCACCTCCCTGCAGGCATGGCACCGCACGCCGTCCGACGTCCAGAAGACGCGGTAGGCAGTCCCCTCGTGCACCACATTAAAGTGCCCTTCTGTCATGTCCTCCCGCGCCAGCCGGACAAAGAGCTGGCGGCGGAAGGAGAACACGTGGCGCAGGCTGTTCTCCCTGAGGCCGAGCGGTATGGGGTTGATCCCCGACCTTACCTCCCCCAGTTGGTGTAGGTGAGGGAGGAGGAGCTCAGCGGAAACAAAGGGCGGGACGTTTGACACGATGACCCTCTGCGCGGTGGCCTCGAGAGGGTCCACCGGCAGGAACGTCCCGCCCACCGTGAGCCCCTTTTCAAGGGCCAGGGACACCGCCCGCTCCGACCCCAGGAAGAACACGGCCTTCCCAGACATCTTGGAGGCTGCGACAATGGCCGAGGGGCCGACTACCCCAGCCATCGCCCGCACGCACTCTTCGATGCTCATTGTGGGGTGAGTGTAGCTCTTGACCCCGTGTTTCCTGGTTATAAGTGTAAATGGTGGCAGGGCAGCGGGTGGCGCAGGAGGTGCCGTGGACGTGGACACCGCCTGCGCATACGTCCTTGCTGGCCCTGCCACCGGCGTGGATGGGGTCGCCATCACGGGGTCCCTTTAAGGGCCACACCCACCCCAAAGTCACAGGCCTTAATGGTCTTTAATGGCCTCGTATATTTACTGAGCAGAGGAGCCCTTAACGAGGCACCTCTCCCCTCGTTGACAATTGGGGAGAGGCCTTGCTCTCTCTGCTCAGTTGTCTTAATTGGGGTTTTTTTTTTAAATTAGGAAGAGAAGGGGCCTCAGAGAGAGAGGGGAGAAACAGAGGGTAACGGAGAAAGAGAGAGGGGGGTGGGAAGGGGGGGGGACTGCGAGGGCAGGTCTCCCCTCGCAGCTGTGGGTGGGTGCACTCCCCAGATGGCAAAACACAAAAGTCTTTGGGGTGGTCTTCAGGTGGGGGGAGAAGATGTCTTCACCTGGGGTAGCTGGAGCCACCAGGCACTCCTAACGATCTTTAATTGGGTGATTGAGAAAAACAACAATCTTCAGCCTGGTAGCTCCAGCTATCCCAGGCTAGGCAAATGTGGGGGGTGGGGGGGGTTCCAATTGTGGGGGGGGCCTAGTTGTAAGCACGGCCCCCACGCACACTACCACACACACACACACACCCCCCGCGATGTTCCGGCCCTCAGTGGTCTTCTTTCCTCCCCCCACCGATACAACAAAGTCTTTTTGGGAAATGCACCCACACCCACCTGTAGAATGTTGGGTCTCCCTCCTTCCACACTGGATGTTGTTGTGGTTTTTCCCCCTCTCTCCAACTCCTTGCAGAATGATAAAGATGTTCAAAGTTTTCTTTTCTCCTCCTCTCCCTCTGGGTAAAAGTTGTAGTGAAGCCCCTTTCTTCCTTCTATTCCTGGGCTGGTCTCAGGGCTCTCCAGGCAGGAGCACAGGTTGATAGCTCCTTCTCTCACTGCTCACTCAGCCAACTGAGCAGGACACGCCTCCACTGCTCCACGATTGGTCCTTGTGCATGAAACTCTTTTGAGTTTACCTGCGAAAACATAAAACATGTATCCGTGCCACCCAACCTGGACGACACACACAAGACATTTACAAGGCCCTTTTTTGTTTTTTTTTGGGGGTTTTTTTGTGTTTTTTTTTGGGCACTAAAATCAAATTTTTCCTTTTTCCAGTGCCCCCTATAAAAGGAGAGGGGGACACTAAAAGCACCGGCAATTAAAACAAATTAAACTTTAAAACGTAAAATCAAATTAAAATTTGGTTGCCGGGCGTGATGATGCACTCCAGTCCCTCCAGTGCCCACCTCTCGCGGAAGGCCGCGAGCGTACCGGTGGACACCGCGTGCTCCATCTCCAAGGACACCCTGGACCGGATGTAAGAGCGGAAGAGAGGCAGGCAGTCAGGTTGAACGACCCCCTCGACCGCCCGCTGCCTGGACCGGCTGATGGCACCCTTGGCCGTGCCCAGGAGCAGTCCTACGAGGAGGCCTTCGGACCTACCCGCTCCCCTCCGCACAGGGTGCCCAAAGATCAGGAGAGTGGGACTGAAGTGCAGCCAGAATTTCAGGAGCAGCCCCTTCAAATAGTGGAACAGGGGCTGCAACCTTGTGCACTCCATAAAAACATGGAACACGGACTCCTCCAGACCGCAGAAATTGCAGGCGGCCTGGGAGTCCGTGAACCGGCTTAAAAATTTATTGCACGGCACTGCTCCGTGCACCACCCTCCAGGCCAAGTCCCCGATGAATAGTGGGAGGACCCCTGCGTAGAGTGCCCTCCATCGGGGACCCCCGCCTCCTCCGGACGGCAAGATGGTACGCCATGGCGTGTCCGGACGGCCGGCGAGGATGGCAAAGTTGAGGGTGTGCAGGAGCAGCCCGTACAGGAAACCCCTCCGCGCGGAACTGAAAGGCACGGAGGGGATTTCCCCGAGGCGGCTCAAGTTGTGAGGCGCCGGCCCCCGAGGGAGGTTCCGGGGTTTGGCGCCGATGAGGAATTCCGTCCGGACGGGGGTCAGTTCGGACGGGATCTCCCCACGTGCTTGAGCCTCCTCGATGCACCTAACGGAGTCAGGGCCCAGAGCTGTTTTTAGCGACTCGATGGCATCGGCCGCGTGGCGGACGTTGGCAGAATTTAGGCGCCGCGCCAGCGTGTCTGGCGCCATCCAGCCCGCTCCTCCGCCATCGAGCAGGTCCCTGACCCTGGTCACCTCACCAGCCACAGCCCTCTCTTCCGACCGCCACATAAAGCCTCGGCCGTGGAGGTACGGATTCCCGAGCAGCGGTTCCTGCAGGACGGCCGCCACTCCAGCCGGCGGAGAGCTGCGCTTGGTGGAGACTTTGTTCCAGACCCTGATGAGTTCCCTGTAAAAGACAGGCAGCTCCCGGAGGGCGGTCCTGGCACCCCCCAAGTTCACAAACAGGAGCTGCGTGTCATAATTGAGGTCGAGCTGCTGGCGGAAGAAATACCTCGCCAGAGCGCACCACCTAGGAGGGGGCTCGACGTAAAGGTATCTCTGCAGGGTCTGAAGACGGAAAGTCGCGAGCTGGGCGCTGACGCACACCAACGACTGACCGCCCTCCTCAAGCGGGAGACTCAAGACCGCGGCAGAGACCCAGTGCTTCCTGTTGTTCCAGAAGAAGTCCACCAGCTTCTTCTGTATCTTGGCGACAAACGCAGGGGGAGGGGTCAAAGTGACCAGCCGGTACCACAGCATTGCGGCCACCAGCTGGTTTATGACTAGCGCTCGACCCCTGTAGGACAGCACTCGGAGCAGTCCTGTCCAGCGCCCTAGGCGAGCGGCGACCTTGGCCTCCAGCTCCTGCCAGTTCGCCGGCCAGGCTCCCTCGTCGGGGCTAAGGTAGACTCCCAGATAGAGGAGATGGGTCGTGCTCCAGGCAAAAGGCCTGAGCTCCTCCGGCAGGGAGTCCACCCGCCACTGACCCACCAGGAGTCCGGAACATTTCTCCCAGTTGATCCTGGCGGAGGACGCGGCCGAGTAAATCTCCTGGCACTCACGCATCCTCCGCAGGTCAGCGGGATCCTCTATCGCGAGGAGCACGTCATCGGCGTAAGCCGAGAGGACGACCTCCACGCCCGGCCCTTGCAGAGCCAGTCCCGTCAACCTCGTCCGCAAGAAGCGCAGGAAAGGCTCCACGCAAACGGCGTATAACTGGCCGGACATGGGGCATCCCTGGCGCACCCCTCTCCTAAAGCGAAGGGGCGCCGTCAAGGACCCGTTAACCTTAATCAGACACTCCGCGGCGGCGTACAAAAGTCGGATCCGGGCGACGAAATGCGTCCCGAACCCGAAAGCGCGCAGAGTTCCGAGCAGGTAGTCGTGATCCACCCTGTCGAACGCCTTCTCTTGGTCGAGGGATAGGAAGGCGACCGACAGACCAGCCTCCTGGGAACAATGGATGAGGTCCCGGACCAGATGGATGTTATCGTGGATTGTCCGGCCCGGGACCGTGTATGACTGGTCGGGGTGGATCATGTGGTCCAGCACGGCACCAAGGCGAGCAGACATCGCCCTGGCGAAGATTTTGTAGTCCGTGCTGAGGAGGGAGACCGGGCGCCAGTTCTTAAGGAGGCGGAGATCGCCCTTCTTAGGCAGCAGGACGATGACTGCCCTGCGCCAAGAGAGGGGCATCTCCCCGGTCGCCAGACTTTCCCCCAGGACCCGCGCGTAGTCGCTCCCCAGGACGTCCCAGAACGCCCTGTGGAACTCCACGGTCAGCCCGTCCAGCCCCGGGGATTTTCCCCTCGAGAGCCGGGCGAGGGCACCGGTCAGCTCCGCCAGGCTTAGCGGAGCTTCCAGATTTTCGGCGCCCTCCGGGCTGACCTTCGGCAGGTCCTCCCACAAAACTCTACGCGCTTCCTCGCTGGACGGATCCGGAGAGAACAGAGCCCCGTAATATTCACGGACCCTGTTGTTGACGCCCTCCGGATCCGAGACGAGAGAGCCGTCGTCGGCCAGCAGCGTCAAGAGCTGCTTACGGACACTCTGCCTTTTTTCCAGCGAGTAGAAGAAGGGGGAGCCGCGGTCCAGATCCCGCAGGAACCGGATCCGCGACCTCACGAACGCGCCTCGGGACCCGACGAGCTGCAGGTCCTTCAGCGCGGCCTTCTTCGCTTCGTACACCGTCCGCAGGGCCGGGTCCTGGACGACTTGACCGAGACGGGCTTCCAGGTCGAGCACCTCTTTTTCTAGGCGCCCGACTCTGGCCGCCCGCCTCTTGGTCGACCCCCTCGCGTACTCTTGGCAGAAGACGCGGACGTGAGCCTTGCCCACGTCCCACCATAGCCTCAAGGAGGGGAAGCCCCCCTGCTTCCTTCTCCAGTCGGACCAGAATCGACGGAACGAGTCCTGGAACCGCACGTCCTCCAGCAGCCGGTTGTTAAAGTGCCAGTACGCGGACCCCGTCCTCGCGCGGAGCGAAGCGAGCTCCGCCCACACCAGGTGGTGGTCCGAACACGGCACCGGCCGCATGGAGGCCGCCGGGACGCAGGAAACGTACGCCCGAGACACGTAAAGGCGGTCGACTCTAGACCATCCAACTCCAGGCCTCACCCAAGTAAAGGCGCTGGAGTCGGGGTGGAGATTTCGCCAGACGTCCACCAAGTCGAAGGACCCGACCAGGTCCCTCAACTTCTCCATCGCCGTCATGCACTGCGGGGCACCGGAGCGGTCCCTCGCCTCGAGGGTGCAGTTAAAATCCCCCCCGAGGACAATGCAGTCGCCGACGTCGACGGAGCCAAGAAGAGCGGACACCTCTTCAAAGAAGCGCGTTTGCTGCGGGCCGGGATGAGGGGCGTACACGTTCACGAGATGGAGCGGCACGTCCCCCAGGCGAACCGTTACGTGCAGCAAGCGGCCTGGCACGGGCTCCTCGACCCCCAAGATCTCCGGCTGAAAATGCGGGCCCAGCAAGATGGCCACCCCACTAGAAATGGCGGTGAGGTGGCTCATGCGGACCTCTCCTTGCCATTCCAGGAGCCACGTGGCTTCGTCTACCGGAACGGTGTGGGTTTCTTGCAGGAAGCACACCGCATATTTCCCCTCCCGCAGGAGCGAAAAATTGTCAAATCTACGGCGTGCCCCTCTGCCGCCGTTGATGTTGAGGCTGGCTATGGTTATCTTCATGGCAAAAGCATAGTGCAACCTCTACCTTAACCTATTGTGGGGGGAGGGAGCGGAGTCTTTTGTTGAACTCCGCTCCCTCCGCAGCCCAGCGAGGAGTCCCTCGAGCTCGCGCAGCTCAAGGTGCTGCTCCTTTGTCAAGGGCCCGCCCGCGGCCAAGGTTTTAACGGCGGCGCGGACGGACCCCTTGATCAGCTCCGGCTCGGACCATTTTTCCAGGGCCAGTCGGGCTTGGTCGCGGCGACCCCGGCTCTGGGCCAAAAAGTCCCGGAGTTCCTTTGCAGGAACGAGGAGGGCCTCAGCGGCGGCCGCGAGCAGATCCACCGCCTCCCTGGCGGTGGTCTCTAGGTCTTCACCCGCGTCCCCCACCGAGTCCCCGTCCTCCTCCGGGAGGTGGCCGCCAGCAGCCGGCCCATCGACCGCACAAGGTACGGCAAATGAACCGGCCGCTCCAACCGGCCCTGGCACTGCCCCGATCCCACCCCCAGGATCGTCGGCAGAGGAGTCCCCACTGGGCTCTTTTAAAAATGGTGCTGGGTCGGGAAATGACAGCGGAAGGGGTTCCCCCTCCGCCCCAGGAACCGGAGAACAAGGAGAGACCCGGCCATAGGAAATCCCCAGGCCCTCCAAGTGCTCCAGCTCCAAAGTAAGGGGCGAGGGTGGGTGTTCCTCCCCCTCCCCGCTGCCACCCCCCGGCCCAGCATCTACAGTTTCATTAAAATCAATAAATTGTTTTTCTGCCGGGTCGAGCGACTCCCGGGGGAAGTTGGGTAATAGCTGGGCGGGCTCAGGTTCGGCCTTTTCGGCCTCGCCCGCCTCAGTCCCCGGGACGCCCGGCCCGGCGGCTACGCATTCCTCCGCGGTCCCCACGCCCCCCACGACAGGCAGATCTTCCACTCCATCCCCGGGAGGCAGAGGCTGGGCAGCCTCAACTGTCTCACCCTCCCCGGGGAAAGACTCCTCGCGCCTGCAGCGCAATTTGGGGGCGCTGGTGGGGGACGCGGGACACGCGGCGGGCACCGACTCCTCCGCGGAGGGATGTTGTTCCCCCTCCGCCTCATTGGGGCGGTGCCTCTTTTTGTTCCTGGGGGCGCGCGGAGTCAGGGAGACCTCCATGTCTGCCGAGGCCTCCCGCTCCGCCCCCCCCTTTTCCTTTTCTTGCCCGCGCCTGGGCCCCTCTGTGGTGGTATTCAAGGGCCCGGGCACGGGCTCGGGGCACCCCGCGCTCGCCGGTGACTGGGTTGGGCTGAGCGCGGTGGTCAGACTTTCCGGCGCACCGAGGGGACCCGCCTCGAGATGTTTCGCCTTCTTCCGCGCCTTCTTTCCGGTCGAACGCTCTCCCTCCCCCCCGCCGGAGGCCCTGAAAACAAAGGCCTCCGACGATGCCCGCGCACCCATGGCTCCCGGCACGCGGACGCAACTAGGGGGAGGGGTGGCGGCGGTGCCAGCCTTGGCCGCCTTCGGTGGTTTGGCGGCCTTGGAGGCGGGGCAGTTCTTACGAACATGCCCCACCTCCCTACAGGCATGGCACCGCACGCCGTCCGACGTCCAGAAGACGCGGTAGGCAGTCCCCTCGTGCACCACATTAAAGTGCCCTTCTGTCAGGTCCTCCCGCGCCAGCCGGACAAAGAGCTGGCGGCGGAAGGAGAACACGTGGCGCAGGCTGTTCTCCCTGAGGCCGAGCGGTATGGGGTTGATCCCCGACCTTACCTCCCCCAATTGGTGTAGGTGAGGGAGGAGGAGCTCAGCGGAAACAAAGGGCGGGACGTTTGACACGATGACCCTCTGCGCGGTGGCCTCGAGAGGGTCCACCGGCAGGAACGTCCCGCCCACCGTGAGCCCCTTTTCAAGGGCCAGGGACACCGCCCGCTCCGACCCCAGGAAGAACACGGCCTTCCCAGACATCTTGGAGGCTGCGACAATGGCCGAGGGGCCGACTACCCCAGCCATCGCCCGCACGCACTCCTCGATGGTCATTGTGGGGTGAGTGTAGCTCTTGACCCCGTGTTTTCTAGTAATTAATCTAAATGGTGGCAGGGCAGCGGGTGGCGCAGGAGGGGCCGTGGAAGCGGTTGCCACCTGCGCATACGTCCTTGCTGGCCCTGCCACCGGCGTGGATGGGGTCGCCATCACGGGGTCCCTTTAAGGGCTACACCCACCCCAAAGTCACAGGCCTTAAAGGTCTTAATTGGCCTCGTAAATTAACTGAGCAGAGGAGCTCTTAACGAGGTACCTCTCCCCTCGTTGACAATTGGGGAGAGGCCTTGCTCCCTCTGCTCAGTTGTCTTAATTGGTTTTTTTTTTGCAAATTTGGAAGGAAGAGGCCTCAGAGAGAGAGGGGAGAAACAGAGTAGCAGAGAAAGAGAGAGGGGGGGTGGGAAGGGGTGGGGGGGACTGCGAGGGCAGGTCTCCCCTCGCAGCTGTGGGTGGGTGCACTCCCCAGATGGCAAAAACACAAAAGTCCTTGGGGTGGTCTTCAGGTGGGGGGAGAAGATGTCTTCACCTGGGGTAGCTGGAGCCACCAGGCACTCCCAACGATCTTTAATTGGGAGTTTTAAGAAAAACAACAATCTTCAGCCTGGTAGCTCCAGCTATCCCAGGCTAGGCAAATGTGGGGGGTGGGGGGGGTTCCAATTGTGGGGGGGGCCTAGTTGTAAGCACGGCCCCCACGCACACTACCACACACACACACACACCCCCCGCGATGTTCCGGCCCTCAGTGGTCTTCTTTCCTCCCCCCACCGATACAACAAAGTCTGTTTGGGGAAATGCACCCACACCCACCTGTAGAGTAGTTGAGTCTCCCTCCTTCCACACTGGATGGTTGTTGGTGGTTTTTCCCCCTCTCTCCAACTCTTTGCAGAAATGATAAAGTTGTAAAAGTTTTCTGTTCTCCTCCTCTCCCTCTGGATAAAGTTGTAGGTGAAGCCCCTTCCTTCCTTCTATTCCTGGGCTGGTCTCAGGGCTCCCCAGGCAGGAGCTCAAGTTGCTAGCTGCTTCCCTCACTGCTCACAGCTCCTACTGAGCAGGACACGCCTCCACTGCTCACAATTGGTCCTTGTGCATGAATCCCAAAAAGTTAGTTTGCAGGTGCAGCAGGTAATCAGGAAGGCCTTCATTGTGAGAGGGATGGAGTACAAAAGCAGGGAGGTCCTGCTGCAACTGTACAGGGTATTGGTGAGGCCGCACCTGGAGTACTGCGTGCAGTTTTGGTCACCTTACTTAAAGAAGGATATACTAGCTTTGGAGTGGGTAGAGAGACGATTCACTCGGCTGATTCCATATTCAAATCACAGATAGATAGATTTTTAACCAATAAGGGAATTAAGGGTTATGGGGAGCGGGCGGGCAAGTGGAGCTGAGTCCACAGCCAGATCAGCCATGATCTTGTTGAATGGTGGAGCAGGCTTGAGTGGCTAGATGGCCTACTCCTGTTCTAATTCTTATGTTCTTATGTTCTATGTTCTAATACAGTAGAATGAGAGGTGATCTTATTAAAATTTATAAGATTATGAGGGGGCTTGGCAAGGTGGATGCAGAGAGGATGTTTCCACTGATGGGGGAAGACTTGATCTTCGAATAAGGGCCGCCCATTTAATACTGAGATTAGAGAAATTTCTTCTCTCAGAGTGTTGTAAATCTGTGGAATTCGCTGCCTCAGAGAGCTGTGAAAGCTGGGACATTGATTAAATTTAAGACAGAAATAGATAGTTTCTTAAACGATAAGGGAATAAGGAGTTATGGGGAGCGGGCAGGGAAGTGGAGCTGAGTCCATGATCGGATCAGCCATGATCGTATTAAATGGCGGAGCAGGCTCGAGGGGCCGAATGGCCTACACCTGCTGCTATTTCTTATGTTCTTATGTTATGTTCTTATGATTCAACGTGAGAGGTGTAGAGCAGAGGGCCGGAGACACTTCACACAGAGAGTGGTAAGGCTGTGGAATTCGCTTCCAAGGTTAGTGGATGAGGTTGTTACTGCCAACATTCAAGATTATATTGGACAGTTGTGCCAATGAACACATTTGAAAATTTCAGTCCCACACGAGCACAGCTGTCCTAAGGCGAGCTCAGGAAGGACAGAAACCTCTCGTGGAGCAGAAGGTCTATGGGAACATGGCGGATAAACATGATTAAAACTCTTTGCTCATGTGGAGGGTAAAGGCAAGCATGGACTGGTTGGGCCGAAAGGCCTGTTTTCCTGTTGTAATTTTTCTATGTATAATGTTGAATTCTTGCTTTGCCGAGCTCATATTCCTTGTTATTTGATATATTGTTTTTAAAGGCATATTATATCTTCCTATAATGACATCAGATCTGCACAACTTCCATGTGGAAATAAAATATTTCTGCCATGTGCGGTATTTTCCAATTTGATTTGAAGGGTTATATAATTCACTTTAATCACAGGCTGGCCAATTGAATGATAATTGAATGACGCACTGCACAGTTACGTAATGCATCCAAATCAACCCTATTCTGTGGTGAGGGCTGGGCCGGCAAAACCGATGCTGGGGACAGAGTTTCCACAAAACCTGAACTCCTTTTCGGCTTTACTATCCCTGCTCCCCCTCCCACCCCCTGCCTCCCGCCCTGCTCCCCCCCCCACCCCCTGCCTCCCGCCCTGCACCCCCTCCCACCCCCTGCCTCCCGCCCTGCTCCCCCCCCCCACCCCCTGCCTCCCGCCCTGCTCCCCCTCCCACCCCCTGCCTCCCGCCCTGCTCCCCCTCCCACCCCCTGCCTCCCGCCCTGCTCCCCCTCCCACCCCCTGCCTCCCGCCCTGCTCCCCCTCCCACCCCCTGCCTCCCGCCCTGCTCCCCCTCCCACCCCCTGCCTCCCGCCCTGCTCCCCCCCCCACCCCCTGCCTCCCGCCCTGCTCCCCCCCCAACCCCCTGCCTCCCGCCCTGCTCCCCCTCCCACCCCCTGCCTCCCGCCCTGCTCCCCCTCCCACCCCCTGCCTCCCGCCCTGCTCCCCCTCCCACCCCCTGCCTCCTGCCCTGCTCCCCCCCCCACCCCCTGCTCCCCCCCCCCACCCCCTGCCTCCCGCCCTGCTCCCCCTCCCACCCCCGGCCTCCCGCCCTGCTCCCCCTCCCACCCCCTGCCTCCTGCCCTGCTCCCCCCCCACCCCCTGCCTCCCGCCCTGCTCCCCCTCCCACCCCCTGCCTCCCGCCCTGCTCCCCCTCCCACCCCCTGCCTCCCACCCTGTTCCCCCTCCCACCCCCTGCCTCCCGCCCTGCTCCCCCTCCCACCCCCTGCCTCCTGCCCTGCTCCCCCCCCCACCCCCTGCTCCCCCCCCCACCCCCTGCCTCCCGCCCTGCTCCCCCTCCCACCCCCTGCCTCCCGCCCTGCTCCCCCTCACATCCCCTGCTCCCCCCCCCACCCCCTGCCTCCCGCCCTGCTCCCCCTCCCAACCCCTGCCTCCCGCCCTGCTCCCCCCTCCCACCCCCTGCTCCCCCTCCCACCCCCTGCCTCCCGCCCTGCTCCCCCTCCAACCCCCTGCCTCCCGCCCTGCTCCCCCCTCCCACCCCCTGCTCCCCCTCCCACCCCCTGCCTCCCGCCCTGCTCCCCCCCCCCCACCCCCTGCCTCCTGCCCTGCTCCCCCCCCCACCCCCTGCCTCCCGCCCTGCTCCCCCCCCCCCACCCCCTGCCTCCCGCCCTGCTCCCCCTCACATCCCCTGCTCCCCCCCCCCACCCCCTGCCTCCCGCCCTGCTCCCCCCCCACCCCCTGCCTCCCGCCCTGCTCCCCCCCCACCCCCTGCCTCCCGCCCTGCTCCCCCCCCACCCCCTGCCTCCCGCCCTGCTCCCCCCCCACCCCCTGCCTCCCGCCCTGCTCCCCCCCCCACCCCCTGCCTCCCGCCCTGCTCCCCCCCCACCCCCTGCCTCCCGCCCTGCTCCCCCCCCCACCCCCTGCCTCCTGCCCTGCTCCCCCCCCCACCCCCTGCCTCCCGCCCTGCTCCCCCCCCAACCCCTGCCTCCCGCCCTGCTCCCCCCCCACTCCCTGCCTCCCGCCCTGCTCCCCCCCCCACCCCCTGCCTCCCGCCCTGCTCCCCCTCCCACCCCCTGCCTCCTGCCCTGCTCCCCCCCCCCCACCCCCTGCCTCCCGCCCTGCTCCCCCCCCCCCCACCCCAGCACAACTCCCATGTCTTGACCATGCAGTAAAACTTTTAAGGAATGCTGAAGAGGGCTGAGATCTAAACCACAAACTTTTTCTTCGCGAAACTACTTTCTTCCAATTAATGCCCCCAAAAAAACGCAGCATTCAGCAGGCGGCAATGTTTGCATAATCCAAGAATTCAAATCTCCGAGGCAGTCTCCACAGGGAGGTAACAGTTTAACAAACCAGAATCGCAGAGTATAAACCTCGCCGCACACTCATTAGTCGTTGTAGCTGACAGCGTATAATTTGAAGCCTGCTTGCAGTTTTTGTTTCCAATTTTCTCTAATTCTTTCCTGAAAAGCGCTGGCTCTTTCGTTGGTGCAGGTCCAGAGGCGCTTGGATATCTTCCCTGCCTCAGTGCGGGGATCGCTGTGCCACATGCAGAGCCAGTGTTGACCGTGGGGGCACCTCACTGCTGAGCTTGGTGCTCATTCAATACCCACTGAGCAGCAGAGGGGTGGGGCGTGAGGGTTGCGGGGGTGGGGGGGGGTGGTCACTGAATAACAATGAGGCTGTGCAATTCACTTTTAGTATTCCTGGTTGAGAGAGAAACTGTGTTATTATCCTTCAAGATTGCTTTAAATAGGTGGATGGAGGAAAAGAGATTAAAGGGATACGGGAACAGGGTGGGTAAATGTGATTAGGATTATTTTCTTGGGTGGAGAATCGATGTCTCTGACTCCGGGAGCCAGATGTTATCAACCTTAGCGGGTCCACGGCGGGCGATGTCAGTGGCGGGTCACTGCTCCACTCCTGGCTCCAGCCCGCCACTGTAGAATGAATTTCCCCAGTGAGGTTCCCGGCCAATTAAAAGGAAGCGGATCTGTTGACATCATTTGATGACGCATCATCAGCCGGTTTCCTTGTCCAATCATACCAACTAACAACAACAACCACTTGTATTTATATATCGCCTTTAACGTAGCAAAACATCCCAAGGTGCTTCACAGGAGTATTATGGGATTTTAAAAATTGATACTGGGCCATATAAGGAGAAATTAGGGCAGGTGACCAAAAGCTTGGTCAAAGACGTAGGTTTTAAGGAACGTCTTGAAGGAGGAAAGAGAGGCGGAGAGGTTTAGGCAGGGAGTTCCAGAACTTGGGGCCTTGGCAGCTGAAGGCACAGCCACCAATGAAAGGTTGTTCCAATGAGGTGACACTAGATGGAGAGTTTAAGCCAAACACTTGCAACCTGCATGAAGCTCAATCTGTCTCCCAACAGCAGGAAACAACATCTTTTAATCTTGGAAAGTGAACAGCTGTGAGATGGGAGCTTTTATAGCACATTGGCAGCTGTCAAGTAATGAGATGATTCCATGGTCAATCAACTCCCACCCTGCTTCCCTGACATGATGTCACAGCCAAGCAAGTAAGTGATTGGCTGGTGGATTGGTGAGTATTTTATCTTTTTCTTTTTCTTTTTTTTGTCTTATCAGTAGGTAACCTTTGGCATTGTTGCCAAATTACATTAATTTAAGGCTTAAGTCATCGCAGGAGAGCCCCGACCCATGTCATGCTCGTCCTGTGCTATGTGGGAAGTCAGGGACGCTTCCAATGTCCCTGACTACTATGTGTGCAGGAAGTGCATCCAGCTGCAGCTCCTGACAGACCGCATTGTGGCACTGGAGCTGTGCATGGATTCACTCTGGAGCATCCGTGATGCTGAGGATGTCATGAATAGCATGTTTAGTGAATTGGTCACACCACAGGTAAAGGTTATAAAGGCAAATAGGGAATGGGTGACCATCAGGCAGAGCAGGAGTAGGAAGGTAGTGCAGGGGTCCCCTGCAGGCATCTCCCTCCAAAACAGATATACCACTTTGGGTACTGATGGGGGAGATGGCTCATCAGGGGAAGGCAGCAGCAGCCAAGTTCATGGCACCATGGGTGGCTCTGCTGTACAGGAGGGCAGGAAAAAGTGTGGGAGAGCTATAGTGGTAGGGGATTCTATTGTAAGGGGAATAGATAGGCATTTCTGCGGCCGCAAATGAGATTCCAGGATAATATGTTGCCTCCCTGGTGCAAGGGTCAAGAATGTCTCGGAGCGGCTGCAGGGCATTCTGGAGGGAGAGGGTGAACAGCCAGTTGTCATGGTGCATATAGGTACCAACGATATAGGTAAAACATGGGATGAGGTCCTACAAGCTGAATTTAGGGAGCTAGGAGTTAAATTAAAAAGTAGGACCACAAAAGTAATTTCAGGATTGTTACCAGTGGCACGTGCTACTTAGAATAGAAATAGCAGGATAGCTCAGATGAATACGTGGCTTGAAGAATGGTGCAAGAGGGAGGGATTCAAATTCCTGAGACATTGGAACTGGTTTAGGGGAAGGTGGGACCAGTACAAACCAGACGGTCTGCACCTGGGCAGGACCGGAACCAATGTCCTCGGGGGAGTGTTTGCTAGTGCTGTTGTGGAGGGTTTAAACGAATATGGCAGGGGGATGGGAATCTATGCAGGGAGACGGGAATCTATGCAGGGAGACAGAGGGACGTAAAATGGGGCCAGAAGTAAAAGGTAGAAAGGAAATAAGGAAAAGTGGAGGGCAGAGAAATCAAAGGCAAAAATCAAAAAGGGCCACGGTACAACATAATCCTAAAAGGACAAATTGTGTTAAAAAGCAAGCCTGAATGCTCTGTGTCTCAATGCGAGGAGCTTTCGTAATAAGGTGGATGAATTAACTGCGTAGATAGCTGTTAATGGATATGATGTAATTGGGATTACGGAGACATGGCTCCAGGGTGACCAAGGCTGGGAACTCAACATCCAGAGGTATTCAATATTCAGGAAGGATAGACAGAAAGGAAAAGGAGGTGGGGTGGCGTTGCTGGTTAAAGAGGAGATTAACGCAATACAAAGGAAAGACATTAGCTTGGATGATGTGGAATCTGTATGGGTAGAGCTGCGGAACACCAAAGGGCAGAAAACGTTAGTGGGAGTTGTGCACAGGCCACCAAACAGTAACAGAGAGGTTGGAGATGGCATCAAACAGGAAATTAGGGATGTGTGCAATAAAGGGACAGCAGTTATCATGGGTGACTTTAATCTACATATAGATTGGGCAAATCAACCTAGTAGCAATACAGTGGAGGAGCATTTCCTGGAGTGTATAAGGGATGGCTTTCTAAACAGTACATCGAGGAACCAACGAGAGAGCTGGCCATCCTAGACTGGGTGTTGTGTAATGAGAGAGGATTAATTAGCAATCTTGTTGTGTGAGGCCCCTTGGGGAAGAGTGACCATAATATGGGAGAATTCTTCATTAAGATGGAGAGTGACACAGTTAACTCAGAGACTAGGCTCCTGAACTTAAAGAAAGGTAACTTTGATGGTATGAGACGTGAATTGGCTAGGATAGACTGGCGAATGATACTTAAAGGGTTGACGGTGGATAGGCAAAGGCAGATATTTAAAGATCACATGATGAACTTCAACAATTGTACATCCCTGTCTGGTGTAAAAATAAAACGGGGAAGCTGGCTCAACCGTGGTTAACAAGGGAAATTAGGGATAGTATTAAAGCCAAGGAAGTTGCATACAAATTGGTCAGAAATAGCAGCGAACCCGGGGTCTGGGAGAAATTTTGAACTCAGCAGAGGACAAAGGGTTTGATTAGGGCAGGGAAAATGGAGTACGAGAAGAAGCTTGCAGGGAACATTAAGACGGATTTCAAAAGTTTCTACAGATATGTAAAGAGAAAAAGGTTAGTAAAGACAAACATAGATACCCTGCAGTCAGACCAGGGGAAGTCATAACGGGGAACAAAGAAATGACGGACCAATTGAACAAGTACTTTGGTTCAGTATTCACTAAGGACACAAACAACCTTCCGGATATAAAAGGGGTCGGAGGGTCTAGTAAGGAGGAGGAACTGAGGGAAATCCTTATTAATTGGGAAATTGTGTTGGGGAAATTGATGGGATTGAAGGCCGATAAATCCCCAGGGCCTGATGGACTGCATCCCAGAGTACTTAAGGAGGTGGCCTTGGAAATAGTGGATGCATTGACAGTCATTTTCCAACATTCCATTGATTCTGGATCAGTTCCTATGGAGTGGAGGGTAGCCAATGTAACCCCACTTTTTAAAAAAGGAGGGAGAGAGATAACAGGGAATTATAGACTGGTCAGCCTGACATCGGTAGTGGGTAAAATGATGGAATCAATTATTAAGGATGTCATAGCAGTGCATTTGGAAAGAGGTGACATGATAGGTCCAAGTCAGCATGGATTTGTGAAAGGGAAATCATGCTTGACAAATCTTCTGGAATTTTTTGAGGATGTTTCCAGTAGAGTGGACAAGGGAGAACCAGTTGATGTGGTATATTTGGACTTTCAGAAGGCTTTCGACAAGGTCCCACGCAAGAGATTAATGTGCAAAGTTAAAGCACATGGGATTGGGGGTAGTGTGTTGACATGGATTGAGAACTGGTTGTCAGACAGGAAGCAAAGAGTAGGAGTAAATGGGGACTTTTCAGAATGGCAGGCAGTGACTAGTGGGATACCGCAAGGTTCTGTGCTGGGGCCCCAGCTGTTTACACTGTACATTAATGATTTAGACGAGGGGATTAAATGTAGTATCTCCAAATTTGCGGATGACACTAAGTTGGGTGGCAGTGTGAGCTGCGAGGAGGATGCTATGAGGCTGCAGAGCGACTTGGATAGGTTAGGTGAGTGGGCAAATGCATGGCAGATGAAGTATAATGTGGATAAATGTGAGGTTATCCACTTTGGTGGTAAAAACAGAGAGACAGACTATTATCTGAATGGTGACAGATTAGGAAAAGGGGAGGTTCTCAATCCACGTCAGCACACTACCCCCAATCCCATGTGCTTTAACTTCGCACATTAATCTCTTGTGGGACCTTATCGAAAGCCTTCTGAAAGTCCAAATATACCACATCAACTGGTTCTCCCTTGTCCACTCTACTGGAAACATCCTCAAAATATTCCAGAAGATTTGTCAAGCATGATTTCCCTTTCACAAATCCATGCTGACTTGGACCTATCATGTCACCTCTTTCCAAATGCACTGCTATGACATCCTTAATAATTGATTCCATCATTGTGCCCACTACCGATGTCAGGCTGACCGGTCTATAATTCCCTGTTTTCTCTCTTCCTCCTTTTTTAAAAAATGGGGTTACATTGGCTACCCTCCATTCCATAGGAACTGATTCCGAGTCTATGGAATGTTGGAAAATAACTGTCAATGTATCCGCTATTTCCAAGGCCACCTCCTTAATTACTCTGGAATGCAGTCCATCAGGCCCTGGGGATTTATTGGCCTTTAATCCCATCAATTTCCCCAACACAATTTCCCAACTAATAAGGATTTCCCTCAGTTCCTCCTTCTTACTAGACCCTCTGACCCCTTTTATATCCGGAAGGTTGTTGGTGTCCTCCTTAGTGAATACCGAACCAAAGTACTTGTTCAATTGGTCTGCCATTTCTTTGTTCCCCGTTATGACTTCCCCTGATTCTGACTGCAGGGGACCTACGTTTGTCTTTACTAACCTTTTTCTCTTTACATATCGATAGAAGCTTTTGCAGTCCATCTTAATGTTCCCTGCAAGCTTCCTCTCGTACTCTATTTTCCCTGCCCTAATCAAACCCTTTGTCCTCCTCTGCTGAGTTCTAAATTTCTCCCAGTCCCCGGGTTCGCTGATATTTCTGGCCAATTTGTATGCCACTTCCTTGGCTTTAATACTATCCCTGATTTCCCTTGATAGCCACGGTTGAGCCACCTTCCCTTTTTTATTTTTACGCCAGGCAGGGATGTACAATTTTTGTAGTTCATTCATGCGGTCTCTAAATGTCTGCCATTGCCCATCCACTGTCAACCACTTAAGTATCATTCGTCAATCTATCCTTGCCAATTCATGCCTCATACCATCAAAGTTACCCTTCTTTAAGTTCTGGACCATGGTCTCTGAATTAACTGTTTCATTCTCCATCCTAATGTAGAATTCCACCATATTATGGTCACTCTTCCCCAAGGGGCCTCGCACAACGAGATTGCTAATTAATCCTCTCTCATTACACAACACCCAGTCTAAGATGGCCTCCCCCCTAGTTGGTTCCTCGACATATTGGTCTAGAAAACCATCCCTTATGCACTCCAGGAAATCCTCCTCCACCGTATTGCTTCCAGTTTGGTTAGCCCAAACTATATGCATATTAAAGTCACCCATGATAACTGCTGCACCTTTATTGCATGCACCCCTAATTTCCTGTTTGATGCCCTCCCCAACATCACTACTACTGTTTGGAGGTCTGTACACAACTCTCACTAACGTTTTTTGCCCTTTGGTGTTCTGCAGCTCTACCCATATAGATTCCACATCATCCAAGCTAATGTCCTTCCTAACTATTGCATTAATCTCCTCTTTAACCAGCAATGCTACCCCACCTCCTTTTCCTTTTATTCTATCCTTCCTGAATGTTGAATACCCCTGGATGTTGAGTTCCCAGCCCTGATCATCCTGGAGCCACGTCACCGTAATCCCAATCACATCATATTTGTTAACATCTATTTGCACAGTTAATTCATCCACCTTATTACGGATACTCCTTGCATTAAGACACAAAGACTTCAGACTTGTTTTTTTAACACCCTTTGTCCTTTTAGAATTATGATGTGGGCCCTTTTTGTTTCTTGCCTTCGTTTACTCGGCCTTCCACTATTGCTTTTTACCTTTCTACCGTCTGTTTCTGACTCCACATTACTTTGTCCTGTCTCGCTGCACAGGTTTCCATCCCCATGCCATATTAGTTTAAACACTCCCGAACTGCATTAGCAAATGTTACCCCCATAACATCAGTTCCAGTCCTGCCCAAGTGTAGACCGTCCCTTGTGTACAGGTCCCACTTCCCCCAGAACTGGTTCCAATGTCCCAGGAATTTGAATACCTCCCTCTTGCACCACTGCTCAAGCCACGTATTTATTCTAACTATCCTGCTCCCTCTACTCTGATTAGCATGTGGCACTGGTAGCAATCCAGAGATTACTACCTTTGAGGTCCTACTTTTTAATTTAACTCCTAGCTCCCTAAATTCAGCTTGTAGGACCTCTTCCCGCTTCTTACCTATATCGTTGGTACCTACATGTACCAAGACAACTGGCTGTTCACCCTCCCTCGCCAGAATGCTCTGCAGCCGCTCCGAGACATCCTTGACCCCTTGCACCAGGGAGGCAACATACCATCCTGGAGTCTCGGTTGAGGCTGCAGAAACTCCTATCTATTCCCCTTACAATAGAGTCCCCTATCGCTATAGCTCTCCCACTCTTTTTCCCACCATTCTGTGCAGCAGAGCCACCCATGGTGCCATGAACCTGGCTGCTGGTGCCTTCCCCTGGTAAGTCATCTCCCCCAACAGTATCCAAAACGGTATATCTGTTTTAGAGGGAGATGACCGCAGGGGACTCCTGTGTTCAGTTTTGGTCTCCTAATCTGAGGAAGGACATTCTTGCTATTGAGGGAGTGCAGCGAAGGTTCACCAGACTGATTCCCGGGAAGTCAAGACTGACATATGAAAAAAGACTGGATCGACTAGGCTTATATTCACTGGAATTTAGAAGAATGAGAGGGGATCTCATAGAAACATATAAAATTCTGACGGGATTGGACAGGTAGAGGCAGGAAGAATGTTCCCGATGTTGGGGAAGTCCAGAACCAAGGGTCACAGTCTAAGGTTAAGGTGTAAGCCATTTAGGACCGAGATGAGGAGAAACATCTTCATTCAGAGAATTGTGAACCTGTGGAATTCTCTATCACAGAAAGTTGTTGAGGCCAGTTTGTTAGATATATTCAAAAGCGAGTTAGATGTGGCCCCCTAATGGGATCAAGGGGTATGGAGAGAAAGCAGGAATGGGGTACTGAATCAGCCATGATCATATTGAATAGTGGTGCAGGCTCGAAGGGCCGAATGGCCTACTCCTGCACCTATTTTCTATGTTTCTATGACCCGCCACCGATCACGCCAGCTGAGCCCCCAGAAAATTCCCCCTCCCCCACCATTTTCGCTTGATTCCGCTAGGTACATCAGCGCAATCCAGCGGAATCGGCCGAACCAGCCCAAAAGATCGCAAGAATTTTATAACGCATTTGTGTTTTCCATGATCTTTTACCTTTTGCCTCCTGTTTGTGGCGTTGAATTTGTGCCAATTGAGAGCATTTGGGTAACCAGAGATGCATGTCCATGCTCAGGGGTCACCAGCTCACTAATTTTGCTAAATTTGGTGAAAAGTTGGATGGTAGGGGTGAAATCACCAACACCTGACGATCCCATGTTCAGTTCATTCTCAGCAATCGGACCCCTTCAAACAAAGAGTTCAAAAACCTTGTAAAGTGAGAAAATAGCTCCAACTTTCGCACAAATTGAGGATGAAGAGCTGCAGATTGAAATCGGAAAATAAATATGGGCACATTTTCATCATCATCATCATCATCATAGGCGGTCCCTCGAATGAGAATGACTTGTTTCCAGACCAAAAGGAGTGAGTTCACAGATGTTTCAATGAAGAACCTGATATTTCAGTCTTGGTCTCCAGGGGTGGAATGTGCCTGTGCGTGGATTTTATTAACATGTGGTGACTGTTGCACATCAGCCAGCACACGGGCTTGACAGAGCTAGGCCTTTATCCAATGGCGAGGGTTATCCAAGACGACTGGAGACCTGCTCTGCTGCACGGACCGAGTGCGCACACGTATTGCAGTGTGGGCTGGCCCGTGGTGTCCCTGGGCCCTCGGCTCTTCTGGGCCCC
This sequence comes from Pristiophorus japonicus, assembly GCF_044704955.1. NCBI lineage: Eukaryota > Metazoa > Chordata > Chondrichthyes > Pristiophoridae > Pristiophorus > Pristiophorus japonicus. Next base: position 4,778,406 of record NC_091987.1, read on the forward strand.
ATTTTAATGCATTTGTTAGTGCACATTTTAATGCCCCCAGCACGGACCTGAGTCGGAACCTGCATATTTATTTGTCCACTGAAATCCATCAAGAGAGGATTGTGCAGGCCACTGATTGTGCACCCGTCTCCATTCCCAATGTACGCTCCTGCCACACAAAGCTCTCCACCAGGAGAAACAGGCTCTCAACTTTGCCCCATGGCTTACTCCAATCCTCTTGATGAATCCTCGGGAACTGCACCAAACTTTAAGACTGGTTGAATATGGGATTTGCATTTCATTGTGAATTTGCAAGACTGTTGGCTTTATCAGAGCAGATCTGCAGGCTGCAGTAACTTGCATTTATATAGCACCTTTCACAGAGTAACACGTCCCATGGTTGCCTTGGACTATGCTGTCAACGTAAAAGGAACTCGCCTGATTTCGTGAGTCTGGCAAGAAAGGAGAGCATGTTGACCATCGGCACAGGCTAGTCTGTAACAACAGCTCAGGGGGCGGGCCATGCTGAACTTTGCAATGAGACTTCCACAGACCCCCACCTCCCGCCCGCGCCCCCCCCCCCAACTCCTGCCTCCTCGCTTGCCTCGTCCCACTTTATAAATGTAGTATTGAGTCTTTCCAACAGTTTGAGAAAGCAGATTCCAATCAACCGAGCCCTCACAGCAAAATAGCCAAGGGGCATTGCACACGGGACGGAGCAATTCACATTATCGGCACCCCAGCCACTGGACTCAATATCCGCCCCTCCAATCGATGCAATGTGCACAAGCTACGAGTTACACGGGCCGGAATTTTCACGTTGCGGAGCGCGTGGGATTTGGGGGGGGGGTCGGGTCGGCAGTAAAATCCCCCGAAATGGCCAGCAAGACGGGAACCTGCCGTAATCCCGCTGACCTCCGCATTTAACTTGGGCGCGTGATCCAGTGCGCCACGGACCCGCTCAGCACAGGCGAGCGACCTCGACCAAGTAATGACAGGCTTGTTGTTATGTTTGCAATAAAGGTACAAACTGAGTACTGTTTAACTGAACAAGGTACAACCTTGTTCCTGCTTTATTACGGCCCAAAGTGCCTGACTCACAAAATGGCTGGCCTTTTATACCAGAGCAGCACCATGTGCGTGCTGCTCAGTGGCCTCCAACAATGACACCATCTGGTGGCTACAAACAGCATTACATACATGACACTTGTTGAGAGACCCTTAAGAGGATTTGCAGCAGCAGCTTTAGGCTTTAACTTCAGGAGCACGGGATTCACGCCCCTCGGGAACCTTGCCTGTGAAGGGGAGGCAGAAGCTCAGCGGCCATTGTGTGAGTCCGCTCAGCGAGAGCTGCGAAAGGCACATCAACACTCTCACATTATACCTGATATCTTGGCTCATGGAAAGGCTCTTCCAGACTCCATTTTGTGCAGAGATTTAGCTGTCAGCAGTTTGCAGGTCGTCTCTGCAAACTCGGAAACCCCTCTCACCACATTTGTTAGTCACTATCAGAATATTGTGGGATTGTGCCTCCGATCTCCACTTTACCTGCCGTCGAGTACATTAGCACGGATGACGCTGATACTGTCTCACCTTGGACCTCAGACTCAGACCACGATGAGCCCCAGCACTAACACTATTAGCCACAACACCATCAGCAGCACCCACAACAGCAGCCTTCTCCTCGGTGAGCTGAAGCTGTACAGCAGAGAGGGGGGTCAGCTGAGGCGATACCTCCAACACAGGGTATACAGGCAGAGGATGGGCTTCCACAACACGACTGAGCAGCAGTGCTTCAAGAGGCTCAGGCTATCGCGCCAGGTCGTCACAGACATTTGTAGCTTGCTGGAACAAGACCTGCTGCCCAGAGGCCCTGGTAGACATGCCTTACTGTCAAAGACCCCAACGCCCTCAACTTCTTCACCTCAGGTTACTTTCGGAAATCTGTAGCAGACATTTGTGGGATCTCTCAGTTGACCACCCACAGATGCATCACACAGGTCACCAGTGCCATGTTTGACAATTATATCGACCTTGCCACTGATGAGGCCAGTGTTACTGTGCGGGCGCTGGGCTTTGCCACTCTGGCTGGCTTCCCCCGGGTGAAGGGCGTCATCGACTGCACACATGTGGCCATCAGGGCACCCCATCATCACCGGATTGTTTGTCAACCGCAAGGGCTTCCACTCCCTCAACGTGCAGTTCGTCTGCAACCATAAAAAGATCATCATGCATCTGTGTACCAGATTCCCTGGCAGCTGTCATGACACTTTTGTGCCATGCCAGTCCACCCTCCCTCCATTCTTCACATCTCCAAACAGACTTTCCAGCTGGTTGCTTGGAGACAAGGGCTATCCACTGAAGACGTGGCTCATGACACTCTTGAGGAGGCCAAGTAATGAGGCCGAGGTGAGTTATGAGAGCCAAATGTGTCATAGAGCAAGCAACAGGCATTGCCCCCAAAAGTTTGTCACCATCCTTCATCTGCTCCATGATGACATGCAGGCCGTGATCCTTACCAACAGATTATTCACACAGCCAAATCACATCCGGACCGGGGTCAAACAGGGCTGCAATCATCGCGCCAACCCTCTTCTCGATCTTCCTTCGCTGCAATGCTCCACCTCACACTCAACAAGCTCCCCGCTGGAGTGGAACTAAACTACAGAACCAGTAGGAACCTGTTCAACCTCCGTCATCTCCAGGCCAGATCGAAGACCATCCCAACCTCTGTTGTCGAGCTACAGTAAACTAACGAGGATTGCGACTGTGCACTTTCAGAGATTGAACTCCAAGCCATAGTCAGCATTTTCATAAGAACATAAGAACATAAGAATTAGGAACAGGAGTAGGCCATCTAGCCCCTCGAGCCTGCTCCGTCATTCAATAAGATCATGGCTGATCTGGCCGTGGACTCAGCTCCACTTACCCGCCCGCTCCCCATAACCCTTAATTCCCTTATTGCTTAAAAATCTATCTATCTGTGACTTGAATACATTCAATGAGCTAGCCTCAACTGCTTCCTTGGGCAGAGAATTCCACAGATTCACAACCCTCTGGGAGAAGAAATTGCTTCTCAACTCGGTTTTAAATTGGCTCCTCCGTATTTTGAGGCTGTGCCCCCTAGTTCTAGTCTCCCCGACCAGTGGAAACAACCTCTCTGCCTCTATCTTGTCTATCCCTTTCATGATTTTAAATGTTTCTATAAGATCACCCCTCATCCTTCTGAACTCCAACGAGTAAAGACCCAGTCTACTCAATCTATCATCATAAGGTAACCCCCTTATTTCTCGAATCAGCCTAGTGAATTGTCTCTGTACCCCTTCCAAAGCTAGTATATCCTTCCTTAAGTAAGGTGACCAAAACTGCACGCAGTACTCCAGGTGCGGCCTTACCAATACCTTATACAGTTGCAGCAGGACCTCCCTGCTTTTGTACTCCATCCCTCTCGCAATGAAGGCCAACATTCCATTCGCCTTCCTGATTGCCTGCTGCACCTGCAAACTAACCTTATGTTTTTAAGTTAATTTGTTTTAATTGCCGGTGCTTTTAGTGTCCCCCTCCCCTTTTATAGGGGGCACTTGGAGAAAAAATATGTTTTTTGTAAACCCCCCCAAAAAATACCACAAAAAAATAAAAGGGCCTGTAAATGTTTGGTGTTTCCCCCAGATCGGGGGGGGGGGCACGGTTTAATGTTTTTTGATTACTCCCAAAAAGAGTTTCATGCACAAGGACCAATGGTGGAGCAGTGGAGGCGTGGCCTATTCAGTTGGAGCTGAGCTGCAGAGAGAGAAGGAACTCCCTGCTTTAGCTCCTGTCTGGAAGGCCTGGAGTGAGCCCTGAGAACAGCCCAGGAATAGGAGGGAAGGGCTGGCTTGCTACCCAATCAACATCCGGAGGGAGAGGTGGAGCGCAGAAAAATTACCAACTTTATTACTGCTACAGAGAGTTGGAGAGAGTGGAAAGAGCAACAACCTGTGTGGAAGGAGGGAGATTCTGCAATATTCTACAGGTGGGTGTTGGTGCATTCCCAGAAATACATTGTTTTATTGGTGGGGGGAGAAAGGAAGACCTTTCGAGGGCCGGAACATCGCGGGGGGGGTGTGTGTGTGGAAGTGTGTGTGGGGGTCTTGCTTACAACTAGGCCCCACACACCACTGAAGCACCCCTCCCCCATTGCCTAGCCTGGGATAGCTGGAGCTACCAGGCTGACAACTATTGATTACCCTGGTTAACATCGTTGGGAGTGTGTGCCTGTGTGGCTCCAGCTGCCCCAGGTGCAGACATCTTCTCCCCCCACCCGAAGACCACCCCAAAGACTGTGTTTTGTTTTGCCATCTGGGGAGTGCACCCACCCATCGCTGTGAGGGGAGACCTGCCCTCGCAGCCTCCCACTTTCCCACACCCCCTCGCTCTGTCTCTCTCTCTGTCTCTCTCCTCTCTCTCTGAGAGCCCTTTTCCTCCTAATCTCTTTAAAAAAAAACAATTAAGACAACTGAGCAAAGGGAGCGAGGCCCCTCCCCAATTGTCAACTAGGGGAGAGGTGTGCCTCTTTCAGAGCTCCTCTGCTCAGACATTGAAACGAGGCCAATTAAGACCATTAAGGCCTGTGACTTTGGGGTGGGTGTGGCCCTTAAAGGGACCCCGTGATGGCGACCCCATCTACGCCGGTGGCAGGGCCAGCAAGGACATATGCGCAGGTGGCAACTGCTTCCACGGCACCTCCTGCGCCACCTGCTGCCCTGCCACCATTCAGACTCATTACAAAGAAAAACGGGGTCAAGAGCTACACTCACCCCACAATGAGCATTGAGGAGTGCGTGCGGGCGATGGCTGGGGTAGTCGGCCCCTCGGCCATTGTCGCAGCCTCCAAGGTGTCTGGGAAGGCCGTGTTCTTCCTGGGGTCGGAGCGGGCGGTGTCCCTGGCCCTTGAAAAGGGGCTCACGGTGGGCGGGACGTTCCTGCCGGTGGACCCTCTCGAGGCCACCGCGCAGAGGGTCATCATCTCAAACGTCCCGCCCTTTGTTCCCACTGAGCTCCTCCTCCCTCACCTACACCAACTGGGGGAGGTAAGGTCAGGGATCAACCCCATACCGCTCGGCCTCAGGGAGAACAGCCTGCGCCACGTGTTCTCCTTCCGCCGCCAGCTCTTTGTCCGGCTGGCGCGGGAGGAGACGACGGAGGGGAACTTTAATGTGGTGCACGAGGGGACTGCCTACCGCGTCTTCTGGACGTCGGACGGCGTGCGGTGCCATGCCTGCAGGGAGGTGGGGCACGTTCGCAAGAACTGCCCCGCCTCCAAGGCCGCCAAACCACCGAAGGCGGCCAAGGCTGGCGCCGTCGCCACCCCTCCCCTTAGTTGCGTCCGCGTGCCGGGAGCCGTAGGTGCGCGGGCATCGTCGGGGGCCTTTGTTTTCACGGCCTCCGGCGGGGGGAGGGAGAGCGTCCGATCGAAAAGAAGGCGCGGAGGAAGGCGAAACATCTCGAGGCGGGTCCCCTCAGTGCGCCAGAAAGTTTGACCACCGCGCTCAGCCCAACCCTGTCACCGGCGAGCGCGGGGTGCCCTGAGCCCGTGCCCGAGCCCTTGACCAACACCGCAGAGGGGCTCGGGCGCAGGCAAGATAAGAAAAAGGGGGGGGCGGTGCGGGAGACCTCGGCAGACATGGGGGTCTCCCTGCCTCAGCGCACCTCCAGCAACAAAAGGAGGCGCCGCTCCGATGAGGCGGAGGGGGAACAACATCCCTCCGCGGAGGAGTCGGTGCCCGCCGCGTGTCCCGCGTCCCCCACCAGCGCCCCCAAATTGCGCTGTAGGCGAGAGGAGTCTGTCCCCGAAGAGGGTGAGACAGTCGAGGCTGCCCAGCCGCTGCCTCCTGGGGATGGCGTGGAAGATCTGCCTGTCGTGGGGGGCGTGGGGCCAGCGGAGGAATGCGTAGCCGCCGGGTCGAGCGTCCCGGGGACTGAGGCGGGCGGGGCCGAAAAGGCCAAACCTGAGCCCGCCCAGCTATTAACCAACTTCCCCCGGGATTTGCTCGACTCGGCAGAAACTGACACTGCAGACAACTGTAATATACATCCACACGCTGGGCCGGGGGGTGGCGGCGGGGAGGGGGAAGAACAACAACCCTCGCCCCCTACTTTGGAACTGGGGTACTTGGTGGACCAGGAACATTACTTTGACCAGGTCTCTCCGTGTTCCCCGGTTCATGGGGCGGAGGGGGAACTCCTTCCGCTGTCGCTTCCCGACCCAGCACCACTTTTAAAAGAGCCCAGTGGGGACTCCACTGCCGACGATCCTGGGGGTGGGATCGGGGCAGAGCCAGGGCCAGATGGAGCGGCCGGGCTATTTGCCGTACCTCGTGCGGTCGACGGGCCGGCTGCTAGCGGCGACCTCCCGGAGGGGGACGGGGACTCGGTGGAAGACGCGGGAGAAGATCTCGAGTCCATCGCCAGTGAGGCGGTGGATCTGCTCGCGTCTGCCGCTGAGGTCCTCCTCATTCCTGCAAAGGAACTCCGGGACTTTTTGGTCCCGTGCCGGGGTCACCGCGACCGAGCCCGTCTGGCCCTGGAAAGATGGTCTGAGCCGGTGTTGATCATCGCGTCCGTCCGCGCCGCCACTAAAACCTTGGCCGCGGGAGGGCCCTTATCAAGGGTGCAAGGCCTTGAGCTGCGCCATCTCAAAAAGTTCCTCGCTGGGCTGCTGAAGGAGTGGACGTCAACAAACGACTCCACTTCCCCCCCCCACAATAGGTTAAGGTAGAGGTTGCACTATGCTTTTGCCATGAAGATAACCATAGCCAGCCTCAACATCAACGGCGGCAGAGGGGCACGCCGTAGATTTGACAATTTTTCGCTCCTGCGGGAGGGGAAATATGCGGTGTGCTTCCTGCAAGAAACCCACACCGTTCCGGGAGACGAAGCCACGTGGCTCCTGGAATGGCAAGGAGAGGTCCGCATGAGCCATTTTCAGCCGGAGATCTTGGGGGTCGAGGAGCCCGTGCCAGGCCGATTGCTGCACGTAACGGTTCGCCTGGGGGACGTGCCGCTCCATCTCGTGAACGTGTACGCCCCTCAGCCTGGCCCGCAGCAAACGCGCTTCTTCGAAGAGGTGTCCGCTCTTCTTGGCTCCGTCGACGTCGGCGACTGCATTGTCCTCGGGGGGGATTTTAACTGCACCCTCGAGGCGAGGGACCGCTCTGGTGCCCCGCAGAGCATGACGGCGATGGAGAAGTTGAGGGACCTGGTCGGGTCCTTCGACTTGGTGGACGTCTGGCGAAATCTCCACCCCGACTCCAGCGCCTTTACTTGGGTGAGGCCTGGAGTAGGATGGTCCAGAGTCGACCGCCTTTACGTGTCTCGGGCGTATGTTTCCTGCGTCCCGGTGGCCTCCATGCGGCCGGTGCCGTGTTCGGACCACCACCTGGTGTGGGCGGAGCTCGCTTCGCTCCGCGCGAGGACGGGGTCCGCGTACTGGCATTTTAACAACCAGCTGCTGGAGGACGTGCGGTTCCAGGACTCGTTCCGTCGATTCTGGTCCGACTGGAGAAGGAAGCAGGGGGGCTTCCCCTCCTTGAGGCTATGGTGGGACGTGGGCAAGGCTCACGTCCGCGTCTTCTGTCAAGAGTACGCGAGGGGGTCGACCAATAGGCGGGCGGCCAGGGTCGGGCGCCTAGAAAAAGAGGTGCTCGACCTAGAGTCCCGTCTCGGTCAAGTCGTCCAGGACCCGGCCCTGCGGACGGTGTACGAAGTGAAGAAGGCCGCGCTGAAGGACCTGCAGCTCGTCGGGTCTCGACGCGCGTTCGTGAGGTCGCGGATCCGGTTCCTGCGGGATCTGGACCGCGGCTCCCCCTTCTTCTACTCGCTGGAAAAAAGACAGGGTGTCCGTAAGCAGCTCTTGACGCTGCTGGCTGACGACGGCTCTCTCGTCTCGGATCCGGAGGGTGTCAACAACAGGGTCCGTGAATATTACGGGGCTCTGTTCTCTCCGGATCCGTCCAGCGAGGAAGCGCGTAGAGTTTTGTGGGAGGACCTGCCGAAGGTTAGCCCGGAGGGCGCCGAAAATCTGGAAGCTCCGCTAAGCCTGGTGGAGCTGACCGGTGCCCTCGACCGGCTCTCGAGGGGAAAATCCCCGGGGCTGGACGGGCTGACCGTGGAGTTCCACAGGGAGTTCTGGGACGTCCTGGGGAGCGACTACGCGCGGGTCCTGGGGGAAAGTCTGGCGACCGGGGAGATGCCCCTCTCTTGGCACAGGGCAGTCATCGTCCTGCTGCCTAAGAAGGGCGATCTCCGCCTCCTTAAGAACTGGCGCCCGGTCTCCCTCCTCAGCACGGACTACAAAATCTTCGCCAGGGTGACGTCTGCTCGCCTTGGCGCCGTGCTGGACCACATGATCCACCCCGACCAGTCCTACACGGTCCACGATAACATCCATTTGGTCCGGGACCTCATCCATTACTCCCAGGAGGCTGGTCTGTCGGTCGCCTTCCTATCCCTCGACCAAGAGAAGGCGTTCGACAGGGTGGATCACGACTATCTGCTCGGAACGCTGAGCGCTTTCGGGTTCGGGACGCATTTCGTCACCCGGATCCGACTTTTGTACACCGCCGCGGAGTGTCTGATTAAGGTTGACGGGTCCTTGATGGCGCCCCTTCGCTTTAGGAGAGGGGTGCGCCAGGGATGCCCCATGTCCGGCCAGTTATATGCCGTTTGCGTGGAGCCTTTCCTGCGCCTCTTGCGGACGAGGTTGACGGGACTGGCTCTGCAAGGGCCGGGCGTGGAGGTCGTCCTCTCGGCTTACGCCGATGACGTGCTCCTCGCGATAGAGGATCCCGCTGACCTGCGGAGGATGCGTGAGTGCCAGGAGATTTACTCGGCCGCGTCCTCCGCCAGAATCAACTGTGAGAAATGTTCCGGACTCCTGGTGGGTCAGTGGCGGGTGGACTCCCTGCCGGAGGAGCTCAGGCCTTTTGCCTGGAGCACGACCCATCTCCTCTATCTGGGAGTCTACCTTAGCCCCGACGAGGAAGCCTGGCCGGCGAACTGGCAGGAGTTGGAGGCCAAGGTCGCCGCTCGCCTAGGGCGCTGGACAGGACTGCTCCGAGTGCTGTCCTACAGGGGTCGAGCGCTAGTCATAAACCAGCTGGTGGCCGCAATGTTGTGGTACCGGCTGGTCACTTTGACCCCTCCCCCTGCGTTTGTCGCCAAGATACAGAAGAAGCTGGTGGACTTCTTCTGGAACAACAGGAAGCACTGGGTCTCCGCCGCGGTCTTGAGTCTCCCGCTTGGGGAGGGCGGTCAGTCGTTGGTGTGCGTCAGCGCCCAGCTCGCGACTTTCCGTCTTCAGACCCTGCAGAGATACCTTTACGTTGAGCCCCCTCCTCGGTGGCGTGCTCTGGCGAGGTATTTCTTCCGCCAGCAGCACGGCCTCAATTACGACACGCAGCTCCTGTTTGTGAGTGTGGGGGGCGTCAGGACCGCTCTCCGGGAGCTGCCTGTCTTTTACAAGGAACTCATCAGGGTCTGGAACAAAGTCTCCACCAAGCGCAGCTCTCCACCGGCGGGAGTGGCGGCCGTCATGCAGAAGCCGCTGCTCAGGAATCCGTACCTCCACGGCCGAGGTTTTTTGTGGCGGTCCGAAGAGAGGGCTGTGGCTGGTGAGGTGACCAGGGTCAGGGACCTGCTCGATGGCGGAGGAGCGGGCTGGATGGCGCCAGACACGCTGGCGCGACGCCTGAATTCTGCCAACGTCCGCCACGCGGCCGATGCCATCGAGTCGCTAAAAACAGCTCTGGGCCCTGACTCCGTTAGGTGCATCGAGGAGGCTCAAGCACGTGGGGAGATCCCGTCTGAACTGACCCCCGTCCGGACGGAATTCCTCATCGGCGCCAAACCCCGGAACCTCCCTCGGGAGCCGGTGCCTCACAACTTGAGCCGCCTCGGGGAAATCCCCTCCATGCCTTTCAGTTCCGCGCGGAGGGGTTTCCTGTACGGGCTGCTCCTGCACACTCTCAACTTTGCCATCCTCGCCGGCCGTCCGGACACGCCATGGCGCACCATCTTGCCGTCCGGAGGAGGCGGGGTCCCCGATGGAGGGCACTCGACGCAGGGGTCCTCCCACTATTCATCGGGGACTTGGCCTGGAGGGTGGTGCACGGAGCAGTGCCGTGCAATAAATTATTAAGCCGGTTCACGGGCTCCCAGGCCGCATGCAATTTCTGCGGTCTGGAAGAGTCCGTGTTCCATGTTTTTATTGAGTGCACGAGGTTGCAGCCCCTGTTTTGTTATTTAAAGGGGCTGCTCCTGAAATTCTGGCTGCACTTCAGTCCCACACTCCTGATCTTCGGGCACCCTGTGCGGAGGGGAGCGGGTAGGTCCGAGGGCCTCCTCGTAGGACTGCTCCTGGGCACGGCCAAGGGGGCCATCAGCCGGTCCAGGCAGCGGGTGGTCGAGGGGGTCATTCAGCCAGACTGTCTGCCTCTCTTCCGCGCATACATCCGGTCCAGGGTGTCCCTGGAGATGGAGCACGCGCTGTCCACCGGTATGCTCGCGGCCTTCCGCGAGAGGTGGGCACCGGAGGGACTGGAGTGCATCATCACGCCCGGCAACCAAATTTTAATTTGATTTTATGTTTTTAAGTTAATTTGTTTTAATTGCCGGTGCTTTTAGTGTCCCCCTCCCCTTTTATAGGGGGCACTTGGAGAAAAAATATGTTTTTGTGCCAAAAAAAAAAATGGGCGTTGTAAATGTTTGGTGTTTCCCCCAGATCGGGGGGCCACGGTTTAATGTTTTTGTTTACTCCAAAAGAATTTCATGCACAAGGACCCCCAGGTCCCTCTGCACCTCAGCATGTTGTAATTTCTCCCCATTCAAATAATATTCCCTTTTACTGTTTTTTTTTCCAAGGTGGATGATCTCACACTTTCCGACATTGCATTCCATCTACCAAACATTAGCCCATTCGCTTAACCTATCCAAATCTCCTTGTAGCCTCTCTGTGTCCTCTACACAACCCGCTTTCCCACTAATCTTAGAGTCATCTGCAAATTTTGTTGCACTACACTCTGTTCCCTCCTCTAGGTCATCTATGTATATTGTAAGCAGTTGTGGTCCCAGCACCGATCCCTGTGGCACACCACTAACCACCGATTTCCAACCGGAAAAGGACCCATTTATCTCGACTCTCTGCTTTCTGTTCGCCAGCCAATTCTCTATCCATGCTAATACATTTCCTCTGACCCCGCGTACCTTTATCTTCTGCAGTAACCTTTTGTGTGGCACCTTATCGAATGCCTTTTCAAAATCTAAGTACACCACATCCATCGGTACACCTCTATCCACCATGCTCGTTATATCCTCAAAGAATTCCAGTAAGTTGGTTAAACATGATTTACCCTTCATGAATCCATGCTGCGTCTGCTTGATTGCACTATTCCTATCCAGATGTCCCGCTATTTCTTCCTTAATGATAGTTTCAAGCATTTTCCCCACTACAGATGTTAAACTAACCGGCCTATAGTTACCTGCCTTTTGCCTGCCCCCTTTTTTAAACAGAGGCGTTACATTAGCTGCTCTCCAATCCGCTGGTACCTCCCCAGAGTCCAGAGAATTTTGGTAGATTATAACGAATGCATCTGCTATAACTTCCGCCATCTCTTTTAATACCCTGGGATGCATTTCATCAGGACCAGGGGACTTGTCTACCTTGAGTCCCATTAGCCTATCCAGCACTACCCCCCTAGTGATAGTGATTGTCTCAAGGTCCTCCCTTCCCACATTCCCGTGACCAGCAATTTTTGGCATGGTTTTTGTGTCTTCCACTGTGAAAACGGAAGCAAAATAATTGTTTAAGGTCTCAGCCATTTCCACATTTCCCATTATTAAATCCCCCTTTTCATCTTTTAAGGGACTAAAATTTACTTTAGTCACTCTTTTCCGTTTTATATATCTGTAAAAGCTTTTACTATCTGTTTTTATGTTTTGCGCAAGTTTACCTTCGTAATCTATCTTTCCTTTCTTTATTGCTTTCTTTGTCATTCTTTGCTGTTGTTTAAAATCTTTCCAATCCTCTAGTTTCCCACTAACCTTGGCCACCTTATACGCATTGGTCTTTGATTTGATACTTTCCTTTATTTCCTTGGTTATCCATGGCTGGTTATCTCTTCTCTTGCCACCCTTCTTTTTCACTGGAGCATATTTTTGTTGCCCATTATGAAAGTGCTCCTTAAAAGTCCTCCACTGTTCCTCAATTGTGCCACCGTTTAGTCCTTGTTTCCAGTCTATTTTAGCCAACTCTGCCCTCATCCCACTGTAGTCCCCTTTGTTTAAGCATAGTATGCTCGTTTCTGACACAACTTCCTCATCCTCAATCTGTATTACAAATTCAACCATATTGTGATCACTCATTCCGAGAGGATCTTTTACGAGAAGATCGTTTATTTTTGCTGTCTCGTTACACAAGACCAGATCCAAAATGGCTTGCTCCCTTGTAGGCTCTCTTACATACTGTTCTAAGAAACAATCCCGTATGCATTCTATGAATTCCTCCTCCAGGCTACCCCCTGCGATTTGATTTGACCAATCGATATGTAGGTTAAAATCCCCCATAACTACTGCCGTTCCTTTTTCACATGCCTCCATTATTCCCTTGATTATTGCCCGCCCCACCGTGAAGTTATTATTTGGGGGCCTATAAACTACGCCCACCAGTGACTTTTTTTCCCCTTACTATCTCTAATCTCCACCCACAATGATTCAACATTTTGTTCATTGGAGCCAATATCATCCCTCACAACTGCCCTGATATCATCCCTTATTAACAGAGCCACCCCACCTCCCTTCCCTTCCTGCCTATCTTTCCGAATCGTCAGATACCCCTGTATGTTTAATTCCCAGTCCTGGCCACCTTGCAACCATGTCTCTGTAATGGCCACCAAATCATACCCATTTGTAATGATTTGTGCCGTCAACTCATTTACTTTTTTTCTAATGCTGCGTGCATTTAGGTAGAGTGTTTTCATCCTAGTTTTTAAACCATGATTTTTAGTTTTTACCCCTCCTGCAGCCCTTTTATATTCAGTGGTCCTTTTTGTTTCTTGCCTTTGGTTTCTCTGCCCTCCACTTTTACTCATCTCTTTTCTGTCTTTTGTTTTTGTCTCCTTTTTGTTTCCCTCTGTCTCCCTGTATTGGTTCCCATCTCCCTGCCATATTAGTTTAACTCCTCACCAACAGCACTAGCAAACACTCCCCCTAGGACATTGGTTCCGTTCCTGCCCAAGTGCAGACCGTCCGGTTTGTACTGGTCCCACCTCCCCCAGAACCTGTTCCAATGCCCCAGGAATTTGAATCCCTCCCTGCTGCACCACTGCTCAAGCCACGTATTCATCTGAGCTATCCTGTGATTCCTACTCTGACTAGCACGTGGCACTGGTAGCAATCCCGAGATTACTACTTTTGAGGTCCTAATTTTTAATTTAACTCCTAGCTCCTTAAATTTGTCTCGTAGGACCTCATCCCTTTTTTTACCTATGTCGTTGGTACCAATGTGCACCACGACAACTGGCTGTTCTCCCTCCCTTTTCAGAATGTCCTGCACTTGCTCGGAGACATCCTTGACCCTTGCAGCAGGGAGGCAACATACCATCCTGGACTCTCGATTGCGGCCGCAGAAACGCCTATCTATTCCCCTTATGATTGAATCCCCTATCACTATCACTCTCCCACTCTTTTTCCTGCCCTTCTGTACAACAGAGCCAGCCACGGTGCCATGAACTTGGCTGCTGTTGCTCTCCCCGAATGAGTCATCTCCCTCAACAGTACTCAAAACAGTATATCTGTTTTGCAGGGGGATGACCAGATGGGACCCCTGCACTACCTTCTTTGTACTACTCTTCCTGCTGGTCTTCCATTCCCTAGCTGGCTGTGGATCCTTCTCATGCGGTAAGACCAACTCACTACACGTGCCACTTATGTCATTCTCAGCATCGTGGATGCTCCAGAGTGAATCCACCCTCAGCTCCAATTCCGCAACGCGGTCCATCAGGAGATGGAGGCGGATACACTTCTTACACACGTAGTCGTCAGGGACACCGGAAGCGTCCCTGAGTTCCCACATGGGGAGGAGCATATCACGTGACCGAGCTCTCCTGCCATGCCTTAACCCTTAGATACACTTAAATTGGTAACATTACAATGTTACAGTTTACTTACTGATATAAAAATAAAAAGAAAAGCTACTCACCAATCACCAACCAATCACTTACCCCCTTGGCTGTGATGTCACCTTTTGATTCCTTTCTACTTCTTTTTTGCTTTCTCTCCCGCTGTAGCTGCACTGGTACGCCTTTTATAGGCCGCTCCGACACTGCTCCCACCTCTCGCCAACTGCCACACTGTGGTGTACGAAAGCATGGGCCTTACACTAAACATCTGTAAGACAAAGGTCCTCCACCAACCTGACCCCGCCACAAAGCACTACCCAACAATCATAAAGATCCATGGCGCGGCCCTGGACAACGTGGACCACTTTCCATACCTCGGGAGCCTATTATCCACAAGGGCAGACATCGAAGACGAGGTTCAACACCGCCTCCAGTGCACCAGCAAAATCTTCGGCCGCCTGAGGAAAAGTGTGTTCGAAGATCAGGACCTCAAATCTGGCACCAAGCTCATGGTCTAGGGCTGTAGTGATACCTGCCCTCCTGTATGGTTCAGAGACGTGGAACATATACAGTAGACACCTCAAATCGCTGGAGAAATACCACCAACGATGTCTCTGCAAGATCCTGCAAATCCCCTGGGAGGACAGATGCACCAACGTTAGCGTCCTCGACCAGGCCAACATCTCCAGCATCGAAGCACTGACCACACTTGATCAGCTCCATTGGGTGGGCCACATTGTTCACATGCCTGACACAAGACTCCCAAAGCAAGTGCTCTATTCGGAACTCCAACACGGCAATCGAGCCCCAGGTGGGCAGAGGAAATGTTTCAAGGACACCCTCAAAGCCTCCTTGATAAAGTGCAACAAACCCACCGACACCTGGGAGTCCCTGGCCAAAGATTGCCCAAAGTGGAGGAAGAGCATCCGGGAGGACGCTGAGCACCTCGAGTCTCGTCGCCGAGAGCATGCAGAAAACAAGCATAGGCAGCGGAAGGAGCGTGCGGCAAACCAGACTCCCCCATCCACCCTTTCCCTCAAACACTGTCTGTCTCACCTGTGACAGAGACTGTAATTCCCGTATTGGACTGTTCAGTCACCTGAGAACTCACTTTTAGAGTGGAAGCCAAGTCTTCCTCGATTTTGAGGGACTGCCTATGATGATGAGAGCAAGCAACAGACTTGCTGACAGATCTGGAGGAGCTTTTCAGTACGCACCAGCCAGGGTCTCCAGAATCATTGTCGTTTGCTGCACACTGCGCAACATAGCGCAGTTTGGAGCTGTAGGAGGAGCAAGGCACACAGCACAGTGTCTTCAGAGTTGGAGGAGGAGCAGGTGGAAGATGAGGAGGGGGAGGAGGAGAAATCTGAGGTGGAGATGGCACCAGCAGTGACGCACATTGCTGCCCAGGAGGCCCAGGATGGCCTCATTATGGCCAGATTCACTTAACTTACTCCAATGCACCATTTGGCTGCCACATGCTATACTAAGTCCCCCTCCCCGCCAACAACACCATAAAGCATCCCTGCAATGACCAAGCCATTCCTGTCAACCTAACCTCCAGTGCTCGAGGTTAAGTTATGTTTCATCATTCACTTCAAGTGACAAAGTGACAGGAGGAATTCCTGGAGTGTATAAAGGATATTTTTCTGACCAATATGTCGAGGAACCAACTAGAGGGCTGGCCATCCTAGACTGGGTGATGTGTAATGAGAGGGGACTAATTAGCAATCTTGTTGTACGAGGCCCCTTGGGGAAGAGCGACCATAATATGGTAGAATTCTTCATTAAGGTGGAGAGTGACACAATTAATTCAGAGACTAGGGTCCTGAACTTAAGGAAAGGTAACTTCGATGGTATGAGACGTGAATTGGCTAGAATAGACTGGCGAGTGATACTTAAAGGGTTGATGGTGGATAGGCAATGGCAAACATTTATAGATCACATGGATGAACTTCAACAATTGCACATCCCTGTCTGGAGTAAAAATAAAACGGGGAAGGTGGCTCAACCGTGGCTAACAAAGGAAATTAAAGATCGTGTTAAATCCAAGGAAGAGGCAAATAAATTTGCCAGAAAAAGGAGCAAATCTGAGGACTGGGAGAAATTTAGAAATCAGCAGAGGAGGACAAAAAGTTTAATTAGGAGGGGGAAAATAGAGTATGAGAGGAAGCTGGTTGGGAACATAAAAACTGACTGCTAAATCTTCTATAGATAGGTGAAGAGAAAAAGATTAGTGAAGACAAACATAGGTCCCTTGCAGTCAGATTCAGGTGAATTTATAATGGGGAACAAAGAAATGGCAGACCAGTTGAACTAATATTTTGGTTCTGTCTTCACGAAGGAAGACACAAATAACCTTCCGGAAATACTAAGGGACCAAGGGTCTAGAGAGAAGGAGGACCTGAAAGAAATCCTTATTAGGCGGGAAATTGTGTTGGGGAAATTGATGGGATTGAAGGCCGATAAATCCCTGGGGCCTGATAGTCTGCATCCCAGAGTATTAAGGAAGTGGCCCCAGAAATAGTGAATGCATTGGTGATCATTTTCCAACAGTCTATCGACTCTGCATCGGTTCCTATGGACTGGAGGGTAGCTAATGTAACACCACTTTTTAAAAAAGGAGGGAGAGAGAAAGTGGGTAATTATAGATTGGTTAGCCTGACATCAGTAATGGGGAAAATGTTGGAATCAATTATTAAAGATGAAATAGCAGCGCATTTGGAAAGCAGTGACAGGATCGGTCCAAGTCAGCATGGATTTATGAAAGGGAAATCATGCTTGACAAATCTTCTAGAATTTTTTGAGGATGTGACTAGCAGAGTGGACAAGGGTAAACCAGTGGATGTGGTGTATTTGGAGTTTCATAAGGCTTTTGACAAGGTCGCGCACAAAAGATCGGTGTACAAAATTAAAGCACATGGTATTGGGGGTAATGTACTGACGTGAATAGAGAACTGGTTGGCAGACAGGAAGCAGAGGATCGGGATAAACTGGTCCTTTTCGGAAGGGCAGGCAGTGACTAGTGAGGTACCGCAGGGCTCAATGCTGGGACTCCAGTTATACATCAATGACTTAGATGAAGGAATTCAGTGTACTATCTCCAAGTTTGCAGATGACACTAAGCTGGGTGGCAGTGTGAGCTGTGAGGAGGATGCTAAGAGGCTGCAGGGTGACTTGGACAGGTTAGGTGAGTGGGCAAATACATGGCAGATGCAATATAATGTGGATAAATGTGAAGTTATCCACTTTGGTGGCAAAAACACGAAGACAGAATATTATCTGAATGGCGGCAAATTAGGAAAAGGGGAGGTGCAATAATACCTGGTTGTCATGGTACATCAATCACTGAAAGTTGGTATGCAGGTACAACAGGCGGTGAAGAAGGCAAATGGTACGTTGACCTTCATAGCTAGGGGATTTGAGTATAGGAGCAGGGAGGTCTTACTGCAGTTGTACAGGGCCTTGGTGAGGCCTCACCTTGAATATTGTGTTTAGTTTTGGTCTCCTAATCTGAGGAAGGTCGTTCTTGCTATTGAGGGAATGCAGTGAAGGTTCACCAGACTGATTCCCGGGATGGTAGGACTGACATATTAGGAGAGACTGGATCGACTGGGCCTGTATACACTGAAGTTTAGAAGGATGAGAGGGGATCTCATAGAAACATATAAAATTCTGACGGGACTCGACAGGTTAGATGCAGGAAGAATGTTCCCGATGTTAGGGAACCAGGGGACACAGTCTAAGGATAAGGGGTAAGTCATTTAGGACTGCGATGAGGAGAAACTTCTTCACTCAGAGAGTGGTTAACCTGTGGAATTCCCTACCGCAGAGAGTTGTTGATGCCGGTTCGTTAGATATATTCAAGAGAGAGTTAGATATGGCCCTTACGGCTAAAGGGATCAAAGGGTATGGAGAGAAAGCAGGAAAGGGATACTGAGGTGAATGATCAGAATGATCTTATTGAATGGCGGTGCAGGCTCGAAGGGCCGAATGGCCTACTCCTGCACCTATTTTCTATGTTTCTATGTTTCTATGTTTCCAATGTTGTAGGCCAAAATGGACAAGAGCAGAAAGTAGTGCCAAGAAATACATTTATCTGTGTCATAAAAATAACTGAAAATGAGCACTAACATTTGCTAACTCACCATGTGCATATCCATGTGCATTTAATCTTGTGTCTTATTTCTTTTCCGAGTGCTTCTCTGAGGTACAACACCTGCGGCTTCAGCAGAGGTCGTGGCCAGCTGCTCACTTCCCTGCTGCGACTTCTAAGACACTCTTGTCGGACGTCCTCTGGGTTTTGGAGCCTGTGAGGGCCCCGACAAAGTGTGCTCCTCCTGCGACTGTGCAGGGCTAGACTGGGCATTGCTGTCCGGGGAGGCATCTACGGCTCTGACTGAGGGGGAGTCAATTGGGAGAAGTGGGAGTGCTTTGAGAAGAACCCGAACTTCCATGTCCCCTCTCACCACAAAGACCATGCCAAAAATTGCTGGTCACGGGAATGTGGGAAGGGAGGACCTTGAGACAATCACTATCACTAGGGGGGTAGTGCTGGACAGGCTAATGGGACTCAAGGTAGACAAATCCCCTGGTCCTGATGAAATGCATCCCAGGGTATTAAAAGAGATGGCGGAAGTTAGAAACATAGACATAGAAACATAGAAAATAGGTGCAGGAGTAGGCCATTCGGCCCTTCTAGCCTGCACCGCCATTCAATGAGTTCATGGCTGAACATTCAACTTCAGTACCCCATTCCTGCTTTCTCGCCATACCCCTTGATCCCCCTAGTAGTAAGGACTTCATCTAACTCCTTTTTGAATATATTTAGTGAATTGCCCTCAACAACTTTCTGTGGTAGAGAATTCCACAGGTTCACCACTCTCTGGGTGAAGAAGTTCCTCCGCATCTCGGTCCTAAATGGCTTCCCCCTTATCCTTACCCCTTATCATCTATAACAGATGAATTCGTTATAATCTACCAAAATTCTCTGGACAGAGTGTAGTGTAACAAAATTTTCAGATGACACAAAGATTAGTGGGAAAGCGGGTTGTGTAGAGGACACAGAGAGGCTGCAAAGAGATTTAGATAGGTTAAGCGAATGGGCTAAGGTTTGGCAGATGTAATACAATGTCGGAAAGTAAGGTCATCACCTTGGGAAAAAAAACAGTAAAAGGGAATATTATTTGAATGGGGAGAAATTACAACATGCTGAGGTGCAGAGGGACCTGGGGGTCCTTGTGCATGAATCCCAAAAAGTTAGTTTGCAGGTGTAGCAGGTAATCAGGAAGGCGAATGGAATGTTGGCCTTCATTGCGGGAGGGATGGAGTACAAAAGCAGGGAGGTCCTGCTGCAACTGTACAGGGTATTGGTGAGGCTGCACCTGGAGTACTGCGTGCAGTTTTGGTCACCTTACTTAAGGAAGGATATACTGGCTTTGGAGGGGGTACAGAGACGATTCACTAGGCTGATTCCGGAGATGAGGGGGGATACTTTATGATGATAGATTGAGTAGGCTGGGTCTTTACTCGTTGGAGTTCAGAAGGATGAGGGGTGATCTTATAGAAACATTTAAAATAATGAAAGGGAGAGACAAGATAGAGGCGGAGAAGTTGTTTCCACTGGTCGGGGAGACTAGAACTAGGGGGCACAGCCTCAAAATACGGGGGAGCCAATTTAAAACCGAGTTGAGAAGGAATTTCTTCTCCCAGAGGGTTGTGAATCTGTGGAATTCTCTGCCCAAGGAAGCAGTTGAGGCTAGCTCATTGAATGTATTCAAGTCACAAATAGATAGATTTTTAACCAATAAGGGAATTAAGGGTTATGGGGAGCGGGTGGGTAACATAGAAACATAGAAAGTAGGTGCAGGAGTAGGCCATTTGGCCCTTCTAGCCTGCACCGCCATTCAATGAGTTCATGGCTGAACTCATTGTGGAGCTGAGTCCACGGCCAGATCAGCCATGATCTTATTGAATGGCGGAGCAGGCTCGAGGGGCTAGATGGCCTACTCCTGTTCCTAATTCTTATGATCTTATGTTCTCTAATGGACCATCTGCACTTCTATGCTAGCAAGTAGCTGGAGAGCGTCTTGCTGCGCAATCATCTTAGGCCATCCCTCGAAGCGAGGATGACTTGCTTCCACGCCAAAAAGGATGAGTTCACAGGTGTTTCAATGAAGGACCTAATATTCCAGATCCCGAACTACATGTTGAATGGTGGAAGATGCCTGTGCATGGATTTTTTTAACATTTGGTGGCCATTGCACACCAGCCACCACACGGGCTTGACAGAGCTCGGTCTTGGTCCAGTGGCAAGGATTAACCAAGACGACTGGAGACCAGCCCTGCTGCACGGACGTAGTACAATAAAGAAAGGAAAGATAGATTACGAAGGTAAACTTGCGCAAAACATAAAAACGGATAGTAAAAGCTTTTACAGATATATAAAACAGAAAAGAGTGACTAAAGTAAATGTTGGTCCCTTCGAAGATGAGAAGGCGGATTTAATAATGGGAAATGTTGAAATGGCTGAGACCTTAAACAATTATTTTGCTTCGGTCTTCACAGTGGAAGACACAAAAACCATGCCAAAAATTGCGGGAATGTGGGAAGGGAGGACATTGAGACAATCACTATCACTAGGGAGGTAGTGCTGAACAGGCAAATGGGACTCAAGGTAGACAAGTCCCCTGGTCCTGATGAAATGCATCCCAGGGTACTAAAAGAGATGGCGGAAATTATAGCAGATGCATTCGATATAATCTACCAAAATTCTCTGGACTCTGGGGAGGTACCAGCGGATTGGAAAGCAGCTAATGTAACGCCTCTCTTTAAAAAAGGGGGCAGACAAAAGGCAGGTAACTACAGGCCGGTTAGTTTAACATCTGTAGTGGGGAAAATGCTTGAAGCTATCATTAAGGAAGAAATAGCGGGACATCGAGATAGTAATAGTGCAATTAAGCAGACGCAACATGGATTCATGAATGGGAAATCATGTTTAACTAATTTACTAGAATTCTTTGAGGATATAACGAGCATGGTGGATAGAGGTGTACCGATGGATGTGGTGTATTTAGATTTCCAAAAGGCATTCGATAAGGTGCCACACAAAAGGCTACTGCAGATGATAAAGGTACGCGGAGTCAGAGGAAATGTATTAGCATGGATAGAGAATTGGCTGGCAAACAGAAAGCAAGAGAGTTGGGATAAATGGGTCCTTTTCGGGTTGGAAATCGGTGGTTAGTAGTGTGCCACAGGGATCAGTGCTGGGACCACAACTGTTTACAATATACATAGATGACCTGGAAGAGGGGACAGAGTGTAGTGCAACAAAATTTGCAGATGACACAAAGATTAGTGGGAAAGCGGGTTGTGTAGAGGACATAGAGAGGCTGCAAAGAGATTTAAATAGGTTAAGCGAATGGGCTAAGGTTTGGCAGATGGAATACAATGCCGGAAAATGTGAGGTCATCCACTGATACCTAACCCTAACCCTAACCCTAACCCTAACCCTTACTACACAGTATAAATGCACATGAGGCCCATGCTTGAGAGAAGGTCAGTCTGTGACCTTTCGTTATTCCTTAGCACTCAAGTGATGAAGGTGGGTGGAGCTTCCCCTTTTATACCTGAAGGTCCAGGTTAGGTGTGTCTCCCACCTAGTGGTCAGTGTTCTCACGGTATACAACTTAGGTCAGTTTACACATAAGTTACAATGCTGGTTGAATACATGACATCACCTCCCCCCCCCCAAAGTCTTATTGGGATCACAGGTTGAGTCTCTCTGGTGGTTTACGCTCCCTTGTAGAGCGCCTGAGTTGGGGCTCCGGTTGTTGGGCGCTGGCCTGAGTGTCTGCTGTTTGCAGTGCCTCAGGCCTGTCCGGACTGCCCACAGTGACTGGGCTCTCCTCCCTTTGGTCACCTGTGGTGGAGTGAACTCTATATCGTGTTCTTCCTCTCCTTCTTCTATGGGGTTGCTGAACCTCCTTTTTGTTTGATCCACATGTTTGCGGCAGATTTGTCCATTGGTAAGTTTAACTACCAGAATCCTATTTCCCTCTTTGGCAACCACAGTGCCTGCGAGCCATTTGGGCCCTGCATCGCAGTTGAGGACAAAAACAGGATCATTTACATCAATACATCGCGCCCTCGCATTCCTGTCATGGTAGTGATAATGTGACTGGCGCCTGCTCTCGACAATTTCTTTCATGGTGGGGTGTATAAGGGATAATCGGGTTTTGAGCGTCCTTTTCATTAGTAGCTCTGCGGGTGGAACCCCTGTGAGCGAGTGTGGTCGGGATCTATTGGACAACAGGAGGCGTGATAAGCGGGTTTGTAGGGAACCCCCTTGGAATCTGAGCATCCCCTGTTTGATTATCTGCACTGCTCGTTCTGCCTGGCCGTTTGAGGCTGGCTTGAACGGTGCCGTTCTAACATGGTTAATTCCATTGCCTGCCATGAAGTCCTGG
This sequence comes from Pristiophorus japonicus, assembly GCF_044704955.1. NCBI lineage: Eukaryota > Metazoa > Chordata > Chondrichthyes > Pristiophoridae > Pristiophorus > Pristiophorus japonicus. The sequence goes on from NC_091987.1 coordinate 4,801,006, forward strand.
AATTCAGTGCTTGTGAAGCATGGGCCATTGTCGCTGACCGAGATAGACCGTGGGCGGCGAACATTGCCCGTAGACTTTCTACCGTGGCAGAGGATGTGCTTGAATTAAAAATGTCAAACTCGATCCATTTGGAGTAGGCGTCTACTACAACCAAAAACATTTTCCCCATGAAAGGACCTGCGTAGTCCACATGGATGTGTGACCAAGGCTTGGCGGGCCATGGCCAGGGGCTAAGGGGGGGCTTCCCTGGGCGCATGGCCCAGCTGAGCACACGTGTTGCACCTGCGAACACAAAGTTCCAGATCTGTGTCTATCCCTGGCCACCAAACGTGTGACCTGGCAATTGCCTTCATCGTGACAATGCCCGGTTGCCCATTGTGGAGTTCTCTGATGAACACCTCTCTGCCCATCTGGGGCATGACTACGCGGTTTCCCCACAGTAGGCAATCGGCCTGAATCGAGAGTTCATCCTTGCGCCTGTGAAATGGTTTAAATTTCTCAGGGCATGCCCTGTACGTGGCTGCCCAGTCCCCATTCAGGACACATTTCTTGACTAGAGACAATAGCGGGTCTCTATTTGTCCAGACTTTAATCTGACGGGCTGTCACGGGTGAGCCTTCGCTTCCGAAAGCTTCAACAGCCATGACCATCTCAGCAGCATGCTCGGTAGCCCCCTCAGTGGTGGCTAGTGGGAGCCTGCTGAGTGCATCGGCGCAGTTTTCGGTGCCCGGTCTGTGCCGAATTGTGTAGTCATAGGCAGCTAACGTGAGTGCCCACCTCTGTATGCGGGCCGATGCGTTTGCATTTATGGCCTTGTTGTCGGCCAAAAGGGACATTAGGGGTTTGTGATCTGTCTCCAGCTCAAATTTCCTGCCAAACAGGTACTGGTGCATTTTCTTTACCGCATATACACATGCGAGCGCCTCCTTTTCTACCATCCCGTAGCCCCTTTCTGCCTGGGACAGACTCCTGGAGGCATAAGCTACCAGCTGTAACTGACCCTTGGCATTGACATGCTGCAACACACACCCGACACCATAGGACGACACATCGCACGTTAAAACAAGTTTCTTACATGGGTCATATAGCGTTAACAGATTGTTGGAACATAACAAATTGCGTGCTTTATTAAAAGCCCTTTCCTGGCTGTCCCCTCAGACCCATTCACGACCTTTGCATAGGAGCACGTGTAGCGGCTCTAGCAGCGTGCTCAATTTGGGAAGAAAGTTACCAAAATAGTTCAGGAGCCCTAGGAACGAACGCAGCTCTGTCGTGTTACGGGGTCTGGGTGCTCTCTGGATCGCTTCCATCTTGGATTCAGTCGGGTTGATCCCGTCTGCTGCTACCCTCATCCCCAGGAATTCTACCTCTGGAGCTAGGAAGACGCACTTCGCCTTTTTCAGTAGCAGACCTACCCGGTCCAGTCTGCGTAGCACCTCCTCCAGGTTGTGGAGGTGTTCTTCAGTACCGTAACCCGCAATGAGGATGTCGTCCTGAAAAACCACCGTCCCTGGAATCGACTTGAGGAGGCTTTCCATATTTCGCTGAAAGATCGTGGCGGCCGAGCGAATCCCGAACGGACATCTGTTGTACTCAAACAACCCCTTGTGTGTCGTGATGGTGGTCAGCTTCTTCGACTCACTCGCCAGCTCCTGGGTCATGTAAGCTGAGGTCAAGTCCAATTTTGAAAACAGTTTGCCACCGGATAGCGTCGCAAAGAGGTCCTCCGCTCTCGGTAGCGGGTACTGGTCTTGGAGTGACACCCGATTGATGGTGGCCTTGTAATCACCACATATCCTGACCGACCCATCCGCCTTGAGCACCGGCACAATCGGGCTCGCCCAGTCACTGAATTCGACTGGCGAGATGATGCCTTCCCTCAACAAGCGGTCTAATTCGCCTTCTATCTTTTCCCGCATCACGTACGGCACCGCTCTGGCCTTGTGGTGTACTGGCCTGGCTTCCGGGTTTATGTGAATCACTACCTTGGTCCCCATGAAAGTGCCAATGCTGGGTTGAAATAATGATTCAAATTTGTCCAGGATCTGTGAGCATGATACTCGCTCCACAGAGGAAATTGCATTGACATCGCCCCATTTCCAGTTCATGACAGCAAGCCAACTCCTCCCCAGTAGTGCGGGACCATCCCCTGGAACAATCCAGAGTGGCAACCTGTTCTCCGAATCTTTGTGGGTCACGACTACCGTGGCGTTGCCTAGCACCGGAATGATCTGCTTTGTGTAAGTCCGTAGCTGTGCGTCAATCGGCAATAATTTTGGCCTCCTGGCCTTGGATGCCCACAACTTTTCGAACTGTTTGATACCCATCAGGGACTGGCTGGCACCCGTGTCTAACTCCATTGATACTGGGATGCCATTGAGGAACACTTTCATCATAATCGGTGGCGTCCTGGTGTATGAACTATATACGTGCTCCACATGAACTCGCTGAACTTCAGCTTCCAGCGATTTCCCCCAGTGTCCATTTCTGCAATTTCTGCAGGTATTTTGCTCATCTCTGCAAACTCCGGCTGAATGTATGCCTCCACGCTTTCAGCATGAGTTGCGGTTTGAAACAAAAGGTCCTTTGCCAGTTGATCATCCCTGACTGCCTCTATTATTGTCCTTGAGTGCACCATTAACAGGTGTTGATGGCCCCATTACTGGCCGCATTGTCCCTCCCTTGCAATGGCGTGAATCGCTGTTCAGCTTGCCATTGTCTCTGTCGAACTCCCCCTCTGGGTTCGACTACATGTTGGAGCATGCCTGACTGCCCTTGTCTGCCTGGAGTACTGTGTGCTGCTTTAACAATGTTGAATCTCTGTCCCAACCATTCCTTAACACAGTACCTCTCGTCTGTTCTGCTAGTGGCCATGCTCGCGTGGTTTAAATCCCAGTTTCTTGTCACCATTGATACGTCCTTACTACACAGTATAAATGCACACGAGGCCCATGCTTGAGAAAAGGTCAGTCTGTGACCTGTCCTTTATTCCGTTGCGTTCAAGTGATGAAGGTGGGTGGAGCTTCCGCTTTTATACCTGAAGGTCCAGGTTAGGAGTGTCTCCCACCTAGTGGTCAGTGTTCTCACAGTGTACAACTTAGGTCAGTTTATACATGAGTTACAATGTTGGTTGAATACATGACAATCCACCTTGGGAAAAAAAAAATAAAAGGGAATATTATTTGAATGGGGAGAAATTACAACATGCTGTGGTGCAGAGGGACCTGGGGGTCCTTGTGCATGAAACTCTTTTAGAGTCTACCTGTAAAACAAAAACCATTAAACCGTGCCACCCGCCCTGGATGACATAGCAGACATTTACAAGGCCCTTTTTTTTTCCTTTTTTGTGGTTTTTTTTTTGTGTTTTTCTTTTTTGGGTTTTTTTTTGGGGGCGTTAAAATCACATTTTTTCCAGTGCCCCCTATAAAAGGGGAGGGGGACACTAAAAGCACCGGCAATTAAAACAAATTAAACTTTAAAACGTAAAATCAAATTAAAATTTGGTTGCCGGGCGTGATGATGCACTCCAGTCCCTCCGGTGCCCACCTCTCGCGGAAGGCCGCGAGCGTACCGGTGGACACCGCGTGCTCCATCTCCAAGGACACCCTGGACCGGATGTAAGAGCGGAAGAGAGGCAGGCAGTCAGGTTGAACGACCCCCTCGACCGCCCGCTGCCTGGACCGGCTGATGGCACTCTTGGCCGTGCCCAGGAGCAGTCCTACGAGGAGGCCTTCGGACCTACCCTCCTTGTGCATGAATCCCAAAATGTTAGTTTGCAGGTGCAACAGGTAATCAGGAAGGCAAATAGAATGTTGGCCTTCATTGCGAGAGGGATGGAGTACAAAAGCAGGGAGGTCCTGCTGCAACTGTATAGGGTATTGGTGAGGCCGCACCTGGAGTACTGCGTGCAGTTTTGGTCACCTTACTTAAGGAAGGATATACTAGCTTTGGAGGGGGTACAGAGTCGATTCACAACGCTGATTCCGGAGATGAGGGGGTTACCTTATGATGATAGATTGAGTAGACTGGGTCTTTACTCATTGGAGTTCAGAAGGATGAGAGGTGATCTTATAGAAACATTTAAAATAATGAAAGGGATAGACAAGATAGAGTCAGAGAGGTTGTTTCCACTGGTCGGGGAGACTAGAACTAGGGGGCACAGCCTCAAAATACGGGGGAGCCAATTTAAAACCGAGTTGAGAAGGAATTTCTTCTCCCAGAGGGTTGTAAATCTGTGGAATTCTCTGCCCAAGGAAGCAGTTGAGGCTAGCTCATTGAATGTATTCAAGTCACAGATCGATAGATTTTTAACCAATAAGGGAATTAAGGGTTACGGGGAGCGGGCGGGTAAGTGGAGCTGAGTCCATGGCCAGATCAGCCATGATCTTGCTGAATGGCGGAGCAGGCCCGAGGGGCTAGATGGCCTGCTCCTGTTCCTAATTCTTATGTTCTTATGTTCACACACATATCGCAGTGTGGGCTGGCCCATGCTGCCCCTGGGCCCTCGCCTCTTCTAGGCCCCAGTAGTGGGGTGATGAATGCCCAAGTCTGCATTAATATTGCTCCTAAAAAGAAGGTCTATGAGCACCTGCCATCTGTTGTCCACAGCTAGCAAGTGCTCATGTGACTGGCACATTTGCTGCTCTATGCAGGCAGCCATCCTTTCCATGGAACAGCACATCATCGCCATCACCTGCGACATGGTGGTGCTCAAATTGGAGATGAACTCCTCCATTGTCTGCGCATTTGCAGACATCGCGGCTTCAAAAGCTGCCATGCAATTGCTGCTGCCGCTCCAGGATCATCTTTGTTCTTGTTGGCCCCCCAGGCTCAGTGTCTGCAGGCAGTTCAGCGTAGCATGGGACATCCTGCGCCCTCCGGTGAGGTGTCTCCACTGCTGTCCCTGTCAACACCAGCTGCTCTTGCTCACTTCTAATTGTGAGGCACCAGACGACAATCCTACTCTATCTCGCACAGGTCCCACCGAGGTGCGTGTATCTGTGCTGGTACTGGGGGCGCTTGGGTCTGTTCAGACTGCGCCCTCAGAGGCTGGAGGGTCCTCTGAGGAATCGTCTTCCTCCTTTGGCTAGACAGTGGGTGGGGCGGGGGGGAGGGTGGAGGGAGGGGCGAGGCACTTAATAGACCGGTAGGAGAGTAAAGTGATGAGTTAGAACTATGAGATCAAGAATGGGTTATGTTATCATTGTGCCCGTGATGAAAATTCACTGGCTGCTGACATCAGTCACCATATGAGTGACTGCTGTATGCCATTGTGACTGTATGAGATGGGATTCTGTCACCAGGTTGCTGGGATGTCCCCTTCTCTCCGTCTCCCACTACCAGCAGCTCATCAACTCCAGAGACCTCTGAGGCTCCCTCCTTTGCTAGAGTCAGTTGTGTGAAGACTGGACGGCCACCTCCAGTTCTCTGTCCCTCCATATTGTTCTGGGCTCTCTTCTCTTGCAAGAAGGGAAAGAAGAGAACTTTGAGTGAGAGTGATGGAATGAGTGTAAGGAACGGATGGGTTACATCTGTAGAGGGTGACTATGGCCGGATTTTTCGGGATTGTCAGTGGGCGGGATCAGGTGGGAAATTATTTAATATTGACAGTAGTTCAGGAACATAAGAACATAAGAAATAGGAGCAGGAGTAGGCCATACGGCCCCTCGAGCCTGCTCCGCCATTTAATAAGATCATGGTTGATCTGATCATGGACTCAGCTCCACTTTTCTGCCCGCTCCCCATAACCCCTTGTCCCCTTATCGTTTAAGAAATAGTTTATTTCTGTCTTAAATTTATTCAATGTCCCAGCTTCCACAGCTCTTTGAGGCAGCAAATTCCATAGATTTACAACCCTCTGAGAGAAAAAATTTCACCTCATCTCAGTTTTAAATGGGCGGCCCCTTATTCTAAGATCATGCCATGATCTTCGAGTCTCCCCCATCAGTGCATCCACCTTGTCAAGCCCCCTCATAATCTGATACGTTTCGATAAGATCACCTCTCATTCTTCTGAATTCCAATGAGTAGAGGCCAAACCTACTCAACTTTTCCTCATAAGTCAACCCCCTCATTTCCGGAATCAATCTAGTGAACCTTCTTTGAACTGCCTCCAAAGCAAGTATATCTTTTCGTAAATATGGAAATACTCCATCTCCTTTGCAATAAAGGCCAAGATTCCATTGGGCTTCCTGATCACTTGCTGTACCTGCATACTAACCTTTTTTGTTTCATGCACAAGTAACCCCCAGGTCCCGCTGTACTGCAGTACTTTGCAATCTTTCTCCATTTAAATAATAACTTGCTCTTTGATGTTTTCTGCCAAAGTGCATGACCTCATACTTTCCAACATTATACTCCATTTGCCAAATTTTTGCCCACTCACTTAGCCTGTCTATGTCCTTTTGCAGATTCTTTATGTCCTCCTCACACATTGCTTTTCCTCCCATCTTTGTATCATCAGCAAACTTGGCTACGTTACACTGGGTCCCTTCTTCCAAGTCGTTAATATAGATTGTAAATAGTTGGGGTCCCAGCACTGATCCCTGCAGCACCCCACTCATTACTAATTGCCATCCACAGAATGAGCCATTTATCCCAACTCTCTGTTAGTTAGCCAATCCTCTATCCATGCTAATATATTACCCCCAATCCCGTGAACTTTTATCTTGTGCAGTAACCTTTTATGTGGCACCTTGTCAAATGTCTTCTGGAAGTTCAAATACACCACATCCACTGTTTCCCCTTTATCCACCCTGTTCGTTACATCCTCAAAGAATTCCAGCAAATTTGTCAAACTTGACTTCCGCTTCATAAATCCATGCTGATTCTGCCTGACCGAATTTTGCTTTTCCAAATGTCCTGCTACTGCTTCTAAAATAATGGACACCAACATTTTCCCAACCACAGATGTTAGGCTAACTGGTCTATAGTTTCCTGCTTTTTGTCTGCCTCCTTTTTTAAATAGGGGCGTTACATTTGCAATTTTTCATTCTGCTGGGACCTCCCCAGAATCCAGGGAATTTTGGTAAATAACAAGCAATGCATCCATAATCCCTGCCGTTACTTCTCTTAAGACCCTAGGATGCAAGCCATCAGGTCCAGGGGATTTATCTGCCTTTAGTCCTATTATTTTACTGAGTACCACCTCCTTAGTGATTGTGATTCTGTTAAGTTTCTCCCCCAGTATAGCCCCTTGACTATCCACTGTTGGGATATTGTTAGTGTCCTCTTCCGTAAAGACTGATACAAAATATTTGTTCGGAGTTTCTGCAATCTCCATGTTCCCCATAACTAATTCTCTGGTCTCGTCCTTTAAGGGACCAACATTTACTTTAGCCACTCTTTTCCTTTTTATATTCCTATAGAAACTCTTGCTATCTATTTTTATATTTTGTGCTAGTTTACTTTCATAGTCTATCTTCCATTTTTTAATCATTTTTTTAGTCATTCTTTGCTGGCTTTTAAAAGCTTCCTAGTCTTCTGTCCTCCCACTAGTTTTGGCCACTTTGTATGTACCCATTGTCATCTGGCCACAACATGCTTTTCCCAATGGTGCATCTATCACCGCTGAATAGATCCAACAGGCAGCGGCAGGTGACCCAATTAACCTCACTATAATATACTTAACAGACCCTTAACAGGCTTTTTCAACTTACTTTTTAACTTTAACTTCATGGCCACGGGAACCACGCTGTTCAGGGAGCACGTCTGTCAACCTGAGGTGGGAGTTCAGTGGCCATTGCTCCAGCTGATTAGTTGACAGCTTCAAATGTACAGTAAAAGCTCCCACCTGATAGATGATCACTTTCTTCAGCCACAAGAATCTCCTCACTGCATTTCCAGAACAGAATCAGCAGACTGAAGGTGTTTTCACCAAAGTTTCCATCTAGTCTTAATTCATTACCTCTCTCGCCATTGTCAGATTGCTTCTGTAATTTGTATTTCACCTGTCATCTATTCCATAGATGCTAATTATACAGTCTCACCTTGGTCCTCAGAATCCCACCACAATCATCCCCAACACCAGCATCACCAGGCATACCAGCAGCATCAACAACAACACCAAACCTTCTCCGCAATCACCCGATGCTGCACAGGACAGAGGGCATCAGCACCCGACCACATTGCTACCTGGGAAGCCAGGGATGGCCTCACCATGACCAGATTTACTTCTCTTCATGCAGTACACCCTGGCTGCCACATGATGCACCAGGTTGGCACCACCCCACACCAGCTCCATAAAGCATCCATTCCTACATTGTCCAAGCCATTCCTTTCACACCCATCACCATTGCAGGGGGCACCGTTATGTCTCTCCATTCACTGCGACTCACTAAGCTGCTTCCAAAGGTGCACACAAATCTGTCCAAGACCGGAAAGTGTTTCAAATAAAGATTTCAATCTTTGACAGCACAAACTTTACATAAACATTGGATAAAAGTGGCTACCGTTGTGTGTTCATTGGCATGATTGCACTAGGATGTGGCTGAGTGTGATGGGTGGTTCGTGAGATGGGGATGTGATAACGTAAATAGAGAGGGAGGGATGGTTGGAGGTACAAGGTATGTTGGTGTGAGTAAGGATGCGCAGGAGTAGGGTAGGGAAGGCAGAGTGATGGGGATGTGAAGAGTGGCACAGCAGGATGAGGTTGAGTGTGGCTTTGTGCTAATCTTTAGTGATCCACTGAGATCATTGAAAGGTTTGCACCACTGCAGCCCGGTGCTCCTGACCACATCCCTGCTTGTGTCCTCCTCTGCAACCTTCAACCAGGCTGCGTTGGTATCCTGGGGAGGTCTCTTCTGTCCATTGGAAGAGAAGAGGACCTCCTTGCGTGCTCTGATTCCCTAGATAAGCATATGAAAGGAGTCATTGGAGAGCCTGGGTGCAGCCCTGCACCTCTGTGCAGTGATTGTCAGTGTTTGCAGCACCTCAATGCTGTAGAACACTGACAGCACAAATGTCGAAAGAAATGTGGACATGGTCCCTTTAAGGAAATCGGCTGATGGCACATCATGAATGACATCACCAGACTGGCTTCCTGTAATTGGGCAAGGAAACACGTTGGGTGGGTTTAACAATGCCAGTTAACGTAAGTTCATTTTGGACAGTGGAATGGAGCCAGCAGCAGGGCCGAGACCCGTCACCGACATCATCCGCATCGGACTCAGCCAGTTAAGTAAAATCCAGGCCTATGTGGGAGTGGCATGACTTTGCCGAATGGGCTCCTTCTGTGGTGTTGCTTGCTGTGATTGCATTAGGATGAGGGTGTGTCAGTGGTGGTTCGTCAGATGGGGATGTCATTAGGTACATAGACAGAGAGGGATGTGTGGAGGTGCAAGGAAGGTTGGTGTGAGGAATGATATTCAGGACTAGGCTAGGGAAGGCAGAATGATGGGGATGTGTTGACAGGCACATCAGGATGAAGGTGAGTATGGTTTTGCGCTCACCACTCCTGACGTCGTGAGATCATTGAATCTTTTCCTGCACTGGATCCACGTCCTCCTGACAACATTGCTGCTGCTGACCTCCTCTGCGATCTGCAAACATGCTGTTTTGGTTTGTTTGGGTATCGGTCTTTGAAATAGTGCCATGGGAGAACTTTTACATCCACCTGAGAGAGCAGACAGTTTAACGTCTCATCCGAAAGACGGCGCCTCCGACAGTGCAGCACTCCCTCAGCACTGCACTGGAGTGTCAGCCTGCAGTGCTGACTCAGAGGTGAGTGTGCTGCCCATTGAGCTGCAGCTGGCACTAACACAGAAGGCAGTTAAGCCTCAATCACTTTGGTGTGGGGCTGTAGTCACATGTAGGCCAGATCGGGTATGGACCAATGTTCCCCTCTAAGGTGCGCGAGCATGTGGGCGCGCATCAATCGGGAGGTCCCGCGCAGGCCACTCACAAGCTCTTGCTGCTTGTAGATGCTTCGCATACACGGCCGTGCAGCAAACTGACAGGGACCACGCAAGAATAAAAACATCCCAGGGAGCATAGTTAAGGACGGCAGGCAATGTTCCGCCTAATTTTAAATTTGGGTGCATAGTCTGCGCAGCCCTTTCAAAGTTTTGCGCATGCTCAAGCTACCATATTGGGTAAGCGTGGCTGGGTTAAAGGAAACATTGACAGCAGGTTCCCTTCCCTGAAGCACATTCGTGAGCCGATTGGGTATTTGCGACAGACTAACAGCTTGAAAATAGTGATCGGAGCCTTTTATTTCCGTTTTTAAAGACTGATCTTCAACTGGTGGGATTTGAACTCACGTTTCTCTGAATTACTAGTCCAGTAAGATGATCATTACACTATCTTAGCCACACATAGAAACATAGAAATTAGATGCAGGAGTAGGCCATTCGGCCCTTCGAGCCTGCACCACCATTCAATATGATCATGGCTGATCACAATGCACCCTCTGCAAATCTAACTTGCCAGCACCATCGTTGCCAGTCTCAGATGCACAGTGCACCAGGCTTGCATTCAGTATTCTATACCGTATCACTTCGTGCCTTGTAGCCCACACATAACTAAACAACACTCTCTCAAAGAGCAAACAGGAAGTCCCAGTTGGAAACCAGCCAAAGAAAAATTCAAACTTCAAATTGGTCATCGTTAGCCAACCAGCATAAAACTATTCCTCATCATTTTATCAGGCAAGATATCTATAATCACTGGAGTCTGAACTTGGGGCAGTTTGCCCTTTCTTGTGTTTCTCAGATTGTCCCACACTTTCTGAATTCCTTCACTCAGCAGCTGCTGAGAAGATGCGTCACGTGTTGGAAGTACCTGCTCACGCACCTTAACCAATGTTATTCTAGGAACCCTTCCATCCTGGTCAAACACCGTCTGTGAATCCCACAGCTCCCTGGTGGCAAATTGAAAGGCTGCATTCATCATGGAGACCGAGCAGCTGTCGAGGTTTTGCTGGGCCTCCCAGAATGACAACAAGTGTTGGTTTATTCTGAGCCAAAAGTCGGGAGTGATGTAACCATGTGACCCCCTCCCCCTTTCTAACATACTTCATCGACTCACACCTCATGGGTTCACCAGGCGTTCCCCAACCCCCCTCACTCCCCTTTGAGATTACTATCACAACAGTAATGTTGAATAACTTTCACGAGAAGGAGTTTATTTTCCCAAAATGATAGGTTCTGATTTATTTTTATATATTTGTCAAAACTATTTACACTCCTCGACAGGAGAGAAATTCGAGCTACAGAATGGAACATTTTCTATTTCAGGCAACCAGTGTCAGCAAACCCAGGCCGGATACAGTACAAGTACTGAGTTCCCTCTATGACATTTCTCATTCCCGATTTGATATTACTTGAATTATTAGTCCAGGTCTCTGGATTACTAGTTTAGTAAGATAACCACTACAATACCTTACCCATGTGTTACACCATCAGCAACCTGAGCTTGCCAGCTGTGCTTTGCGCACTATCATTGTCAGTGTCAGAGCAGTAGTGCACTAGAACTGCACTCCCCTTCCTTACCCCATCGGCAGTCCCCTGAAATCGAGGAAGACTTGCTTCCACTCTAAAAGTGAGTTCTCAGGTGACTGTACAGTCCAATATGGGAATTACAGTCTCTGTCACATGTGGGACAGACAGTGGTTGAAGGAAAGGGTGGCTGGGACTGGTTCGCCGCACGCTCCTTCCGCTGCCTGCGCTTGTTTTCTGCATGCTCTCGGCGACGAGACTCAAGGTGCTCAGCACCCTCCCAGATGCTCTTCCTCCACTTAGGGCGGTCTTGGGCCAGGGACTCCCAGGTGTCGGTGGGGATGTGCATTTTATCAAGGAGGCTTTGAGGGTGTCCTTGAAACATTTCCTCTGCCCACCTGGAGCTCGCTTGCCGTGTAGGAGTTCCGGGTAGAGCGCTTGCTTTGAGAGTCTTGTGTCGGCCATGCGAACAATGGGGCCCGCCCAATGGAGCTGATCCAGTGTGGTCAGTGCTTCGATGCTGGGGATGTTGGCCTGATCGAGAACACTGACGTTGGTGCATCTGTCCTCCCAGGGAATTTGCAGGATCTTGTGGAGATATTGTTGTGGTATTTTTCCTGCGATTTGAGGTGTCTACTGTACATGGTCCACGTCTCTGAGCCATACAGGAGAACTGCACTCCCCTTCCTTACTGCTGCAATGTGAACATTCTCCATTTGCCTTCCCACCCAACATCCTGAAGTCGCTCTGGATGAGGCTACCAAATTAGTGCCAGTTTTGTGATGGGGGGGTCTATTCCCAGTGGGAATTTTCACAACCCATGCCACATAACATCCTCACCACAAATATTTCCATCCCATCACTCTAGCCTGGATTTAAAACCCAACTCCCAAAGGTGATAGACCAACACACTGCACCACTCGCTCTCAATAGGTTCTACAGACTGGTAACTTGGGTCATCCGCTTCACATTCATCTCAGCACCATCTCCACTTCAAAAGCCATCAAACAAGGAGATCAGGAGCTGAGCTGCTCTGTCATTTGCCTGCACCTTGGGTTTTCATTCACCATTTCCACCTGTGCCCTCTTTGCTCACTTCCACCCACTCCTCAGCATTGCCCACCTTTCCAGTCTGCTCCACACCCCCCCAAACTGCACTTCAAAGATTCAAAAATACCACAAGGTTTTCACCAAGCTATCAAATTAAAGACCTTGCACACAATCTAGCACCCTTACTCATACACAGTTGTGTTGCTTTTTCACCCTTCGTAACCTTGAGCCCATCCAAAACTCTTCTGTCCCCATCCCAACTCACACCAAGTCCCCTTCGCCCATCACCCCTGTGCTTGCTGACCAGCAACGCATTGAATTTAAAATTCTCATTCTTGTTTTCAAATTTCACCATGGTTACACTCCTCCCTATCTCTGTAAGCTCCTACAAGATCTCTGCGCTCCTCCGATTCTGGCCTCTTGAGCATCCACAATTTTAATCGCTCCACCATTGGTGCCATGTCTTCAGATGCCTGGGCCCGAAGCTCAATTCGGCCCATCATCCCTTTTGTCTCTCTAATCTCTCCTGCCTTCCACCCTATCACAGATCTTCCCTTTTGTTCTTTCTTCCCCTCCTCCTTTCAGTGCTCCTTAAGAATCTGTTCTTTTCGAACATTCGCCAGTCCTGACGAAGGGTCATCGACCCGAAATGTTAACTTTGTTTCTCTCTCCACAGGTGCTGCCTGACCCGCTGAGATTTCCAGCATTTTATGTAAGCTCCACCAAGATCCCTGAACACCCACAATTTTAATCGCTCCACCATTGGCGGCCGTGTCTTCAGATGCCTGGGCCCGAAGCTCTGGAATTCCCTTCCCTAAACCTCTCCACCTCTCTACCTCTCCCTCCTCCTTTAAGATGCTCCTTTGGCCAAGCTTTCGGTATCAAATTTAGTTTGATAACTCTCCCGTGAAGCACCATGGGACGTTTAACTACGTTAAAGGCGCTACACAAAGTAAATGCAAGTTGTTGTCACTTTCTAATCTAAATACCTGAGCGTGCTAACTGGACACTCTAACAACATTCTCCTTGCATTTTCCAGTGTCTTTTGCTTTCGTTTCATTCACTGACTTGTGTTGCTTGGACTTGAATATTTAGCATAGCTTCGGTTGTCAGTATCCACTTCCCCGATTCAGGTCACTTGGCACATTGGTCACGGTATACATCTAACCCACACTGTTTTATAACGCTGCGCCAACTATGACTGTTATGCTGTCTTTAAACTACTTAGCATGGGTGCTGATCACTTCAGCAGCCTCAAATGTGCATACTTTCAATAATGCGATATATACTCTGCCTCTTAAATTATCTTTTTATTTCTCTTTCACCCCTCTCTGTCCTGAAGGAGCTGACTGTGCCTGATGTACCGTTCCTTGGCACGGGCTCCCAGCACCACACCCAACTGGCCATCCCTGATATGGGAACCCGCAGAGTGAGTGCCAACCAGCTATTCAACCATGCATGGCATCACATGAAATCCTGATCCCAGCTTTACCCCATGTCCACACATGCAAATTTTAGGGAAAGAACCAATGGATAGCCATCCGGAATGGGAACCCCAGCAAAGATTCCCCCCGCCGCCAATGCCCAGCGATGCCGAGGCCATTGTCGTATTCCACTCGTTGCTTCCCCTCAAGAGGCGATCCTGATATAACAGTAATACAATCATAGTGTTCACATTGAAATAGTGAAGGCGGATTAATCCATGAGAATGTAGCAGCAAAGTCCGACATTAACTTATACTTTCTCTCTCAGGAAATCAAATTGGATTTGGGGGGGGGGGGGCGGGGTTTGGTTCAATTGGATTGAAGCCAATTGACGCATTGAGCCTGCCCCACCCAGCAGTTATGCACTTCACCTGTACCTGTATCTTTTTAATTCCTCTTCCTTTCACTGTTGTCCCTCGATGCCCTTGTGATGGAAGAGAAGATGCATCTTGATTCAAATTGTGAAATCTCTATCGTATTTCCTTTCCATGTAAAATTTTCGATGGATCTAAATATTGTGAAATCAAACAGTTGACTACTTTTAAAAGACTTCCAGACCCTCCATTGCTGGGCCAGGAAACTGGGATTATGATGACATACCTTGAAGGAAATGCATCATATGACGTACTCTTCACCATTTGCACCTCAGCAAGACTGGGTGCAAGGAAGTCCTTGGCATCAAGCATGGCTTATGGCCTCAGGCAGGTAGATTTAAAAGGTCAGATGTAGCACTGAAGTGCAGTTTACTACCTTGCCAAAAATAGGATTTTAAAAACAAAAATCAGACTTCTCCCTCAGAGTGTTGGGGTCTATTTAGACTTCAGCATCTATGTTGTATTTGCTTCATGGGTTCTTTGCTTAAGAATTCACCGCCACACATTGCCATTAAGAACTATTGGGGTTATTAACAAAGGTTTAACAATCAAACTACTCATTACCAGTTCGTCCACTAGGCTCACTGCATCATCATCATCATCATAGGCAGTCCCTTGGAATCGAGGAAGACTTGCTTCCACTCTTAGCATGAGTTCTTAGGTGACGGAACAGTCCAATACGGGAATTACAGTCTCTGTCACAGGTGGGACAGACAGTGTTTGAGGGTAAGAGTGGGTGGGGAGTCTGGTTTGCTGCACGCTCCTTCCGCTGTCTGCGCTTGATTTCTGCATGCTCTCGGCGATGAGACTCGAGGTGCTCAGTGCCCTCCCGAATGCACTTCCTCCACTTACGGTGGTCTTTGGCCAAGGACTCCCAGGTGTCAGTGGGGATGTCGCACTTTATCAGGGAGGCTTTGAGGGTGTCCTTGAAACGTTTCCTCTGCCCACCTTTGGCTCGTTTGCCGTGAAGGAGTTCTGAGTAGAGCGCTTGCTTTGGGAGTCTCGTGTCTGGCATGCGGACAATGTGGCCTGCCCAGATCAAGTGTGGTCAGTGCTTCAATGCTGGGGATGTTGGCCTGGATGAGGACGCTAATGTCGGTGCGTCTGTCGTCCCATGGGGATTTGTAGGATCTTGCGGAGACATAGTTGGTAGTATTTCTCCAGCGACTTGAGGTGTCTACTGTAAATGGTCCACATCTCCGAGCCATACAGGAAGGTGGGTATTACTACCGTGAGCTTGGTGACAGTTTTGAGGGCCTGATCTTCATGCACCCTTTTCCTCAGGCAGACAAAAGCTGCACTGGAGCACTGGAGGCAGTGCTGGATCTCGTCGTCAATGCCTGCTCTTGTTGGTAGGAGGCTCCCGAGAAAAGGGAAGTGGTCCACGTTGTCCAGGGCCACGCCGTGGATCTTGATGTCTGGGGGGCAGTGCTGTGCGACGAGGACAGGCTGGTGGAGGACCTTTGTCTTGCTGATGTTTAGCGTAAGGCCCATGATTTCATATGCCTCGGTAAATACATTGACTATGTCCTGGAGTTCAGCCTCTGTATGTGCACAGATGCAGGTGTCGTCCGAGCACTGTAACTCGACAACAGAGATTGGACCTGGCCTGGATACAGCCCATTGGTTCTATAGTTTAGTTCCACTCCAGCAGGGAGTTTGTCAACTGTGAGGTGGAGCATGGCAGCGAGGAAGATTGAGAAGAGGATTGGGGCGATGACACAGACCTGCTTGACCCCGGTCTGGACGTGGATTAGGTCTGTGATTTATCCGTTGGTAAGGATCACGGCCTGCATGTCGTCATGGTGCAGGCGGAGGATGATGACGTACTTTTGGGGGCATCCAAAACGGAGGAGGACGCTCCATAGACCCTCGCGGTTGACAGTGTCAAAGGCCTTTGTAAGGCCGAAGAAGGCCATGTATAAGGGCTGGCACTGTTCCCTGCATTTTTCCTGCAGCTGTCGCACTGCAAAAATCATGTCCGTTGTGCCCCGAAGGAGACGAAATCCGCACTGCGACTCCGGGAGGAGCTCCTCGGGGAAAAGACGGTTGAGGAGGACTCTAGCAATTACTTTTCCAGTGGCTGATAGCAGATTCCTCTGTAGTTGCCGCAGTCGGACTTGCATCCACTCGGCTCACTGCATACCTCATCGTGAGTGACCAAGACCCAACTGACTGGGATTTTATTGAGTCTTGTGAACATCATGTGACTGGCTAAGCCACTCACAATGCAACAGCTCTACAACTCTTTTGCGGGGGGAACAAAATAAACATTAGATCAAGTGCCCCCCCAATCTGGGGGACACTCCAGACACTTAACTTCCCCTTTTTCTAATAAATTATTTTTTTTTTGTTTTGTCTTTTTGTTGGGTTTTTTGTGATTTTTTTGGGGGGCATTAAAACCATATATTTTACAAGTGCCCCCTAAAAAAGGGGAGGGGGACACTAAAAATTGCAACAGCTCTACAAACCTGTGAGCATACTCGCAGGTGCATACATTACAGCACCCAGCTGAAATATTTAACTGCCCCTGACTCCGGGGTCAGATGGCAAGCCAAGGGACAGGCAGTAGTCCTCCTCTGCTGATGGTCTGCTATCACTGTGACAGGCATTAAATTCAAGGCCATCTGTCTTTACAGAGAAAGAGATCACACCTAAACACTGTCTGCGGATTATATACATTTCTATGTGGGTTATCGGGACCAGCCAAGTTCCCAGAGGGGAGTCGTCATATTTTGTTCATCAGAAATAATCTCACGTCTTTGAAGTGAAATGTATGCAAGTTTAAAATTGGGGTAGGAGACAAATGCCAAGTATTTCCATGGGGGGAGTCTCCTCATTGGCTGCCGTAACTTTGGCGTTAAAGCTGCAGAAACCGCAGAGAAGGGTGGTAAAAGCAACTTTCTAAAGGAAATTGGATATATACGTGAAATGGAAACATTTGTAGGGCTATGGAGAAAAAGTTGGGAAGTGGAAGTAATCCAAAGAGCTGGCACAGGCGTGATGGGCCAAATGGCCTACTTCCGTGCGGCGCTATGAAGAGGCATGAATAACATATATGCCATTTCTCCGGTGTTATTAACCTATGCAAGAAATCAACCCCAAAGACTCCATCAAAGGAGTGTCAACCTGGTTGAAATTCCAGGATAATTTGCTTTCAGCCTTGATCGAGAAAATAACTCAGCAGACAATCAAGAAGCTGCTTACTTGCTATTTACTTTTGCTTCTGTATTATCATATTTAAGTAAATAAATTCAGCTTCAGCCTGAATTTTTGCCTAATGACCTGGCTGTGTAGCATTTTTTACCATTTAATGTCGGCAGGCGGGAGTGGGGGCTTGTGCCAAGCAATCTCAAGTGCAAAAACCCCCATTAAAAGAGTAATTGTTAAGTCTTGTAGTGCCCCATTCCCTTCATGGCACACACAAAGTTGCAAATTTCAGATCATAGGAGACATAGGTGTGCTTACGGTGCTGTGAACCTGAGTGAGGAGTGTTGGGCAAAATTCTGAACTGCAATAACCCTAACTACTTAAATACATGGCTATCACCTGTTTGAACACCTCATTTGATTCTGCTTCTATAGCCTGATGGGACAGTTCATTTCACGGTCTCACTTTGTGAGCAGATTTTTTTCTAGATTTAACTTTTTTAGTTATTTTTTCTACATTATGTCCCCTCGTTCATTCAGCCAAAGAGTTTAAATCCAGCTTTGAAGAATTTGTAGTTTGTTAGATTTATGGCTGAAGGCAATATATCTGAACTAGTTTAATGTTTTTGCATGCTTTTCAGTTTATATAAGATTAATATGGAAATAAGAAAGATACTTGTGATATCGGAACAGTTTTCCTATTGTAATGAAGAATGCTAGTCGGCCCATTTGATTTTATCCTCCCAGAATATCTACCTAAAAATAGCATCGAACGATTGCATAAATGAATTCATTATTCTGGCCTCAAACAATCTTGTTGGAAACACATTCCAGCCACCCAACAACAACAGTGCCTTGTGTTTATGTAGCAGTGTAATATAGTAAATGGCCCAAGGTGCTTTACAAAGGGGAAGGACAAATTGAGAAAAAATGAATAAAATAACAAATACTCCACCATGGTACAAGAGTAGGAGAGATGACCAAAAGTTTGGTTGATCTCCGCAAGACGCACTAACGTTAGTGTTCTCGATCAGGCCAATACCCCCAGCATCGAAGCACTGGCCACACTCGACCAGCTCTGTTGGGCGGGCCACATCGTCTACATGCCCAACACGAGACTCCCAAAGCAAGTGCTCTTCTCGGAATACCTACACAGCAAGCGAGCCCCAGGTGGGCAGAGGAAATGAGAGGGGGGCCATCGGGGGGGTTTAGGTGCAAGTTGAAATCATTGAGGGTAAGTTGTCCTTTCCGGGAGAGTGGGAAGGAGTAGATCTCAATGAGGGAGGGATGAAAGAGAGCGAGGTGCTCAAAGAAGAAACGAGAAAAGTAACAGGAGACGCCAAACTGGGACCTGTGTGCGGATTGAAGGTGCAGCCGATGGGAGGTTTTGGCGAGAAGCAATCGTCAGCTGTAAACCAGATTTCGTAGAATCATGGAGTTAGAATGGTTTCAGCGCGGAAGAAGGCCATTCAGCCCCTTGAGCCCCTCGAGCCCAACTCCATTTCTGTCAGTGCCAGGATCTCGATAGGCTGGGCCGAGACTGAGGACTGCAGGAAGGGTCAGAGAGCAGAGCTAAGGTAGAGGTAAGAAGGACACGCAGGAGGTTATCTTGGGGCTCATCTTAGCATAATGTTGCATGGGCTGAAATATAAAAACACAGTGCCATGGGATCTTTCCACCTGAGAGGGCAGACACGGCCTCTATTTAACGTCTCATCCGAAAGACTCCCTCAGCAATGCACTAAGGTCTCAGCCAGGATTACATAATGCAAATATCAGTGTTGATATAAACTTTCCATGGCTCTTTGATGACCATTAATTCCTCATTCATGAGGTTTCATATATCAATTATATGGAACGCAGTAGCCATCATCAAAATTGTCTCGGGATTCAGGTGGAGGTTAGAACATGTTAGCAAGTTTGCTCTGAAACATTTGTTACCGTTGCCTTGCTATCAATTCCAGGATCTATCACTCTGTATTTGATAATCTTCAATTTTGAGTCTGGCAACAGGGAATCTTTGTAGTACAGAGAACACAGCCTGGATTATTCTTGCATACAATCAGATAGAAACATTTAAAAAAATCTTCTGAATGTTGCTCTGGCATGTCAGTGTGATTCTGTGGGTTACTTACCGGAACACTTTCCTAAGAAAAAAGTGAATAAGTATTGTGAGTAAGCTATAGGAAAATCATTTGTATAGTCATAGTAAACTGATGCACTACCAGCTCCAATCTACATTCAGCATATCCTAATTTACCTCTTGTACCATGTCACAACTCCATTCCCAGCATACGGAATAATCATTCCACCTGGCACAATTTTCAGACAGGAGTAGACCATTGCTGCTTCGAGAGGACTCAGCTAGCTTCCATAATAAAAACAGAACATGCCGGAAATCTCAGCGGCCCGGGCAGCATCTGTGGAGAGAGGAACAGAGTTAACGTTTCAGGTCGATGACCTTTCGTCAGAACTGGCAAGTGCTCGAAAAGAACCCTGAGGAGCCCTGAAAGGGGGAGGGGAAGAAAGAACAAAAGAGAAGGTCTGTGATAGGGTGGAAGGCAGGAGAGATTAGAGAGACAAAGGGATGATGGGCTGAATTGAAATGGTAATGTCAAAAGTTAGAAAAAGGTTAGTCTGGATAGGGTGTGAATGGCGGGGTAATGACCAGCTGCCATTGGAGACGGAGAAAAAAATTACATAAGATCACCCCGAATCCTGTAAGGACTTCATTCCTTTCTCCCAGTTTCTTCTACTCCGTCATATCTGCTCTGACGATACCACCTTTCACACTAGTTCCTTTGTCATGTCTTCCTTTTTCCTCAACCGAGGATTCTTTTTGAACATTTGCCAGTTCTGATGAAGGGTCATCGACATGAAACGTTAACTCTGATTTCTCTCCATAGAGGCTGCCTGACCCGCTGAGATTTTCAGCATTTTTTGTTTTTATTTCAGATTGCAGCATCCGCCGTATTTTGCTTTTGTCATCGAGCTTCCATCTACTTTAATAAATTCCTAATTCTAAAGAATGAAAGGACTTGCATTTCTATAGCACCTTTCATGACCTCAGGATGGGCCAATGCACTCCCCAGCCGATTATTACTTTTGGAGTGCAGTCACTGTTGCAATGTAGGTAAACACAGTGGCCAATTTGCACACAGCAAGGCCCCACCTCAGCAACGAGATAAATGACCACTTAAACTGTGTTAGTGGAGGGGCAAATGATGGCCAGGACAATTCCCCTGCTCTTGTTCAGTTGGCGCCCCCGATCTTCTGCATCCACCTGAGAGGGCAGGCAGGAGCATGGATTGAAGACTCGTCTGACAGACGGCACCTCCGCTGTATAGCACACTCTAAGCACTGTACTGGAGTGTACTCAAGGCTCTGGAGTGGGGCTTGAACCCATGACCTTCTAGGTCAGAGGCAAGAGTACTCCCATTGAGCCAAGGCTGACACCTAATAACCTCGGATCATATTTGCTGACAGGAATGACCCTATTTGAACTCCGATCTAGTTTTGCTGCTGCCATCGCCCTGCTGAGGGAAAGAACCAAGGCCCTGCCAACTTGGGCTGTGGGTGTGTTGAAATTTGGATGAGTTGGCATGTCTTTCCCCGATGGCTGTGGCACTGAACTTGAGACTCAATCTGATATTGCCATGCTTGTGTGCTTAGTGTAAAAAGACCACTGTGCTGTAGCTGAATGGATTGGAATGCTTGAAGGGAATTTGTGCATGTTTCTGCTGTTAAAACCCAAACTCCATCCTAAAAAAGTCCAGTTCTGCCCAGGTGAGCCTCGGAGATCTGTATTGGTTGCTGGATATTGGAGGTAACTTCAACGGCTTTGGCCAATGGGGAAGCAATAGGAAATTCCAGTCATTGTTGGAATGCCAAGATTTCAACAGCACTGATTCTGAAGCCTAATGTAAAATCATTTTGAACTCTTCCTTATTAAGATGGAGAGTGACAAAGTTCATTCGGAAACTAGGGTCCTGAACTTAAGGAAAAGTAACTTCGACGGTATGAGGTGTGAATTGGCTAGAATAGACTGGCAAAGGATACTCAAACGGTTGATGGTGGATAGGCAGAGGCAAACATTTAAAGGTCACATGGATGAACTTCAGCAATTGTTCATCCCTGTCTGGAGTAAAAATAAAACTGGGAAGGTGGCTCAACCGTGGCTAACAAGGGAAATTAAGGATAGTGTTAAAGCCAAGGAAGAGGCATATAAATTGGCTAGAAAAAGCAACAAATCTGAGGATTGGGAGAAATTTAGAATTCAACAGAGGAGGACTAAGGGTTTAATTAGGAGGGGGAAAATGGAGTATGAGAGGAAGCTTGCAGGGAACATAAAAACTGACTGCAAAAGGTTCTATAAATATGTGAAGAGAAAAAGATTAGTAAAGACAAAGATAGGTCCCTTGCAGTCAGATTCAGGTGAATTTATAATGGGGAACAAAGAAATGGCAGACCAATTGAACCAATACTTTGGTTCTGTCTTCACAAAGGAAGATACAAATAACCTTCCGAAGGTACTACGGGACAGTGGGTCTCGTGAGAAAGAGGAACTGAAGGATATCCTTATTAGGTGGGAAATTGTGTTCGGGAAATTGATGGGATTAAAGGCCGATAAATCCCAGGGCCTGATAGTCTGCATCCCAGAGTACTCAAGGAAGTGGCCCTAGAAATAGTGGATTCATTGGTGATCATTTTCCAACAGTCTATCAACTCTGGATCAGTTCCTATGGACTGGAGGGTAGCTAATGTAACACCACTTTTTAAAAAAAGAGGGAGAGAGAAAACGGATAATTATAGACCGGTTAGCCTGACATCAGTAGTGGGGAAAATGTTGGAATCAATCATTAAGGATGAAATAGCAGCGCATTTGGAAAGCAGTGATAGGATCGGACCAAGTCAGCATGGATTTATGAAAGGGCTTGACGAATCTTCTGGAATTTTTTGAGGATGTAACTAGCAGAGTGGACAAGGGAGAACCAGTGGATGTGATGTATTTGGATTTTCAAAAGGCTTTTGACAAGGTCCCGCACAAAAGATTGGTGCGCAAAATCAAAGCACATGGTATTGGGGGTAATATACTGACATGGATAGGGAACTGGTTGGCAGACAGGAAGCAGAGAGTCGGGATAAACGGGTCCTTTTCAGAATGGCAGGCAGTGACTAGTGGAGTGCCGCAGGGCTCAGTGCTGGGACCCCAGCTCTTTACAATAATGATTTAGGTGAAGGAATAGAGTGTAATATCTCCAAGTTTGCAGATGACACTAAACTGGGTGGCGGTGTGAGCTGTGAGGAGGATGCTAAGAGGCTGCAGGGTGACCTGGACAGGTTAGGTGAGTGGGCAAATACATGGCAGATGCAGTACAATGTGGATAAATGTGAGGTTATCCACTTTGGGGGCAAAAACACGAAGGCATAATATTATCTGAATGGTGGCAGACTATGAAAAGGGGAGGTGCAACGCGACCTGGGTGTCATGGTACATCAGTCACTGAAAGTGAGCATGCAGGTACAGCAGGCGGTAAAGAAGGCAAATGGTATGTTGGCCTTCATAGCTAGGGGATTTGAGTATAGGAGCAGGGAGGTCTTACTGCAGTTGTACAGGGCCTTGGTGAGGCCTCACCTGGAATATTGTGTTCAGTTTTGGTCTCCTAATCTGAGGAAGGATGATCTTGCTATTGAGGGAGTGCAGCAAAGGTTCACCAGACTGATTCCAGGGATCGCTGGGCTGTCATATGAGGAGAGACTGGATCAACTGGGCCTTTATTCACTGGAGTTTAGAAGAATGAGAAGGGATCTCATAGAACCATATAAGATTCTGACGGGACTGGACAGGATAGATACGGGAAGAATGTTCCTGATATTGGGGAAGTCCAGAACCAGGGGACATAGTCTTAGGATAAGGGGTAGGCCATTTAGGACTGAGATGAGGAGAAACTTCTTCACTC
This sequence comes from Pristiophorus japonicus, assembly GCF_044704955.1. NCBI lineage: Eukaryota > Metazoa > Chordata > Chondrichthyes > Pristiophoridae > Pristiophorus > Pristiophorus japonicus. Next base: position 4,824,455 of record NC_091987.1, read on the forward strand.
AGCGAGTTGTTAACCTGTGGAATTCCTTGCCGCAGAGAATTGTTGATGCCTGTTCATTGGATATATTCAAGAGGGAGTTAGATATGGCCCTTACGGTTAAGGGGATCAAGGGGTATGGAGAGAAAGCAGGAAAGGGTTACTGAAGGAATGATCAGCCATGATCTTATTGAATGGTGGTGCAGGCTCGAAGGGCCGATTGGCCTACTCCTGCACCTATTTTCTATGTTTCTATGTTATGCTGTAATTACAGACACCAAAAAAATGTTTTTTTCCCTTCTGACTCTTGGCTGCTGTCTCCCTCTCCAGTTCCTTTCCTGAGTAATGGGTAAGTCAAAGCATCCAGCAGCAGCATTGTAAAGCACTTTTCGATGTCCTGAGGTTGAGAAAGGCGCTATATAAAGAAAAGTCTTTCTTTTATTATTCAGTCATCGCAGGCTTCAAAAAACAACCTGAAACTGTTTTACCTGACAGCTACAGATGTGTACTTCTCAGCACAATTCACTGGATGGTGATTAGGAACAAGATCCCTAGCTTATATTCCTGCTCCTTTGTGTCAGCTGTGGTTCAGTGGGTAACATACTTGCCTCTGAGTCTCGAAGGTTATGGGCTCAACTCCCACTCCAAGGACTCGAGCACATAAATCTAGGCTGACAGTCCAGTGCAGTGCTGAGGGAATGTTGCACTGTCGAGGGTGCTGTCGTTTGGATGAGACCTTAAACCGAGGCCCCGTCTGCTCTCTCAGGTGGACGTAAAAGATCCCATGGCACTATTTTCAAAGAAGAGCTGGGGAGTTATCCCCAGTGTCTTGGCCAATATTTATCCCTCAATCAACATCACTAAAACAGATTATCTGGTCATTATCTCATTACCGTTTGTGGGAGCTTGCTGTGTGTTTGTTGGCTGTCATTACAATATTAGTGAGCTATACTCCAAAAGTACTTCATTGGCTGTAAAGCGCTTTGAGACGTCTGGTGGTCGTGAAAGGCACTATATAAATGCAAGTCTTTTTACTACCACTCTATATTAAAAGGTAAACAATGAAGTCAAATAAAACCCATTATCATTCAAATTCAATAATTTGAGCCACAATGTCTTTTGTTTATTTTCTACTCGGACATGTACATTGTCGATGCAAACAAATCAGTTAAAAAAAATGATAAAAGCCACACCCCCGCCCCTACCCCCCAAATTCCACTAGTGCATATTAGATAGAACTGGTCATGTATTCACTCTTGTCATATGTCATTAAGATTAAATTTGAGGCTCCCACCATACTGAGGAAAAACATTTTACGCAATGAGTGGTTAGGATTTGAAATGCATTATCTGATGGGGTGGTGGATAGAGATTCAACGATAGCCTTCACAAGGGGATTGGATAAATACTTGAAGGAAAAACAATTGCAGCAAAGTGGGGAAAGAGCGGGGGGGCGTGGGACTAACTGGATTGCTCTTTGAAAGAGCCGCCGCAGACTCGATGGGCCGAATGGCCTCCTTCTGTGCGGTACTATTCCATAATTCTATGACTGTACTCAACAAGACCATGAATCGAATAATGGGACATGGAAGTCCGCAAGGCCCATTCACTGCACGCCCAATTTTCCGGTGAATACTTTCAATGAACGAAAGCTGAAGATCACATAGCTTCCATTGAGCGAGGAGCCAGACCCGGAGTGGAGCCTCATGAAATTAGCTCACTTATGTGAATGTGACTTTCCAATAAATAATATGTGTGGTTATGTAGTGCCTTATCATATAGAAACATCAGCACTGTGAGTTGCTTTTTGATGTGCAGTAACAATTGCTACATGTGCAAGAATTTACATAGGGTTACAGAGAAGAAAATACGGCCGTTCGTCCCAACCAGTCGATGCCGGTGTTTATACTCCACTTGAGCCATTCTGCAGCAGATATACCCCATAGACACCAAGGAGATGAATGGCCAGTGAATTTATTTTTTGATGGTATTTATTGATAGAACACTGTTGGTCAGGACATTGGGAGAACTCCATGCTCTTATGTTCTTATGTTCTTCGAAGAGTGCAGTGGGATCATTAATATCCACCTGAACGGCTAGAACCAGCAGACATGTCGTTTCAGCCCATGTGTTACCCCAAAATAACAGAAGAGCCATTCTACAAGAGGAGCACATACCCAGAGAGGGTCACTCTGAACTATTAAGAGAATTCAACTTTAAACTTCCAACAGAAAGAAACTATACCATCACACGAAGTGACATGCACAGGCCAAAAGGGCCAAACGGCCTCCTTCTGTGCTGTAATTGCTGTGATTCTCTGACCACGGCTAGATAACTCTGTCAGGTTGGATAGAAAATAGAGACAGTGTTACCCTCCCATAAGAATAAAACCAAATCACTGTACAGCAGTATAAGAAGGATTCTTTTTTTCTGTTTTTATTCTGCGCTTATTTGCTTTTGTGTCCTCGGGTGATTGGAGTTTCTATGTCAGTTTGAAGACCAAGATGTCTGCTGGGAGAGGAGGCGACAATGCCAATTAAAACCTTTGAGCATTTCCAACCGGCTGTACATCCTGGGGCATTCCTCATTTAGAAAACAGCTGGAATAACGACAACGGCACCAGAGCAAAACATTGAATCTCGAGCCAGTTGAAACCTCAACGATAAACATTGCAGCTACTTGACTACTGGTGAAGGGTCCCACCTGGAGCATTACCCTCTCCTGTTCTCTTTCACAGTGTGGCTGAGCTGATGTGCATCTCCAGCACTTTCTGTTTAGATTCACTGTCAATGTTGTGACGACAGTGATGAAATATCCATCCCCCCTCCCCCTGCCGCCCTCCACACCCGCCCCCACCCCCCGCCCCAGTAATAACCTGGGATTTGATGACGGGGCCTTCCTGAAAGGCCTCTAATGTGCAATTTTCCTCACAACACTTCAGTGGAGGAAACATTTTGCCGTTTCTTCCAAGATTATAACAACAGAAAACAGTGGAGGGGAATCCCTGTGATTTGGTTGGACGCTTTTCAAAATAATCTTCGGGAGTTACCGCGGCCTTGACAGCGTTTCCATGGCATCAGGCGGGATTGAGTGGAGGTGCTTCAGCTCGCAATGACTTCAGCGTTAAACATTCACAATGTACGAAAAACAATGGCCCTGAAATTCGGGCCTCCCCGGGTCTGTACGGAGTTCCTGCGGATTCCAGAGCACAATGCGCTGGAAACCAGCATTTCTGATCTGTCAAGTTTCTGGCTTAACAGATCGTAGCCAGATCAGGAGCGAGGACACTTGTACGTGGAAATTTCCAATATTTACGTTTACAAATGTCCTCAAAAGTATTGTGCCTGTAAAAGCAGGCGCATAGCTTACTTTTACAGGCGCAAGTGTTTTAAAAAACACAAAAAAATCTAAAAAATAACGTTATTAAAACATATATTATCCTCCCCACAACGGTAAGTTTATTTTAAAAAACATTTTATAAAATCGGGAAATTATTTTTTTAAGACATTAATAACTTTAATTTAAATGAATGTAGTATAATTATTTTCTATTTTTTATTACTGTTTTGGATGTTTGGGGCTGTGTTTTGGGTATTACTATGATATCTTACCTGATTGGCTGCCCAGAGTCACGTGTCTCCAGCTCGAGGCCTGCGCACGTGTCGCTGTGCACGTGCTGCGACTCGCAGTCGAAGGAGGCCACAGCATCGGAACGTCCAACGTGGGCACCAGCTTAAGGTAGGTGGGTATTTTTTCTCTAAAACCCCCGCGGTAAGGCCAAACCGGAATTTCAGGGCCATTATTACAGAGAGCTCTGGAACATTTTATGCCCAGTAAAGCTGCAAGAGTATGCTGGCAGTTACATGGCATAACCCAAAGCAGCTGCCATGCGCTAATCCTCTGAAGTAGGGTTGCCATAGCAACATGGCAACTTCATTGTCGCTCTCCAAATTCAGAAAAGCCTTGCCGTCCCTTCTCTAATCTTTTTATTTTTCCCCCACATATAAAATAAATGACTATCAAGAGTCATTTTCCTTCCGTATTAGAGGGCTGGGCTGATGGCACCTGTCCTGTGGAACAGTCAAACTGCTCGTATCAGCATGATCACATCAGCATTATCATAACTAGGGACAGAGTAGCAGGTTCCTGAGCAGCTTTGGATAACTGTGCCGTTGTGAAGAGAAGGTGAGGAAGGAGTTAACTGATCTTAATGAGGCCAGATTTCAGTATCTTTTTGAGACCAATCTTCATCATCATAGGCAGTCCCTCGAAATCGAGGAAGACTTGCTTCCACTCTAAAAGTGAGTTCTCAGGTGACTGAACAGTCCAATACAGGAATTACAGTCTCTGTCACAGGTGGGACAGACAGACGTTGAGGGAAGTGATGGGTGGGTGGGGAGTCTGGTTTGCCTCACGCTCCTTCCGCTGCCTGCGCTTGGTTTCTGCATGCTCTCGGTGACGAGACTCTGGGTGCACTTCCTCCACTTAGGGCGGTCTTTGGCCAGGGATTCCCAGGTGTCAGTGGGGATGTTGCATTTTATCAAGGAGACCAATACCAAGAGTGGTAAGGGCTGGTTGAGGCGACTAGCATAGCTGCGTTCAAGGGGATGCTAGATATCAGATGGGGGAGAAATGAATAGAACGATATGTTGATGGGATGAAATGAAGAGTGGGAGGAGGATAATGTGGAATGTAAACACTGACATAGACCTGTTGGGTCGCATGACCTGTTTCTATGTGAGGAATACTGTGTAAGACCCAAGTTGATAGTCCAATCTGACACTCTGGGAATGTTGCATCAGCTGACGTGCCGTCCTTTGGGTGAGGCATTAAACCGATGCCCTGCCTACTGGCTCAGGTGGATGTTAAAGAAGAGCACGGGGTCCTGGCCAACATTCCTTCCTCAAAATACACCTCACAATAAAATAAAACAGACTAACTTTTGCTCACCTCGTTGCTGTTTGCTACTTGCACTGTTGTCTGCATAACAACAGTCACTGCAAAAAAAATAATAATTTGTTTTGTGAAACACCTTGCGATTTTTATGAGAGGAATGATCAGGTGCTATATCAATGCAAATGTTCTTTTTCCAGTTGTGAAGGACAGGGAGGTGTTGTAGCGGAGAAAATCAAGATGTGTGAGATTTTTATGAATAAAAATCGAAAAGGGAGACATGAGAATAACTGGAACTGAAAGATAAGATTCATGAAATCAAAGAAAATCTATTTGTTAACATTCAGTGGCTCAAATTCTCGATATCCTTTTCATCAGTTACTTATCTGGCATTGTCTACTAAAAATGTCAATCACAAGTCTTCCTGTCTCTTGGTGTATTCTAATATTTTTGATCTGGATGTTAAATACAAGGAAAGAGGGAGAAAATGTTTTGAGTATAAAATAAAGGTGTTATTGTGTTATGTTGACACTGCAATGAGTTGCACCACAGGTTGGTAGGAGGTCGGGCCTTCGGGCCTTGCCTACTGTAATGTATTATCACGTGGTTTGTCACATGATTTGTCACATGGTTTAATATGAGCATGCTCAGTTCGCTCTGGTCTAATAATGCAAACACATGGACTAGCCACTCATCGTGTCTCTGTCCTTCTTTTATTCTACCCACATATATTACATTTTGGCGATGAGGATAGGTTAGAACCAGGATCATCTTTGAGTTCGGAAGCAAATCAAAACAGCCCGAAAATTGGTTCAATACCAAAACCTTCTGTAAGGAGATCAGGAATGCTCTGCAAACCTGATATTAAACTGGATTTGTCGTTCATCTAAAAGAAAAAAACAGCAGGAGTTTTTGTATGTGGCACATGTAATGCTGGGAAAGGTGTCACCATAGTTTTGTTGTATTTGAGAGGGAAATACATTAAAAAATTTTAAGGGAAAAGCAGTGTCATGTAGGATCACGTGGTTTGTCACATGATTTAGAAACATAGAAACATAGAAATTTACAGGGTAGAAGGAGGCCATTTCGGCCCATCGTGTCCGCGACAGCTGACAAAGAGCCGCACGGCCCTCGGTCAGCAGCCCTGAAGGTTACATATAAACCAATGAACAATGAACAATGGCGGAAAGGTAAAGAGCACCCAGCCCAACCAGTCCACCCCACACAACTGTGACACCCCCTGCACCGAAACATTCTACACTCCACCACAACCGGAGCCATGTGGTGAGCATGCTCAGTTCACTCTGGCCTAATGAAGCAAGCACATGGACCAGCAACTCATTGTGTCTCTGTCCTTCATTTCTTCTACCCACATATATCACACCTACAATTTACCCCAAGGTGGGCTCCTAATCTATCAGGAACTTCACCACAGGGTGGGCGGGAGGGAAGTTCAAAGTACCACAAACTGATCATACGAACTTCCGAGCAATTACTTCAGCGACATATTGGCATTGACCACTCTCTGAGGCCTGGGGAATGGTAGATGGCAAGGCCTGGGGAATAGTGTGTGGTGTGGTAGGGCTAGAGAGGACAGCGAGGATGCAATTGAGATGATAACTGTTGGAATATTAAAAAAATGAGGATACACTCTGGATTGTATGTCTGCCACCAACACAGAGTGAGACTTGAGCCATGATATGTTGGCACGGTTTCAATCTGAAGATCTCAAAACTCAACTAAGGCCTCTCTTGGTGCCTCTACTGGTGAGTGATGAGGGTGTCAGGAGGAGTATTACAATTGGTCAACGCCCTCTGGGACAAGGAAGGGGAGAAAAAAAATCACCAACGTTCCTGTTCTTGATGACTAGGCAGTGACCCCTGTGTCTGCATGTGTATACATCAGGGGGATGTTTTTCAACAGCGCATTCAGATGCTAAAGAGCCTCCAAGGAGACCAAGGTGGGGTCTTGCGCTGAATCGAAGCATTAGCATGGATTTAGCACAAGACGCCATCTTGGTAAAGAATTTGAAGCTTGTGATAAGAATGGTCGCTTGGAGGCTCGTTAAGGAGCATACTGATACTTAACTTGCGCTCATTAAAGAGGCTGCACAGCATCTTGATGGCTAGCGTTTGTTCTAACGCCCTCTCCTAATGGTGACTAGCTGTTTGTGAATAAACAAGTCATTGCAGAGGCTTTCAAATGCTACTTAAAGGTAGCTTTCTCTGTTCACTTGCTGCTGGAGCTGTGAAGAGGATTTCTGAAACATATCGGGTGACTTTCTGGAGCATTTTATCAAGATGTTACCAACCCTCTACAGACATTTATTCCAGAGATTCTCTAAGGACATCACCTAAAGAGTAATAGTGGTGCTGCTCTACCTTATTGGACACCGTATAGCAGTCACCAGGAGAAAGGGAGTGCTTGACCATGGGCATCTTGCTAGGGGTCCCCCTTGGTCTGCAGGAGGAAAGGGAGGAGGACATGAGGCCAGGCAGAGCGGCACCAGCTGCTGCAGGGGCAAGAGACAGGAGGGCGAGTCGGTCTCCTACCCCCACCCCCACGGGTACAGGACCACCCTCCTCCTCTGGACCTCATCCACCAGGACCACCAGTTCCCCGTCCGAGAACCTCTCCCTCGGTCCCTGAGCCACCCTGCAAGGTGCCGCTGTGCGCCAGCCAGCCCAATCCACACCCTCACTGGAAGTGGGTGCGTGGAGCCCACATACACTGCTCCACGAATATTGCATCTCATCAGTGCTTTGAGTGCTAAACCTGAAGGTGGCTCTGATTTAGCAGCTCCAGACAAGTTCCAACGATGGTGATCAGCAATTAGGACCAAAATTGCATGCTAAAACCAGATTTTCAAACAGGCGTGTCTTATTAGTGTAGCACCTATTTAGTGCCTGTATTCACCCTTTGGCCAAAATAACAGCCCGCCCTCCCCCCGCCCCTAAGTGCTTCTGCTCATATATGAAAAATAATTCATTGGGTGCAGTGCCTGATGGAACTGGGCTGCCCAGCATGGGCCAACCTCTTCAGGAGAGGAAAGGAAATCTTGCGATTAAAAGCCAATTGGAATCCTTTACATCCTTCGGCTGTTGGTCATTTGGATAGATTTATTGGGCTCATTTGCTCCCGGATAGTTCTCCCAGTGGAATGTCAAAATGCTTGCAGGCATCTTTGTGAACCTAAGGAAAAAATAGATTAATTTATCTTTTTCTGGCTCCTGTTTCTAAACTCTGTCCATCAGGAAACATATCTGCCCTTCAAACACTGCCGGAATCTGAGGGAATTACTATGTTACACTATTGATTGAAAACAACGGTTTCTGTCTGTAATGGGGCACTATAATGTTTAACGATCAAGTCTTAACTCAGTCTTTAATGCAAGAAAGCACAGCCAGTTTTAGATCTGTACAAGTCAGGATTATTTGTGGACAATTGCGTCTCAAGTGACAGCCCCCTTTTTATTTTGTCATTAAGCTTGCGATTTATAGCAACAAATACATAAAATAGATAAAAAGAAAAAGACTTGCATTTATATAACATAAGAACATAAAAACATAAGAATTAGAAGCAGGAGTAGGCCATTCGGCTCCTCGAGCCTGCTCCTCCATTCAATAAGATCATCGACCTCAACTCCACTTTCCTGCACTATCCCCATATCCCTTGATTCCTTTAGAATCCAAAAATCCATCGATCTCTGTCTTGAATATACTCAAAGACTGAGCCTCCACAGCCCTCTGAGGTAGAGAATTCCAAAGATTCACCACCCTCTGAGTGAAGAAGTTTCTCCTCATCTCAGTCCTAAATGGCCGACTCCTTATTCTGGGACTGTGACCCCTGTTCTAGACTCCCCTGGCCAGACATAACATCCTCCCTGCATCTACCCTGTCAAGCCCTGTAAGAATTGTGTATGTTTCAATAAGATCACCTCTCATTCTTCTAAACTCTAGAGAATATAGATCTAGTCTACTCAATCTCTCCTCTTAGGACAATTCCCCCATCCCAGGAATCAGTCTGGTGAACCTTTGTTGCACTCCCTCTATGGCAAGTATATACTTCTTTAGGTAAGGAGACCAAAACAGTACACAATACTCCAGGTGGTCACATGGCCCTATATAATTGCAATAAGACGTCTTTACTCTTTTACTCAAATCCTCCTGTAATAAAGGCCAACATACCATTTGCTTTCTTAATTACTTGCTGTACCTGCAGGTTAACTTTCAGTGATTGGTGTACAAGGACACCCAGGTCCCTCTGAACACCAACATTTCCCAATCTCTCACCATTTCAAAAATGCACTGCTTTTCTATTTTTCCTACCAAAACTTCACCTTTCTCCACATTATATTCCATTTGCCATATGCTTTGGGACATCCTGTGGTTGGGAAAGGCTCTATGTAAATCAAAGTCTTTCTTTCTTTATAAATGCAGTAACAAGCTCAGTAACATCTTTGTGATCTTGATCGTCATCACAATTGTCATCTTCATCATCTTATATAGGGGCAGGGCTTCTTGATATCAGGATGCTTAATCTATTCACCAGGCAACCCCCATCACCAGATATCAGTTCTCGTGTATAATGTAAGGATGATATCCGTTTTAGAATTGTTAATCTGCACTTTTCTCCCCTCCTCTCCGGAAGATGTTGATTCTTGCTGCTTGTCATGTTTTGGCTTTTATCTGTCATTTTTGGGTTGGGGGTAATCTATTAGTATAGATGGATTGGCTAACTAACAGAAAACAGAGAGCCGGGATAAATTGGGTCAATTTCCAGTTGGCAAACAATAACTAGTGGGGTGCCGCAGGGCTCGGTGCTGGAGCTTCAACTATTTACAATCTATATTAATGATTTGGATGAAAGGACCGAGTGTAATGTTAGCCAAGTTTGCTGATGATACAAAGATGAGTGGGAAAGCAAGTTGTGAGGAGGACACAAAAAATCTGCAAAGGGATATAGACAGGCTAAGTGAGTGGGAAAAAATTTGGCAGATGGCGTGTAATGTTGGAAAATGTGAGGTTATCCACTTTGGCAGAAAAAATAGAAAAGCAAATTATAATTTAAATGGAGAAAAATTGCAAAGTGCTGCAGTACAGAGGTATTTCCAGAAGGCATTCAATAATGTGCCACATAAGAGGTTACTGCACAAGATAAAATCTCATGGGGTTGGGGGTAATATATTTACATGGATAGAGGATTGGCTAAATAACAGAAAACAGAGAATCGGGATAAATGGGTCATTTTCCGGTTAGCAAACAGTAACTAGTGGGGTGCCGCAGGGATTGGTGCTGGGAATGTAGCCAAGTTTGCTGATGATAAACACAGATGGGCGGGAAAGCAAGTTGTGAGGAGGACACAAAAATCTGCAAAGGGATATAGACAGGTTAGTGGGCAAAAATTTGGCAGGTGGAGTATGATGTGGGAAAGTGTGAGTTTTTTCCACTTTGGCAGAAAAAATAAAGCATGAAACACAAAAAGTTAGTATGCAGGTACAGCAAGTGATCAGGAAGGCAAATGAAATGTTCGCCTTTATTGCAAGGTGAATGGAATATATAAGTATAGAAGTCCTGCTACAACTGTACAGGGTATTGGTGAGGCCACACCTAGAGTACTGCATGGAGTTTTGTTCTCCTAATGTAAGGAAGGATATACTTGCATTGGAGACAGTTCAGAGAAGATTCACTCGGTTGATTCCTGAGGTTAAGGGGTTGATTTATGAAGAATGGTGGAGCAAGTTGGGCTTGAACTCATAGAAACATAGAAAATAGGTGCAGGAGTAGGCCATTCGGCCCTTCTAGCCTGCACCGCCATTCAATGAGTTCATGGCTGAACATGCAACTTCAGTACCCCGTTCCTGCTTTTTCACCATACCCCTTGATCCCCCTAGTAGTAAGGACTTCATCTAACTCCCTTTTGAATATATTTAGTAAATTGGCCTCAACAACTTTCTGTGGTCGAGAATTCCACAAGTTCACTACTCTCTGGGTGAAGAAGTTTCTCCTCATCTCTTACCCCTTATCCTTCGACTGTGACCCCTGGTTCTGGACTTCTCCAACATTGGGAACATTCTTCCTGCATCTAACCTATCGAAACCCGTCAGAATTTTAAACGTTTCTATGAGGTCCCCTCTCATTCTCCTGAACTCCAGTGAATACAAGCCAGTTGATCCAGTCTTTCTTGATAGGTCAGTCCCACCATCCCGGGAATCAGTCTGGTGAACCTTTGCTGCACTCCCTCAACAGCAAGAATGTTCTTCCTCAAGTTAGGAGACCAAAACTGTACATAATGCTCCAGGTGTGGCCTCACCAAGGCCCTGTACAACTCCCTGCCCCTGTACTCAAATCCCCTCGCTATGAAGGCAAACATGCCATTTGCTTTCTTAACCGCCTGCTGTACCTGCATGCCAACCTTCAATGGCTGATGTACCATGACACCCAGGTCTCGTTGCACCTCCCCTTTTCCTAATCTGTCACCATTCAGATAATAGTCTGTCTCTCTGTTTTTACCACCAAAGTGAATAACCTCACATTTATCCAAATTATACTTCATCTGCCATGCATTTGTCCACTCATCTAACCTATCTAAGTCACTCTGCAGCCTCATAGCATCCTCCTTGCAGCTCACACTGCCACCCAACTTAGTGTCATCCGCAAATTTGGAGATACTACATTTAATTCCCTCATCTAAATCATTAATATACAGTGTAAACAGCTGGGGCCCCAGCACAGCACCTTGCGGTACCCCACTAGTCACTGCCTGCCATTCTGAAAAGTATCCATTTACTCCTACTCTTTGCTTCCTGTCTGACAACCAGTTCTCAATTCACGTCAGCACACTACCCCCAATCCCATGTGCTTTAACTTTGCACATTAATCTCTTGTGTGAGACCTTGTCGAAAGCCTTCTGAAAGTCCAAATATACCACATCAACTGGTTCTCCCTTGTCCACTCTACTGGAAACATCCTCAAAAAATTCCAGAAGATTTGTCAAGCATGATTTCCCTTTCACAAATCTATGCTGACTTGGACCTATCATGTCACCTCTTTCCAAATGCGCTGCTATGACATCCTTAATAATTGATTCCATCATTTTACCCACTACTGAGGTCAGGCTGACCGGTCCATAGTTCCCTGTTTTCTCTCTCCCTCCTTTTTTAAAAAGTGGGGTTACATTGGCTACCCTCCACTCGATAGGAACTGATCCAGAGTCAATGGAATGTTGGAAAATGACTGTCAATGCATCTGCTATTTCCAAGGCCACCTCCTTAAGTACTCTGGGATGCAGTCCATCAGGCCCTGAGGATTTATCGCCCTTCAATCCCATCAATTTCCCCAACACAATTTCCCGACGAATAAAGATTTCCCTCAGTTCCTCCTCCTTACTAGACCCTCTGACCCCTTTTATATCTGGAAGGTTGTTTGTGTCCCCTTTAGTGAATACCGAACCAAAGTACTTGTTCAATTGGTCCGCCATTTCTTTGTTCCCCGTTATGACTTCCCCTGATTCTGACTGCAGGGGACCTACATTTGTCTTTACTAACCTTTTTTTCTTTACATATCTATAGAAACTTTTGCAATCCGTCTTAATGTTCCCTGCAAGCTTCTTCTCGTACTCCATTTTCCCTGCCCTAATCAAACCCTTTGTCTTCCTCTGCTGAGTTCTAAATTTCTTCCAATCCCCGGGTTCGCTGCTATTTCTGGCCAATTTGTACGCCACTTCCTTGGCTTTAATACTATCCCTGATTTCCCTTGATAGCCACGGTTGAGCCACCTTCCCTTTTTTATTTTTACGCCAGACAGGAATGTACAATTGTTGTAGTTCATCCATGCGGTCTCTAAATGTCTGCCATTGCCCATCCACAGTCAACCCCTTAAGTATCATTTGCCAATCTATCCTTGCCAATTCACGCCTCATACCTTCAAAGTTACCCTTCTTTAAGTTCTGGACTATGGTCTCTGAATTAACTGTTTCATTCTCCATCCTAATGCAGAATTCCACCATATTATGGTCACTCTTCCCCAAGGGGCCTCGCACAACGAGATTGCTAATTAATCCTCTCTCATTACACAACACCCAGTCTAAGATGGCCTCTCCCATAGTTGGTTCCTCGACATATTGGTCTAGAAAACCATCCCTTATGTACTGTAGGAAATCCTCCTCCACCGTATTGCTTCCAGTTTGGCTAGCCCAATCTATGTGCATATTAAAGTCACCCATTATAACTGCTACACCTTTATTGCATGCACCCCTAATTTCCTGTTTGATGCCCTCCCCAACATCACTACTACTGTTTGGAGGTCTGTACACAACTCCCACTAACGTTTTTTGCCCTTTGGTGTTCTGCAGCTCTACCCATATAGATTCCACATCATCCAAGCTAATGTCTTTCCTAACGATTGCATTAATCTCCTCTTTAACCAGCAATGATAGCCCACCTCCTTTTCCTTTTATTCTATCCTTCCTGAATGTTGAATACCCCTGGATGTTGAGTTCCCAGCCCTGATCATCCTGGAGCCACGTCTCCGTAATCCCAATCACATCATATTTGTTAATATCTATTTGCACAGTTAATTCATCCACCTTATTACGGATACTCCTTGCATTAATACTCATGGAGTTCAGAAGAGTGAGAGGTGATCTTATTGAGACATATAAGATAATGATAATGATAAGATAATGAGGGGGCTAGACAAGATAGATGCAGAGACGATATTTCCACTTATGGTGGAATCTACAACTAGGGTGCATAGTTTTAGAATAAGGGGTCGCCCATTTAAAACTGAGATGAGGAGAAATTTCTTCTCTCAGAGGGTTGTGAATCTGTGGAATTCGCTGCCTCAGAGAGCTGTGGAAGCTGGGTCATTGAATAAATTTAAGACAGAAATAGACAGTTTCTTAAACGATAAGGGAATAAAGGGTTATGGGGAGTGGTCAGGGAAGTGGAGCTGAGTCCATGATCGGATCAGCCACCATCATATTAAATGTCGGAGCAGGCTCAAGGGGCCATATGGTCTACTCCTGCTCCTATTTCTTATGTTTTTATGTTCTTATGTTCTTATGAGGTAGACAGATTTTTGAGCAATAAGGGAGTAAAGGGTTCTGGGGAGCGGGCAGGGAAGTGGAGCTGAGTCCATGAACAGATCAGCCATGATCATATTGAATAGCGGAGCAGGCTCGAGGGGCCAAATGGCCTAAATGTTCCCTAAAGGATTTGGAACAAGAGCTACTTTTGACATTGTTTTGGGGTAGAAATTTGTTCGCTGAGCACCCCTGGAAAGAGGTTCTAAAGGGGCCAGAGCAGCGAGCACCAGTGTTCGCGCCGCTCGGCACATTCAGTGTCCCGGTGCGGGCAACGCTGACCAGTACCGGCCAGGAGCGTCGAACCAGTGTGCACAGCACTTTGATATTTGTTCTATGCTGAACCTGTAGCGCCCCATAGCGCGCCATGAGCGGGACCGCCTGGGAAAGGGGGCAGTCCGAGCTGATCCGGCAGTGGTGAAGGAAGTAATTACGGAATGAGGTAAGTGTGATTGTTTTTGTAAATTTTATTTTTGTGATTTATCTTTATGTGAGGTGACCAAGGTATTGGGAATGTTTTGTGTGGCAATTCTTTTTTTCCAGGGAAGCCTCTCTTCGGAGCCTCCGAGGCCGGCTCATTAGCTCGGGATTTTCAGTTGCTCAGCCGGCCTGGCGCCCTAAAAGCTTAAGAAATAGGTGCCAGTGCCCCATAAATCGAAACCCATTCCTCGCACACCAAGAGACACGCGTTTACCTCTCTGATCTTATTGACCAAGAGACACGCTTTTACCTCTCTGATCTTATTGACCAAGAGACACGCGTTTACCTCTCTGATCTTATTGACCAAGAGACACGCGTTTACCTCTCTGATCTTATTGACCAAGAGACACGCGTTTACCTCTCTGATCTTATTGACCAAGAGACACGCGTTTACCTCTCTGATCTTATTGACCAAGAGACACGCGTTTACCTCTCTGATCTTATTGACCAAGAGACACGCGTTTACCTCTCTGATCTTATTGACCAAGAGACACGCGTTTACCTCTCTGATCTTATTGACCAAGAGACACGCGTTTACCTCTCTGATCTTATTGACCAAGAGACACGCGTTTACCTCTCTGATCTTATTGACCAAGAGACACGCGTTTACCTCTCTGATCTTATTGACCAAGAGACACGTGTTTATCTCTCTGATCTTTTTGACCAAGAGACACGCGTTTATCTCTCTGATCTTATTGACCAAGAGACACGCGTTTACCTCTCTGATCTTATTGACCAAGAGACACGCGTTTACCTCTCTGATCTTATTGACCAAGAGACACGCGTTTACCTCTCTGATCTTATTGACCAAGAGACACGCGTTTACCTCTCTGATCTTATTGACCAAGAGACACGCGTTTACCTCTCTGATCTTTTTGACCAAGAGACACGCGTTTACCTCTCTGATCTTATTGACCAAGAGACACGCGTTTACCTCTCTGATCTTATTGACCAAGAGACACGCGTTTATCTCTCTGATCTTATTGACCAAGAGACACGCGTTTACCTCTCTGATCTTATTGACCAAGAGACACGCCTTTACCTCTCTGATCTTATTGACCAAGAGACACGCCTTTACCTCTCTGATCTTATTGACCAAGAGACACGCTTTTACCTCTCTGATCTTATTGACCAAGAGTCACGCGTTTACCTCTCTGATCTTATTGACCAAGAGACACGCGTTTACCTCTCTGATCTTATTGACCAAGAGACACGCGTTTACCTCTCTGATCTTATTGACCAAGAGACACGCGTTTACCTCTCTGATCTTATTGACCAAGAGACACGCGTTTATCTCTCTGATCTTATTGTCCAAGAGACACGCGTTTACCTCTCTGATCTTATTGACCAAGAGACACGCGTTTACCTCTCTGATCTTATTGACCAAGAGACACGCGTTTATCTCTCTGATCTTTTTGACCAAGAGACACGCGTTTACCTCTCTGATCTTATTGACCAAGAGACACGCGTTTACCTCTCTAATCTTATTGACCAAGAGACACGCGTTTATCTCTCTGATCTTATTGACCAAGAGACACGCATTTATCTCTCGGATCTTATTGACCAAGAGACACGCGTTTACCTCTCTGATCTTATTGACCAAGAGACACGCGTTTATCTCTCTGATCTTATTGACCAAGAGACACGCGTTTACCTCTCTGATCTTATTGACCAAGAGACACGCGTTTATCTCTCTGATCTTATTGACCAAGAGACACGCTTTTACCTCTCTGATCTTATTGACCAAGAGACATGCGTTTACCTCTCTGATCTTATTGACCAAGAGACACGCGTTTACCTCTCTGATCTTATTGACCAAGAGACACGCGTTTATCTCTCTGATCTTATTGACCAAGAGACACGCGTTTACCTCTCTGATCTTATTGACCAAGAGACACGCGTTTACCTCTCTGATCTTATTGACCAAGAGACACGCGTTTACCTCTCTGATCTTATTGACCAAGAGACACGCGTTTACCTCTCTGATCTTATTGACCAAGAGACACGCCTTTACCTCTCTGATCTTATTGACCAAGAGACACGCGTTTACCTCTCTGATCTTATTGACCAAGAGACACGCTTTTACCTCTCTGATCTTATTGACCAAGAGTCACGCGTTTACCTCTCTGATCTAATTGACCAAGAGACACGCGTTTACCTCTCTGATCTTATTGACCAAGAGACACGCGTTTACCTCTCTGATCTTATTGACCAAGAGACACGCGTTTACCTCTCCGATCTTATTGACCAAAAGACACGCGTTATCTCTCTGATCTTATTGACCAAGAGACACGCGTTTACCTCTCTGATCTTATTGACCAAGAGACACGCGTTTACCTCTCTGATCTTATTGACCAAGAGACACGCGTTTATCTCTCTGATCTTTTTGACCAAGAGACACGCGTTTACCTCTCTGATCTTATTGACCAAGAGACACGCGTTTACCTCTCTAATCTTATTGACCAAGAGACACGCGTTTATCTCTCTGATCTTATTGACCAAGAGACACGCATTTATCTCTCGGATCTTATTGACCAAAAGACACGCGTTTACCTCTCTGATCTTATTGACCAAGAGACACGCGTTTATCTCTCTGATCTTATTGACCAAGAGACACGCGTTTACCTCTCTGATCTTATTGACCAAGAGACACGCGTTTACCTCTCTGATCTTATTGACCAAGAGACATGCGTTTACCTCTCTGATCTTATTGACCAAGAGACACGCGTTTATCTCTCTGATCTTATTGACCAAGAGACACGCTTTTACCTCTCTGATCTTATTGACCAAGAGACACGCGTTTACCTCTCTGATCTTATAGACCAAGAGACACGCGTTTACCTCTCTGATCTTATTGACCAAGAGACACGCGTTTATCTCTCTGATCTTATTGACCAAGAGACACGCGTTTACCTCTCTGATCTTATTGACCAAGAGACACGCGTTTACCTCTCTGATCTTATTGACCAAGAGACACGCGTTTACCTCTCTGATCTTATTGACCAAGAGACACGCGTTTACCTCTCTGATCTTTTTGACCAAGAGACACGCGTTTACCTCTCTGATCTTATTGACCAAGAGACACGCGTTTACCTCTCTGATCTTATTGACCAAGAGACACGCGTTTATCTCTCTGATCTTATTGACCAAGAGACACGCGTTTATCTCTCTGATCTTATTGACCAAGAGACACACGTTTACCTCTCTGATCTTATTGACCAAGAGACACGCGTTTACCTCTCTGATCTTATTGACCAAGAGACACGCCTTTACCTCTCTGATCTTATTGACCAAGAGACACGCGTTTACCTCTCTGATCTTATTGACCAAGAGACACGCGTTTACCTCTCTGATCTTATTGACCAAGAGACACGCGTTTACCTCTCTGATCTTATTGACCAAGAGACACGCGTTTACCTCTCTGATCTTATTGACCAAGAGACACGCGTTTACCTCTCTGATCTTATTGACCAAGAGACACGCGTTTACCTCTCTGATCTTATTGACCAAGAGACACGCGTTTACCTCTCTGATCTTATTGACCAAGAGACACGCGTTTACCTCTCTGATCTTATTGACCAAGAGACACGCGTTTACCTCTCTGATCTTATTGACCAAGAGACACGCGTTTACCTCTCTGATCTTATTGACCAAGAGACACGCGTTTACCTCTCTGATCTTACTGACCAAGAGACACGCGTTTATCTCTCTGATCTTAATGACCAAGAGACACGCTTTTACCTCTCTGATCTTATTGACCAAGAGACACGCGTTTATCTCTCTGATCTTATTGACCAAGAGACACGCGTTTACCTCTCTGATCTTATTGACCAAGAGACACGCGTTTACCTCTCTGATCTTATTGACCAAGAGACACGCGTTTACCTCTCTGATCTTATTGACCAAGAGACACGCGTTTACCTCTCTGATCTTATTGACCAAGAGACACGCGTTTATCTCTCTGATCTTTTTGACCAAGAGACACGCGTTTATCTCTCTGATCTTATTGACCAAGAGACACGCGTTTACCTCTCTGATCTTATTGACCAAGAGACACGCGTTTACCTCTCTGATCTTATTGACCAAGAGACACGCGTTTACCTCTCTGATCTTATTGACCAAGAGACACGCGTTTACCTCTCTGATCTTATTGACCAAGAGACACGCGTTTACCTCTCTGCTCTTTTTGACCAAGAGACACGCGTTTACCTCTCTGATCTTATTGACCAAGAGACACGCGTTTACCTCTCTGATCTTATTGACCAAGAGACACGCGTTTATCTCTCTGATCTTATTGACCAAGAGACACGCGTTTACCTCTCTGATCTTATTGACCAAGAGACACGCTTTTACCTCTCCGATCTTATTGACCAAGAGACACGCGTTTACCTCTCTGATCTTATTGACCAAGAGACACGCTTTTACCTCTCTGATCTTATTGACCAAGTGTCACGCGTTTACCTCTCTGATCTTATTGACCAAGAGACACGCGTTTACCTCTCTGATCTTATTGACCAAGAGACACGCGTTTACCTCTCTGATCTTATTGACCAAGAGACACGCGTTTACCTCTCTGATCTTATTGACCAAGAGACACGCGTTTATCTCTCTGATCTTATTGACCAAGAGACACGCGTTTACCTCTCTGATCTTATTGACCAAGAGACACGCGTTTACCTCTCTGATCTTATTGACCAAGAGACACGCGTTTATCTCTCTGATCTTTTTGACCAAGAGACACGCGTTTACCTCTCTGATCTTATTGACCAAGAGACACGCGTTTACCTCTCTAATCTTATTGACCAAGAGACACGCGTTTATCTCTCTGATCTTATTGACCAAAAGACACGCATTTACCTCTCGGATCTTATTGACCAAGAGACACGCGTTTACCTCTCTGATCTTATTGACCAAGAGACACGCGTTTATCTCTCTGATCTTATTGACCAAGAGACACGCGTTTACCTCTCTGATCTTATTGACCAAGAGACACGCGTTTATCTCTCTGATCTTATTGACCAAGAGACACGCTTTTACCTCTCTGATCTTATTGACCAAGAGACACGCGTTTACCTCTCTGATCTTATTGACCAAGAGACACGCGTTTACCTCTCTGATCTTATTGACCAAGAGACACGCGTTTACCTCTCTGATCTTATTGACCAAGAGACACGCGTTTACCTCTCTGATCTTATTGACCAAGAGACACGCGTTTACCTCTCTGATCTTATTGACCAAGAGACACGCGTTTACCTCTCTGATCTTATTGACCAAGAGACACGCGTTTACCTCTCTGATCTTATTGACCAAGAGACACGCGTTTACCTCTCTGATCTTATTGACCAAGAGACACGCCTTTACCTCTCTGATCTTATTGACCAAGAGACACGCGTTTACCTCTCTGATCTTATTGACCAAGAGACACGCTTTTGCCTCTCTGATCTTATTGACCAAGAGTCACGCGTTTACCTCTCTGATCTTATTGACCAAGAGACACGCGTTTACCTCTCTGATCTTATTGACCAAGAGACACGCGTTTACCTCTCTGATCTTATTGACCAAGAGACACGCGTTTACCTCTATGATCTTATTGACCAAGAGACACGCGTTTATCTCTCTGATCTTATTGACCAAGAGACACGCGTTTACCTCTCTGATCTTATTGACCAAGAGACACGCGTTTACCTCTCTGATCTTATTGACCAAGAGACACGCGTTTATCTCTCTGATCTTTTTGACCAAGAGACACGCGTTTACCTCTCTGATCTTATTGACCAAGAGACACGCGTTTACCTCTCTAATCTTATTGACCAAGAGACACGCGTTTATCTCTCTGATCTTATTGACCAAGAGACACGCATTTATCTCTCGGATCTTATTGACCAAGAGACACGCGTTTACCTCTCTGATCTTATTGACCAAGAGACACGCGTTTATCTCTCTGATCTTATTGACCAAGAGACACGCGTTTACCTCTCTGATCTTATTGACCAAGAGACACGCGTTTACCTCTCTGATCTTATTGACCAAGAGACACGCGTTTACCTCTCTGATCTTATTGACCAAGAGACACGCGTTTATCTCTCTGATCTTATTGACCAAGAGACACGCTTTTACCTCTCTGATCTTATTGACCAAGAGACACGCGTTTACCTCTCTGATCTTATTGACCAAGAGACACGCGTTTACCTCTCTGATCTTATTGACCAAGAGACACGCATTTATCTCTCTGATCTTATTGACCAAGAGACACGCGTTTACCTCTCTGATCTTATTGACCAAGAGACACGCGTTTACCTCTCTGATCTTATTGACCAAGAGACACGCGTTTACCTCTCTGATCTTATTGACCAAGAGACACGCGTTTACCTCTCTGATCTTTTTGACCAAGAGACACGCGTTTACCTCTCTGATCTTATTGACCAAGAGACACGCGTTTACCTCTCTGATCTTATTGACCAAGAGACACGCGTTTATCTCTCTGATCTTATTGACCAAGAGACACGCGTTTACCTCTCTGATCTTATTGACCAAGAGACACGCGTTTACCTCTCTGATCTTATTGACCAAGAGACACGCGTTTACCTCTCTGATCTTATTGACCAAGAGACACGCCTTTACCTCTCTGATCTTATTGACCAAGAGACACGCGTTTACCTCTCTGATCTTATTGACCAAGAGACACGCTTTTACCTCTCTGATCTTATTGACCAAGAGACACGCGTTTACCTCTCTGATCTTATTGACCAAGAGACACGCGTTTACCTCTCTGATCTTATTGACCAAGAGACACGCGTTTACCTCTCTGATCTTATTGACCAAGAGACACGCGTTTACCTCTCTGATCTTATTGACCAAGAGACACGCGTTTACCTCTCTGATCTTATTGACCAAGAGACACGCGTTTACCTCTCTGATCTTATTGACCAAGAGACACGCGTTTACCTCTCTGATCTTATTGACCAAGAGACACGCGTTTACCTCTCTGATCTTATTGACCAAGAGACACGCGTTTACCTCTCTGATCTTATTGACCAAGAGACACGCGTTTACCTATCTGTTCTTATTGACCAATAGACACGCGTTTATCTCTCTGATCTTATTGACCAAGAGACACGCGTTTACCTCTCTGATCTTATTGACCAAGAGACACGCGTTTATCTCTCTGATCTTATTGACCAAGAGACACGCGTTTACCTCTCTGATCTTATTGACCAAGAGACAAGCATTTACCTCTCTGATCTTATTGACCAAGAGACACGCGTTTATCTCTCTGATCTTATTGACCAAGAGACACGCGTTTACCTCTCTGATCTTATTGACCAAGAGACACGCGTTTACCTCTCTGATCTTATTGACCAAGAGACACGCGTTTACCTCTCTGATCTTATTGACCAAGAGACACGCGTTTACCTCTCTGATCTTATTGACCAAGAGACACGCTTTTACCTCTCTGATCTTATTGACCAAGAGACACGCGTTTACCTCTCTGATCTTATTGACCAAGAGGCACGCGTTTACCTCTCTGATCTTATTGACCAAGAGACACGCGTTTACCTCTCTGATCTTATTGACCAAGAGACACGCGTTTATCTCTCTGATCTTTTTGACCAAGAGACACGCGTTTACCTCTCTGATCTTATTGACCAAGAGTCACGCGTTTACCTCTCTGATCTTATTGACCAAGAGACACGCGTTTACCTCTCTGATCTTATTGACCAAGAGACACGCGTTTACCTCTCTGATCTTATTGACCAAGAGACACGCGTTTACCTCTCTGATCTTTTTGACCAAGAGACACGCGTTTACCTCTCTGATCTTATTGACCAAGAGACACGCGTTTACCTCTCTAATCTTATTGACCAAGAGACACGCGTTTATCTCTCTGATCTTATTGACCAAGAGACACGCGTTTATCTCTCTGATCTTATTGACCAAGAGACACGCATTTATCTCTCTGATCTTATTGACCAAGAGACACGCGTTTACCTCTCTGATCTTATTGACCAAGAGACAAGCGTTTACCTCTCTGATCTTATTGACCAAGAGACACGCGTTTATCTCTCTGATCTTATTGACCAAGAGACACGCGTTTACCTCTCTGATCTTATTGACCAAGAGACACGCGTTTACCTCTCTGATCTTATTGACCAAGAGACACGCGTTTACCTCTCTGATCTTATTGACCAAGAGACACGCGTTTATCTCTCTGATCTTATTGACCAAGAGACACGCTTTTACCTCTCTGATCTTATTGACCAAGAGACACGCGTTTACCTCTCTGATCTTATTGACCAAGAGACACGCGTTTCCCTCTCTGATCTTATTGACCAAGAGACACGCGTTTACCTCTCTGATCTTATTGACCAAGAGACACGCGTTTACCTCTCTGATCTTATTGAAGTAGAGACACGCGTTTACCTCTCTGATCTTATTGACCAAGAGACACGCGTTTACCTCTCTGATCTTATTGACCAAGAGACACGCGTTTACCTCTCTGATCTTTTTGACCAAGAGACACGCGTTTACCTCTCTGATCTTATTGACCAAGAGACACGCGTTTACCTCTCTGATCTTATTGACCAAGAGACACGCGTTTATCTCTCTGATCTTATTGACCAAGAGACACGCGTTTATCTCTCTGATCTTATTGACCAAGAGACACGCGTTTACCTCTCTGATCTTATTGACCAAGAGACACGCCTTTACCTCTCTGATCTTATTGACCAAGAGACACGCCTTTACCTCTCTGATCTTATTGACCAAGAGACACGCGTTTACCTCTCTGATCTTATTGACCAAGAGACACGCTTTTACCTCTCTGATCTTATTGACCAAGAGACACACGTTTACCTCTCTGATCTTATTGACCAAGAGACACGCGTTTACCTCTCTGATCTTATTGACCAAGAGACACGCGTTTACCTCTCTGATCTTATTGACCAAGAGACACGCGTTTATCTCTCTGATCTTATTGACCAAGAGACACGCGTTTACCTCTCTGATCTTATTGACCAAGAGACACGCGTTTACCTCTCTGATCCTATTGACCAAGAGACACGCGTTTATCTCTTCTGATCTTTTTGACCAAGAGACACGCGTTTACCTCTCTGATCTTATTGACCAAGAGGCACGCGTTTACCTCTCTGATCTTATTTACCAAGAGACACGCGTTTACCTCTCTGATCTTATTGACCAAGAGACACGCGTTTACCTCTCTGATCTTATTGACCAAGAGACACGCGTTTACCTCTCTGATCTTATTGACCAAGAGACACGCGTTTACCTCTCTGATCTTATTGACCAAGAGACACGTGTTTACCTATCTGTTCTTATTGACCAATAGACACGCGTTTATCTCTCTGATCTTATTGACCAAGAGACACGCGTTTACCTCTCTGATCTTATTGACCAAGAGACACGCGTTTATCTCTCTGATCTTATTGACCAAGAGACACGCGTTTACCTCTCTGATCTTATTGACCAAGAGACACGCGTTTACCTCTCTGATCTTATTGACCAAGAGACACGCGTTTACCTCTCTGATCTTATTGACCAAGAGACACGCGTTTACCTCTCTGATCTTATTGACCAAGAGACACGCTTTTACCTCTCTGATCTTATTGACCAAGAGACACGCGTTTACCTCTCTGATCTTATTGACCAAGAGGCACGCGTTTACCTCTCTGATCTTATTTACCAAGAGACACGCGTTTACCTCTCTGATCTTATTGACCAAGAGACACGCGTTTACCTCTCTGATCTTATTGACCAAGAGACACGCGTTTATCTCTCTGATCTTTTTGACCAAGAGACACGCGTTTACCTCTCTGATCTTATTGACCAAGAGACACGCGTTTACCTCTCTAATCTTATTGACCAAGAGACACGCGTTTATCTCTCTGATCTTATTGACCAAGAGACACGCATTTATCTCTCTGATCTTATTGACCAAGAGACACGCGTTTACCTCTCTGATCTTATTGACCAAGAGACAAGCATTTACCTCTCTGATCTTATTGACCAAGAGACACGCGTTTATCTCTCTGATCTTATTGACCAAGAGACACGCGTTTACCTCTCTGATCTTATTGACCAAGAGACACGCGTTTACCTCTCTGATCTTATTGACCAAGAGACACGCGTTTACATCTCTGATCTTATTGACCAAGAGACATGCGTTTACCTCTCTGATCTTATTGACCAAGAGACACGCTTTTACCTCTCTGATCTTATTGACCAAGAGACACGCGTTTACCTCTCTGATCTTATTGACCAAGAGACAAGCATTTACCTCTCTGATCTTATTGACCAAGAGACACGCGTTTATCTCTCTGATCTTATTGACCAAGAGACACGCGTTTACCTCTCTGATCTTATTGACCAAGAGACACGCGTTTACCTCTCTGATCTTATTGACCAAGAGACACGCGTTTACATCTCTGATCTTATTGACCAAGAGACACGCGTTTATCTCTCTGATCTTATTGACCAAGAGACACGCATTTATCTCTCTGATCTTATTGACCAAGAGACACGCGTTTACCTCTCTGATCTTATTGACCAAGAGACAAGCGTTTACCTCTCTGATCTTATTGACCAAGAGACACGCGTTTATCTCTCTGATCTTATTGACCAAGAGACACGCGTTTACCTCTCTGATCTTATTGACCAAGAGACACGCGTTTACCTCTCTGATCTTATTGACCAAGAGACACGCGTTTACCTCTCTGATCTTATTGACCAAGAGACACGCGTTTATCTCTCTGATCTTATTGACCAAGAGACACGCTTTTACCTCTCTGATCTTATTGACCAAGAGACACGCGTTTACCTCTCTGATCTTATTGACCAAGAGACACGCGTTTCCCTCTCTGATCTTATTGACCAAGAGACACGCGTTTACCTCTCTGATCTTATTGACCAAGAGACACGCGTTTACCTCTCTGATCTTATTGAAGTAGAGACACGCGTTTACCTCTCTGATCTTATTGACCAAGAGACACGCGTTTACCTCTCTGATCTTATTGACCAAGAGACACGCGTTTACCTCTCTGATCTTTTTGACCAAGAGACACGCGTTTACCTCTCTGATCTTATTGACCAAGAGACACGCGTTTACCTCTCTGATCTTATTGACCAAGAGACACGCGTTTATCTCTCTGATCTTATTGACCAAGAGACACGCGTTTATCTCTCTGATCTTATTGACCAAGAGACACGCGTTTACCTCTCTGATCTTATTGACCAAGAGACACGCCTTTACCTCTCTGATCTTATTGACCAAGAGACACGCCTTTACCTCTCTGATCTTATTGACCAAGAGACACGCGTTTACCTCTCTGATCTTATTGACCAAGAGACACGCTTTTACCTCTCTGATCTTATTGACCAAGAGACACACGTTTACCTCTCTGATCTTATTGACCAAGAGACACGCGTTTACCTCTCTGATCTTATTGACCAAGAGACACGCGTTTACCTCTCTGATCTTATTGACCAAGAGACACGCGTTTATCTCTCTGATCTTATTGACCAAGAGACACGCGTTTACCTCTCTGATCTTATTGACCAAGAGACACGCGTTTACCTCTCTGATCTTATTGACCAAGAGACACGCGTTTATCTCTTCTGATCTTTTTGACCAAGAGACACGCGTTTACCTCTCTGATCTTATTGACCAAGAGGCACGCGTTTACCTCTCTGATCTTATTTACCAAGAGACACGCGTTTACCTCTCTGATCTTATTGACCAAGAGACACGCGTTTACCTCTCTGATCTTATTGACCAAGAGACACGCGTTTACCTCTCTGATCTTATTGACCAAGAGACACGCGTTTACCTCTCTGATCTTATTGACCAAGAGACACGTGTTTACCTATCTGTTCTTATTGACCAATAGACACGCATTTATCTCTCTGATCTTATTGACCAAGAGACACGCGTTTACCTCTCTGATCTTATTGACCAAGAGACACGCGTTTATCTCTCTGATCTTATTGACCAAGAGACACGCGTTTACCTCTCTGATCTTATTGACCAAGAGACACGCGTTTACCTCTCTGATCTTATTGACCAAGAGACACGCGTTTACCTCTCTGATCTTATTGACCAAGAGACACGCGTTTACCTCTCTGATCTTATTGACCAAGAGACACGCTTTTACCTCTCTGATCTTATTGACCAAGAGACACGCGTTTACCTCTCTGATCTTATTGACCAAGAGGCACGCGTTTACCTCTCTGATCTTATTTACCAAGAGACACGCGTTTACCTCTCTGATCTTATTGACCAAGAGACACGCGTTTACCTCTCTGATCTTATTGACCAAGAGACACGCGTTTATCTCTCTGATCTTTTTGACCAAGAGACACGCGTTTACCTCTCTGATCTTATTGACCAAGAGACACGCGTTTACCTCTCTAATCTTATTGACCAAGAGACACGCGTTTATCTCTCTGATCTTATTGACCAAGAGACACGCATTTATCTCTCTGATCTTATTGACCAAGAGACACGCGTTTACCTCTCTGATCTTATTGACCAAGAGACAAGCATTTACCTCTCTGATCTTATTGACCAAGAGACACGCGTTTATCTCTCTGATCTTATTGACCAAGAGACACGCGTTTACCTCTCTGATCTTATTGACCAAGAGACACGCGTTTACCTCTCTGATCTTATTGACCAAGAGACACGCGTTTACATCTCTGATCTTATTGACCAAGAGACATGCGTTTACCTCTCTGATCTTATTGACCAAGAGACACGCTTTTACCTCTCTGATCTTATTGACCAAGAGACACGCGTTTACCTCTCTGATCTTATTGACCAAGAGGCACGCGTTTACCTCTCTGATCTTATTGACCAAGAGACACGCGTTTACCTCTCTGATCTTATTGACCAAGAGACACGCGTTTATCTCTCTGATCTTTTTGACCAAGAGACACGCGTTTACCTCTCTGATCTTATTGACCAAGAGTCACGCGTATACCTCTCTGATCTTATTGACCAAGAGACACGCGTTTACCTCTCTGATCTTATTGACCAAGAGACACGCGTTTACCTCTCTGATCTTATTGACCAAGAGACACGCGTTTATCTCTCTGATCTTTTTGACCAAGAGACACGCGTTTACCTCTCTGATCTTATTGACCAAGAGACACGCGTTTACCTCTCTAATCTTATTGACCAAGAGACACGCGTTTATCTCTCTGATCTTATTGACCAAGAGACACGCGTTTATCTCTCTGATCTTATTGACCAAGAGACACGCATTTATCTCTCTGATCTTATTGACCAAGAGACCCGCGTTTACCTCTCTGATCTTATTGACCAAGAGACAAGCGTTTACCTCTCTGATCTTATTGACCAAGAGACACGCGTTTATCTCTCTGATCTTATTGACCAAGAGACACGCGTTTACCTCTCTGATCTTATTGACCAAGAGACACGCGTTTACCTCTCTGATCTTATTGACCAAGAGACACGCGTTTACCTCTCTGATCTTATTGACCAAGAGACACGCGTTTATCTCTCTGATCTTATTGACCAAGAGACACGCTTTTACCTCTCTGATCTTATTGACCAAGAGACACGCGTTTACCTCTCTGATCTTATTGACCAAGAGACACGCCTTTACCTCTCTGATCTTATTGACCAAGAGACACGCGTTTACCTCTCTGATCTTATTGACCAAGA
The DNA here is from genome assembly GCF_044704955.1 of Pristiophorus japonicus. Taxonomy (NCBI): domain Eukaryota; kingdom Metazoa; phylum Chordata; class Chondrichthyes; family Pristiophoridae; genus Pristiophorus; species Pristiophorus japonicus. The sequence continues at coordinate 4,852,586 of NC_091987.1, forward strand.
GACACGCGTTTACCTCTCTGATCTTATTGACCAAGAGACACGCGTTTACCTCTCTGATCTTATTGACCAAGAGACACGCGTTTACCTCTCTGATCTTATTGACCAAGAGACACGCGTTTACCTCTCTGATCTTATTGACCAAGAGACACGCGTTTACCTCTCTGATCTTTTTGACCAAGAGACACGCGTTTACCTCTCTGATCTTATTGACCAAGAGACACGCGTTTACCTCTCTGATCTTATTGACCAAGAGACACGCGTTTATCTCTCTGATCTTATTGACCAGGAGACACGCGTTTATCTCTCTGATCTTATTGACCAAGAGACACGCGTTTACCTCTCTGATCTTATTGACCAAGAGACACGCGTTTACCTCTCTGATCTTATTGACCAAGAGACACGCCTTTACCTCTCTGATCTTATTGACCAAGAGACACACGTTTACCTCTCTGATCTTATTGACCAAGAGACACGCTTTTACCTCTCTGATCTTATTGACCAAGAGACACACGTTTACCTCTCTGATCTTATTGACCAAGAGACACGCGTTTACCTCTCTGATCTTATTGACCAAGAGACACGCGTTTACCTCTCTGATCTTATTGACCAAGAGACACGCGTTTATCTCTCTGATCTTATTGACCAAGAGACACGCGTTTACCTCTCTGATCTTATTGACCAAGAGACACGCGTTTACCTCTCTGATCTTATTGACCAAGAGACACGCGTTTATCTCTTCTGATCTTTTTGATCAAGAGACACGCGTTTACCTCTCTGATCTTATTGACCAAGAGACACGCGTTTACCTCTCTAATCTTATTGACCAAGAGACACGCGTTTATCTCTCTGATCTTATTGACCAAGAGACACGCATTTATCTCTCTGATCTTATTGACCAAGAGACACGCGTTTACCTCTCTGATCTTATTGACCAAGAGACAAGCGTTTACCTCTCTGATCTTATTGACCAAGAGACACGCGTTTATCTCTCTGATCTTATTGACCAAGAAACACGCGTTTACCTCTCTGATCTTATTGACCAAGAGACACGCGTTTACCTCTATGATCTTATTGACCAAGAAACACGCGTTTACCTCTCTGATCTTATTGACCAAGAGACACGCGTTTACCTCTCTGATCTTATTGACCAAGAGACACGCGTTTACCTCTGTGATCTTATTGACCAAGAGACACGCGTTTATCTCTCTGATCTTATTGACCAAGAGACACGCTTTTACCTCTCTGATCTTATTGACCAAGAGACACGCGTTTACCTCTCTGATCTTATTGACCAAGAGACACGCGTTTACCTCTCTGATCTTATTGACCAAGAGACACGCGTTTATCTCTCTGATCTTATTGACCAAGAGACACGCGTTTACCTCTCTGATCTTATTGACCAAGAGACACGCGTTTACCTCTCTGATCTTATTGACCAAGAGACACGCGTTTACCTCTCTGATCTTATTGACCAAGAGACACGCGTTTACCTCTCTGATCTTTTTGACCAAGAGACACGCGTTTACCTCTCTGATCTTATTGACCAAGAGACACGCGTTTACCTCTCTGATCTTATTGACCAAGAGACACGCGTTTATCTCTCTGATCTTATTGACCAAGAGACACGCGTTTATCTCTCTGATCTTATTGACCAAGAGACACGCGTTTACCTCTCTGATCTTATTGACCAAGAGACACGCGTTTACCTCTCTGATCTTATTGACCAAGAGACACGCCTTTACCTCTCTGATCTTATTGACCAAGAGACACGCGTTTACCTCTCTGATCTTATTGACCAAGAGACACGCTTTTACCTCTCTGATCTTATTGACCAAGAGACACGCGTTTACCTCTCTGATCTTATTGACCAAGAGACACGCGTTTACCTCTCTGATCTTATTGACCAAGAGACACGCGTTTTCCTCTCTGATCTTATTGACCAAAAGACACGCGTTTACCTCTCTGATCTTATTGACCAAGTGACACGCGTTTATCTCTCTGATCTTATTGACCAAGAGACACGCGTTTACCTCTCTGATCTTATTGACCAAGAGACACGCGTTTACCTCTCTGATCTTATTGACCAAGAGACACGCGTTTACCTCTCTGATCTTATTGACCAAGAGACACGCGTTTACCTCTCAGATCTTATTGACCAAGAGACACGCATTTACCTCTCTGATCTTATTGACCAAGAGTCACGCGTTTACCTCTCTGATCTTATTGACCAAGAGACACGCGTTTACCTCTCTGATCTTATTGACCAAGAGACACGCGTTTACCTCTCTGATCTTATTGACCAAGAGACACGCGTTTACCTCTCGGTTCTTATTGACCAAGAGACACGCGTTTATCTCTCTGATCTTATTGACCAAGAGACACGCGTTTACCTCTCTGATCTTATTGACCAAGAGACACGCGTTTATCTCTCTGATCTTATTGACCAAGAGACACGCGTTTACCTCTCTGATCTTATTGACCAAGAGACACGCGTTTACCTCTCTGATCTTATTGACCAAGAGACACGCGTTTACCTCTCTGATCTTATTGACCAAGAGACACGCGTTTACCTCTCTGATCTTATTGACCAAGAGACACGCGTTTACCTCTCTGATCTTATTGACCAAGAGACACGCTTTTACCTCTCTGATCTTATTGACCAAGAGACACGCGTTTACCTCTCTGATCTTATTGACCAAGAGGCACGCGTTTACCTCTCTGATCTTATTGACCAAGAAACACGCGTTTACCTCTCTGATCTTATTGACCAAGAGACACGCGTTTATCTCTCTGATCTTTTTGACCAAGAGACACGCGTTTACCTCTCTGATCTTATTGACCAAGAGGCACGTCTTTACCTCTCTGATCTTATTGACCAAGAGACACGCGTTTACCTCTCTGATCTTATTGACCAAGAGACACGCTTTTACCTCTCTGATCTTATTGACCAAGAGACACGCGTTTACCTCTCTGATCTTATTGACCAAGAGACACGCGTTTACCTCTCTGATCTTATTGACCAAGAGACACGCGTTTACCTCTCTAATCTTATTGACCAAGAGACACGCGTTTATCTCTCTAATCTTATTGACCAAGAGACACGCGTTTATCTCTCTGATCTTATTGACCAAGAGACACGCGTTTATCTTTCTGATCTTATTTACCAAGAGACACGCGTTTACCTCTCTGATCTTATTGACCAAGAGACAAGCGTTTACCTCTCTGATCTTATTGACCAAGAGACACGCGTTTATCTCTCTGATCTTATTGACCAAGAGACACGCGTTTACCTCTCTGATCTTATTGACCAAGAGACACGCGTTTACCTCTCTGATCTTATTGACCAAGAGACACGCGTTTACCTCTCTGATCTTATTGACCAAGAGACACGCGTTTATCTCTCTGATCTTATTTACCAAGAGACACGCTTTTACCTCTCTGATCTTATTGACCAAGAGACACGCGTTTACCTCTCTGATCTTATTGACCAAGAGACACGCGTTTACCTCTCTGATCTTATTGACCAAGAGACACGCGTTTATCTCTCTGATCTTATTGACTAAGAGACACGCGTTTACCTCTCTGATCTTATTGACCAAGAGACACGCGTTTACCTCTCTGATCTTATTGACCAAGAGTCATGCGTTTACCTCTCTGATCTTATTGACCAAGAGACACGCGTTTACCTCTCTGATCTTATTGACCAAGAGACACGCGTTTACCTCTCTGATCTTTTTGACCAAGAGACACGCGTTTACCTCTCTGATCTTATTGACCAAGAGACACGCGTTTACCTCTCTGATCTTATTGACCAAGAGACACGCGTTTATCTCTCTGATCTTATTGACCAAGAGACACGCGTTTATCTCTCTGATCTTATTGACCAAGAGACACGCGTTTACCTCTCTGATCTTATTGACCAAGAGACACGCCTTTACCTCTCTGATCTTATTGACCAAGAGACACGCGTTTACCTCTCTGATCTTATTGACCAAGAGACACGCGTTTATCTCTCTGATCTTATTTACCAAGAGACACGCGTTTACCTCTCTGATCTTATTGACCAAGAGACACGCGTTTACCTCTCTAATCTTATTGACCAAGAGACACGCGTTTATCTCTCTAATCTTATTGACCAAGAGACACGCGTTTATCTCTCTGATCTTATTGACCAAGAGACACGCGTTTATCTTTCTGATCTTATTTACCAAGAGACACGCGTTTACCTCTCTGATCTTATTGACCAAGAGACAAGCGTTTACCTCTCTGATCTTATTGACCAAGAGACACGCGTTTATCTCTCTGATCTTATTGACCAAGAGACACGCGTTTACCTCTCTGATCTTATTGACCAAGAGACACGCGTTTACCTCTCTGATCTTATTGACCAAGAGACACGCGTTTACCTCTCTGATCTTATTGACCAAGAGACACGCGTTTATCTCTCTGATCTTATTTACCAAGAGACACGCTTTTACCTCTCTGATCTTATTGACCAAGAGACACGCGTTTACCTCTCTGATCTTATTGACCAAGAGACACGCGTTTACCTCTCTGATCTTATTGACCAAGAGACACGCTTTTACCTCTCTGATCTTATTGACCAAGAGTCACGCGTTTACCTCTCTGATCTTATTGACCAAGAGACACGCGTTTACCTCTCTGATCTTATTGACCAAGAGACACGGGTTTACCTCTCTGATCTTATTGACCAAGAGACACGCGTTTACCTCTCTGATCTTATTGACCAAAAGACACGCGTTATCTCTCTGATCTTATTGACCAAGAGACACGCGTTTACCTCTCTGATCTTATTGACCAAGAGACACGCGTTTACCTCTCTGATCTTATTGACCAAGAGACACGCGTTTATCTCTCTGATCTTTTTGACCAAGAGACACGCGTTTACCTCTCTGATCTTATTGACCAAGAGACACGCGTTTACCTCTCTAATCTTATTGACCAAGAGACACGCGTTTATCTCTCTGATCTTATTGACCAAGAGACACGCATTTATCTCTCGGATCTTATTGACCAAAAGACACGCGTTTACCTCTCTGATCTTATTGACCAAGAGACACGCGTTTATCTCTCTGATCTTATTGACCAAGAGACACGCGTTTACCTCTCTGATCTTATTGACCAAGAGACACGCGTTTACCTCTCTGAACTTATTGACCAAGAGACATGCGTTTACCTCTCTGATCTTATTGACCAAGAGACACGCGTTTATCTCTCTGATCTTATTGACCAAGAGACACGCTTTTACCTCTCTGATCTTATTGACCAAGAGACACGCGTTTACCTCTCTGATCTTATAGACCAAGAGACACGCGTTTACCTCTCTGATCTTATTGACCAAGAGACACGCTTTTACCTCTCTGATCTTATTGACCAAGAGTCACGCGTTTACCTCTCTGATCTTATTGACCAAGAGACACGCGTTTACCTCTCTGATCTTATTGACCAAGAGACACGGGTTTACCTCTCTGATCTTATTGACCAAGAGACACGCGTTTACCTCTCTGATCTTATTGACCAAAAGACACGCGTTATCTCTCTGATCTTATTGACCAAGAGACACGCGTTTACCTCTCTGATCTTATTGACCAAGAGACACGCGTTTACCTCTCTGATCTTATTGACCAAGAGACACGCGTTTATCTCTCTGATCTTTTTGACCAAGAGACACGCGTTTACCTCTCTGATCTTATTGACCAAGAGACACGCGTTTACCTCTCTAATCTTATTGACCAAGAGACACGCGTTTATCTCTCTGATCTTATTGACCAAGAGACACGCATTTATCTCTCGGATCTTATTGACCAAAAGACACGCGTTTACCTCTCTGATCTTATTGACCAAGAGACACGCGTTTATCTCTCTGATCTTATTGACCAAGAGACACGCGTTTACCTCTCTGATCTTATTGACCAAGAGACACGCGTTTACCTCTCTGAACTTATTGACCAAGAGACATGCGTTTACCTCTCTGATCTTATTGACCAAGAGACACGCGTTTATCTCTCTGATCTTATTGACCAAGAGACACGCTTTTACCTCTCTGATCTTATTGACCAAGAGACACGCGTTTACCTCTCTGATCTTATAGACCAAGAGACACGCGTTTACCTCTCTGATCTTATTGACCAAGAGACACGCGTTTATCTCTCTGATCTTATTGACCAAGAGACACGCGTTTACCTCTCTGATCTTATTGACCAAGAGACACGCGTTTACCTCTCTGATCTTATTGACCAAGAGACACGCGTTTACCTCTCTGATCTTATTGACCAAGAGACACGCGTTTACCTCTCTGATCTTTTTGACCAAGAGACACGCGTTTACCTCTCTGATCTTATTGACCAAGAGACACGCGTTTACCTCTCTGATCTTATTGACCAAGAGACACGCGTTTATCTCTCTGATCTTATTGACCAAGAGACACGCGTTTATCTCTCTGATCTTATTGACCAAGAGACACGCGTTTACCTCTCTGATCTTATTGACCAAGAGACACGCGTTTACCTCTCTGATCTTATTGACCAAGAGACACGCCTTTACCTCTCTGATCTTATTGACCAAGAGACACGCGTTTACCTCTCTGATCTTATTGACCAAGAGACACGCGTTTACCTCTCTGATCTTATTGACCAAGAGACACGCGTTTACCTCTCTGATCTTATTGACCAAGAGACACGCGTTTACCTCTCTGATCTTATTGACCAAGAGACACGCGTTTACCTCTCTGATCTTATTGACCAAGAGACACGCGTTTACCTCTCTGATCTTATTGACCAAGAGACACGCGTTTACCTCTCTGATCTTATTGACCAAGAGACACGCGTTTACCTCTCTGATCTTATTGACCAAGAGACACGCGTTTACCTCTCTGATCTTATTGACCAAGAGACACGCGTTTACCTCTCTGATCTTATTGACCAAGAGACACGCGTTTACCTCTCTGATCTTACTGACCAAGAGACACGCGTTTATCTCTCTGATCTTATTGACCAAGAGACACGCTTTTACCTCTCTGATCTTATTGACCAAGAGACACGCGTTTATCTCTCTGATCTTATTGACCAAGAGACACGCGTTTACCTCTCTGATCTTATTGACCAAGAGACACGCGTTTACCTCTCTGATCTTATTGACCAAGAGACACGCGTTTACCTCTCTGATCTTATTGACCAAGAGACACGCGTTTACCTCTCTGATCTTTTTGACCAAGAGACACGCGTTTATCTCTCTGATCTTATTGACCAAGAGACACGCGTTTACCTCTCTGATCTTATTGACCAAGAGACACGCGTTTACCTCTCTGATCTTATTGACCAAGAGACACGCGTTTACCTCTCTGATCTTATTGACCAAGAGACACGCGTTTACCTCTCTGATCTTATTGACCAAGAGACACGCGTTTACCTCTCTGATCTTTTTGACCAAGAGACACGCGTTTACCTCTCTGATCTTATTGACCAAGAGACACGCGTTTACCTCTCTGATCTTATTGACCAAGAGACACGCGTTTATCTCTCTGATCTTATTGACCAAGAGACACGCGTTTACCTCTCTGATCTTATTGACCAAGAGACACGCTTTTACCTCTCTGATCTTATTGACCAAGAGACACGCGTTTACCTCTCTGATCTTATTGACCAAGAGACACGCTTTTACCTCTCTGATCTTATTGACCAAGTGTCACGCGTTTACCTCTCTGATCTTATTGACCAAGAGACACGCGTTTACCTCTCTGATCTTATTGACCAAGAGACACGCGTTTACCTCTCTGATCTTATTGACCAAGAGACACGCGTTTACCTCTCTGATCTTATTGACCAAGAGACACGCGTTTATCTCTCTGATCTTATTGACCAAGAGACACGCGTTTACCTCTCTGATCTTATTGACCAAGAGACACGCGTTTACCTCTCTGATCTTATTGACCAAGAGACACGCGTTTATCTCTCTGATCTTTTTGACCAAGAGACACGCGTTTACCTCTCTGATCTTATTGACCAAGAGACACGCGTTTACCTCTCTAATCTTATTGACCAAGAGACACGCGTTTATCTCTCTGATCTTATTGACCAAAAGACACGCATTTACCTCTCGGATCTTATTGACCAAGAGACACGCGTTTACCTCTCTGATCTTATTGACCAAGAGACACGCGTTTATCTCTCTGATCTTATTGACCAAGAGACACGCGTTTACCTCTCTGATCTTATTGACCAAGAGACACGCGTTTATCTCTCTGATCTTATTGACCAAGAGACACGCTTTTACCTCTCTGATCTTATTGACCAAGAGACACGCGTTTACCTCTCTGATCTTATTGACCAAGAGACACGCGTTTACCTCTCTGATCTTATTGACCAAGAGACACGCGTTTACCTCTCTGATCTTATTGACCAAGAGACACGCGTTTACCTCTCTGATCTTATTGACCAAGAGACACGCGTTTACCTCTCTGATCTTATTGACCAAGAGACACGCGTTTACCTCTCTGATCTTATTGACCAAGAGACACGCGTTTACCTCTCTGATCTTATTGACCAAGAGACACGCGTTTACCTCTCTGATCTTATTGACCAAGAGACACGCCTTTACCTCTCTGATCTTATTGACCAAGAGACACGCGTTTACCTCTCTGATCTTATTGACCAAGAGACACGCTTTTGCCTCTCTGATCTTATTGACCAAGAGTCACGCGTTTACCTCTCTGATCTTATTGACCAAGAGACACGCGTTTACCTCTCTGATCTTATTGACCAAGAGACACGCGTTTACCTCTCTGATCTTATTGACCAAGAGACACGCGTTTACCTCTCTGATCTTATTGACCAAGAGACACGCGTTTATCTCTCTGATCTTATTGACCAAGAGACACGCGTTTACCTCTCTGATCTTATTGACCAAGAGACACGCGTTTACCTCTCTGATCTTATTGACCAAGAGACACGCGTTTATCTCTCTGATCTTTTTGACCAAGAGACACGCGTTTACCTCTCTGATCTTATTGACCAAGAGACACGCGTTTACCTCTCTAATCTTATTGACCAAGAGACACGCGTTTATCTCTCTGATCTTATTGACCAAGAGACACGCATTTATCTCTCGGATCTTATTGACCAAGAGACACGCGTTTACCTCTCTGATCTTATTGACCAAGAGACACGCGTTTATCTCTCTGATCTTATTGACCAAGAGACACGCGTTTACCTCTCTGATCTTATTGACCAAGAGACACGCGTTTACCTCTCTGATCTTATTGACCAAGAGACACGCGTTTACCTCTCTGATCTTATTGACCAAGAGACACGCGTTTATCTCTCTGATCTTATTGACCAAGAGACACGCTTTTACCTCTCTGATCTTATTGACCAAGAGACACGCGTTTACCTCTCTGATCTTATTGACCAAGAGACACGCGTTTACCTCTCTGATCTTATTGACCAAGAGACACGCATTTATCTCTCTGATCTTATTGACCAAGAGACACGCGTTTACCTCTCTGATCTTATTGACCAAGAGACACGCGTTTACCTCTCTGATCTTATTGACCAAGAGACACGCGTTTACCTCTCTGATCTTATTGACCAAGAGACACGCGTTTACCTCTCTGATCTTTTTGACCAAGAGACACGCGTTTACCTCTCTGATCTTATTGACCAAGAGACACGCGTTTACCTCTCTGATCTTATTGACCAAGAGACACGCGTTTATCTCTCTGATCTTATTGACCAAGAGACACGCGTTTATCTCTCTGATCTTATTGACCAAGAGACACGCGTTTACCTCTCTGATCTTATTGACCAAGAGACACGCGTTTACCTCTCTGATCTTATTGACCAAGAGACACGCCTTTACCTCTCTGATCTTATTGACCAAGAGACACGCGTTTACCTCTCTGATCTTATTGACCAAGAGACACGCTTTTACCTCTCTGATCTTATTGACCAAGAGACACGCGTTTACCTCTCTGATCTTATTGACCAAGAGACACGCGTTTACCTCTCTGATCTTATTGACCAAGAGACACGCGTTTACCTCTCTGATCTTATTGACCAAGAGACACGCGTTTACCTCTCTGATCTTATTGACCAAGAGACACGCGTTTACCTCTCTGATCTTATTGACCAAGAGACACGCGTTTACCTCTCTGATCTTATTGACCAAGAGACACGCGTTTACCTCTCTGATCTTATTGACCAAGAGACACGCGTTTACCTCTCTGATCTTATTGACCAAGAGACACGCGTTTACCTCTCTGATCTTATTGACCAAGAGACACGCGTTTACCTATCTGTTCTTATTGACCAATAGACACGCGTTTATCTCTCTGATCTTATTGACCAAGAGACACGCGTTTACCTCTCTGATCTTATTGACCAAGAGACACGCGTTTATCTCTCTGATCTTATTGACCAAGAGACACGCGTTTACCTCTCTGATCTTATTGACCAAGAGACAAGCATTTACCTCTCTGATCTTATTGACCAAGAGACACGCGTTTATCTCTCTGATCTTATTGACCAAGAGACACGCGTTTACCTCTCTGATCTTATTGACCAAGAGACACGCGTTTACCTCTCTGATCTTATTGACCAAGAGACACGCGTTTACCTCTCTGATCTTATTGACCAAGAGACACGCGTTTACCTCTCTGATCTTATTGACCAAGAGACACGCTTTTACCTCTCTGATCTTATTGACCAAGAGACACGCGTTTACCTCTCTGATCTTATTGACCAAGAGACACGCGTTTACCTCTCTGATCTTATTGACCAAGAGACACGCGTTTATCTCTCTGATCTTTTTGACCAAGAGACACGCGTTTACCTCTCTGATCTTATTGACCAAGAGTCACGCGTTTACCTCTCTGATCTTATTGACCAAGAGACACGCGTTTACCTCTCTGATCTTATTGACCAAGAGACACGCGTTTACCTCTCTGATCTTATTGACCAAGAGACACGCGTTTATCTCTCTGATCTTTTTGACCAAGAGACACGCGTTTACCTCTCTGATCTTATTGACCAAGAGACACGCGTTTACCTCTCTAATCTTATTGACCAAGAGACACGCGTTTATCTCTCTGATCTTATTGACCAAGAGACACGCGTTTATCTCTCTGATCTTATTGACCAAGAGACACGCATTTATCTCTCTGATCTTATTGACCAAGAGACACGCGTTTACCTCTCTGATCTTATTGACCAAGAGACAAGCGTTTACCTCTCTGATCTTATTGACCAAGAGACACGCGTTTATCTCTCTGATCTTATTGACCAAGAGACACGCGTTTACCTCTCTGATCTTATTGACCAAGAGACACGCGTTTACCTCTCTGATCTTATTGACCAAGAGACACGCGTTTACCTCTCTGATCTTATTGACCAAGAGACACGCGTTTATCTCTCTGATCTTATTGACCAAGAGACACGCTTTTACCTCTCTGATCTTATTGACCAAGAGACACGCGTTTACCTCTCTGATCTTATTGACCAAGAGACACGCGTTTCCCTCTCTGATCTTATTGACCAAGAGACACGCGTTTACCTCTCTGATCTTATTGACCAAGAGACACGCGTTTACCTCTCTGATCTTATTGAAGTAGAGACACGCGTTTACCTCTCTGATCTTATTGACCAAGAGACACGCGTTTACCTCTCTGATCTTATTGACCAAGAGACACGCGTTTACCTCTCTGATCTTTTTGACCAAGAGACACGCGTTTACCTCTCTGATCTTATTGACCAAGAGACACGCGTTTACCTCTCTGATCTTATTGACCAAGAGACACGCGTTTATCTCTCTGATCTTATTGACCAAGAGACACGCGTTTATCTCTCTGATCTTATTGACCAAGAGACACGCGTTTACCTCTCTGATCTTATTGACCAAGAGACACGCCTTTACCTCTCTGATCTTATTGACCAAGAGACACGCCTTTACCTCTCTGATCTTATTGACCAAGAGACACGCGTTTACCTCTCTGATCTTATTGACCAAGAGACACGCTTTTACCTCTCTGATCTTATTGACCAAGAGACACACGTTTACCTCTCTGATCTTATTGACCAAGAGACACGCGTTTACCTCTCTGATCTGATTGACCAAGAGACACGCGTTTACCTCTCTGATCTTATTGACCAAGAGACACGCGTTTATCTCTCTGATCTTATTGACCAAGAGACACGCGTTTACCTCTCTGATCTTATTGACCAAGAGACACGCGTTTACCTCTCTGATCTTATTGACCAAGAGACACGCGTTTATCTCTTCTGATCTTTTTGACCAAGAGACACGCGTTTACCTCTCTGATCTTATTGACCAAGAGGCACGCGTTTACCTCTCTGATCTTATTTACCAAGAGACACGCGTTTACCTCTCTGATCTTATTGACCAAGAGACACGCGTTTACCTCTCTGATCTTATTGACCAAGAGACACGCGTTTACCTCTCTGATCTTATTGACCAAGAGACACGCGTTTACCTCTCTGATCTTATTGACCAAGAGACACGTGTTTACCTATCTGTTCTTATTGACCAATAGACACGCGTTTATCTCTCTGATCTTATTGACCAAGAGACACGCGTTTACCTCTCTGATCTTATTGACCAAGAGACACGCGTTTATCTCTCTGATCTTATTGACCAAGAGACACGCGTTTACCTCTCTGATCTTATTGACCAAGAGACACGCGTTTACCTCTCTGATCTTATTGACCAAGAGACACGCGTTTACCTCTCTGATCTTATTGACCAAGAGACACGCGTTTACCTCTCTGATCTTATTGACCAAGAGACACGCTTTTACCTCTCTGATCTTATTGACCAAGAGACACGCGTTTACCTCTCTGATCTTATTGACCAAGAGGCACGCGTTTACCTCTCTGATCTTATTTACCAAGAGACACGCGTTTACCTCTCTGATCTTATTGACCAAGAGACACGCGTTTACCTCTCTGATCTTATTGACCAAGAGACACGCGTTTATCTCTCTGATCTTTTTGACCAAGAGACACGCGTTTACCTCTCTGATCTTATTGACCAAGAGACACGCGTTTACCTCTCTAATCTTATTGACCAAGAGACACGCGTTTACCTCTCTGATCTTATTGACCAAGAGACACGCATTTATCTCTCTGATCTTATTGACCAAGAGACACGCGTTTACCTCTCTGATCTTATTGACCAAGAGACAAGCATTTACCTCTCTGATCTTATTGACCAAGAGACACGCGTTTATCTCTCTGATCTTATTGACCAAGAGACACGCGTTTACCTCTCTGATCTTATTGACCAAGAGACACGCGTTTACCTCTCTGATCTTATTGACCAAGAGACACGCGTTTACATCTCTGATCTTATTGACCAAGAGACATGCGTTTACCTCTCTGATCTTATTGACCAAGAGACACGCTTTTACCTCTCTGATCTTATTGACCAAGAGACACGCGTTTACCTCTCTGATCTTATTGACCAAGAGACAAGCATTTACCTCTCTGATCTTATTGACCAAGAGACACGCGTTTATCTCTCTGATCTTATTGACCAAGAGACACGCGTTTACCTCTCTGATCTTATTGACCAAGAGACACGCGTTTACCTCTCTGATCTTATTGACCAAGAGACACGCGTTTACATCTCTGATCTTATTGACCAAGAGACACGCGTTTATCTCTCTGATCTTATTGACCAAGAGACACGCATTTATCTCTCTGATCTTATTGACCAAGAGACACGCGTTTACCTCTCTGATCTTATTGACCAAGAGACAAGCGTTTACCTCTCTGATCTTATTGACCAAGAGACACGCGTTTATCTCTCTGATCTTATTGACCAAGAGACACGCGTTTACCTCTCTGATCTTATTGACCAAGAGACACGCGTTTACCTCTCTGATCTTATTGACCAAGAGACACGCGTTTACCTCTCTGATCTTATTGACCAAGAGACACGCGTTTATCTCTCTGATCTTATTGACCAAGAGACATGCTTTTACCTCTCTGATCTTATTGACCAAGAGACACGCGTTTACCTCTCTGATCTTATTGACCAAGAGACACGCGTTTCCCTCTCTGATCTTATTGACCAAGAGACACGCGTTTACCTCTCTGATCTTATTGACCAAGAGACACGCATTTACCTCTCTGATCTTATTGAAGTAGAGACACGCGTTTACCTCTCTGATCTTATTGACCAAGAGACACGCGTTTACCTCTCTGATCTTATTGACCAAGAGACACGCGTTTACCTCTCTGATCTTTTTGACCAAGAGACACGCGTTTACCTCTCTGATCTTATTGACCAAGAGACACGCGTTTACCTCTCTGATCTTATTGACCAAGAGACACGCGTTTATCTCTCTGATCTTATTGACCAAGAGACACGCGTTTATCTCTCTGATCTTATTGACCAAGAGACACGCGTTTACCTCTCTGATCTTATTGACCAAGAGACACGCCTTTACCTCTCTGATCTTATTGACCAAGAGACACGCCTTTACCTCTCTGATCTTATTGACCAAGAGACACGCGTTTACCTCTCTGATCTTATTGACCAAGAGACACGCTTTTACCTCTCTGATCTTATTGACCAAGAGACACACGTTTTCCTCTCTGATCTTATTGACCAAGAGACACGCGTTTACCTCTCTGATCTTATTGACCAAGAGACACGCGTTTACCTCTCTGATCTTATTGACCAAGAGACACGCGTTTATCTCTCTGATCTTATTGACCAAGAGACACGCGTTTACCTCTCTGATCTTATTGACCAAGAGACACGCGTTTACCTCTCTGATCTTATTGACCAAGAGACACTCGTTTATCTCTTCTGATCTTTTTGACCAAGAGACACGCGTTTACCTCTCTGATCTTATTGACCAAGAGGCACGCGTTTACCTCTCTGATCTTATTTACCAAGAGACACGCGTTTACCTCTCTGATCTTATTGACCAAGAGACACGCGTTTACCTCTCTGATCTTATTGACCAAGAGACACGCGTTTACCTCTCTGATCTTATTGACCAAGAGACACGCGTTTACCTCTCTGATCTTATTGACCAAGAGACACGTGTTTACCTATCTGTTCTTATTGACCAATAGACACGCGTTTATCTCTCTGATCTTATTGACCAAGAGACACGCGTTTACCTCTCTGATCTTATTGACCAAGAGACACGCGTTTATCTCTCTGATCTTATTGACCAAGAGACACGCGTTTACCTCTCTGATCTTATTGACCAAGAGACACGCGTTTACCTCTCTGATCTTATTGACCAAGAGACACGCGTTTACCTCTCTGATCTTATTGACCAAGAGACACGCGTTTACCTCTCTGATCTTATTGACCAAGAGACACGCTTTTACCTCTCTGATCTTATTGACCAAGAGACACGCGTTTACCTCTCTGATCTTATTGACCAAGAGGCACGCGTTTACCTCTCTGATCTTATTTACCAAGAGACACGCGTTTACCTCTCTGATCTTATTGACCAAGAGACACGCGTTTACCTCTCTGATCTTATTGACCAAGAGACACGCGTTTATCTCTCTGATCTTTTTGACCAAGAGACACGCGTTTACCTCTCTGATCTTATTGACCAAGAGACACGCGTTTACCTCTCTAATCTTATTGACCAAGAGACACGCGTTTATCTCTCTGATCTTATTGACCAAGAGACACGCATTTATCTCTCTGATCTTATTGACCAAGAGACACGCGTTTACCTCTCTGATCTTATTGACCAAGAGACAAGCATTTACCTCTCTGATCTTATTGACCAAGAGACACGCGTTTATCTCTCTGATCTTATTGACCAAGAGACACGCGTTTACCTCTCTGATCTTATTGACCAAGAGACACGCGTTTACCTCTCTGATCTTATTGACCAAGAGACACGCGTTTACATCTCTGATCTTATTGACCAAGAGACATGCGTTTACCTCTCTGATCTTATTGACCAAGAGACACGCTTTTACCTCTCTGATCTTATTGACCAAGAGACACGCGTTTACCTCTCTGATCTTATTGACCAAGAGGCACGCGTTTACCTCTCTGATCTTATTGACCAAGAGACACGCGTTTACCTCTCTGATCTTATTGACCAAGAGACACGCGTTTATCTCTCTGATCTTATTGACCAAGAGACACGCGTTTACCTCTCTGATCTTATTGACCAAGAGTCACGCGTTTACCTCTCTGATCTTATTGACCAAGAGACACGCGTTTACCTCTCTGATCTTATTGACCAAGAGACACGCGTTTACCTCTCTGATCTTATTGACCAAGAGACACGCGTTTATCTCTCTGATCTTTTTGACCAAGAGACACGCGTTTACCTCTCTGATCTTATTGACCAAGAGACACGCGTTTACCTCTCTAATCTTATTGACCAAGAGACACGCGTTTATCTCTCTGATCTTATTGACCAAGAGACACGCGTTTATCTCTCTGATCTTATTGACCAAGAGACACGCATTTATCTCTCTGATCTTATTGACTAAGAGACCCGCGTTTACCTCTCTGATCTTATTGACCAAGAGACAAGCGTTTACCTCTCTGATCTTATTGACCAAGAGACACGCGTTTATCTCTCTGATCTTATTGACCAAGAGACACGCGTTTACCTCTCTGATCTTATTGACCAAGAGACACGCGTTTACCTCTCTGATCTTATTGACCAAGAGACACGCGTTTACCTCTCTGATCTTATTGACCAAGAGACACGCGTTTATCTCTCTGATCTTATTGACCAAGAGACACGCTTTTACCTCTCTGATCTTATTGACCAAGAGACACGCGTTTACCTCTCTGATCTTATTGACCAAGAGACACGCGTTTACCTCTCTGATCTTATTGACCAAGAGACACGCGTTTACCTCTCTGATCTTATTGACCAAGAGACACGCGTTTACCTCTCTGATCTTATTGACCAAGAGACACGCGTTTACCTCTCTGATCTTATTGACCAAGAGACACGCGTTTACCTCTCTGATCTTATTGACCAAGAGACACGCGTTTACCTCTCTGATCTTATTGACCAAGAGACACGCGTTTACCTCTCTGATCTTTTTGACCAAGAGACACGCGTTTACCTCTCTGATCTTATTGACCAAGAGACACGCGTTTACCTCTCTGATCTTATTGACCAAGAGACACGCGTTTATCTCTCTGATCTTATTGACCAGGAGACACGCGTTTATCTCTCTGATCTTATTGACCAAGAGACACACGTTTACCTCTCTGATCTTATTGACCAAGAGACACGCGTTTACCTCTCTGATCTTATTGACCAAGAGACACGCCTTTACCTCTCTGATCTTATTGACCAAGAGACACACGTTTACCTCTCTGATCTTATTGACCAAGAGACACGCTTTTACCTCTCTGATCTTATTGACCAAGAGACACACGTTTACCTCTCTGATCTTATTGACCAAGAGACACGCGTTTACCTCTCTGATCTTATTGACCAAGAGACACGCGTTTACCTCTCTGATCTTATTGACCAAGAGACACGCGTTTACCTCTCTGATCTTATTGACCAAGAGACACGCGTTTATCTCTCTGATCTTATTGACCAAGAGACACGCGTTTACCTCTCTGATCTTATTGACCAAGAGACACGCGTTTACCTCTCTGATCTTATTGACCAAGAGACACGCGTTTACCTCTCTGATCTTATTGACCAAGAGACACGCGTTTACCTCTCTGATCTTATTGACCAAGAGACACGCGTTTACCTCTCTGATCTTATTGACCAAGAGACACGCTTTTACCTCTCTGATCTTATTGACCAAGAGACACGCGTTTACCTCTCTGATCTTATTGACCAAGAGGCACGCGTTTACCTCTCTGATCTTATTGACCAAGAAACACGCGTTTACCTCTCTGATCTTATTGACCAAGAGACACGCGTTTATCTCTCTGATCTTTTTGACCAAGAGACACGCGTTTACCTCTCTGATCTTATTGACCAAGAGGCACGTCTTTACCTCTCTGATCTTATTGACCAAGAGACACGCGTTTACCTCTCTGATCTTATTGACCAAGAGACACGCTTTTACCTCTCTGATCTTATTGACCAAGAGACACGCGTTTACCTCTCTGATCTTATTGACCAAGAGACACGCGTTTACCTCTCTGATCTTATTGACCAAGAGACACGCGTTTACCTCTCTAATCTTATTGACCAAGAGACACGCGTTTATCTCTCTAATCTTATTGACCAAGAGACACGCGTTTATCTCTCTGATCTTATTGACCAAGAGACACGCGTTTATCTTTCTGATCTTATTTACCAAGAGACACGCGTTTACCTCTCTGATCTTATTGACCAAGAGACAAGCGTTTACCTCTCTGATCTTATTGACCAAGAGACACGCGTTTATCTCTCTGATCTTATTGACCAAGAGACACGCGTTTACCTCTCTGATCTTATTGACCAAGAGACACGCGTTTACCTCTCTGATCTTATTGACCAAGAGACACGCGTTTACCTCTCTGATCTTATTGACCAAGAGACACGCGTTTATCTCTCTGATCTTATTTACCAAGAGACACGCTTTTACCTCTCTGATCTTATTGACCAAGAGACACGCGTTTACCTCTCTGATCTTATTGACCAAGAGACACGCGTTTACCTCTCTGATCTTATTGACCAAGAGACACGCGTTTATCTCTCTGATCTTATTGACTAAGAGACACGCGTTTACCTCTCTGATCTTATTGACCAAGAGACACGCGTTTACCTCTCTGATCTTATTGACCAAGAGTCATGCGTTTACCTCTCTGATCTTATTGACCAAGAGACACGCGTTTACCTCTCTGATCTTATTGACCAAGAGACACGCGTTTACCTCTCTGATCTTTTTGACCAAGAGACACGCGTTTACCTCTCTGATCTTATTGACCAAGAGACACGCGTTTACCTCTCTGATCTTATTGACCAAGAGACACGCGTTTATCTCTCTGATCTTATTGACCAAGAGGCACGCGTTTATCTCTCTGATCTTATTGACCAAGAGACACGCGTTTACCTCTCTGATCTTATTGACCAAGAGACACGCCTTTACCTCTCTGATCTTATTGACCAAGAGACACGCGTTTACCTCTCTGATCTTATTGACCAAGAGACACGCGTTTACCTCTCTGATCTTATTGACCAAGAGACACGCGTTTACCTCTCTGATCTTATTGACCAAGAGACACGCGTTTATCTCTCTGATCTTATTGACCAAGAGACACGCGTTTACCTCTCTGATCTTATTGACCAAGAGACACGCTTTTATCTCTCTGATCTTATTTACCCTGTGCAAATTTGATCGTGGCTCGGGTAGTAATCCAGAGATTATTACCTTTGTGGTTCTGCTTTTTAATTTGGCCCCTAGCTTCTCATACTCCCTCAGCAGAACCTCTTTCTTTGTCCTACCGATGTTGTTGGTACCTACATGGACCACGACAACTGGATCTTGCCCCTCCCACTCCAAGTTCCTCTCCAGCCCAGAGGAGATGTCCTTAACCCTGGCACCGGGCCGGCAACACAGCCTTCAGGACTCACGCTCTCGACTGCAGAGAACTGTATCTATCCCCCTAACTATGCTGTCGCCATCACTACAACGTTTCTTTTTACTTCCCCCGCTTGAATGACCCCCTGTACCACGGTGCTGTGGTCAGTTTGCTCATCCTCCCCGCAGTCTCTGCTCTCGTCCACTAAAGGAGTAAGAGCCTTGAACCCGTTGAACAAGAGCAAGGGCTGAGGCTCCTCCATCAGAAAGGTGTGGAAGGCCTCCCTTAATGTTCCGTCCCACACTCAGGGTCAAGCTGCTGAATTTTGTGGCTGCAGACGCAAACCATTTCCCGGCACAACATTTACAGCCCCGCCGCCTTTAGCGCCCGGAGTAACCTCCAACTGAATTTGCAGCCCAATGTATTTTACACAGGTTTACGGAAAAAAAGACACTTAGACGAATATAATGCACATTCCCCAAAGACTCTCAAAAATTTTTAGCTTGTCGGTGTAATGGAGAACCACTTCACGCCCACTGTGTGTAAAGTCTTTGGTCACTTTCTGGCTGTGAACAGAGGGAAATGAACCTCCGAGACAGGCACACATGCAATTAGGGTCCAGGTCATTCTGAGACTAGAGGTTAGAGATGCTGGAGGATAGTTAGAAGTCACCTTTAAATGAAATAAGAAGATCCACTAATGTGGGGAAGCATGGCATGTTCTATCTATTATATTATTTCACAAAGATAAGTTGTATTGACCAAATTAAGTGAATCTGATTATAAGAGCTGTTCACCTTACTCGAGGCCATGAATATAGTCACTAATAAATCCAATAAGGAATTCAGGAGAAACTTTTTTACCCAGAGAGTGCTTAGAATGTGGAAACATAGAAACATAGAAAATAGGTACAGGAGAAGACCATTCGGCACTTTGAGCCTGCACCACCCTTCAATATGATCATGGCTAATCATGCAACTTCAGTACCCCATTCCTGCTTTCTCTCCATACCCCTTGATCCCTTTAGCCATAAGGGCCACATCTAACTCCCTTTTGAATATATCTAACGAACTGGCCTCAACAACTCTCTGAGTGAAGAAGTTTCTCTTCATCTCGGTCCTAAATGGTTTACCCCTTATCCTTAGACTGTGACCCTGGTTCTGGACTTCCCCAACATCGGGAAGATTCTTCCTGCATCTAACCTGTAAGGAGTAGTTGAGGCGAGTAGCATAGATTCAATTAAGGTAAAGCTAGATAAACACATGACGGAGAAAGGAATAGAAGGATCTGTTGATGGGGTTCGATGAAGAAGGGTGGGAGGAGGTTTGTGTGGAGCATAAACACCGACATAGACCTGTTGGGCTGAATGACCTGTTTCCGTGCTGTAAATATTTTGTAATGCTTTGTAATTTTGTGAAGTTACCTGGCCTTCTGGCCTTCTCTTATCAAGTGTTTGCTCAGGCTGCCTTCAAATTGATTGAACAAGCACACATGTGAAAGGTATGAGTATACAGTTCTGATTAGAAAGGGATGCTATTGTTACATCCACAGGTTATGGTATTGTACAAGTAGATATCGGATATTGGAAGTCAACTCCCATAAAGGTGAGATGCTCAGCCTGCTTACAGTCAGATTTGAAACACTGGGGTATGACTGTATAGGCACTGCACCTCCTACTGTAGGGTGTTCATTCTCCACTCTACTTTGGTTCATAGACCTTGGGAATTACAGGAAGGACTCCATGTAACGCAGAGTTTAGGCTTAAATCCAACTGTTAGCTTATTCCACAAAAACAACTAAAAATTTCAGAACAAGACTTCTTAGAGATTGATTGAAGATACACAATCACCCATCCAGACAGTTGCTGCTGTTGCCAATTGTAGGCTCGTGGAGCGAGGGAAGATGTTGGGTCCCAGCTGCTTGCTTCGTGGTCGTTGTTCCTTTGACCTGCTGTTCTGAGATGTTTCTTCGACCTGTTCCGAGCTGTTGTTCCGAGGTCTTCTTGTTGTTCTGAGTTCTTGTTCTCTGCTCTTACATATATATCCATTTGTTTGTACAAATCCCCTACTGGGCTGCTTTCGGTTAATGCGTCTGGATGAGTCTCGATGGCTGTGATGATGGGTCTGGATCTGTTTGGATGGGCACAATTCACACTTTCTTCTGTGCACGGAATCAACAGGGCAATATCTTTTGTGCCCCGTTGTCCAAAAATGACGCCCTGTGGGATCCTTTGTTGTCCTGGATTTTCACAGACTTGTAGTCTCCATTGGGAACTGGTTTTCTCCTCCAGCCAATTAATCCATGGGCTTCTCTGCTTGACTTTATCAAAACCCTTTGTCTCGATGCTAATCGGGTCTCGCTCCTGACCGCAGAAATTGCATGAATCAGTTATGAGTCACCACCTGCCCCAGGCTGGGCTCTTTTTCCCTCTCAACAGTACCGCAGGTTTTCTTTTAAACCATTTTAGGCCGTGGCCTCTTGCTGTGCCTTGATCATGAAATGTGTAAACCCTTACATATTGACACAAACAATGATTGAGGGGAGGGAAGAATTCTATTACGAGGAGCGATTATGTAAAGTGGTCATATTCTCACCAAAAAAAGGAAGGTCGAGAGGTGATGGATTGCTGTTTTTAGGATACTAAAGTGACTAGATAATACAGACCATGGCAAGATATTTTGCCTTGTCCAACCAGAGGACATGACCTGTGCTTGAAGGGGGGTAAATGCAACACTAATATTGAGAAAACAATATTTCAGTGAGCGAGTGGTCAATCTATAGAACAGGCTCCCGAGGGAGTCGGTGGCAGCAGTTAGTATTGTTTCATTCAAAGACACGACGGGACAAATAGCTTCCTTCGGTGCTGTAAATTCCTATGATTCTATGAAATGCAAATAACATTTTGGATACAGCCGTATATGAGTAATTTGAGGCATGACCTGTGGTAAGTGTAACGTGCTGGGGAGGGAAAGGGTGACTTTGGGCCTGTGGTTCCCAAAGCTCTCCACCACTGGAGGGTTCCTCACCTCATGTCTGGGTCAGTGATAGAGATTGATTGCTGTGATTAGCCAACAGCATTATTGTTGTATCATGTGACTCATCATCCATAGGCAGTCCTTCGTATCGAGGATGACTTGCTTCCACGCCAAAAAAGAATGAGTTTACAGGTGTTGCAATGAAGGACCTAATATTCCAGATCCCGAATTATATCTTGGAGGGTGGACGATGCCTGTGCGTGGATTTTTTTAACGTGTGGTGGCCGTTACACACCAGCCACCACACGGGCTCGACAGAGCTAGGTCTTGGTCCAGTGGCAAGGATTAACCAAGATGACTGGAGACCAGCTCTGCTGCACGGACCTAGTGCACACATATCGCAGAGTGGGCTGGTCCGTGCTGCCCCTGGGCCCTCGTCCTCTTCTGGGCCCCAGATTCATGCCTCTCCTGGGCCCCGGTCACTTCCCTCTACGGACTCTTGCCGCTCCTTCGCCCCTCCTGTTGTGCCTGCCCGTACTGCAATCAGTGACCTGGCTTCACAGCCATCGCCCTCCTGCAGTGGTATGCCACTGCAGGCTGCCCCCTATGATGGCCCCGGCCTGCTGATGGTCTTGCAGGCCGGGAACGCGCCGATTTCCGGGCCAGGCCGAGCCGCCGCACACTGCTCCCTCTAATGTAGCCTTTCATTTTACCAGGATGACTACCAGGATGGTAGAAGGCAAACTCGATTGACCTTGGGTCTTTTTATGTCTAGCAATCCCTTTGTTCCCTCAGGTGTCCTGCTCAACTAGACAAGCAACGACCAAGGTTCATCTAAATCGCCCAACTGGTCATTCTTCATGAGTGACCAATGACAGTGAGTGTCATCATCTCCCCACAAAAGTAGGACCAAGATAGGGAACTAGATGTGCATTTAATAAGTGGTGAATGGTCACATTCAACTGCCTTGTGCTAACTCGACACTAAACAGAATGCCCCACAGATGTGACTTCTGAGGTTTTTGAGCTATAAGGACGAAAGAGCAACTGTGCTTAATGTCGGCTGACTTCGAAAGCTGCAGTCTTCTTGTAAAAGGAATTTTTATTAAGAAAATGTGCTATAAATAGCATGGAATGTTTTTATTTCACCAAATAAGCTCCTGGTAGGTAAAACATGTGGAAACGAGCATAATTACCAAAAGGAACTATATTTAAATTGAAGCAGCATGTGTTTTAAATATTTTTAGCAACAAATGAATTTTTTTTTTCTCCTTGTGATGTGGATTCTGGTCCTGCCAATTGCTGTTTTTTTCAGGTGAACCTCTGGGTTTTATTCCACAGAGATTGCATGCCCTGCATCAATCCTTTATCTAATTCTCAGGTGTCAAAGCACTTTGTGAGTCCAGGGTACAGCACCCACAGAGTGATAGGATGTGTGGGTTCATGCCCGCGATTCTTGACACTGTGGGGGGGAGGTGAAGATCTACCATTCATCTGCAGCAAGAGCCACTGAAACCCCTCACAAAATGGCGTAATCCAATTTACGACAGACTGCCTGTGACTTTACAACAACAAATTGCATTTTTATAGTTCCTTTAACATAGTAAAACATCCCAACACCTTTCACATGAGCGTTATCAAACAAAATTTGACATCGAACCATATCAGGAGATGTTAGGAAAAGCTGGTCAAAGAGGTAGGTTTCAAGGAGCATCTTAAAGGAGGATAGCGAGGCGGAGGGATGGAGAGATTTAGGGGTGGGAATTATAGAGCTAGGACCTGTTGTGTCCTTAGATGCTCTAACAATGACTCCATGAGGCAATGTGTTGTACTTGAACTGTAGTGACCTTAGTCCTTTATTAGTTAACTCCAGAGTGAGGATCACACCTGGTGGCCTGCCTTTTATACTGGGCCAGGCACACCTGTACAGGTAACCTACGAGTCTCCCACTGCTGTGCCCTCTGGTGGCACACCTTGATATAGTACCAACAGTGGCCATGTAAGATACATGACAGGACCGAGGCATCTGAAGACGCGACCGTCAATGATGGAGCGCTGAAAATTGGGGATGTGCAGGAGGCTAGAATTGGAGAAGCACGGAGAACCCGGAGGGTTGTAGGTCTGGAATAGATTGCAGGTCTCTGCCATGCAATCACATGGGGCTGCAAGTGCAAGCCAGTCACGTTGATACAGGTAGATAAAGGGCACTGCTCTCAGAAGCACTCATGCACCTCGTAAAGACCGGTTATGCCCTAATGTACGGTTAAACCACAATGTAAGTGCTGCGCTAATAAAAACAGAAAATACAGGAAATACAGGGGACACAGTCTAAGGATAAGGGGGAAGCCATTTAGGACTGAGATGAGGAGGAATTTCTTCACCCAGAGAGTGGTGAACCTGTGGAATTCTCTACCACAGAAAGTTGTTGAGGCCAATTCACTAAATATATTCAAAAAGGAGTTAGATGAAGTCCTTACTACTCGGGGGATCAAGGGGTATGGTGAGAAAGCAGGAATGGGGTACTGAAGTTGCATGTTCAGCCATGAATTCATTGAATGGCGGTGCAGGCTAGAAGGGCCGAATGGCCTACTCCTGCACCTATTTTCTATGTTTCTATGTTTCTATGTTTCAGCAGGCCAGGCAGCATCTGTGGAGAGAGAAACAAGAGTTAATGTGTCAGGTCGATGACTTTTCATCAGAACTAGGTCATCGACCTGAAACGTTAACTCTATTTCTCTCTCCACAGATGCTGCTTGACTTGCTGAGTGTTTCTCTTGCACTTTCTGATTTTATTTCAGATTTCCAGGGTCTACAATATGTGCAGCCAAAATTGCACAGCGCCCCGTTTGGGGCGGTAACAGCCGGGAGGCGGGAGTTCCTGCGCCAGGCGCGGATGTCCCGCCCCGCGAACTATAGTCTGCTTACCGCCCCCAAGAGCAACTGGAGTGCCAAATATCGCACACCACTTGCTCAGTGGGGCGAGAGCGGGAAGGAAAGACTCCGCAAAGGGCGCAGTGCTACGCGGTGGGACGTGTAGCACTGCTGCGTAGGTAGGACTCCCGCTTCGTTAAAGGGGAGGGCCAAGCCGTTGACTCTGCGGGCGGGAAATGGGGCCATCCCTGGACCACCAGGGAGCGGGGTGCTGAGACAGCAGCCCAGCACACAAGCACAGTGCCGGGCTATAAAATGACAGCGTGGACACCACGATCGAGGAGGAAGAAGGCAAGTCGGCCATTTTTTCTTTACATTCCCCACCTCCCCTTTAATTTTCGCTCCGTGAACGGCCTGCAGCCCAGTACGCGCCCCCTGAAGCTGTTGTGGGCATCATCCGCGACAGTCTCAGGGCGCACTTCTGAATTTTTGCTCATGGTGAAAACGGGTCGCTACACACAATAGTGACATAGTCATCACCAGTGCAGTGGAGCAGGAAGAAGACACTAAAAACATCCCAATAGTGGATAATCAAGGGGCTATAGGGAAGGAGGATTAATACAATCATTATCACTAAAGAAGTAGTACTCAGTAAAATAATGGGACTAAAGGCGGACAAGTCCCCTGTACCTGATGGCTTGCATCCTAGGGTCTTAAAAGAAGTGGCTGCAGAGATAGTGGATGTATTGGTTGTAATCTATCAAAATTCCCTGGATACTGGGCAGGTCCCAGCGGATTGGAAAACCTCAAAAGTAAAAAAAGGAGGCAGACAAAAAGCAGGAAACTATAGACCAGTTAGTCTAACACTTGTCGTTGGGAAAATGCCGGAGTCCATTATTAAGGAAGCAGTAGCAGGACATTTGGAAAAGCATAATTCAATCAAGCAGAGGCAACATGGTTTTATGAAAGGGAAATCATGTTTGACAAATTTGCTGTAGTTCTTTGAGGATGTAACGAACAGGGTGGATAAGGGGGAACCAGTGGATGTGGTGTATTTGGATTTTCAGAAGGCATTTGATAAAGTGCCACATAAAAGGCTACTGCACAAGATAAAAGCTCACAGGGTTGGGGGTAATATATTATCATGGATAGATGATTGGCTAACTAATAGAAAACAGAGAGTCGGGATAAATGGGTCATTTTCCGGTTGGCAAACAATAATTAGTGGGGTGCCGCAGGGATCGGTGCTGGGGCCTCAACTATTTGCAATCTATATTAATGACATGGATGAAGGGACCAAGTGTAATGTAGCCAAGTTTGCTGATGGTACAAAAATGGGTGGGAAAGCAAATTGTGAGGAGGACACAAAAAATCTGCACAGGGACATAGACTAAGTGAGTGGGCAAAAATTTGGCAGATGGAGTATAATGTGGGAAAATGTGAGGTTATGCACTTTAGTAGAAAAAATAAAAAACAAATTATAATTTAAATGGAGAAAAATTGCAAAGTGCTGCAGTACAGAGGGACCTGGGGGTCCTTGTGCATGAAACACAAAAAGTTAGTATGCAGGTACAGCAATAATCAGGAAGGCAAATGGAATGTTGGCCTTTATTGCAAGGGGAATAGAGTGTTGTGTTTTCAGTACGACATCACAAATACACAGGCTCTAAGATGGCTGAGAACTTTAGGAAGCCTAGTCAGGTGACTCCCTCTTTATTGTTGTAAACAGCAATGGCTGCAATGCCACAGTAGTCCACTAGGTGGAGCTAGATGCAAATTTCACTTCTCCCTCCTTAATGAAGAAGTAATTATAACAATCATCATACATAACTTGCATGGTTATACATAACAAAGGATATGGACTTATTTTGCCATTTTTACAAATCAAGCTGAACCACTGGTTTTCTGTTTCGAAGAGGATATCTTTCCTCTCGAACAGAACCTTCCAAACATAGAGTCTAACTTAGACTCATTCTAGGCTGATCCTGAGGAAAGTTTTCCTCCAAGGGATGCCCTTGATTTACATTTGAACTCACTACAACTTCAGACTGTTTGTCTGCCTGACTCGGACTCAGCCTTAAATTCTGGCTTTCTCTTGGACCTGTTTCCAGTACATTTAATGTAGGATATGCTACTGGTGTATCAAAACTATCTGATGAGTCAGAAATCATCGAATCATTCCAACCTTCAACTCCTTCCACGTCTATAGGTAAAATATGATCAATGCGAACAAACCTAACCTGTTCTTGACCAAATATGTAGGAGGACCACATATCTTCACCACTCTTCCTGGTAATCACTTTACCCATTTATGGTGATGGTTCTTTACTCTCACCTTCTGATTTAATTTCACGCTTCTCTCTTTAACTCAACCTCTATCATGATTCTCTTTCTGTCATAATTGTGTCTCTCTACAGACTGCCAAGTTTGGTTTTAACAATGAGAATCTGCTTTGTAGCTGTCATTTGAGAAACAACTCTGCTGGTGTTCTACCAGTAGGTGTATGAGGAGTATTACAATACATAATTAGAAAATTAGCCAATTTGTGATCCAATGACAACTGTCATTTCTTTGGATTTAGATCCAACATCTGTTTGATGAGACCACGTTTTACAATTTGTACAGTGCGCTCTGCTGCACCATTTGAAGCAGGGTGTATGGTGGAACCTTGGCATGTTTCACACCATGTTTGCTCGTGAACTGTGCAAATTCTTCTGAACAAAATTGTGGTTCATTATCAGAAACAATTTCTTCTGGGAGGCCAAACGAAGAAAATAATCTTCGCAAAATGTCTAATGTTTTACTTGTTGTTATTTTCCGCATTGGAAACAGCTTGACCCACTTCCAATGGCTATCAATCACAATGAACAATTGTTTTCCTTCTAGCTCAGCAAAATCGAAATGTAACCTTTCCCTCACCCTGGGAGGCCATTGCCATGGCTATAATGGTACTGATGGTAGTTTCTTGCTTACCGATTGACATGTTGTACACTGACTGGCAATGCACTCTCTATCTTTATCTAGAGCTGGTCACCATAAGTAACTGCGTGCAAACCTCTTGGTCAAGCACATTCCCAGGTGATGGTCATGCAGGTCTCCTCATAATTTGGACCTGAATTTATTTGGTATAACCATTCTTTCACCCAACATGATACATTCTTTATCGACTGATAATTCATTCCTACGAATGAAGAACGGATGAATATCTTTGTCTCTTACCTGGTTTGGCCAGCCATTTGCGATGTAATCATACACCTTTGACATAAATGGATCACGTTTGGTTGCTCTACCAATCTCTTCAGCTGTGACTGGCAATTCATCAATGTATGAAAAATAGAACACTTCTTCCCTATTGGGTGGAACCTGTGATGGGGAAGGCAATCCAGACATTGCATCAGCATTAGTGTGGTCAGCTGATCGTCTGTATTCAATATCATATGTATATGCTGACAAAATCAAAGCCCATCTCTGCATTTGGGCTGCAGCTAATGTTGGAACTGGGGACTTTGGATGGAGGATTGCTGTCAGGGGCTTATAAGAACATAAGAAATAGGAGCATACGGTTCCTCGAGCCTGCTCCACCATTCAATACGATGATGGCTGATCCAATCATGGACTCAGGTCCACTTCCCCGCCCGCTCCCCATAACCCCTTATTCCCTTATCATTTAAGAAACTGTCTATTTCTGTCTTAAATTTATTCAATGTCCCAGCTTCCACAGCTCTCTGAGGCAATGAGTTGCACAGATCCACAACCCTCTGAGAGAAGAAATTTCTCCTCATCTCAGTTTTAAATGGGCGGCCCCTTATTCTAAGATCATGCCCTCTAGTTCTAGTCTCCCCCATCAGTGGAAACATCCTCTCTGCATCCCCCTTGTCAAGCCCCTTCATAATCTTATCCGTTTCGATAAAATCATCTCTCATTCTTTTGAATTCCAATGAGTAGAGGCCCAACCTACTCAACCTTTCCTCATAAGACAACCTCCTCATCTCCAGATTCAACATTATGAACCTTCTGTGAACTGACTTCAAAGCAAGTATATCCTTTCGTAAATATGGAAACCAAAACTGCACATGGTATTCCAGGTGTGGCCTCACCAATGCCCTGTCCAACTGTAGCAATGCTTCCCTGATTTTATATTCCATCCCCTTTGTGATAAAGGCCAAGATACCACTGGCCTTCCTGATCACTTGCTGTACCTGCATACTATCCTTTTGTGTTTCATGCACAAGTACCCCCCCCCAGGTCCCACTGTACTGCGGCACTTTGCAATCTTTTTCCATTTAAATAATAACTTTCTCTTTGATTTTTTCTGCCAAAGTGCATGACCTCACACTTTCCAACATTATACTCCATATGCCAATTTTTTGCCCACTCGCTTAGCCTGTCTATGTCCTTTTGCAGATTTTTGGTATCCTCCTCAAACATTGCTTTTCCTCCAATCTTTGTATCATCAGCAAACGTTGTATGGTTCGTAATAATGGTAAACTTATGACCATACAAGTATTTGTGGAATTTCTTGACCCCAAAAGTTAATGCCAAAGCTTCCCTTACGATTTGCGCATAATGAAACTCACTGGCACTGAGAGTGTGTGAAGCAAAAGCAATTGGTCTCTCCTCCATACTATGTAGTTCATGAGAGATCACTGCCCCAACTCCATACAGAGAAGTGTCACATGCTAGGTTCTTCTCCTTAGATAAGTCATAGTGAACTAACATGGTGCTCTCTCCCAATTTGCTTATACACTCCTTGAATGCTGTGTTGCATTCTTCTGACCACGTCCAATGGACCTGTTTTTTCAATAGTTCATTTGTAGCCAAATTCGGTAGGAACTTCCCATAATAGTTCAAAAGACCCCAAAATAATCGAAGTTCAGTGACATTCTTGGGAGTGGGTGCATTTCTGATTGCATCCAGCTTTCCCTGGTTGGACGTAAACCATCTTTGTCTACTCTGTACCCTAAATATTCCACTGAGTTTTAAAATAACACACTTATGAGCAGTCACTCATACTCTGTGCTTCTCTAGCTATTTGAGGACTTCATTCAATATGTTATTATGAATTTGCCTGTTTGGTGCTGAAATTAGTATGTCATCTAAATAAGATACTATCCCTTCAATACCTTGCAAAATCTGGTTCATCACCCCTTGGAATATGGTAGGGGCAGAAGATACTCCAAATGGTCGCCTATTAAATTAATATAGGCCTAGATGAGTATTTATAGTCAAGCATAACTTGGACTCCTCATTTAGTTCAAGTTGTAAGTAGGCATTCATAAGATCCAACTTTGAGAAGATCTGACTACCTGTAAGTGTTGTGAACAAATCTTCTACATTTGGCAATGTATTGGGGACATTACCCTCTAGAACCTGGTTTATGGTTACTTTATAATCACCACACAACCTTACCTTACTGTCGGACATAGGTACTACAATGGGTGTAGCCCAATTACATAGATCTAACTTAGAGATAATGTTCTCAGTCTCCAGTCTTTTGAGTTCTTGCTCAACTTTCTCCTTGAGTGCATATGGTACAGGACGAGCTTGCAGTAAACCAGTCTAGCGTCCTTCTGTACCCTGTCACTCGCCTTGAAGCCTTGAATTGCAGAACACCTTTGGATACTTCTTGATGACTTCATCCTTTGATGCAAATCTCGTTTCAACATGAAAAATCTCACTCCAATCCAGCTTCAGTGATCCCAACCAATTTCTTCCAAGTGAGGCAGGCTTGTGTCCTGCCACTACTAAGAGAGGCAAGCTCTGAAATTGATCCTTGTATTTCACCGGCACGGTGATACGACCTACCACAGGAATGTTCTCTCCCGAGTAGCCTCGTAGCTCTATCTTGGATTTCTCCAATGGGAAATTACGCAATTTGTCGAGGTATAGTGATTCCGGTACGACACTCCCGGATGCACCAGTGTCGATTTCCATGGGTGTCTTGGTTCCTGCAACATCTATGTGGAAGATGATACTTCATTGTCCTGCTGTTTTTCTTCCATGCTATGTAGTCTCTGGGGATTTCTACTCCTAGCTTTGGAAGTTAGTTTACACTTCAGTCAGCATGCCTTTGCAAGATGCCCAATTTTCCTGCAGAAGAAACACTCTGCCTTCACATATGGACGACTTTGAGCAATGTGTTGTCCCAGGCACCGATAGCATGACTGCAATGCTCAGTTCAAATTGCCAGTTGCTGAGACTTCGGGGCCCAACTGGGCTGAGGGCCCAGGGGCAGCACGGGCCAGCCCACACTGCAATATGTGTGTGCTCTAGGTCCATGCCGCAGAGCAGGTCTCCAGTCGTCCTGGTTAACCCTTGCCACTGGATAAAGGCCTAGCACTGTCAAGACCGTGTGGTGGCTGGTGTGCAACAGTCACCACACGTTAAAAAAATCCATGCACAGCCATCTTCCACCCCTAAATTGGAGTTCAGAACTGAACCATTGGGTCCTGCATTGAAACATCTGTGAACTCATGAGGAAGCAAGTCATCCTCATTCGAGGAACCGCATATGATGATGATTTTTAACCTGCAGGCGATTCACCTCGGTTGTCTGATGACTGGAAATGGTACGAAATTCTCGTGAATATTGGTCAGCCAGATCCATTGACATAGCTGTCTGACAAGCTAAATCAAAAGTCAAGTTAGGAGTTGTCAATAACTATGTTCTGATCATTTTACATCCCACAAACAAAACGGTCACGCAATGCTCGGGTCCCGAAAGTTTCCGAAATTACAGTGAATAGACAGCTATTTTAAGGCTACAGTGTACTCGCTGATACTTTCTTCGGTTAACTGATTTCATGTTCCGAAACGATAACTTTCAGCAATTTCCAGGGGCTCAGGATTGTAGTGCCATTCTAACTTAGCTAGAATCTGCTTAAGAGATGCGTCCTTTGGCTTGACAGGCACAAGCACATTTTCAGGGTTTCGCACATCTCAGGCCCTGCTTCAGTTAAGAAAATAGCCCATTTCCTTTCCAACACCACTTGGTTATGGTTTTCATCATTGGGGACTTCGATTATATTATTTGTGGTGAAAAACGTTTCTAGCCACTCCATATATGCTCCTAAACTTTCACGGTCATGTTGAAACTCCCCTAAGTGCCCTATTATTCCCATAGGCATGGTCATCTGGACTCTGGCAGTTCAGCCAAGTGTGCATGTAATTTACCTTGGATTTTTAGCTGTTAATAACAACAGAGAAGCTCTCAAAGTCTCTCTGTCAGGTGGCTGAAACATCCACCAACAAAAATTGCAGCTTTTTTATCCGATTACCCCATTCTCATCACCAATTATTATGTTTTCAGTATGAAATCACAAACACACAGGCTCTACGATGGCTGAGAACTTTGGGAAGCCTAATCGAGTGATACTCTCTTTATTGTTAGAAGCAGCAATGGATGCAGTGCGACAGTAGTCCACTGAGTGGAGCTATATATATATTACATAGAGCATAAAAGCAGAGAAGTTCTGCTACAACTGTACAGGGTATTGGTGAGGCCACACCTGGAGTACTGCGTAGTTTTGGTCTCCGTATTTTACGGAAGGATTTATTTGCATTGGAGGCTGTTCAGAGAAAGTTCACTACGTTGATTCTGGAGATGAAGGGGTTGACTTCTGAAGAAAAGTTGAGGAGGTTGGGCCTATACTCATTGGAGTTTAGAAGAATGAGAGGTGATCATATTGAAACATATAAGATAAGAGGGGATCAACAAGGCAGATGCAGAGAGGATGTTTCCCCTCGTGGGGGAATCTAGAACTAGGGGTCCTAGTCTCAGAATGAGGGGCCGCCCATTTAAAACTGAGATGAGGAGGAATTTCTTCTCTCAGAGGGTTGTAAATCTGTGGAATTCTCTGCCCCAGAGAGCTGTGGAGCCTGGGTCATTGAATATATTTAAGGCGGAGTTAGACAGGTTTTTGAGCGATAAGGGAGTAAAGGGTTATGGGGAGTGGGCAGGGAAGTGGAGCTGAGTCCCTGATCAGATCAGCCATGATCTTATTGAATGGCGGAGTAGGCTCAAGGGGCCAAATTGCTGACTCCTGCTCCTATTTCTTATGGTTCTTACGTTTATTTCTTGGAAGGCCCTCTAGCTGGGGCGATTGAAGAATTGGAGCAAATAAATTTTAAATCTATTTTATTTTTAAAAAATAGGGATGAGAAGAGACCATTTGGTATGAAATCCATGCTTCTGGTGCCCTGCCTTGCCCACTATAGCTTCCACTTCCATGTTGAGCAGGCCTGAGCTTTCTGCCTCTACTAACCCTCCTGACAGATTATCCTGAACATTATCCAGTTGGGCTGCTAATATTGGTTTTAAGTTCCCGTTTCCAAGCACTTATCATTAGTATGTCTTAGCACACACTATGTGGATTCTGGTTCATGTTCACAGCCATGCTTGTTATGTTTTGTTCCTCATGTGATTGCTCTTTTGCCTGCTCTGGTGGAGCCAGAGCAGAGACGGACTGGTTTTGGAACAATCTTCTGTAATCTGGTCAGCTGCCACTAGAGGCACCCTGCATCAGCAATCGCCGGGCTTTCCACCGGGCTCTGAGCTCAGTGCACAGCCCTGTAGACCGACTGTACTTCAATCAGTGTCTTTGTCTCTGTGTTTGTTGTTCTATGTCCAAGTGTGCGCACATGGAATGTACTGAAGGTGAGGCTAATGACACTCGCCTATTTATGCGTAAATGGTATAGCAGCTTCAGGCGAGGGTCAGGTGCGAGGTTAAATGGCAATAGCAACAACAACAACGTGTGTTTATATAGCACCTTTAACTTAATATGAGATTGCAGAGAGCAAAATTCATCAGAACCCCCCCTGTGTTTGGGCTCATTCGAAAGGAAATTTAATTTGGAACTATCTACCGAAAAGTTTGGAACTCTAAAGTGCTTATGGAAGAAACTACGAACTTTAATAGAATTATGAACTTTTACAAAACAAATTCAAGCCTGTGGGCGGACCTAGGGAACAAAGGAAGCCCACTTGATTCTTGGAACTGTCTGGGTGTGAGGACTGAGGTAACCTGTCTGGAAGAATGAGTATTTGGAAATCTTCCTCCACAAGAGACATTACCATCACAGTATCACCCAGAGATAGCGCCCCATCAACATGGGTCTGGAGAAAACCATTTTCAGCATATACATCACAAAGAGGCCCAATCCAGCCTGTATGCGATAGACTAAGCACAAAAGGACATTGCAATTGCCAAACTAATTTTTCCATCAGGAAACAGTTTTTCGAAGATCAACCCACCCAAGACATATCAACTTTAACGAGCCCGACAAAATATTACAAAGAAGGACTAAGCCCGCCAAAATTATACAAAGGATTGTGAAGAGATTTGGTGGCAAGATTAGAACACTGAAATCGTATAACTGGTCACTGTTTTCAACAGAGGGGAGACAAGAGACAAGGTGAGAGAGACAAGGAGAGAAACCAATGTGACAGTTGTAAAACTAACTTCTCCAGCCTCAAAGTCTTGAAGTCCTGAAGGAAGGAAGAACATCACCATCTACCATTAACTATCAAAAGGATTGGTAAGCATAAATCACTGCCACCCTGGAGTCTAACCTAGCTAGAATTAGGTGTTGGGAGGTGGCAGGTATAATTTTACTACAATCCCCTTTGAATGTGTAGTGTATGGTACTTTATTAGAGTGCTTATGTTTGACCTTGTACCTTTCCTTGTCTTGTTCTTTATTAGAGTGATTGTAAGTTTGGCCATGTATTTTCTCACTAGAGTAATAAGCCTGTATTACTTTGACTGTAATAAAAGTTCTTTGCCTCAAACCAGTGTCCTCTGCACTTTAGTCACACCCCCCAAATAAATCCAGAGTACAGAACCCAAGGGAGGGGGAGAGATTGAAACCGCTCAAGTTGGTCAGAAGGGAACCTGACCCCCTCATAGAGACCACAACACACCCCAAACAACCGCCCCCCCCTTACAGGTAAAAAATTTGACACCGAGCCGCAAAATGGCCTTTATTGCCAGGAGAATAGAGTATAAAAGCAGAGAGGTCCTGCTACGACTGTACATCATAGGCAGTCCCTCGAAATCCAGGAAGACTTACTTCCACTCTAAAAATTAGTTCTTAGGTGACTCAACAGTCCAATGCGGGAATTGCAGTCTCTGTCACAGGTGGGACAGACAGTGGTTGAAGGAAAGGGTGGGTGGGGAGTCTGGTTTGCCGCACGCTCCTTCCGCTGCCTGCGCTTGATTTCTGCATGCTCTCGGCGATGAGGCTCGAGGTGTTCAGTGCCCTCCCGGATGCACTTCCTCCACTTAGGGTGATCTTTGGCCAGGGACTCCCAGATGTCGGTGGGGATGTTGCATTTTATCAAGGAGGTTTTGAGGTTGTCCTTGAAACATTTCCTCTGCCCACCTGGGGCTTGCTTGCTGTGTAGGAGTTTCGAGTAGAGCGCTTGCTTTGGGAGTCCCGTGTCGGGCATGCGGACAATTTGGCCCGCCCAACGGAGCTGATCAAGTGTGGTCAGTGCTTTGATATTGGGGATGTTGGCCTGGTTGAGGACGCTACTGTTGGTGCGTCTGTCCTCCCAGGGGATTTGGAGGATCTTGCGGAGACATTGTTGGTGGTATTTCTCCAGCGATTTGAGGTGTCTACTGTATATGGTCCTGGTTCATGTTCACAGACACGTTTGTTCTGTTTTGTTCATCATGTTCCGGCGCGGACACAATGGGCCGAAATGGCCTCCTTCTGCGCTGTAAATTTCTATGTTTCTATGATTGCTCTTTTGCCTGCTCTGGTGGAGCCAGAGCAGAGACGGACTGGTTTGGAACAATCTTCTGTAATCTGGTCAGCTGCCACTAGAGGCACCCTGCATCAGCAATCGCCAGGCTTTCCACCGGGCCCTGAGCTCAGTGCACAGCCCTGTAGACCGACTGTACTTCAATCAGTGTCTTTGTCTCTGTGTTTGTTGTTCTATGTCCAAGTGTGCGCACATGGAATGTACTGAAGGTGAGGCTAATGACACTCGCCTTTATTTATGCGTAAATGGTATAGCAACTTCAGGCGAGGGTCAGGTGCGAGGTTAAATGGCAATAGCAACAACAACACTACGTGTATTTATATAGCACCTTGAACTTAGTGTGAGATAAAAAATTTGACACCGAGCCGCATAATGGTCTTTATTGCAAGGGGGATAGAGTATGAAAGCAGAGAAGTCCTGCTACAACTGTATAGGGTATTGGTGAGGCCACACCTGGAGTACTGCGTACAGTTTTGGTCTCCTTATTTAAAGAGGGATATACTTGCATTGGAGGCTGTTCAGAGAAGGCTCACTAGGTTGATTCGGGAGATGACGGGGTTGATTTATGAGGATCGGTTGTGTAGGTTGGGCCTATAAACATTGCAGTTCAAAAGAATGAGAGGTGAACTTGAAACTTATAAGCTAATGAGGGGGCTTGACAAGGTGGATGCAGAGAGGATATTTCCACTCATAGGGCAAACTAAAACTAGGGGACATAGTCTTAGAATAAGGGACCGCCCATTTAAAACTGAGATGAGGAGAAATTTCTTCTCTCAGGGGGTTGTAAATCCATGGAATTCTCTGCCCCAGAGAGCTGTGGAGGCTGGGTTATTGAATATATTTAATGCGGAGATAGACAGATTTTTGAGCGATAAGGGAGTGAAAAGTTATGGGGAGCGGGCAGGGAAGTGGAGCTGAGTCCATGATCAGATCAACCATGATCTTATTGAATGGAGGAGCAGGCTCGAGGGGCCAAATGGCCTACTCCTGTTCCTATTTCTTAGGTTCTTATGATCTTATAAGGAGAAATTAATGCAGGTGAACAAAAGCTTGGTCAAAGAGATAGGTTTTAAGGAGTGTCTTGAAGGAGAAAAGTAATACGTCCTTACTACACAGTATAAATGCACACGAGGCCCATGCTTGAGAGAAGGTCAGTCTGTGACCTGTCCTTTATTCCTTAGCACTCAAGTGATGAAGGTGGGTGGAGCTTCCCCTTTTATACCTGAAGGTCCAGGTTAGGTGTGTCTCCCACCTAGTGGTCAGTGTTCTCACGGTGTACAACTTAGGTCAGTTTATACATGGGTTACAATGCTGGTTGAATACATGACAGAAAGAGTGGTAGAGAGGCAGGGAGTTCCAGAAAACAACAGTTCGCTGTCTGCCTCCCCATTGAAATGAATCGAATGGCGGCATGTTGCTGTATTTATGTGATTGATACGAAGTTAACTCACCACAGAAAGTTACGTTCTGTCATTAAAAACATAAGTATCCTTTTAACGAAGTGATAATTACTGCCAATCAACCACTCTGTCACTGAATATTAACCTTTACAAATGTGCAGTCTCATTCCTTCAGGTAGTGTCAGTAATGGTGACCATGTAACCACCAGATTGTCTTTAAAAACCCATCTGGTTCACTAATGTCCTTTAGGGAAGGAAATCTGCCGTCCTTACCCAGTCTGGCCTATATGTGACTCCAGACTCACAGCAATGTGGTTGACTCTTAACTGCCCCCTGAAATGGCCCAGCGAGACACTCCGTTGCCAAGGAGGTGACTCACCACCTCCTTCTCAAGGTAATTAGGGATGGGCTATATGGGCCATGCCACATCCTGTGAATTAATATAAAAAAAGGTATTGGGCCAGAAATTCCGGGGTCCGTACAAAGTGCGCATGCGTCCGCGAGGCCTCGCAAAAGGCGGTTTTCGGGACGCGATGAGCATGTGCCGAGAACCGGCTTTTCCGATCTGTCAATATTTCTCCGTACTGATCCTACACATCCCCGGGAGAAGGGCATCCACGCGGGAGGGATGGGTCTATTTGCCCAACTCATGCCCAGCGAATGTCCTTCAAACTTTCATGCCTGGTAAAAACAGACACATAGCTTACTTTTACCAGCATAACACTTTTAAAACATATAAAAATTAAATTTAAACACTCATTTTTATATTAAAAACCCTGTCCATCAAGGGGGTAAGTTTATTTTTAACCCTATTAAAAACACATAAAAAATAATTCCCCCCAAATTTTTTTTCCTAAAACCTTTAATTACATTTACCGTAAGTTCAATTTATTTTAAATATGTGAGGTATTTTACTTATTTACTATGCTGTGTTTCAGTGTTTTAGGGGGTTTTCTCATTGATAGTAACTCATACAAACAGAGCTCCCATTTTAATCAATGAGAATACTGCCTAGTGATTGGTGATCCAGGCCCACATGACTCCAGCATGTACGTACGTATGCGCAAGACATCTCCCCGTGCGCTGCACAGCAAATCTAGGCCTCTGACCAGGATCCCACATTCCTCCGGGAGCACCGGGTACTTTCGTAGATTTTTTTAGGGTCGGAGGCATTCGACCACAATTTTCCACCCAATATTTGTAGGTGGAGATTTTAATAATGTCACATTTTTTTTTAACATTTCCTGTCCATCTCTTTTAT
Organism: Pristiophorus japonicus; assembly: GCF_044704955.1. NCBI lineage: Eukaryota > Metazoa > Chordata > Chondrichthyes > Pristiophoridae > Pristiophorus > Pristiophorus japonicus. Next base: position 4,891,386 of record NC_091987.1, read on the forward strand.
GTCTCTCCCTTAATCCAATCCTTATTTTCCTCTCTTTAGTTCTCTTTCTGGATCTGCTTTTATTGAATTCACCCATTCTAATCCACCCTCCTTCTCATTCCTTCCGCTGTTTATATCTCAATCCTTCACTCGGATTGGTTAAGGAGATACGCATATCCAGTATTGCGTCTGTAAGCACTCAATAACTCAATAACTGGTCCAGAACTTAAAGAAGGCTAACTTTGAAGGTATGAGGCGTGAATTAGCTAGGATAGATTGGCGAATGATACTTAAGGGGTTGACTGTGGATGGGCAATGGCAGACATTTAGAGACCGCATGGATGAACTACAACAATTGTACATTCCTGTCTGCCGTAAAAATAAAAAAGGGAAGGTGGCTCAACCGTGGCTATCAAGGCAAATCAGGGATAGTATTAAAGCCAAGGAAGTGGCATACAAATTGGCCAGAAATAGCAGCGAAACTGGGGACTGGGAGAAATTTAGAACTCAGCAGAGGAGGACAAAGGGTTTGATTAGGGCAGGGAAAATGGAGTACGAGAAGAAGCTTGCAGGGAACATTAAGACGGATTGCAAAAGTTTCTACAGATATGTAAAGAGAAAAAGGTTAGTAAAGACAAACGTAGGTCCCCTGCGGTCAGAATCAGGGGAAGTCATAACGGGGAACAAAGAAATGGCGGACCAATTGAACAAGTACTTTGGTTCGGTATTCACTAAGGAGGACACAAACAACCTTCCGGATATAAAAGGGGTCAGAGGGTCTAGTAAGGAGGATGAACTGAAGGAAATCCTTATTAGTCAGGAAATTGTGTTGGGGGAATTGGTGGGATTGAAGGCCGATAAATCCCCAGGGCCTGATGGACTGCATTCCAGAGTACTTAAGGAGGTGGCCTTGGAAAGAGCGGATGCATTGACAGTCATTTTCCAACATTCCATTGACTCTGGATCAGTTCCTATGGAGTGGAGGGTAGCCAATGTAACCCCACTTTTTAAAAAAGGAGGGGGAGAGAAAACAGGGAATTATAGACTGGTCAGCCTGACATCGGTGGTGGGTAAAGTAATGGAATCAATTATTAAGGATGTCATAACAGCGCATTTGGAAAGAGGTGACATGATAGGTCCAAGTCAGCATGGATTTGTGAAAGGGAAATCATGCTTGACAAATCTTCTGGAATTTTTTGAGGATGTTTCCAGTAGTGTGGACAAGGGAGAACCAGTTGATGTGATATATTTGGACTTTCAGAAAGCTTTCGACAAGGTCCCACACAAGAGATTAATGTGCAAAGTTAAAGCACATGGGATTGGGGGTAGTGTGCTGACATGGATTGAGAACTGGTTGTCAGACAGGAAGCAAAGAGTAGGAGTAAATGGGGACTTTTCAGAATGGCAGGCAGGTTCTGTGCTGGGGCCCCAGCTGTTTACACTGTACATTAACGATTTAGACGAGGGGATTAAATGTAGTATCTCCAAATTTGCAGATGACACTAAGTTGGGTGGCAGTGTGAGCTGCGAGGAGGATGCTATGAGGCTGCAGAGTGACTTGGATAGGTTAGGTGAGTGGGCAAATGCATGGCAGATGAAGTATTATGTGGATAAATGTGAGGTTATCCACTTTTGTGGTAAAAACAGAGAGACAGACTATTATCTGAATGGTGACAGATTAGGAAAAGGGGAGGTGCAACGAGACCTGGGTGTCATGGTACATCAGCCATTGAAGGTTGGCATGCAGATACAGCAGGCGGTTAAGAAAGCAAGTGGCATGTTGGCCTTCAAAACGAGGGGATTTGAGTACAGGGGCAGGGAGGTGTTGCTACAGTTGTACAGGGCCTTGATGAGGCCACACCTGGAGTATTGTGTACAGTTTTGGTCTCCTAACCTGAGGAAGGACATTCTTGCTATTGAGGGAGTGCAGCGAAGGTTCACCAGACTGATTCCCGGGATGGCGGGACTGACCTATCAAGAAAGACTGGATCAACTGGGCTTGTATTCACTGGAGTTCAGAAGAATGAGAGGGGACCTCATAGAAACGTTTAAAATTCTGACGGGGTTAGACAGGTTAGATGCCGGTGGGTGTAGAACCAGTGTGTGGCTGTGAGGATGCTCTCTTTAGGTTTGAGCTGTTCCTGTATCACCGTTACAAGCTCCACATATGTTTTGGTTGTTGTCTTCTCTGGGGCTAGCAAGTCCCTGACGAGGCCATAGACAGTGGGCCCACAACTGCTGAGCAGGATAGCTCTTCACTTATCAGCCAGCGAGGTCAGTGTGTCTCCCGCCAGGTCGCTCGCAATGAAAAAGTGTTTGCGCCTTTCCACAAAGGCCCCCCAATCTTCCCCATCGGCGAATTGTTGCAACATGCCAAGGTTAGCCATTTTTTGCGCGGAAATTCGTAATCTCGTCGCCAGTTATTGTGTCTGTAAGCACTCTAGTAATGACTCCACGAGGCAAGGTATTGTACTTGAACTGTGGTGACCTTAGTCCATTTATTACAGCTCCTGAGTGAGGGTAAAATAAGGTGAGCTCCCTTTTATACCTGGTTACCTGTAGTGTACAGGTGACCCCCAAGGTCTTCACCAGTTACACCCTCTGGTGGTACAGGCATAGTGTATACAGTGTGAAGATACATTCAGTGGTCTTATGCAACTGTACATTGAGTGTACAGGGTGTATACTTATATTATCCATACACAACATACAGAAACACATTGGAACAGTGGAATTAATTGAAAGGCTCTTTCAAAGAGCTGGCACGGGTACGATGGGGCAAATGGCCTCCTGTGCTGTATAATTCTGTGATTCTATATTGCTGCACTTAAGTTTGAACCTGTGTGTTTGTGGTGTGTTTGCACGGGCCCAGCCCACACTGCGATATGTGTGCGCACTAGATCCGTGCAGCAGAGCTTGGTCTCCAGTCGTCTTGGTTAACCCTTGCTACTGGATCAAGACTTAGTTCTGTCAAGCCCGTGTGGTGGCTGGTGTGCAACAGTCACCCTACATTAAAAGAATCCACGCACAGGCATCTTCCACCCTTCAATATGTAGTCCGGGACCTGGAATATTAGGTCCTTCATTGAAACACCTGTGAACTCATCCCTTTTTGGTGTGGAAACGGGTCATCCTCGATATGAGGGACTGCCTAATACAATACTACCATGTATATTTGTGTTTGTGTTTGCGCCTGTGTATGTTTATGCCTATGTAAGTCTGCATATGCTTAGAACATAAGAACATAGGAAACAGGAGCAGGAGTAGGCCATACGTCCCCTCGAGCCTGCTCCGCCATTCACATCTGCCCAATCTCCTTATCTCTTGATTCCCCTAGAATCCAAAAATCTATCGATCTAAGCCTTGAATATGCTTGCACCTGTAGAGGTGTGTCGTGTGTGTGTGTGTCATGTGTGTGTGTGCGTGTGTCATGTGTGTGTGTGCGTGTGTGCGTGTGTCATGTGTGTGTGTGTGTGTGTGTGTGTCTTGGGTATTTTTCTTTGTGCTTGGCTGAAAGACCTCTCTCAGTATGCAATTGAGGGTATACTGCAGCAAAGAACAAATTTGAATAAAGGAAGATCAGACTGGGACTGGACTGTAACAGCTGCAACACATTGAATGACCCTGAGAGACACAATATTCCGTCAGTATATCCCCTTGTACCCTGTTACATTTCTTGATTAGTCAGGAATGGCATTATAATTTTTGAGGTATTTTATTGGCATTCTCACATTAAAAGGAAAATACTTTATATGCTTCATCTCACAAACACCTTGACTATAATATTAATTCAGTTGTTATTGAAGATTATTTGAACTTTCTTAATAAATAATTTGATGGAGGGCTGAATATTTGCTGTTCAGGGTGAAATATGGCAATGCTAAGCAATAGCATAATGTAACATAATGTCAGCATCAAGCACTCCAACTCCCAAAAGCTCAGTAAAGCTGCCTTTATTTGCCCCGAGCAGCAACAGCCTGACATAGTCATGCTCACACAATCGTACCTTTCAGCCAATGTCCCAGACTTGTCCATCCCCACCCTGTCCCATTGGTAGGACAGACCCACCAAGTGTGGGGGCACAGTGGTATACCGTCAGGAGGGAGTGGCCCTGGGAGTCTTCAACATTAACTCCGGACCCCATGAAGTCTCATTGCTTCAGGTCAAGCACGGGCACGGAAACCTCCTGCTGATTACCACCTACCGCCCTCCCTCAGCTGATCAATCAGTACTCCTCCATGTTAAACACTACTTGAAATAAGCACTGAGAGTAGCAAGAGCACAGAATGTACTCTGGGTGGGGGACTTCAATGTCCATCACCAAGAGTGGTTCAGTAGTAACATTACTGACCGAGTCCTGACTGGGCCTGAGGCAGGTGGTGAGAGAACCAACATGAGGGAAAAACCTACTTGATCTCATCGTCACATGGCAGCATTGGTAGCAGTGACTACTGCATAGTCCATATGGAGACCAAGTCCTGTCTTCACAATGAAGACATCCTCCATCGTGTTGTGTGGCACTACCACCATGCTAAATCGCCTCCAATCCAAATCCAAGGTCATTCCATCTTCTGTCATTGAATTACAGTACCCAGACGACGATTGCGTTTGCGCACACTCGGAGGTCGAACTCCAAACCATCGCCAATGCCTTCACCGAAGTGTACGAAGTGTACATTAAACATCCGTAAGACAAAGGTTCTCAACCAACCTGCCCCCACCACACAGTACTGCCCCCCCTCCCCGATTATCAAGATCCATGATGAGACCTTGGACAACATGGACCACTTTCCAAACTTTAGGAGCCTACTGTCAACAAGGGCAGACATCGATGATGAAGTCCAACACCGCCTTCAGTGTGCCAGTACAGCCTTTGGTCGTCTGAGGAAGAGAGTGTTTAAAGACCAGGATCTCACACCCAACACCAAGTTCATGGTCTACAGAGCAGTAGTGATACCCGCCCTCGTATATGCTTCAGAGACATGGATTATGTACAGTAGGCACCTCAAAGCACTGGAGAAGTACCACCAGCACTGCCTCCGCAAAATACTGCAAATCCATTGGCAGGATCGGCACAGCAACGTCAGTGTTCTCGCTCAGGCCAACATCCCCAGCATCGTAGCATTGACCATGCTCGGCCAGCTCTAATGGATGGGCCATATCGTCCGCATTCCCGATACTAGACTCCCAAAGCAAGCGCTCTATTCGTAACTTCTACACGGCAAGCGAGCCCCAAGTAGGCAGAGAAAATGTTTCAAGGACACCCTCCAACCTTCCTTGAAAAAGAGCACCATCCCCACTGACAACTGGGAATCCCCGGCCCAATACCGCTCAAAGTGAAGGAGAAGCATCCGGGGAGGTGCCGAGCACCTCGAGTCCCTTCGTCGTAAGCACGCAGAAGCACAAACAGCGGAAGGAGCACATGACAACCCAAACACCCCACCCACCCATCCCTCCAACCACCATCTGCCCCACCTGTGACAGAGAGAGTAGGTCCCGCATTGGACTCTTCAGTCACCTGAGAACTCATATTAATGTGGAAGCAAGTCATCCTCAACTCCAAGAGACTGCCAAAGAAGAAGAAATGGGATAGATTCAGGACAGATCTAGCAGCTCAAAACTAGGCACCCATGAGGTACTGTGGGCCATAAGCAGCAGCAGAATTGTATTCCATCACAATCACAAGACATAAAAACAGACTGCAAAAGCTTCTATAGCTTTGTAAAAAGCAAAAGATTAGAGAAAGTAAACGTGTTCCTTACAGACTGAGACAGGAGAAATTAAAATGGGGAATAAGGAAATGGCAGATAAATTATTCAAATACTTCATGACTGGCTTCATGGAAGAAGACACAAAAAACATTTCTGAAATAGTGGAGGACCAAGGATCTAGTGAGAATGTAACTGAAATAAATTAATATTAGTAAGGAAATAGTACTGGAGAAATTAATAGGACTAAAAGCCAATTAGGAAAAGGGGAGGTGCAACGAGACCTGGGTGTCATGGTACATCAGTCATTGAAGGTTGGCATGCAGGTACAGCAGGCGGTTAAGAAAGCAAGTGGCATGTTGGCCTTCATAGCGAGAGGATTTGAGTACAGGGGCAGGGAGGTGTTGCTGCAGTTGTACAGAGCCTTGGTGAGGCCACACCTGGAGTATTGTGTACAGTTTTGGTCTCCTAACTTGAGGAAGGACATTCTTGCTATTGAGGGAGTGCAGCGAAGGTTCACCAGACTGATTCCTGGGATGGCGGGACTGACATATCAAGAAAGACTGGATCAACTGTGCTTGTATTCACTGGAGTTCAGAAGAATGAGAGGGGATCTCATAGAAACGTTTAAAATTCTGACAGCTTTAGACAGGTTAGATGCAGGAAGAATGTTCCCAATGTTGGGGAAGTCCAGAACCAGGGGTCACAGTCTAAGGATAAGGAGTAAGCCATTTAGGACCGAGATGAGGAGAAGCTTCTTCACCCAGAGAGTGGTGAACCTGTGGAATTCTCTACCACAGAAAGTTGTTGAGGCCAATTCACTAAATATATTCAAAAAGGAGTTAGATGAAGTCCTTACTACTAGGGGGATCAAGGGGTATGGCGAGAAAGCAGGAATGGGGTACTGAAGTTGCATGTTCAGCCATGAACTCATTGAATGGCGGTGCAGGCTAGAAGGGCCGAATGGCCTACTCCTGCACCTATTTTCTATGTTTCTATGTTTCTATAAATCCCCTGGACCTGATGATCTACATTCTAGGATTTAAAAGATGTAGTTATAGAGATAGTGGACGCATTGGTTGTCATCTTCCAAAATTCACTAGATTCTGGAACGGTTCCTGCGGATTGGAAGGTAGCTAATGTAACCCTGCTATTTAAGAAAGGAGGAAGAGAGAAAATGGGGAACTACAGACTAGTTAACCTGATATCAGTGGTAGGGAAAATCCTATTATCTATTATTAAGGATGTGGTAAAAAATCTGTTTGGTTATAATTAGGAGGATAGATAAGGGGAACCAGTTGATGTGTCGTATTGGATTTTCAGAAGGCATTCGATAAGATGCGACATAAGAGGTTATTAATCAAAATTAGGGCTCATGCAATTGTGGGTTATATACTAACACGGATTAAGGATTGGTTAACGGACATAAAACAGAGAGTAGGAATAAACGGGTCATTTTTGGGTCGGCAGGCTGTAACAAGCGGGGTACCACAAGGATCAGTTCTTGGGCCCCAGCTATTCACAATATATATCAGTGATTTGAATCAGGGGACAAAATGTAATATATCCAAGTTTGTTGAACATACAAAGCTAGATGGAATGTAAATTTTGAGGAGGTTACAAAAAGGCTTCAAGGGGGTATAGATAGGTTAAGCGAGTGGGCAAGAACATGGCAAATGGAATTATAAGATGGAGCTATGTGAACTTATCCACTTTAGCAGGAAAAATAGAAAAGCAGAGTATTTTTGAAATGGTGAGAGATTGGGAAATGTTGGTGTTCAGAGAGGCCTGGGTGTCCTTGTACACCAATCACTGAAAGTTAACATGTAGGTACAGCAAGCAATTAGGAAAACAAATGGTATGTTGGCCTTTATTACAAAAGGATTTGAGTACAGTAGAAAAAATGTCGTACTGCAATTATATAGTGCCTTGGTGCCTCGAGTATTGTGTACAATTTTGGTCTCCTTATATAAGCAAGGATATACTTGCTATTGAGGGTGTGCAGCGAAGGTTCACCAGACTGATTCCTGGGATGGGGGATTAACCTTTGAGGAGAGATTGAGTAGACTAGGCTTATATTCTCCAGAATTTAGAAGAATGGGAGGTGATCTCTCTGGGGCCGAATTTGATGGACTCACCGCCCACTACCGCCGACTGTTGCCCACTGCTGCCGACATTCCTCCTCGGTTTCCGCCCAGTGCCACTTTCCATTTGGCCTGGAGCGGGTGGGAGGGTAGAACCATCGGGGACCGCCTACTGACGTCAGCGGGCGGCCGAGTAGCACAACTGAGCTCCCTCCCGCCGAGATGCCATATTCATGCGGGTGGGAGTCGGCGGGAATCGGCACCAGAACGGGGGTGGATCGCTGCGAGGAGGCTGGTCTATCCCCGACGATAGGTATGAAGATCCTGAAAAAAAAGTGAGTAAACATTTTCTTAAATATTTTTTCCATAGCGACTTACCTGATTGGGGTCTCCTGAAGGTGTTCCAATGACTTTATGGTTTTTTTCCGAAGCTTTTTTTTTCAGGTCTTCGACCCTCCGTGGGCCCGACTCCATCCTCGGCAACACTTGGGCGGCAAGCGCCTCTGCCGCCGAGAATGAGACCTCCCACCGGCTGCCACCTAGATTGGCGGCGTCAGTCCCTCATTTGCCGCCCGCTGACCTTCGAGGGACCTTGTTGATGAAAGCCCTACCCAGAATACCGTCAGGTACCTCGCGGCCATCGGCGGTCCTTTGGGTGGCACTTGGGCGGGCGGGGTCCCGCACCAAATTCGGGCCCATTAAAACATACAACATTCTTACAGGGCTTGACAGAGTAGATTTAGGGGGTCTAGAACTAGGGGGTCGCAGTCTTAGAATAAGGTGTCGGCCATTGAGAACTGAAATGAGGAGATATTTCTTCATTCAGAGGATGGTGAATCTTTGGAATTCTCTATCCAGAAGGCTATGCATGCCCAGCTGTTGACAGAGTTCAATAGATTTTTGGATATTAAGGGAATCAAGGGAAATGCAGGAAAGTGGAGTTGAGGTAGAAGATCAGCCATGATCTTATTGAATGGTGAAGCTGGTTCGAAGGGCCAAATGGCCTAGACCTGCTCCTATTTCTTATGTTCTTACGTAATCTGTAACCTCATGGCCCGGCATATCAAACCAATGAGGAGTGGAGAAGAGCATGCCAGGAACAGCACCAGGCATAAAAATGAGGTGCAAACCTGTTGAAGCTGCAACATAGAACTACATGCATGCTAAACAGCAGAAACAGCATGCTATAGACAGTGCTAAGCAATCCCACAGTCAACGGATCAGATCAAAGATCTGTAGTCCTGCCAGATCCAGTCATAAATGCTAGTGGACAATTCAACAACTAATGGAAGAAGCAGGCTTCATAAATATCCCCATCTTCAATGATGGCACAGCCCATCACGTGAATGCAAAAGACAAGGCTGAAGCATTTGCAATCATCTTCAGCCAGAAGTGCCAAGTGGAAGATCCATATTTGCCCCCTCTTGAGGTCCACACCATCACAGAAGCTAGTCTTCAGCCAATTTCATTCACTCCACTTGGATAGAAACACAGAAACATAGAAAATAGGTGCAGGAGTAGGCCATTCGGCCCTTCGAGCCTGCACCACCATTCAATAAGATCATGGCTGATCATGCACTTCAGTACCCCATTCCTGCTTCCTCTCCATATCCCTTGATCCATTTAGCCATAAGGGCCACATCAAACTCCATTTTGAATATATTTAATGAACTGGCCTCAACAACTTTCTGTGGTAGAGAATTCCACAGCAAAGGCTATGGGCCCTGACCACATCCCGGCTGTCGTGCTGAAGACTTGTGCTCCAGAACTAGTGACACCTCTATGTTCCAGTACAGCTACAAAACTGGCATTTATCCGACAATGTGGAAAATTGCCCAGATATGTCCTGTCCACAAAAAGCAGGACAAATCCAATCCGGCCAATTACCGCCCTATCAGTCGACAGTACTAGAAAGCATCACTTACTCACCAATAACCTGCTCACCGATGCTCAGTTTGGGACCACTCAGCTCCAGACCTCTTTACAGCCTTGGTCCAAACATGGGGAAAAGAGCTGAATTCCAGAGGTGAGATGAGAAAGACTGCCCTTGACATCAAGGCAGCTTTCGACTGAGTGTGGCCTCAAAGAGCCCTAGTAAAACTGAAATCAATGCGAGTCGGGGGAAAACTCTCCACTGTCTGGAGTCATAACTAGCACAAAGGAAGATGGTTGTGTTTGTTGGAGGTCAATCATCCCAGCCCTAGGACATCACTGCAGGAGTTCCTCAGGGCAGTGTCCTAGGCCCAACCATCAATGATTTCATCAATGACTTTCCCTTTATCATAACGTCAGAAGTGGGGATGTTCGCTGATGATTGCACAGTGTTCAATGCCATTCGCAAATCCTCAGATAATGGAATAGTCCATGCCTACACACAGCAAGACCTGGGTGACAAGTAACATTCACACCACACAAGTACCAGGCAATGACTATCTCCAACAAGAGAGAGTCTAACCACCGCCCCATGACATTCAAAGTTATTACCATCGCCGAATCCCCCACCATCAACATCCTGGGGGTCACCAATGACCAGAAACTTAACTGGACCAGCCTCATAAATACTGTGGCAAGAAGAGCAGGTCAGAGGCTGGGTATTCTGCAGTGAGTGTCTCACCTCATGACTCACCAAAGCCTTTCCACAAATTACAAGGCACAAGTCAGGAGTGTGATAAAACACTTTCCATTTGCCTGGAGTGCAGCTCCAACAACACTCAAAAAGCTCAACACCATCCAGGACAAAGCAGCTCGCTTGATTGGTACCTCATTCACCACCTTAACCATTCACTCTCTCCAACATCGGTGCACTGTGGCTACAGTGTGTACCATCTACAAGATGCACTGCAGCAACTAGCCAATGCTTCTTTGATAGCACTTCCCAAACCCAGTGACATCTACCATCTAGAAAGACAAGGGTAGCAGACGCATGGGAACACCACCTCCACGTTCCCCTCCAAGTTACACACCATCCTGACTTGGAAATATATCACCGTTCCTTCATCATCGCTGGGCCAAAATCCTGGAACTCCCTCCTTAACAGCACTGTGGGAGTACCTTCACCACATGGACTGCAGCGGTTCAAGAAGGCAGCTCACCACCACCTTCTGAAGGGCAATTAGGGATGGGCAATAAATGCTGGTCCTTGCCAGCGATGCCCACATCCCAAGAACTAATTTTAAAAACTCCAGCCAGTGGAGAGTTTCCCCCCTGATTCCCATTGGCCAGTTTTACTAGGGCTCCTTGATGCCACACTCGGTCAAAAGCTGCCTTGATGCCTTGGGCTCCGCTATCATTGAGGATGGGGATGTTCATGGTGCCTCCTCCTCCCGTTAGTTGTTTAATTGAAATTGAAATGGAACCATAAAGGACAATACTCAGACACAAAATCTGCACTTGCTAAAAATGTTTTGTTAAGTGAGAAGCAGGCCACAGCAATATAAGTGGTACACATTGACGGCAGTTAATAAGGAAACTGTTGCCAGCATGCATCATTTAGGCTGTGCGGAATTACCCCTCGCCACGTCCAACAGGTTAGAAAGTTCAGACTTGAGACTTATGAGAAATTACACAAGACACATGAGTTCTGCCGTTAATCTTTTATTGACAAAGACAGATTCAAAAACCCCCTAATCACTATTCGGGCAGTACACCAATAATGTTATAAGAAATCATACATACAACCACCCACAGATGGTCAGTCCAGCGTTGATTGAAGGTCTTCCTTCCCGAGCTGACTGGCCAGGTCACCTCCTTCCCTGACTGCAGCAAGCCCTCAAAGTCCAGCTGACTGCCCAGGTCCCACCTCCCAGCCGCAGTAACGATATATTTTGACCACCGTCTTTTATACAGGTTTTCTTGCCTTTCTTAGTAAATCAATAATCCAGGATCCTGCAAAGCTTTCTTTTAATGTCCGATTCGAATTGTGTGAGTTGTGAAGTTTTCACACATAACACATCCTGCGTTCGCTGGCGTTATCAAAGCTCACATTGTCCAATCATTCATAAAGAGTTTGCAGAAGTGGGCACGGAGCCACCTGGTCAAACGTCACATGCTATCTTGCATCCTGTTCTTCAAAACGTCCCAGGTTGGACTCTTCCCGATAAACACAATCGTCGTGTTTTTACAACCTTGGCTTCTTCGTTGCAGTCATGATATCTACAGATTTTCTTGAAATAAAAGGGGGTTTGTTTATCTCTTGTTGTCTATGACCACCTGCTGTGGTTACGAACATTGTACAGTCTAGGCCATCTGGAGCACAGCCTTTGAACTGACAAAGCAGTTTACAAGCTTCCAAACGTTTACACACCTGTTCAACAAATGCTTGTTAGCCTTTATGTCACTTTGAAAAACTTTTGTTTGACAGAGCATTTTTAATATATACCAAAATTAAGAATTAAGGGTCTGTATATTCTAACAATTACCAAAATATTTTTTATGGGATTGTAATATTTCACTCCAGTTTGAGATGTTCAAGGTTATTTTCCACCTGCGCGCCGTGTTTAGAGAGGAGAACACACAGGTAGTGCACACAGTGCGGATCTGTCATGTGGCTGGGTTTAAAGGGCTTTTCTTCAAGGAATTTCAGTTTGGCTGAAGAAAAGGGATCAACCAAATACCTAAACATGGCCAAGTTACATGTCTCAACATTACAGTCAAAGCAGGACTTTAAACTCCCACAAGGTGCATTCCCTGATGAATAACATTTTCATCACAGTCACTACTCCTCAATCCCGGCTCCAAGCGTTTCATTGAGTGGCCCTCCTTTTCATCATGGCGCTCCTGCCCTCTGCAAAACCTTTCACCTTGCAAACTCCCTGCCTACGTTCAAAAGCCTCCTCAATAACCTTCTCTTGAACTGTGCCTTGCCCTCCTATTTTGGTTTCCCTTTTAGCTCGTATTTGTCAGCCACCTTTTTCCACATGAGCTCTGAGTCTTTTTATTTTCTTCACATGAAAGGCACTGTAGAAATAAATGTTGCGGGATGGCTGGGTTCCAGCTGGCAATCGCACGCTGTTACATTGGCAAGTAATGATTGCTTGAAGTAAATCGATATAATCTGGCTTTACTATTGGAATGCTCTTGACAAGGGGCAGCGACAGACTCTGCGCTGTTCTTCCTACGCCCGCTCCTCGCTCCCCGCCCTGAATCTGAGTGGTCGATTACATGGATGCTGAAGCCATAGGTCCCATACCGGGCCAGCTGGAGTTTTCACCATTGTACCCATTCCCCTTACATACTATGCAAATCGAAGATGGTTAGCTCTATGTAGTTCTACTGTCCGTGCCATGGACACATGCCCGGGCACTGTTACATAAGAACATTCGGCCCCTCGAGCCTGCTCTGCCATTCAATGAGATCAAGGCTAATCTTCTACCTCAACTCCACTTTCCTGCACTATCCCCATGGGCTAGAACCTCCACGTTTGTGGTTATCACCCAAAAATGGCTGTTATTTCCGGCGTGGATGGTAAAAAAGGGTTCTCAGATCGCCGGCTTCTCGCCCATTTTCAAACCACCTAGTCTCTACTTTTGAAAATGGGCGTTGCCGCGAGCGATATAAAATGGGCGGTAGCATTAAATTGTTTTGACCTTCTGCCGTAAAGTGTGGCCGTCCTTAGCAACGGCAAGGCAACGCTCAATTCCTGCAATTCTGGAGGTCAAAGGTCGCCATGACATGCGCAGAAGAGGAGACAGAGAGAGAGGGAGCTCAGAGGGACTGAAGGCATGTCTAGGTGTGGTGTGGCTGCTTTGGGAGGAAGGAGGGAGAGTTTAGAGCTTCACAGCAAGTAGACAAACAAAAAATAGGTGTAACCAGCCACATATTTGACTGAATTTGGCCTATAATGGAGGGAGAGGAGGAGGCATCCCAGCACGCTATGGAGACTGACGCTGGAGAGAGCAGTGAGGTGGGAGAGGAATACATTGGAGGGCGCAAAAGAGCCAGGAGGTTCTCGGATGAGGCAAATGTCTCCCTCCTGCAGGAGGTCGAGTTACGCTGGGGTCATTTGACACAGGGAGGTCGTGGGAAGCCCACCCCAAAGGCCTACCAGAGGATATGGACCGAGATAGCAGAGGTGGTCTCGTCGGCGACCAATGAGGTGCGTGAGGGCAACCAATGCCGCAAATGATGGAACGACATTGTGGGATCCGCAAGAGTAAGTATTACATTGATTTACATGTACTTCTGTATTTATATAATTTGATTTGTAACAGTCATGAGTGACTATCAGCAGATGTGATGTCTTGCACTTTTACCGGGAATGTTTTACTTAAAGCCTGCGGTCACGGTGAATGTCTTTAGGTAAAGAATGATAATTATCAGAATAATCATGATTACATCTGTCGGTTATGTGTTGTATCAGTGACTGTGACAGTAACGAGCAATGATATCACGCAATGATCTCATGTCATGTCATCCTGTCACCTTTTACAGAAGAAGATATCGACGATGAGGTCCATGCAGAGGTGAACGGGTGGGGGGCCACCAGTCCCCAGCGACGTAACTGAGATGGAGGAGCGAGTGCTCACACTTGTGGGGAAGTAACCCCGGACAGCCACGGACACATCTGCAGACCCAGAAGTGATGCCACGTGAGTAAAGCTTACACCATTGCGTAATGTAAAGTCTATAGATGCCACACCCACTCATACCTGAACAATCGTATATGATAGATGATTTCTAAAATTGTCATAGAAATAATGCTGGCCTAATGAAAATCATTGCAATGCACAATGTGTTGATGGTCATGAAATGTGATGTCTGTGATGATTTTGAGAGCGGTGGTGCTTTTGTCGTGCATATGCTGTGTGTAACGCTGGACTCACCTTGTGACCCGAGCACCCCCCTTCTCCTCTAATAACCTCATTTGTGTTTTGTAGCTCAGCCAGCAGGGCAGCCCCAGGCAAGGTCACAGAGGCCAGAAGGTGGGGGCGTGGGGCCCGACTCTCCGGACGATCCTACATCTGCTGAGGGGCTCCGATTGTCGCCCGTCAATCCGCTGGGTCTGTTCTCCAAGGATGAGAGCGCGTACTTCGAAGAACCTGCATCACCACGCTCCAGAAGCCATTCCACCCCAAGGCCATCTAGTGGTCCTCCGGTCATTCCCACCTCCACTCTGGAGGTACCGGCCCCAAGCACCTCCCCACAGGGCACCCCATTTGTCCCCAGGACAGTGCCGACCCCACGGAGACCTCGTGGTCGCGGCAGGTCTGTCCCACGAGCGCCACATGACAGCGGAGAGATGGTACAGTTGTCCAGGAGGACTGTAGACATTGGTGACCAGCTCATCGAAGCATTGGGGGCATATCCCGACAGCTGGCCATCATGACCGAGTACATTCCGCGCATGGCGGAGTCCCTGGACGCAATAGCCAGGAACATTGCTGCCATAGTCCTCCCAGTGGTCCCCGAGCGCGGCACTCCACCCCTAGGTTCTGCACCACCATGGTGAACGACAGATGAGAGCAAGGACCAAGATCCTGCTTCTGCATCAGAGAATGTTGTCCCCTTGTCCCGTATCTGTGCAACAACCGCATCTGCCTTCATCCCCCCAATGAGGCACCGCCTGAGGAGCTCCTCGGCCAGGAGCTGTGGAGCGAGGAGGGGAAGGGGTAGAGGTGGGGAGAAGAAGGGGAGGGGGGAAGGAAAGTGAGCTACATGTGATCAGGTGATGGCTGTGTTATATCTCCATCTGGGTGTATGCAATTTGTTGCAATGTATGGGGGCTAGGGACCACGCTCCTGCTTTGCCTTTGTATTCTGTGTTGCCGGACATGTTGAACATGTGATTGATGTCAATGTGGAAAAAGTGGGGTGTGGGCGGGGATTGGGTGTTATTGGCTGTGATACTTATGATTTCAGACCAATGTTCATATTAAATTTTTGTTATTGAACATAACCTTGT
Organism: Pristiophorus japonicus; assembly: GCF_044704955.1. NCBI lineage: Eukaryota > Metazoa > Chordata > Chondrichthyes > Pristiophoridae > Pristiophorus > Pristiophorus japonicus. The sequence continues at coordinate 4,907,051 of NC_091987.1, forward strand.
TGCGCATTGTCTCAGATAACTGAACCGTTACACACTGGTGATTCCTTACCATGAAAGGGTTAAATACAACTTAACATCAATCAACGTAAACTTTAACTGGCATCAAGGTGATGGGCACCATTGATGTCTGAGCTGTACACACACAGCAGTGTGTCACTCACTCACATCACTCACTCACATCAGCGCTCTTTCAGGCAAATCTTTCCGATATCAGCTCCTCACGTAAGAGTGGGATTTAACAAATGCCAGCCACACTGCTGCCGTTCATTCCTGTTAGTTCCACTTTTTCTGGGTGGTTTTTTGGGTGAGCGATATTGTGGGCGAGATGTGTGCGAGGTGGTGAAATTGACGCTGGGCGATCTCATGGCCGCTAGTTTGGGTACATATGCTCTTTACGACAAAAAATTGTGGGCGGGCTTTAATATTGAATCTCGGCATTAATTCCATGCGGAAAGTAACGCTGGGCGATATTATAGGCGTTGATTTTGCCCATTCTGCTGATTCCGCCCCAAAAAAATGGGCAGGCGGTCATATTATTTCCCGGTGTTAAGCACATGGGGAAAGTAACGCTCGGCGATAAATTTCCTAAAAGTGCCCGTCAGTTTCCATTTTGTGGCTAAATGGGCAATATATGTCATTTCAGCGGTAAAATGAGAGGTAAGTGGGCGTTAAAGAGGAAAAAAAAGTGGAGGTTCTAGCCCTATATCCCTTGACCCCCTTAATATCCAAAAATCTATTGATCTCTGTCTTGAATATGCTCAACAACTGAGCTTCCACAGCTCTCTGGTGTAGAGAATTCCAAAGACTCACAACTCTCTGAGTGAATAAGTTTCTCCTCATCTCAGACCTAAATAGCCAACCCCTTATTCTGAGACTGTGACCCGCTGGTTCTAGACTCCCCAGCCAGAGGAAACATCCTCCCTGCATCAAGCCCTGTAAGAATTTTGCATGTTTCAAGGAGATCACCTCCCATTCTTCTAAACTCTAGCGAATATAGGCCTGGTCTACTCAGTCTCTCCTCACAGGACCTTGTTGGCTTGAGACGGTCATCTGATCTCATGATGTAGGGATGCAACAGGAGTTTATTTTAGTGTAAGGCTTTCGAGTGTTGGACAAAAGGTGGGATAAAATCAAGTTGCAGTGGTTTGGTGATGTTAAAAACGGGGAAGAATAGGGAGGCTGAGGGAGAAAAAAACCACAACCCAATTTCGCGGCAGGCCTCGCTCCAGCGACAACCCACTGCCACCAAGTTGATGCCTAACACCGACGTTATCAACTGGCATTAGCAACCGGATTTCGACCCCTGTATATTTTGGGAACAGTGTCCCAAAAAGTTGCGTGTTACTGGGGTCTAAGGGCTAGACTTGCACTAGGCTGATTCAGGAGATGAGGGGGTTACCTTATGATGATAGATTGAGTAGACTGGGTCTTTACTCGTTGGAGTTCAGAAGGATGAGGGGTGATCTTATAGAAACATTTAAAATAATGAAAGGGATAGACAAGATAGAGGCAGAGAGGTTGTTTCCACTGGTCGGGGAGACTAGAACTAGGGGGCACAGCCTCAAAATACGGGGGAGCCAATTTAAAACCGAGTTGAGAAGGGATTTCTTCTCCCAGAGGGTTGTGAATCTGTGGAATTCTCTGCCCAAGGAAGCAGTTGAGGCTAGCTCATTGAATGTATTCAAGTCACAGATAGATAGATTTTTAACCAATAAGGGAATTAAGGGTTACGGGGAGCGGGCGGGTAAGTGGAGCTGAGTCCAGGGCCAGATCAGCCATGATCTTGTTGAATGGCGGAGCAGGCTCGAGGGGCTAGATGGCCTACTCCTGTTCCTAATTCTTATGTTCTTATCTTCTTATGTAGACTTTCGCCTTCAATTATCGGCGATTTTCTCGGCGGGACAACTGTTTTTCCGCCCGGCGAAAGTGTCCACTTAAGTTTTTTCATGGTATCGCCTACATCAGAAGTTGCCCGCCGGGATCAAACCTCCCACATGCAATGCTGAGAACAACTGCCAGGGCGTAAGTTTGGCCTCAAAACGCCAGTGACCAGACCGCCGAGAGACCCCCCCTGTAAAAGCTGCTTAAACAGGGCGGTAAGGGGGGGGGCCCTGCAAAGAAAGGTCAGTTAACGGTTCTTTATTTTTTTTTTAATTTTAAAACGGTGATTAGGTATAAAAGTGTCTTGGGAATGCTTTGTCCGTTTTTATTTTTTTTTATCAACATTTTTTAAAACGTTTTCCCCCTTCCCTAGGCCCAACCGTAGCCTTGGACTAAATTTTAGTACTTACCGTCCATTCCGGTAACGACCGCCCATATTACTAACTTTCCACTTAAACGCCGAGAAAACCGCCGGCAATGAGTGTTGCAACGCCCATTTTCTCGCCGGGCGATTAGTTTTAATTACTTTAAACTTAAAATGGAAATTCTCGCCAGCGTTACTCACCAAAGGTTAGCAGTTCTTCTCAGCGGGCAATCGGGCGTTGAGGGGCTTTAGGGAAAGTCTAGCCCTAAAAGTCAGACGCAATGGGAATAGCGGGGTAGGATACTAGGGAGGAACCCGTTCTGGTTCCCAATAGAAATTGTACTGGAATAGTGGAAGTACTTCTCCCACCCATGCCCCCCACCGTCCTGCTCTCACTCTCGGGGCATAACTGGCAGGCTTATTCAGAAATCCCACCAATGACATCTCCTATACAACCAGCATTATGTATGTCCGCTTGCAGTAAAGGGCTGTATGTGGACCTAACAATGCCATATTCAAATAGTGTTACGTATGTAACTACGTAATACTTGCCACCAGAGGGCGCGACTATTGGAGTCCTAATGGTCACCTGCACACATGTGCAGGGCCGGTAAAAAAGGTTTGCTGCCATGTTGTTTAGGCACTCTGGAGTTGTAATAAAGAAGACTAAGGTCACACTAAGTTTAGCTCACAGTATTCAGCCTCGTGGAGTTCTTCTATACACAACAAACAGCAAACAGTCCTAGACCACATTCTGGCAGTGCGATGGTGCACTGGGACTTCAGCTTGCCCATTTGGCCTCACTGTAAACTGATCCCAGATCTCAGGGTAGCCATCATTTGACTATTAGGGGTGGAAGAAGAGCCTAGGCCCAGAAGAGCCGAGGGCCCAGGGGCAGCACGGGCCCAGCCCACACTGCGATACGTGTGCGCACTAGGTCCGTGCAGCAGAGCAGGTCTCCGGTCGTCCTGGTTCAACCCTTGCCACTGGATAAAGGCCTAGCTCTGTCGAGCCCGTGTGGTGGCTGATGTGCAACGGTCACCACACGTTAAAAAAATTCATGCACAGTCATCTTCCACCCCCTCAATTGGAGTTCAGGACTGGAACATCGGGTCCTTCATTGAAACACATGTGAACGCATGTGGAAGCAAGTCAGCCTCGTTGGAGGGATCGCCAATGATGGTGATGATTAGGGGTGAGTGCTAATCATGCCCCAAAAGTGATATCATGCTGGCGGAGGGCTTAGATTGAAGAAGGCTGATGTTTTTCAGAAAAAAAATGCTACTAAATTACTCATAGAATGAAAGAAAGACTTGCATTTATATAGCACCTTTCATGACCATCGGACGTCTCAAAGCGCTTTACAGCCAATTAAGTACTTTTGGAGCCTAGTCACTGTTGCAATGTAGGAATTGTAGAACAGTTGAACTGTTACAATGTAGGACAATCATAGCATTGTCAACATATCCCGAATGGTGACTTGGCCAATGTTAGGGATGGAAAATTCTGTCACAGGTTCCTGTTCTGATCGCTGTCCAGCGACCCAATATGTAAGTGGGTCGAATGCCAGTATGATAGCCAGAGTTCAAGGGTTAAGTTACGAGGAGAGGTTACACAAATTAAAGTTGTATTCCCTGGAATTTACACGGTTCAGGAGTGATCTGATCGAAGTTTTCAGGATATTAAGGGGAACAGATAGAGAGAAACTATTTCTGTGGGTTGGGGGTTCTAGGACTAGGGGGCATAGTCTAAAAAATTAGAGCCAGACCTTTCGGGAGTGAGATTAGGAAACACTTCTACACACAAAGGGTGGTAGAAATTTCGAACTCTCTTCTGCAAACAGCAACTGATGCGAGATCAATTGTTAGTTTTAAATCGGAGATTGATAGCTTTTTGTTAACCGAAGATATTAAGGAATATGGGGCAAAGGCAGGTATATAGAAACATAGAAACATAGAAAATAGGTGCAGGAGTAGGCCATTCGGCCCTTCTAGCCTGCACCGCCATTCAATGAGTTCATGGCTGAACATTCAACTTCAGTACCCCATTCCTGCTTTCTCGCCATACCCCTTGATCCCCCTAGTAGTAAGGACCTCATCTAACTCCTTTTTGAATATATTTAGTGAATTGGCCTCAACAACTTTCTGTGGTAGAGAATTCCACAGGTTCACCACTCTCTGGGTGAAGAAGTTCCTCCGCATCTCGGTCCTAAATGGCTTACCCCTTATCCTTAGACTGTGACCTCTGGTTCTGGACTTCCCCAACATTGGGAACATTCTTCCTGCATCTAACCTGTCTAACCCCGTCAGAATTTTAAATGTTTCTATGAGGTCCCCTCTCATTCTTCTGAACTCCAGTGAATACAAGCCCAGTTGATCCAGTCTTTCTTGATAGGTCAGTCCCGCCATCCCGGGAATCAGTCTGGTGAACCTTCGCTGCACTCCCTCAATAGCAAGAATGTCCTTCCTCAGGTTAGGAGACCAAAACTGTACACAATACTCCAGGTGTGGCCTCACCAATGCCCTGTACAACTGTAGCAACACCTCCCTGCCCCTGTACTCAAATCCCCTCGTTATGAAGTCCAACATGCCATTTGCTTTCTTAACCGCCTGCTGCACCTGCATGCCAACCTTCAATGACTGATGTACCATGACACCCAGGTCTCTTTGCACCTCCCCTTTTCCTAATCTGTCACCATTCAGATAATAGTCTGTCTCTCTGTTTTTACCACCAAAGTGGATAACCTCACATTTATCCACATTATACTTCATCTGCCATGCATTTGCCCACTCACCTAACCTATCCAAGTCGCTCTGCAGCCTCACAGCATCCTCCTCGCAGCTCACACTGCCACCCAACTTAGTGTCATCCGCAAATTTGGAGATACTACATTTAATCCCCTCATCTAAATCATTAACGTACAGTGTAAACAGCTGGGGCCCCAGCACAGAACCTTGCGGTACCCCACTAGTCACTGCCTGCCATTCTGAAAATTACCCATTTACTCCTACTCTTTGCTTCCTGTCTGACAACCAGTTCTCAATCCATGTCAGTACACTACCCCCAATCCCATGTGCTCTAACTTTGCACATCAATCTCTTGTGTGGGACCTTGTCGAACGCCTTCTGAAAGTCCAAATATAGTCCAAGTCCAAATATACCACATCAATATGGAGTTAGGTCACAGATCAGCCGTGATCTCATTGAATGGCGGAACAGGCTCGAGGGGCTGAACAGCCTACTCCTGTTCCTATGTTGCGTGCAGGCTCGTACGGGAGCAATGGGCACCTGGGCAAAGTACGAGAGCATGCTTATAACTCCAACAAGGAGTCGATGCCTTCAAGAGTGGAGGCAGGGGCAGCAAACGTGTGAGAAAGGAGCAAAAGAAAAGGGTGGCAGCTCAGAACTATCGGGGAGATGAGGTAATCCAAGGGTTACAGTTACAGAAATATTAGCGTGTTGGGAGAAAACAGAGCAGTTGTGACATTGACTTCGCTGCCAATATTTCTGACCACAACTATGCCTGGAATGCCGGAGCAGAAAAGACTGGACAAGTTACGAAAACAGTCAGGAAAGGAAAAACCTCATTCTCTAATTACTTTATTTTTTATCTGATCAATGTTAGAGAAGCAGATGGTTTGCGTTTAATAAAAATAAATCTGAAAGGCGGTCTGTAAACGGCGGTGTAAGTGTGTTCAGAGCAGCTGAGGTTGCAATGTTGGTGGGTGGGGGGGATGGGGGGATTGGGGGCTCGGGGAATGGGGGTTTAGACATGAGATCTGAAAAGCTTGGCAGACAAAATGGCTCCTTGTGACCTGTCAGCTCCTCTATTCATCCCTGTTGTTTTGGTGTCAGCTTTGTTACCTTCCTCGTCTGAAGACCCTTGCCTCTTCCTGCCAGTCATGTTCCACGGGAAGCTCGCTTACACTGGATTCTTCCCTTCTGAGCCCAGACAATGAAAGACTGACTCCATGGCCCGGCGCTCACCGGCAGAACTGGCCAGGAAAGCGTGATCCCGCGGTGCCTGGTTCATCATCCATTTGGGGTCAGTCGTGGCTCCATGGGCAGCAGTCTCGCCTCTGAGTCAAAGGTCGCGAGTTCAATGCCCCACTCCAGAGTCTTGAGCGTATAAACTCGGCTTGCAATCACCGTGCCAGTACTGAGGGAGTGCTGCATTGTCAGATGTGCCATTATTCGGTTGAGATGTTAAACCAAGGAGGCCCCTTATGTCCTTCCATGGCACTATTTCAAAGAAGAGCAGGGGAGTTCTCCCCGGTGTTGTGGCCAATATTTATCCCTCAATCAACGTCGCCAGACTAAAAAACAGATTATCTGGTCATTATCTCATTGCTGTTTGTGGGAGCTTGCTGTGCCCAGTGTCTGCCGGGTTTCCTACATTGCAGCAGTGACTACAGTTCAAAAATACTTCATAGGCTGTAAAGCACAGCAGGACACCCTGAGGTCATGAAAGCTGCTATATAAAAGAATGGCATTCTTTCTTCTTTATATTTTAATCAATGCGTTCGAAAATCAAGCATAGCTAGCCAGGAATTTCCTGGCCAGTGCTCTCTGCAAGCACCATTCCATGCCAGTTACACCCGATCGTAGAATCAGCTCCCAAATGTTGGCGAGCTATTCTGCTATGGGGACATCACAGCCGAACGCAATCCTGTCCTCAGCTGACGTACATGTGCAAGCACTTCCAGTCAGGGCGGCTGGACAACAATCAGGATCGGAAAACCCTGGCCTTTCTTTAAATTCCGCCTTATTGGCCGCGAGACTCTCAGGCCAGCTGCTGATGGATTCTAACCGGCTCATTTAATCTCCCCAGGGACAAGTAAAACGTGGCAGAAGGTAAATCTTTCAGAAGTTTCACTTTGCTCTCGTTCTGATATAATTGCAGCAAGACTTCTGCACTCTTATCCTGCGATCCTTTTGTAATAAAGGCCAACAAACCATTGGCTTTCCTAATTGCTTGCTGTACCTGCATATTAACTTTCAGTGATTCGTGTACAAGGACACCCAGGTCCCTCTGAATAAAAAGAAAAAAAGACTTATAGTTATAAAGTGCCTTTCACGACCACCGGACGTCTCAAAGCGCTTTAAAGTCAATGCAATACTTTTGGAGTGTCATCATCATAGGCAGTCCCTCGAAGCGAGGATGACTTGCTTCCACACCAAAAAGGGATGAGTTCACAGATGATTCAATGGAGGACCTAATATTTCAGATCCCGAACTGCTTGAAGGGTGGAAGATGCCTGTACGTGGATTTTTTTAACGTGGGGTGACCGTTGCACACCAGCCACCACACGGGCTTGACAGAGCTAGATCTTGGTCCAGTGGCAAGGGTTACCCAAGACAAACTGGAGACCAGCTCTGCTGCACGGACCTAGTGCGCACACATATCGCAGTGTGGGCTGGCACGTGCTGCCCCTGGGCCCTCGCCTCTTCTGGGCCCCAGATTCACGCCTCTCCTGGGCCCCGGTCACTTCCCTCTACAAACTCGTTCCGCTCCTTCGCCCCTCCTGCTGTACCTGCTCGCACTGCAATCAGCGACCTGACTTCACAACTGTTTAGTGCCGTGCTGAGGGAGCACTGCACTGTCGGAGGTGCCGTCTTTCAGATGAGACACTAATCTGAGGCCCCGTCTGCTCTCAGGTGGCTGTAAAAATCTCACGGCACTATTTCGAAGAAGAGCAGGGGAGTTATCCCCAGTGTCCTGGCCAATATTTATCCCTCAATCAACATAGCAAAAAAAAACCAGATTATCTGGTCATTATCACATTGCTGTTTGTGGGAGCTTGCTGTGCCGCGTTTCCTACATTACAACAGTAACCACACGGCAAAAGTACTTAATTGGTGGTAAAGTGCTTTGAGATGTCTGGTGGTCGTTAAAGTCCCTATATAAATCCAAGTCTTTTTTTCTTTCTATTTAGAAGAAGTAGAGGAAGCTGAGGAATGGAGTGCAACAGTAGAGGTCTCTGGCATCCACGGTAACCCTCCACAGTCCACATCCTGACTGAGGCATGCTTACGTTAATTAGCCTGAGGAATTGTGTCTCCGTGGGCTATGGCAGTGTTGGCCGTGGTAGGTCACATGCTGCGCCCAACATAAGCGTGGACACGACACTGCCAGTAATTGTGAAGGTCACTTCTGCCCCGAACAGCATCACCCTCATTCTAGGCTGCCAGAGGAGGCATCGGTCAATCTGCGGCACGACGATGTATCAAGCGAGTGACTGAAACCTTGTCCGCAAAGCAAGAAACCTCATCACTTTGCTCATGGGCAACTGGCAACAGCTTGGTGGGGCTCTCCGCCACATCTGCTGAGGGTAGCTTGACACGATCTGCATCGACTGCAGCAGTTTTTAACATTTGAGGGATAAATATTGGTCGGCACACCTGACGAGCTCTCGGCGGAGAGGACAGACCGGTCGCTGAATGGTCACTCACATTGAGGACCATCTCCTGTCTTCCACTCTGTGCAGCTTGTGTGTGCACTCAGTGGCTGTTGGTCCCAGAGAGCCCTCCCCCTCCAGTGCACTTCTTCCAATAAAAGTTCCAAATAGGACAATCTACATCGAAACATCGAAAATAGGAGCAGTAGTGGGCCATTCAGCCCTTCGAGTCTGCACCGCCATTCAATATGATCATGGTTGATCCTCTATCTCAACACCATATTCCTGCTTTCTCCCCATACCCCTTGATGCCTTTTGTGTCTAGAAATCTATCTATCGACTTCTTAAATATACTCAGTGACTTGGCCTCCACAGCCTTCTGTGGTAGAGAAATCCACAGGTTCACCACCCTCTGAGTGAAAAAATTTCTCCTCATCTCAGTCCTAAATTTCCTACCCTGTATCCTGAGACTGTGACCCCTTGTTCTAGCCTTCCCAGCCAGAGGAAACATCCTCCCCGCATCCAGTCTATCCAACCCAGTCAGAAAGTTATACATTTCAATGAGATCCCCTCTCATTCTTCTAAACTCTAGTGAATACAAGCCGAGTCGACCCAATTTCTCCTAGGGAATTCCACAGGCTCACAACTAGGGCTATAGAGAGGGCTTTAAACGAAATAGTCGGGGCTGGGGGGAGAGTTCAGGAGAGCATAAATGTATCAGTCAAAGAGCATGGAGAAGGCAGTAGAGAGGGTAGCATTGGGGGAAATGAAAACCAGAGCGTGCCAGGGAGGGACTGAACGTATAAAAATAAGAGTGAATCAGAAAGCGGGGTCAAAGCAGGAAAAATGGTAAAAAAAACAAAATTAAAAGCTCTTTAATTAATGTACGCTGCATTCATAGCAAGGTAGATGAGTTGGGGGCACAAACAGTTACAAATGGGTATGATTATGATAGCCATTACAGAGATGTGGGGTCCGAAATTCAGGGATGCCCGAAAGTTGGCGCTCCGACCTTTTTATTTTTGTTTTTCCGCCGAGAGCGTTGAGTCGGCCTCTCCGTTGATTATCGGCACTTAGGGCTTATTTAACGTTGGACGTCGGTCTCAGTGGGGGCAGAAGTGAAGCGGTAAGACAGGCGGAGAGGCGGAAGTTGGGACGGGATTGGGACTCCGCCGCTGTCACTCAGCGCCGGAGCAGTGGTGATGTCACAGCGCATGTGCGCCACCACGCTCTCTGCCCTCCGTTAAAGGGGAGGCAATCCGTCATTTTATATCTTCGGCCGTTGGGCCACCAGGCAGGGTTTAGGCCGGGCCGGCAGCCTGGCACCCAAGAGGGAAGTCGGCCGGCAAAAATAAAGACTGGGCGGCCGCGGAAGTGGGCCCTCCCCTTGAAGGGCCGCCACGCTGCCGGGCTGCACATGGGGAGGAGAAGGTGGGCCGACAGAGAAGGCTGTCGGGGGCACCGCACGGTGGGGAATGAATTTTTGACCTGAATTTCAGTTAGTGTAATCTGCGGGTGAGGGAGAGTGGCGGTGCGCGTTTTGATGATGCGCTTGCGACGGTCATCAGCAGCGGGGTGGTGTTGGGTACAGGCCGAAAAATCGGCGACCTGAATTTGGGTCGGGGCAGCCTGTTGACCACAAAGCGGCGGCCAGTGGATTCCGCCGCATGGCCGCAGCAAACGGTCAGTGACGGGTCTTTCTGAGACCCTGAATTTCGGCACATGGTTGCAAGGTGACCGAGGCTGGGAACTGAATATTCAGGGATAACTGACAATTCGGAAGGATAGACAGAAAGGAAAAGGAGGTGGGGTATCTCTGTTAATAAATGATGAGATCAGGGCATTAGTGAGAAATGACTCCCCCTGCAGGGTTAAGGAACGCCTCATGACTCCTCGACCCACCCTATCCCGGAACCAGTGCACCACAGTCATCAGTGCGTACGCCCCAACACTCAACGCAACTGATGAGGCCAAAGAGGGTTTTTACTCCAACCTCGAAAAATCCCTGACCTGTGTCCCCGCAGGCGACAAACTGATCCTCCTCAGTGACTTCAACGCCAGGGTTGGCAAGGACACAGCCCTCTGGAGAGGCGTGATTGTCAGCGAGGGGGTAGGAAAAGCCAACTCCAGCGGTACCCAACTCCTGACAAAATGTCTAGAGCATGAACTTGTCATCACCAACACCCTGTTCCACCAGAGGGACAAATACAAGGCATCGTGGCAACACCCTCGCTCCAAACACTGGCACCTGCTTGACGATGTCATCATCCGAGCCAGGGATCGCAAGGATGTGCGCATCACCCACACCATGACAGGAGCCAATGACTACTGGATGAACCACCGCCTAATCCGATCCATCATCGATATCAACATAGCCCCAAAGCGGAGGGAGCAGCAGTGCCACAAAAAGGTTAATGCCGGGGCACTGAAGGACCCAGCTAAGAGAGCCCTATACTGTCAGCGCCTCACAGCTAACCTGGCCTGCCTTGATGACCCAAGATGCAGAATGCCCACAGCGCTTGGTCTGCCCTCCAGGTCTCCATAACCAGTGCCTGCAAAGAGACGCTCGGTCACTCAACCAGGAAACACCAAGACCGGTTTGATGAGAATGATCAGGAGATCCAAGAGCTAATAGATCGCAAGTACAGGGCATTTCTGAGCCTTAAACAACACGGGAGCAGCAAGGCAGCATTACAGACAGCTCAGGTCCAACAAAAAACCTGGGACCTAAAGAACAGTTGGTGGATGGAGAAAGCACAGGAGCTACAGCAGCTGGCTGACAGCCATTATATGCGAGGATTCTTCATCGCAGTCAAGTCCACCTACGGGCCAAACACCACTCCTGGCTAAGAATGGGGAAACACTCATCAAGGACACTGAGGCAGTCAGGGCCCACTGGAAGGAGCACTTCGAAGATCTCCTCAATAGAGACTCTGCCTTTGACTCGAGTGTTCTCAATTCCATCCCGCAGCATGCTACACACCACCATCTCAGTAAGACCCCAACACTGCACGAGGTAGAAAAAGCCATAAGACAACTTAAAAACAACAAGACTACAGGAGCAGATGGAATCCCTGCTGAGGCATTGAAGTATGGCGGAGAGGCACTGCTGGCGCGAATACACAACCTCATCTCTCTCATCTGGAGGGAGGAGAGCATGCCGGGAGATCTCAGAGATGCAGTGATCGTGACCATCTTTAAAAAAGGGGACAAGTCCGACTGTGGCATCTACAGAGGAATCTCCCTGCTATCAATCATTGGGAAGGTCGTTGCTAGAGTCCTCCTCAACCGTCTTCTCCTTGTGGCCGAGGAGCTTCTCCCAGAGTCACAGTGCGGATTTCGTCCCCTACGGCGCACAACGGACATGATCTTTGCAGCGCGACAGCTACAGGAAAAATGCAGGGAACAGCACCAGCCCTTATACATGGCCGTCTTCGACCTTACAAAGACCTTTGACACTGTCAACCGCGAGGGTCTATGGAGCGTCCTCCTCCATTTCAGATGCCCCCAAAAGTTCGTCACCATCCTCCGCCTGTTCCACGACGACATGCAGGCCGTGATCCTTACCAATGGATCCATCACAGACCCAATCCATGTCCGGACCGGGGCCAAACAGGGCTGCGTCATCGCCCCAACCCTCTTCTCAATCTTTCTCACCGCCATGTTCCACCTCACAGTCAACAAGCTCCCCGCTGGAGCGGAACTAAACTACAGAACCAGTGGGAAGCTGTTTAACTTACACCACCTCCAGATCACCCCAACCTCTGTTGTCGAGCTACAATACACGGACGACACCTGCGTCTGCGCACATACAGAGGCTGAACTCCAGGACATAGTCGATGTATTTACTGAGGCGTACGAAAACATGGGCCATACACTAAACATCCATAAGACAAAGGTCCTCCACCAGCCTGTCCTCACCGCACAGCACTGCCCCCCAGTCATCAAGATCCATGATGTGGCCCTGGATACCGTGGACCACTTCCCATATCTCGGGAGCCTCCTATCAACAAGAGCAGACATTGACGACGAGATCCAACACCGCCTCCAGTGCGTCAGTGCAACCTTCGGCCGCCTGAGGAAAAGAGTGTTTGAAGACCAGGTCCTCAAAACTGCCACCAAACTCATGGTCTACAGGGCTGTAGTAATACCCGCCCTCCTGTATATCTCAGAGACATGGGCCATGTACAGTAGACACCTCAATATCACCAACAATGTCTCCGCAAGATCCTACAAATCCCTTGGGAGGACAGGCGCACCAACATCAGCGTTCTTGTCCAGACTAACATCCCCAGCATTGAAGCACTGACCACACTTGATCAGCTCCGCTGGGCAGGCCACATAGTTCGCATGCCAGATATGAGACTCCCAAAGCAAGTGCTCTATGCAGAGCTCCTTCACGGCAAACAAGCCAAAGGTGGGCAGCGGAAACGTTACAAGGACACCCTCAAAGCCTCCCTGAAAAACTGCTACATCCCCACTGACACCTGGGAGTCCCTGGCCAAAGACCGCCCTAAGTGGAGAAAGTGCATCCGGGAGGGCGCTGAGCACCTCGAGTCTCGTCGCCGAGAGCATGCAGAAATCAAACGCAGGCAGCGGAAAGAGCGTGCGGCAAACCAGTCCCACCCTCCCTTCCCTTAACGACTATCTGTCCCACCTGTGACAGAGTCTGTGGCTCTCGTATTGGACTGTTCAGCCACAAAAGAACTCACTTCAGGAGTGGAAGCAAGTCTTCCTCGATTCCGAGGGACTGCCTATGATGATGATGGTGATGATGAGTGAGAAATTATATTGGCTCAGAAGATCAAGATATAGATAAGGAATAATAAGGGGAAGAAGTCACTGATGGGCAAATTCTATGCCCCCCCTACAGTAGCTACACTGTTGCACGGAGTATAAAACAAGAAATAATGCAGGCTTGTAAGAAAGGAACGGCAATAATCATGGGCGATTGTAACCTGCATATTGATTGGACAAATCAAATTGGCCAAGGTAGCCTTGAGGGAGAGTTCATAGAGTGTATCCGGGATGGTTTCCTTGAACAGTATGTTCCGGAACCAACCAAGGAGCAGACTATCTTAAATCTGGTACTGTGTAATGAGAGAAGATTAATAAATTATCTCCTGGTAAAGGATCCGTTTGAAAAGAGTGATCATGGCATGGTTGAATTTCAAATTCAGTTGGAGCGTGTGAAAGTTGGATCTCAAACCAGTGTCCGGATTTTAAATAAAGCAGATTACAAAGGTATGAAGGAAGAGTTAGCTAAACTGGACAGGGAAAATAGATTAAAGTGTAAGATGGTTGATAAGCAGTGGCAGACATTTAAGGAGATATTTCATAACTCTCAACAAAAATATATTCCAGTAAGAAGGACAGACTTTAAGAGAAGGGATAACTATGCTTGGCTTAACTAAAGAAATAAGGGATTATATCAAATTGAAAACAAGGGCATACAATGTGGCCAAGACTAGTGAGAGGCCAGAGGATTGAGAAACTTTTAAAAACCAGCAAAGGATGACTAAAAAAATAATAAAGAGAGGGAAGATAGATTATGAAAGTAAACTAGCAAGAAATATAAAAACAGATAGTAAGAGCTTCGACAGGTATATAAAAAGGAAAAGAGTGGCTAAAGTAAATCTTGGTCCCTTAAAGGATGAGACTGGGGAATTAATAATGGAAAATAATGAAATTGCAGAGACTTTGAACAAATATTTTGTATCGGTCTTCACGGTAGAAGACACTAAAAACATTCCAATAGTGGGTATTCAAGGGGCTATAGGGAGGGAGGAACTTAAAACAATCATTATCACTAAAGAAGAAGTACTCGGTAAAATAATGGGACTAAAGGTGAACAAGTCCCCTGGACCTGATGGCCTGCATCCCATGGTCTTAAAAGAGGTGGCTGCAGAGATAGTGGATGTATTGGTTATAATCTACCAAAATTCCCTGGATTCTGGGGAGGTCTCAGCGGATTGGAAAACCGCAAATGTAACGCCATTAATTAAAAAAAGAGGCAGACAGAAAGCAGGAAACCAGTTAGCCTAACATCTGTCGTTGGGAAAATGCCGGAGTCCATTATTAAGGAAGCAATAGCGGGACATTTGAGAAATCATAATACAGTTAAGCAGAGTCAGCATGGTTTTATGAATGGGAAATCATGTTTGACAAATTTGCTCGAGTTCTTTGAGGATGTAACGAGCAGGGTGGATATGGGGGAAACCAGTGGATGTGGTGTATTTGGATTTCCAGAAGGTATTCGATAGGTTGCCACATAAAAGGTTACTGCACAAGATAAAAGTTCACAGGGTTGGGGGTAATATATTAGTATGGATGGAGGATTAGTTTACAGACAGAAAACAGAGTCGGGATAAATGGGTCATTTTCCGGTTGGCAAACAGTAACTAGTGGGGTGCCGCAGGGATCGGTGCTGGGGCCTCAACTATTTACAATCTATATTAATGACTATGGTGAAGGGACCGAGTGTAATGTAGCCAAGTTTGCTGATGATACAAAGATGGGTGGGAAAACAAATTGTGAGGAGGACACAAAAAATCTGCAAAGCGATATAGACAGGTTCAGTGAGTGGGCAAAAATTTGGCAGATGGAATATAATGTTGGAAAGTGTGAGGTTATCCACTTTTTCAGGAAAAATAAAAAATCAAATTATTATTTAAATGGAGAGAAATTACAAAATGCTGCAGAGGGACCTGGGGGTCATTGTGCGTGAAACACAAAAAGTTAGTATGCAGGTACAGCATTAATCAGGGAGGCAAATGGAATGTTGCAAAGGGGATGGAATATAAAAGCAGAGAAGTCCTGCTGCAACTGTACAGGGTATTGGTGAGGCCACACCTAGAGTACTGCGTACAGTTTTGTCCCCTGATTTAAGCAGGGATATACTTGCATTGGAGGCAGTTCAGAGAAGGTGGACTAGGTTAATTCCGGAGATGAAGGATTTGGTTTATGAAGAAAGGTTGAGCAGGTTGGGCCTATACTCATTGGCGTTTAGAAGAATGAGAGGTGATCTTATTGAATCATATAAGCTATGGAGGGGGCTCGAGAATGTAGATGCAGAGACGATGTTTCCTCTCATAGGGGAATCTAGAACTAGGGGGCATAGTTTCAGAATAAGGGGTCGCCCATTTTAAATTGAGATGAGGAGGAATTTCTTCTCTCTGAGGGTTGTAAATCTATGGAATTCTCTGCCCCAGAGAGCTGTGGAGGCTGGGTCATTGAATATATTTAAGGCGGAGATAGACAGATTTTTGAGTGATAAGAGAGTGAAGGGTTATAGGGAGTGGGCGGGGAAGTGGAGCTGAGTCCATGATCAGATCAGCCATGATCTTATTGAATGGCGGAGCAAACTCAAGGGCCCAAGTGACCTACTCCTGCTCCTATTTCTTATCTTCTTATGTTCTTATGTTGAAGGAGGCAGGTTGAGAAAGCAGTTAAAAAAAGCATATGGGATCCTGGGCTTCATAAATAGAAGTTTACAGTACAAAAGCAAGGAAGTTGTGATGAATCTTTATCAAACACTGGTTCGGCTTCAGGTGGAGTATTGTGTCCAATTCTGGGCACCGCACTATAGGAAGGATCTGAAGGCTTTAGAGAGGATGCAGAAAAGATTTACGAGATTGGTTCCAGGGATGAGGGACTTCAGTTACGTGGATAGACTGGAGAAGCTAGGATTGTACTCCTTAGAGCAGAGAAGGTTGAGAGGAGATTTGATCGAGGTGTTCAAAATCATGAGGGGTCTGGACAGAGCAGATAGAGAGAGAAACCGTTCCCATTGGCGGAAGGGTGGAGAACCAGAGGACACAGATTTAAGGCGATTGGCAAAAGAACCAAAGGCGACATGAGGGAAAACATTTTTACGCAGCGAGTGGTTAGGATCCGGAATGCGCTGTCTGAAAGGCTGGAAGAGGCAGACTCAATCATGGCTTTCAAAAGGGAGTTGGATAAGTAAAAAAAAAAGACTTGCATTTCTATAGCGCTTTTGACAAACATTGGACGTCTCAAAGCGCTTTACAGCAAATGAAGCGCTTTTGAAATATATTCACTGTTGTAATGTAGCTGAAAGAAAAATATTTGCAGGGTGATGGTGAAAGGGCGGGGCAGTGGGACTAACTGGGGTGCTCTTGCAGAGAGCCGGCACGGGCTCGACGGGCCGAATGGCCTCCTTCTGTGCTGTAACCATTCTATGATTCTATGGTAGATTTTTGGATACTATGGGAACCAAGGGATAAGGGGATAGGGCAGGAATGTGAAGATGAGCTTGAGGATCATGATCCTATTGAATGGCAGAGCAGGCTCGAAAAAGAGTAGCTTAAAAACTTCAAAGCAGAGACTGTATAAAAAACAGCGGCAGGGCATGGCTACAAAACCTAAAAAAAGGGTACCTGTGCCAAAACCTGCAGAAATTGATCATGAAGTAGAAAATGTTGCACTACAATTGAAGAAATGCTGAGTAACCTACTCCTGCTCCTTTTTTTAATGGTCTTATGTTGGGAACTGTAAGTGAAGCTGATCCTGCGGGTTGTAACGTGTTCAGTTTAACATCAGGTAGGGGCATGTTAAGGGCACGCCACCCGACTCATGCCCGGTTTGGGGCCCAAAAGGAAGATTTATGCTCTACTGTCACTCAGTCACCTCCCCGCCCAACCGCCCACAGCAAGTGAAAAGCCACCTTAATCCCTATTGATAACAACTGGGCTGGGACCCAAATATGAGCAATCAATCACAGTAACATGCTCTGCCGCTCAGCGCCACACCATCAGAATACGCAGATCTTAATCTTAGCGATCAGGGATGGATTAGAACCCAAACCTCAGGGATGAATCATCTCACACTCCCAGGCCGCTGGCATTATGTAACCATAACAAACTCCAGATAATCTACATTGCATTGCAAGAGGCCACGGATCAGGCAACACTCTTTTTATCTTGGTCATGTGATCTTGTAAGGTCGTGGAACGAGAAATCGGGGGCAAGGCAAGGCCCAGGAAAATGTCATCCCTCTGGGTCAGGAGACTCCAGGAAATCCAACAGGACAGCTAGCATCCATCTTAGCTGCAAAGAAAAGACTTGAAGCTCTCAGACTCAAATATCCTACAGAATCAATCAAAAAGAAAGATTTACATAGGAACATAGAAACATAGAAAATAGGTGCAGGAGTAGGCCATTCGGCCTTTCGAGCCTGCACCACCATTCAATTAGATCATGGCTGATCATTCACCTCAGTACCCCTTTCCTGCTTTCTCTCTATACTCCTTGATCCCTTTAGCCATAAGGGCCATATCTAACTCCCTCTTAAATATATCCAATGAACTGGCATCAACAACTCTCTGCGGCAGGGAATTCCACAGGTTCACAACTCTCTGGGTGAAGAAGTTTCTCCTCATCTCAGACCTAAATGGCTTACCCCTTATCCTTAGACTGAGTAACCTGGTTCTGGACTTCCCCCACATCGAGAACATTCTTCCTGCATCTAACCTGTCCAGTTCCGTCAGAATGTTATATGTTTCTATGAGATCCCCTCTCATCCTTCTAAACTCCAGTGAATACAGGCCCAGTCGATCCAGTCTCTCCTCATATGTCAGTCCTGCCACCCCGGAAATCAGTCTGGTGAACCTTCGCTGCACTCCCGCAATAGCAAGAATGTCATTCCTCAGATTAGGAGACCAAAACTGAACACAATATTCCAGGTGAGGCCTCACGAAGGCCCTGTACAACTGCAGTACGACCTCCCTGCTCCTATACTCAAATCCCCTAGCTATGAAGGCCAACATGCCATTTGCCTTCTTCACCGCATGCTGTACCTGCATGCCAACTTTCAATGGCTGTTGTACCATGACACCCAGGTCTCGTTACACCTCCCCTTTTCCTAATCTGCCGCCATTCAGATAATATTCTGCCTTCGTGTTTTTGCCACCAAAGTGGATAACCTCACATTTATCCACATTATACTGCATCTGCCATGCGTTTGTCCACTCACCTAACCTATCCAAGTCACCCTGCAGCCTCTTAGCATCCTCCTCTCAGCTCACACTGCCACCCAGCTTAGTGCTATCTGCTAACTTGAAGATATTATTCAATTCCTTCATCTAAATCGTTTATGTATATTATAAATAGCTGGGGTTCCAGCACTGAGCCCTGCGGCACCCCACTTGTCACTGCCTGCCATTCGAAAAAGGACCCATTTTTCCTGACTCTCTGCTTCCTGTCTGCCAACCAGTTCTCTATCCACGTCAGTACATTACCCCCAATACCATGTGCTTTAATTTTGCACACCAATCTTTTGTGTGGAACCTTGTCAAAAGTTCTAGTTCTCCCTTGTCCACTCGACCAGTTACATCCTCAAAAAAGTCTAGAAGATTTGTCAAGCATGATTTCCCTTTCATAAATCCATGAACCGATTCTCTCAGTGCTTTCCAAATGCGCTGCTATTTCATCTTTAATAATTGATTCCAACATTTTCCCCACTACTGATGTCAGGCTAACAGCTCTATAATGACTCATTTTCTCTCTCCCTTCTTTCTTAAAAAGTGGTGTTACATTAGCTACCCTTCAGTCCATAGGAACTGATCCAGAGTCGATAGACTGTTAGAAAATGATCACCAATGCATCCACTATTTCTAGGGCCACTTCCTTAATACTCTGGGATGCAGACTATCAGGCCCCAGGAATTTATCGGCCTTCAATCCCATCAATTTCCCTAACACAATTTCCTGCCTAATAAGAATTTCCTTCAGGTCCTCCTTCTCTCTACACCCTCGGTCCCCTAGTATTTTCGGAAGGTTATTTGAGTCTTCCTTCGTGAAGACAGAACCAAAGTATTTGTTCAACTGGTCTGCCATTTCTTTGTTCCCCATTATAAATTCACCTGAATCTGACTGCAAGGGACTTTTGTCTTCACTTATCTTTTTCTCTTAACATATCTATAGAAGCTTTTGCAGTTAGTTTTTATGTACCCAGCAAGCTTCCTCTCATACTCTATTTTCCCCCTCCGAATTAAACCCTTTGTCCTCCTCTGCTGAATTATAAAATTCTGCCAGTCCTCAGGTATGCTGCTTTTTCTGGCCAATTTATATGTCTCTTCCTTGGATTTAACACTATCCTTAATTTCCCTTGTTAGCCACGGTTGAGCCACCTTCCCATTTTATTTTTACTCCAGACAGGGATGTACAATTGTTGAAGTTCATCCATGTGATCTTTAAATGTTTGCCATTGCCTATCCACCATCAACCCTTTAAGTATCATTCGCCAGTCTATTCTAGTCAATTCATGTCTCATACCATCGAAGTTACATCTCCTTAAGTTCAGGACCCTAGTCTCTGAATTAACTGTGTCACTCTCTATCTGAATAAAGAATTCTACCATATTATGGTCACTCTTCCCCAAGGGACCTCGCACAACAAGATTGCTATTTAGTCCTTTCTCATTACACATCACCCAGTCTAGGATGGCCAGCCCTTTAGTTGGTTCCTCGACATATTGGTCTAGAAAACCATCCCTAATACACTCCAGGAAATCCTCCTCCACCGCATTGCTACCAGTTTGGTTCACCCAATCAATATGTAGATTAACGTTGCCCATGATAACTGCTGTACCTTTATTGCACGCATCCCTAAATTCTTGTTTGATGCTGTCCCCAACCTCACTACTACTGTTTGGTGGTCTGTACACAACTCCCACTAGCGTTTTCTGCCCTTTGGTATTCCGTAGCTCCACCCATACCAATTCCACATCATCGAAGCTAATGTCCTTCCTTACTTTTCCGTTAATTTCCTCTTTAACCAGCAATGCCACCCGATCTCCTTTTCCTTTCTGTCTATCCTTTCTGAATGTTGAATACCTCTGAATGTTGAGTTCCCAGCCTTGGTCACCCTGGTGCCATGTTTCCGTGATGCCAATTACATCATATCCGTTAACAGCTATCTGCACAGTTAATTCATCCACCTTATTATGAATACTCCTCGCATTGAGGCACAGAGCCTTCAGGCTTGTCTTTTTAACACACTTTGCCCCTTTAGAATTTTGCTGTAATGTGGCCCTTTTTGCTTTTTGCCTTAGGTTTCTCTGCCCTCCACTTTTACTTTTCTTCTTTCTACCTTTTGCTTCTGCCCCCATTCTACTTCCCTCTGTCTCCCTGCATAGGTTCCCATCCCCCTGCCATTTTAGTTTAACCTCTCCCCAACAGCACTAGCAATTTTCATTTATATAGCACCTTTCACGACCACCAGATGTCTCAAAGTGCTTTACAGCCAATTAAGTGCTTTTTGAAGTGTAGTCACTGTTGTAATGTAGGAAATGCGGCAGCCAATTTGTGCATAGCAAGCTCCCACAAACAGCAACGTGATAATGACCAGATAATCTGTGTTTTTTGTGATGTTGCTTGAGGGATAAATATTGGCCAGGACACCGGGGATAACTCCCCTGCTCTTCTTCAACATATTGCCATGGGATCTTTTACGTCCATCTGATAGAGCAGACGGGGCCTCGGTTTAACGCATCATCCGAAAGGCGGCACCTCCAACAGTGCAGCACTCCCTCGGCACTGCGCTGGGAGTGCCAGCCTTTGTGCTCCAGTCTGTGGAGTGGGACTTGCACCCACAGCAATTCTGACTCAGCGGTGAGAGTGCTGCCCACTGAGCCACATCTGACAACAGATAATCGGGCGCATGTAAATACAGGCTGCCGATTCGCTATCACCCTGCTTCATTAGCGCAAAAAAAACCCCATTACATCCCCATAGAATGTTTCAGAGACTTTTGTCCCATCAAAGTCTCCACTGGTCTTAATCACAACATGAGCCACCTGGTCGAATCCAGCTTGCTCCCCATTATCCGTTAATGTCCTTCCTTTTCTACAACTACCGAGTTCCCCTTTTAAAAGTAGTCTTTAAATGTTCATGTTTACAGAAGCCATACTGGGGGTGAGGAGATGAACCTCCCTTTTCTCTTTTCAGATGCTTTTGGGCCTTTTACTGTTTTATTTCAACATCGCACTGTTTGGTGTACTGCACCAATACTGTTAAATGCAGAATATAATTGTCTATTGAGTTGAATGCGCCTCGATCCTTATTTTCTTATCTGAAAGCTGGAAAATAAATTTCTTCACATTTTTGCTAACTCAGGAGGTCAACCCCATTTCATTCATTGACAGCCTCAACTAGGTCAGCGATTTTTATTTTTAAATTTATATAAAATGAAATATTTTCTTTTGGTCCTATCTTTATAACCAGCTCTGAAGTGAAGCCAAGGGCTACAGCTGTTGAACACACAGATAACGCAAAGCACATGTCCCGGTTTCTGCCAATCCTCTTTGTCGGACTGTGGGAACCACACAATGCGTTTTGCTGACATACTTCCTTCCAAAAAAGGCCTGGGGCCTACATCTTGTTTAAAAAGAGAATAAAAGAAAGACTTACATTTATAAAGCGTCTTTCATGACCTTAGGTCATCCCCAAAGTGCTTGACAGCCAACAAAGTACGTTTGAAGTGTTGTCACTGTTGTAATGCAGGAAACGCAGTAGCCAACTTGCACACAGCAAGCTCCCGCAAACAGTAAAGTGATATTGACCAGATCATCTGTTTTTCTGATCTTGATTGAGGGATAAATATTGGCCAGGACGCCAGCGACAACTCCCCTGTTCTTCTTTGATATATAGTGCCATGGGATCTTTTACATCCACCTGAGAGTAGCTGGGGCCTCGGTTTAACATCTCATCTGAAACACCAAGCCTCTGACAGTGCAGTACTCCCTCAGCACTGCACTGGGAACTCAGCCGAGATTTTTTGTGCACAAGTCCCTGGAATGGGACTTCAACTCACAACCTCCTGACACAGAGGCGAGAGTTCTACCAATGGAGCCTACCTTAACTGTATTTCTCCAGAGATTCATTGAATAGAAGCCACAGCAGCAATGTTTTGCGAAGCAAGAACAAGCAGCCGGAATTTATAGCCTTTTTGGGCAAAAGAAAAACCCTTCCGCTCTGCTAGCATCGTACGTCTCAGGATAAGGGGTCGGGCATTTTGGACTGAGATCAGGAGAAATGTCTTCACTCAGAGGGTGGTGTATCTTTGGAATTCTCTACACCAGAGAGCTGTGGAGGCTCAGTCGTTGAGTGTATTCAAGACAGAGATCGATAGATTTTTAAATATTAAGGGAATCAAGGGACATGGGGACAATGCAGCAAAGTGGAGTTGAGGTAGAAGATAAGAACATAACATAAGAATTAGGAACAGGAGTAGGCCATCTAGCCCCTCGAGCCTGTTCCGCCATTCAACAAGATCATGGCTGATCTGGCCGTGGACTCAGCTCCACTTACCCGCTCTCTTCACATAACCCTTAATTTCCTTATTGGTGAAAAATCTATATATCTGGGACTTGAATACATTCAATGAGCTAGCCTCAACTGCTTCCTTGGGCAGAGAATTCCGCAGATTCACAACCCTCTGGGAGAAGAAATTCCTCCTCAACTCGGTTTTAAATTGGCTCCCCCGTATTTTGAGGCTGTGCCCCCTAGTTCTAGTCTCCCCGACCAGTGGAAACAACCTCTCTGGCTCGATCTTGTCTGTCCCTTTCATGATTTTAAATGTTTCTATAAGATCACCCCTCATCCTTCTGAACTCCAATGAGTAAAGACCCAGTCTACTCAATCTATCATCATTAGGTAACCCCCTCATCTCCGGAATCAGCCCAGTGAATCGTCTCTGTACCCCCTCCAAAGCCAGTATATCCTTCCTTAAGTAAGGTGACCAAAACTGCACGCAGTACTCCAGGTGCGGCCTCACTAATACCATATACAGTTGCAGCAGGACCTCCCTGCTTTTGTACTCCACCCCTCTTGCAATGAAGGCCAACATTCCATTCGCCTTCCTGACTACCTGCTGCACCTGCAAACTAACTTTTTGGGATTCATGCACAAGGACCCCCAGGTCCCTCTGCACCGCAGCATGTTGTAATTTCTCCCCATTCAAATAATATTCCCTTTTACTGTTTTTTTTCCCAAGGTGGATGACCTCACACTTTCCGACATTGTATTCCATCTGCTTAACCTATCCAAACCTATCCAAATCTGTTTGCAGCCTCTCTGTGTCCTCTACACAACCCGCTTTCCCACTAATCTTTGTGTCATCTGCAAATTTTGTTGCACTACACTCTGTCCCCTCTTCCAGGTCATCTATGTATATTTTAAACAGTTGTGGTCCCAGCACCGATCCCTGTGGCACACCACTAACCACCAATTTCCAACCCGAAAAGGACCCATTTATCCCGACTCTCTGCTTTCTGTTCGCCAGCCAATTCTCTATCCATGCTATTACATTTCCTCTGACTCCGCGTACCTCTATCTTCTGCAGTAACCTTTTGTGTGGCACCTTATCGAATGTCTTTTGGAAATCTAAATACACCACATCCATCGGTACACCTCTATCCACCATGTTCGTTATATCCTCAAAGAATTCCAGTAAATTAGTTAAACATGATTTCCCCTTCATGAATCCATGCTGCGTCTGCTTGATTGTACTATTCCTATCTAGATGTCCCGCTATTTCTTCCTTAATGATAGTTTCAAGCATTTTCCACACTACAGGTGTTAAACTAACCGGCCTATAGTTACCTGCCTTTAGTCTGCCCCATTTTTTAAACAGAGGCGTTACATTAGCTACTTTCCAATCCGCTGGTACCTCCCCAGAGACCAGACAATTTTGGTAGATTATAACGAATGCATCTGCTATAACTTCTGCCATCTCTTTTAATACCCTGGGATGCATTTCATCAGGACCAGGGGACTTGTCTACCTTGAGTCCCATTAGCCTGTCCAGCACTACCCCCCTAGTGACAGTGATTATCTCAAGGTCCTCCCTTCCCACATTCCTGTGACCAGTAATTTTTGGCATGGTTTTTGTGTCTTCCACTGTGAAGACCGAAGCAAAATAATTGTTTAAAGTCTCAGCCATTTCCACATTTCCCATTATTAAATCCTCCTTCTCATCTTCTAAGGGACCAACATTTACTTTAGTCACTCTTTTCCGTTTTATATATCTGTAAAAGCTTTTACTATCTGTTTTTATGTTTTGCGCAAGTAATCTATCTTTCCTTTCTTTATTGCTTTTTTAGTCATTCTTTGCTGTTTTTTTAAATTTTCCCAATCCTCTAGTTTCCCACGAACCTTGATCAACTTATACGCATTGGTCTTTGATTTGATACTCTCCTTTATTTCCTTGGTTATCCACGGCTGGTTATCCCTTCTCTTACCACCCTTCTTTTTCACTGGAATATATTTTTGTTGCGCACTATGAAAGAGCTCCTTAAAAGTCCTCCACTGTTCCTCAATGGTGCCACCGTTTAGTCTGTGTTTCCAGTCTACTTTAGCCAACTCTGCCCTCATCCCACTATAGTCCCCTTTGTTTAAGCATAGTATGCTCATTTCTGACACAACTTTCTCACCCTCAATCTGTATTACAAATTCAACCATACTGTGATCACTCATTCTGAGAGGATCTTTTACGAGGAGATCGTTTATTTTTCCTGTCTCATTACACAGGACCAGATCTAAGATAGCTTGCTCCCTTGTAGGTTCTGTTACAAACTGTTCTAAGAAACAATCCCATATGCATTCTATGAATTCCTCCTCCAGACCATCCCGTGCAATTTGAGTTGACCAATCAATATGTAGGTTAAAATCCCCCATGACTACTGCCGTTCCTTTTTCACATGCCTCCATTATTCCCTTAATTATTATCCGCCTTACCGTGAAGTTATTATTTGGGGGCCTATAAACTATGCCCACCAGTGACTTTTTCCCCTTACTATCTCTAATCTCCACCCACAATGATTCAACATTTTGTTCATTAGAATCAATATCATCTCTCACAACTGCCCTGATATCATCCTTTATTAACAGAGCTACCCCACCTCCTTTCCCTTCTGGTCTATCTTTCCGAATCGTCAGATACCCCTGTATGTTTAATTCCCAGTCTTGGCCACCCTGCAACCATGTTTCTGTAATGGCCACCAAATCATACCCATTTGTAATGATTTGTGCCGTCAACTCATTTACTTTATTTCGAATGCTGCGTGCATTTAGGTAGAGTGTTTTAATCCTAGTTTTTAAACCGTGATTTTTAGTTTTGACCGCTCCTGCAGCCCCTTTATATTCAGTGGCACTTTTTGCTTTTTGCCTTGGGTTTCTCTGCCCTCCACTTTTACTCATCTCCTTTCTGTATTTTGCTTTTGTCTCCTTTTTGTTTCCCTCTGTCTCCCTGCATTGGTTCCCATCCCCCTGCCATATTAGTTTATTCCCAACAGCACTAGCAAACACTCCCCCTAGGACATTGGTTCTGGTCCTGCCCAGATGCAGACCGTCCAGTTTGTACTGGTCCCACCTCTCCCAGAACCTGTTCCAATGCCCCAGGAATTTGAATCCCTCCCTGCTACACCACTGCTCAAGCCACGTCTTCATCTGAGCTATCCTGCGATTCCTACTCTGACTAGCACGTGGCACTGGTAGCAATCCCGAGATTACTACTTTTGAGGTCCTACTTTTTAATTTAGCTCCTAGCTCCTTAAATTCGTCTCATAGAACCTCATCCCTTTTTTTTACCTATGTTGTTGGCACCAATGTGCACCACGACAACTGGCTGTTCACCCTCCCTTTTTAGAATATCCTGCACCCGCTCCGAGACATCCTTGACCCTTGCACCAGGGAGGCAACATACCATCCTGGATCTCAGTTGCGGCCACAGAAACGCCTATCTATTCCCCTCACAATTGAATCCCCTATCACTATCGCGCTCCCACTCTTTTTCCTGCCCTCCTGTGCAACAGAGCCAGCCACGGTGCCATGAACGTGGCTGCTGCTGCCCTCCCCTGATGAGTCATCCCCCCCAACAGCACTCAAAGCGGTGTATCTGTTTTTCAGGGGGATGACCACAGGGGACCCCTGCACTACCTTCCTTGCACTGCTCTTCCTGCTGGTCTTCCATTCCCTAGCTGGCTGTGGACCCTTCACCTGCGGTAAGACCAACTCACTAAATGTGCTACTCACATCATTCTCAGCATCGTGGATGCTCCAGAGTGAATCCACCCTCAGCTCCAACTCCACAACGCGGACCGTCAGGAGCTGGAGGCGGATACACTTCCAGCACACGTAGTCATCAGGGACACCGGAAGTGTCCTTGAGTTCCCACATGGTACAGGAGGAGCATATCACGTGACCGAGCTCCCCTGCCATGACTTAACCCTTAGATACACTTAAATTGGCAACAACAATGTTAAACGGTTACTTACTGATACAAAAAATAAAAAGAAAAGCTACTCACCAATCACCAGCCAATCACTTACCCCCTTGGCTGTGACGTCACCTTTTGATTTCATTCTACTTCTTTTTTGCCTTCTCTCCCCGCTGGAGCTGTACAAGCTCCGCCTCTCCACGCACCTGGGCCTTGAGGTCCTCACTAACGCCACGCACTCCCGCCTCTCAGACTGCCGCCGCCTCTCCACGCACCTGGGCCTTGAGGGCCTCACCAACGCCACGCACTCCCGCCTCTCGGACTGCCGCCGCCTCTCCTCTGCCGCTGGGCTTTTATAGGCCTCACCAACGCCACGAACTCCCGCCTTTCAGACTGCGATGATCTCACTGAATGGCGGAGCAGGCTTGAGAGGCCGAATGGCCTACTTCTGATCCTAATTCTTATCAACAGCTGTTTGCCATATCATTTGTAAGGTATACAATAAATAACATGGTCTGCAATATTCTGGAGTATGTGTAGCAAAAGGTCTAGTGTGTGCCTATAATTGGCACTCTAGAATGTGTTGTGATGGAATCCCTGCAAAGCATCTATAACCAGCACATGTTGGCAATGGAATAAGTTTACCACCCATTGGTTTTGAACCGGATGGAATATTTTTTTTTTGAGTGGTCTGTCTGTAAATTTCTCAGATGCAATCCAGACAGCAAAAAGTCTGATTTTATTTTTAAATGCTCCCCCTGACTGCTGCCTGCCGTGATGTGGAGGGATGAGGTCTTGTTGAGTAAATTTCATCACCAGCCAAGGTTAAAAACTCTGCTCACCACTCCTAGTCTGCCGCTGTGCCCTATCCGGTAGTGGAGGAAGAACATCCGGGAGGGCGCTGAGCACCTTGTGTCTCGTCGCCGAGAGCATGCAGAGATCAGGCGCAGACAGCGGAAAGAGCATGCAGCAAGCCAGTCCCACCCACCCCTTCATTCAACCACTGTCTGTTCCACTGTGAAAGAGACTGTACTTCCTATATTGGACTGTACAGTCATCTGCGAACTTACTTTTAGAGTGGAAGCAAGTCTTCCTTGATTTCGAGGAACTGCCTATGATGATCCGGTTTGAACTTGGCAAAACACAGTGGCCGCCCTGAAATGGGAGCTTTGGAGCATGCTGTTGTATTTTTATCCTCATACGCGCTATTCCTTACATAGAATTGCAGTACGGAAATAGGCCATTGGGGCCACATGCGTCTCCTCCCATCCATCTTCACCTCACCCTATCAGCATATCCCATTCCTTTCTCCCTCATGTATTATCTAGCTTCCCTTTAAATGTAACCATGCTACTCGGTTCAACTACTCCATGTGGCAGCGAGTTCCACACTCGAACCACTTTCTGGGTAAGGAAGTTTCTCTTGAATTCCTTGTTGGATTTATTATTGACTATCTTAAGCTTATGGCTCCTAGTTTTGGGCTCGTAAAATCTAAATTTGTCACTGTCCCTTAAAAGGCTAGTTCAATTCTGACCACTATTCCTCGAGAGAAATGTCAGATTGGACCTGGTCATTCCTCCTGCATCCCTGTGGTCTGATTGAGCAAGTTGGGTGTGAAGGCGACTTACTGTCAAGATATAATTATTCCCATTCCTCAAGGATTCAGGGGAGATCTTATTTGAGGTGCTCAAGGCTCTAATGGAACCCTAATAATATGCATGACACAATCACAGACCCTGTCGTCAGAGGACATGGACCAGAGCTCCAAAGATGGAGGGTGATTAGTCAATTTTGTATTTACTACATTGAATAGCAGATGATAAATTTTACAGGCTTTGCGGGGAAGGCAGTGGAGATTAAATGCTCGAGGAACTGGATATATATTTAGCATAGAAAGGGTTTGAGGGGTATGAGAGATAGAATAGTCAATGCAATCTTTTGAACTTAAAGTCCAGCCATTCTACGCCAATTCCTACAGCAACTCGTCAAGGCTTCTTCGACAGCACCTCTAGATCCAGGAACCTCCACTATCTAGAAGGACAAGGGCAGCAGGTGCATGGGAACACCACCACCTCCACGTTCCCCTCCAAGTCACACATCATTCTGACTTGGACACATATCGCCATTCCTTCATCGTCACTGGGTCAAAATCCTGGAACTCGCAACCTCACAGCACTGTGGGAGCACCTTCACCACACGGTTCAAGAAGGCAGCACACCACCACCTTCTCAAGGGCAACTAGGGATAGTTTTTTGTTGGACCTGAGCCTTGAGCCGTCTGTAATGTTGTTTTGCAGCTTCCGAGTTGGGCTGTTGCTGGAGGCTCAGAAATGCTTTGTGCTTGCGATCTATTAGTTCTTAGATCTCCTGATCATTTTCATCAAACCAGTCCTGGTGTTTTCTGGTTGAGTGACCAAGTGTCTCTTCACAGGCACTGGTTATAGAGGCCTGGAGGGCAGACCAAGCGCTATAGGGATTCAGCATCTCAGGGTCATACAGGGCTGTAGTAATACCCGCCCTCCTGTATGGGTTTGAGGCATGGACGATGTACAGAAGGCACCTCAAGTCGCTGGAGATATATCACCAACGATGTCTCCGCAAGATCCTGCAAATCTCCTGGGAGGACAGGCGCACCAACATCAGTGTCCTCGACCAGGCTAACATCCCCAGTATTGAAGCACTGACCACACTTGATCAGCTTCACTGGGCAGGCCACATAGAACTATGTCCAACAAAAAACTCAGGACCTAAAGAACAGGTGCTGGATGGAGAAAGCACAGGAGATACAACAACTGGCCGACAACCATGATATGGATGAGTTAACTGCGCAGGCAGCTATTAATGATTATGATATAATTGGGATTACGGAGAAATGGCTCCAGGATGACGAAGGCTGGGAACTCAACATCCAAGGTTATTCAACATTTAGGAAGGATAGACAGAAAGGAAAAGGAGGAGGGGTAGCTTTGCC
The DNA here is from genome assembly GCF_044704955.1 of Pristiophorus japonicus. Lineage (NCBI taxonomy): Eukaryota > Metazoa > Chordata > Chondrichthyes > Pristiophoridae > Pristiophorus > Pristiophorus japonicus. The sequence continues at coordinate 4,936,897 of NC_091987.1, forward strand.
TGTTAAAGAGGAAATTAACGCAATAGTAAGAAAGGACATTAGCTTGGATGATGTGGAATCTGTATGGGTAGAGCTGCAGAATACCAAAGGGCAGAAAACACTAGTGGGAGTTGTGTACAGACCACCAAACAGTAGAAGTGAGGTTGGGGATGGCATAAAACAAGAAATTAGGGATGCATGCAATAACAGTACAGCAGTTATCACATAAAGATTGAGCTAACCAAGCTGGTAGCAATGCAGTGGAGGATTTCCTGGAATGTATTAGGGATGGCTTTCTGGACCAATATGTTGAGGAACCAACTAGAGAGCTGGCCATCCTAGACTGGGAGTTGTGTAATGAGAGAGGACTAATTAGCAATCTTGTTGTGTGAGGCCCCTTGGGGAAGAGTGACCATAATATGGTAGAATTCTTTATTAAGATGGAGAGTGACAGTGTTAATTCAGAGACTAGGGTCCTGAACTTAAGGAAAGGTAACTTCAATGCTATGAGACGTGAATTGGCTAGGATGAACTGGCAAATGATACATAAAGGGTTGACAGTGGATCGGCAATGGCAGACATTTATAGGTCACATGAATGAACTTCAACAAATGTACATCCCTATCTGGAGTAAAAATAAAACGGGGAAGGTAGCTCAATCGTGGCTAACAAGGGAATTTAGGGATAGTGTTAAATTCAAGGAAGAGGCATATAAATTGGCCATAAAAAGCAGCAAACCTGAGGACTGGGAGAAATTTAGAAATCAGCAGAGGAAGACAAATGGTCTAATTAGGAGGGGGGAAATAGAGTATGAGAGAAAGCTTGTAGGGAACATAAAAACTGATTGCAAAAGCTTCTATAGCTACGTGAAGAGAAAAAGATTAGTGAAGACCAATGTAGGTCCTTTGCAGTCAGATTCAGGTGAATTTATAATGGGGAACAAAGAAATGGCAGACCAATTGAACAAATACTTTGGATCTGTCTTCACTAAGGAAGACACAAATAATTTTCTGGAAATATCAGGGGTTCGAGGGTCTAACGAAAAGGAGGAACTGAAGGAAATCCTTATTAGTCAGGAAATTGTGTTAGGGAAATTGATGGGATTGAAGCCCGATAAATCCCCAGGGCCTGATAGGCTACGTCCCAGAGTATTTAAGAAAGTGGCTCTATAAATAGTGGATGCATTGGTGATCATTTTTAAACATTTTATTGACTCTTGATCAGTTCCTATGGACTGGAGGGTAGCTAATGTAACACCACTTTTTTAAAAAGGAGAGAGAGAGAAAACAGGGAATTATAGACCACTTAGCCTGACATCAGTATTGGGGAAAATGTTATAATCAATTATTAAAAATGAAATAGCAGCGCATTTGGAAAGCAGTGACAGGATCGGTCCAAGTCAGCATGGATTTATGAAAGGGAAATTATGCTTGACATATCTTCTGGAATTTTTTGAGGACGTAGCAGAGTGGACAAGGGGAGAACCAGTGGATGTGGTGTATTTGGACTTTCAAAAGGCTTTTGACAAGGTCCCACACAAGAGATTAGTGTGCAAAATTAAAGCACACAGTATTGGGGTAATGTATTGAGTTGGAAAGAAAACTCGTTGGCAGACAGGAAGCAGAGAGTCGCAATAAATGGGTCCTTTTCAGAATGGCAGGCAGTGATCAGTGGGGTGCAGTGCTGGGACCCCAGCTTTTTACAATATACATCAATGATTTAGATGAAGGAATTGAATGTAATATCTCCAAGTTTGCAGATGACACTAAGCTGAGTGGCAGTGTGAGCTGTGAGGAGGATGCTAAGAGGCTGCAGGGTGACTTGGACAGGTTAGATGCGTAGGCAAATGCATGGCAGATGCAGTATAATGTGGATAAATGTGAGGTTATCCACTTTGGTAGCAAAAACAGGGAGATAGAATATTGTCTGAATGATGACAGATTAGGAAAAGGGGAGGTGCAACGAGACCTGGGTATCATGGTACATCAGTCATTGAAAGTTGGGAAGCAGGTACAGCAGGCGGTGAAGAAGGGAAACGGTATGTTGGCCTTCATAGTGAGAGGATTTGAGTATAGGAGCAGGGAGGTCTTACTGCAGTTGTACAGGGCCTTGGTGAGGTCACACCTGGAATATTGTGTTCAGTTTTGGTCTCCGAATCTGAGGAAGGACGTTCTTGCTATTGAGGGAGTACAGCGAAGGTTCACCAGACTGATTCCCGGGATGGCAGGACTGACATATGAGGAGAGACTGGATCAACTGGGCTTGTATCCACTGGAGTTTAGAAGAATGAGAGGGGATCTCACTAAAACATATAAAATTCTGACGGGTTTGGACAGGTTAGAGGCAGAGAGAATGTTCCTGTTGCTGGGGAGTTCCAGAACCAGGGGTCACAGTCTAAGGATAAGGGGTAAGCCATTTAGGACCGAGATGAGGAGAAACTTCTTCACTCAGAGAGTGGTTAACCTGTTGAATTCTCTACCGCAGAAAGTTGTTTAAGGCCAGTTCATTAGATATATTCAAAAGGGAGTTAGGTATGGCCCTTACGGCCAAAGTGATCAAGGGGTATGGAGAGAAAGTGGGAATGGGGTACTGAGGTTGAATGATCAGCCATGATCATATTGAATGGCGGTGCAGGCTCGAAGGACCGAATGGCCTGCTCCTGCACCTAGTTTCTATGGGCCCAAGTTTCCACATGATTCGCGCCTGATTTTTAGGAGCAACTGGTGGAGAACGGACTATTTTAGAAATCGCAATTCTCCACATTTTTTTTTCTGCAGTTCTAGTCAGGTAGAACAGTTCTAGTTTAGAACAGAATTTTTTCTTCAAAAGGGGGCGTGTCCGGCCACTGACGCCTGATTTGAAAGTTTCCACAGTGAAAATGTACTCCAAACTAAAGTAGAATGGAGCCAGTGAAGATTTTTGTAGAACTGAAAAAACCTGTTCTACACATTAAAAAATCAGGCGCAGGTTACAAATTAGGCGTCCAGAACGAGGTGGGGGGAGCGGGGGGAAGCGAACTCATTAAATTCGACAATAAATCCTTATTTATACTTCTACAAATATTATACAAATAAATCCAACCTGAATAAACATTTATAAGCAAAGAAAAGATTAAATAAACCATCTTCCTACCTGTGTGAAAGTGCTTCAGCCAGGGAGAATTCTGCAGCCGTTCGTGTCGCTGAGCGGGAGGGGGAGAGGGAGAGAGAGAGGGAGGGAGAGGGAGAGGGAGAGGAGGAGGGGAGGGAGAGGGAGAGGGGGAGGGGGAGAGAGAGGGGGAGGGGGAGGTGAGGAGAGAGAGAGGAGGAGGGGAGGGAGAGGGAGAGGAGGAGGGGAGGGAGAGGGAGAGGGGGCGGGGGAGAGAGAGGGAGGGAGAGGGAGAGGGAGAGGAGGAGGGGAGGGAGAGGGAGAGGGGGAGGGGGAGAGAGAGGGGGAGGGGGAGGTGAGGAGAGAGAGCGGGGGGGGGGTGAGGAGAGAGAGCGGGTCGGGGAACAGGAGCGCGGGTCGGGTCAGTCGGGGGCGGGGGGGTAGCGGGTCTCGGGTCGGGACGGGGGGGGGGAGCGGGTGTCGGGTCGGGTCTCGGGTCGGGGCGGGGGGGGGGAGCGGGTGTCGGGTCGGGTCTGGTCGGCGGGGGGGGCGGGGGGAGCGGGTGTCGGGGCGGGAGGGGGGGGAGCGGGTGTCGGGTCTGGTCGGGGGGGGGAGCAGGAGCTAGCCGTGGGAGGAGCCTCATTGACGCAGCCCCAGTGAGGCCATTGGGCCAGGGCTAGGGGCTGTGTGCTTCGGGCCCCTCCCACACAGTTCGGCGCCTGGAGCTACTGCACTTGCGTGCCGACTGTAGCGCACATGTGCAGAGGTCCCGGCACTGTTTTCAGCGCCGGGACCTGGCTCCGCCCCCCCCACAGCTCGTGCTGGCTGCGCCGAGTGCCAGAAGACCTGTAAGTAGGTGGAGAATACCGAGGATTTTTTTAGGCGCCGTTTTAGGCGCGAAAACCGGGCGCCCAGCTCGGAGGGGCGCCCGTTTTTTTTCTTGTGGAAACTTGGGCCCATTGTTTTTATGTTTCTTATATCACTGACACTCCACACAATAAAGGCTTTTGGCCCAATCTGCACTGAGTGAAGGGAAGATCCCAGCAAAACTCCTGAACCATTTCAAAGTAGAAAAGCGGAAAAACAACCCTGTTCTTGAAGTTAAAGAGCGTAACTTTTTTTAGTGCAGCTGCCTGCAGCATTTTTATTATGTCTTCCGCAGACAATTTGAGGTTTTTTTTGTTTCAACAACTATCATGAACAATAATAATTGTGCCTTTAATGAAAAAATATGTCCCAACCCACTTCACAGAGAGGCATATGGAAAAGTGAAATTGACCCAGAAGAGGAGAGACTAACAGGTGTGATCAAAAGTCAGCCTTTGCTCAGTGGTAGCATTCCCCCCCAGAAGTTTGGGTTCAAGTCCCACTCCAGTGACTTGAGCACAAAACGTAGGTTTGCACTGCAGTGGAGCGTTAAACCGAGGCCCCGCCTGACCTCTCAGCTGGACATGAAAGATCCCAGAGAGCAGACAGTTCTCGTGGTGTCCTGACCAACACTTAACCCTCAAATAAAACCTGAACAGGTGCTTTATAAATGCAATTAAATTCTCTTTTTTTCTCGACCTTGTTGCTGAGTCAAAGAGATGAGCTTTAAAGTCGTTTTCAGAGGAGAGCGAGAAGGGCAGAGCAGACTAGGACAGGAATTCAAGAGAGTAAGATCCAGGTGACCGAAGGCTATCAGCAATGGTGGGGAGAAGGGAACAAGGGCGCAGTAGAGGCTGGAGTCAGAGGAGTGAATGTGTTGAAGGATGTAGGAGATTGCTGAGTTAAGGTGTGGCAAGGTCATGGAGGAGTTTACAAAATGAGGACTTGATTTTTGAACGAGGCTTTGGTAGATGGGGAGCTAACATAGGCCAGCAAGGACTGGGGTAATGGGCAATCAGGGTTTAGTGGAGTGATAGGCAAGGCAGCACACATGCATAAGAACATAAGAACATAAGAATTAGGAACAGGAGTAGGCCATCTAGCCCCTCGAGCCTGCTCCGCCATTCAATAAGATCATGGCTGATCTAGTTTGGAGCAGTCGAGGTTTGGAGCAGTTGGGGTTTATGGAGGATGGATGATGGGAGGCCAGCATTGGAATGCAAAAGCAAAATACTGCGGATTCTGGAATCTGAAATCTCATCAGAAAATGCTGGAAATCTCAGTGGGTCAGGCTGGTGAATGTTCGAAATGAGCAGATTCTTAAGGAGTACTGAAAGGGGGAAAGGAGAAAAGAACAAAGGGGAAGGTCCGTGATCGGATGGAAGACAGTTGCAGGAGTTGCGTCTGGAGGTAACAAAGGCATGTATAATGGCTTCAGCAACAGAAGCATGAGATAGGTGTTATGTATGCATGTCTATGATGTACTGTAACTCTAGACCTAAATGTACCTTCACCCTGTATATACCTTACCTGTACACCAGAGGGTGCTGCTGCTGGAGACCTAATGGCCACCTGTATACTGCAGGTAACCCAGTATAAAAGGGAGCTCACCTCTTGGTGTCCTCACTCTCGGAGCTGCAATAAAGAACTACAGTCTGTACCGTTCATGTGCCATACCCCTGCCTCGTGGAGTCATTAACAGAGTGCTTATGTATACAATAACTGGTGACGAGATTACAAATCCCACGCACAACATGTCTAATCTCAGCAATGTCCAACAATTCACTGATGGGGAAGATTGGCAGGCCTTCGTGGAAAGGTTAGAACACTTCTTCATCGCGAACAACCTGGATGGGGATTCACCGGCCACACTGGCAAACAAGCACAGGGCATACTGCTCAGCAGTTGTGGGCCCACTATCCATGGCCTCGTCAGGGATTTGCTAGCACCAGCGAAGACAACAACCAAGAGCTATGCGAAGCTCATAACTCTAATACAAGAGCAACTGAAACCCAAAGGGAGCATCTTCACAGCCAGGCACCGGTTTTACACTCACCGGCGGCCGGAAGGCTAAGAAATTGCTAAGTATGCTGCAGATCTAAGAAGAATGGCTGCACCGTGTGATTTTGGCGACCACCTCACTGAAGCACTAAGGGACATCTTCGTTATTGGAATCGGCCACGAGGGCCTCCTCCACAAACTGCTCTCTGCGGACATAACGGTCACCCTGCAAAAGGCAATCAAAGTGAGCCAGGCTTTCATGATTTTGGTCTGCGACTCCAAACGAATGATGACCCACACCCAGGACTCTAAACCGATGAGCGCAGTGAACAGAATGGTGACTTACAAAGGCAAGAATGCTGCCCCGAGTCCCGCAACTCTGAGTCCGCCACAAGAGGCCAACCGACTAGCCCCATGCTGGCGCTGTGGAGGAAACCACAGGGCCCACCAGTCATCGTGTCGCTGAAGAGTCGGCTGATCACCGGGGCTCCGACACTGATGAAGATGAAGCTGCTCAGCGCCTGGAAGAAGAGTACGGAATATATACCTGCCCCACTGAGAGTTCCCTGTGGAAGATGGAAGTAGACATCAACAGGGTTCCGGTTTCGATGAAGATCGACACAGGGGCGAGCCAGTCGTGGATGAGCCAGATGGCCTTTGAAAAACTCTGGAACAATCCCGCCAAACGACCAAAACTGTCCCCAATCCAGGCGAAGCTGCTCATCTGTACAAAAGGCACCATCCCAGTCGTTGGCAGCGTGGAGGTCCAGGTGTCCCATGGCGGCGCGATGTACAAGCTTCCCGTGTGGATCGTTGCCGGCGATGTTCCAACGCTGCTGGGATTAAGTTGGATGATGCAGGTCCAAATCGGTCAGAGTGACGATGGCCTCCGGGCCCCAGCGATCGACATCCCACGCTGCCCCAAACTTGGATCCATCGCCGCACCTTGAGATCCTACCGTCCAGCTCGACTGCGCGGCGACAACACAGATTGCACAACACCGTGGCGAGACCATCCAACCCGAACGTCCAGACCTCACCTTCCGGGCCGTGGCAGGACTCCGAGCGAAGAAGATCAGCGACAAAGGTGGATTCCCGGTGTCCGTGGCCGAACCTGGGGAGAAAAGGATCACCGCAGCCTACCTTGAGGAGAGCGAGAAGATGGCGGCCGCACCTCGAGGCGAAGAACCTGGAATCAAAATAGCCGCGACCAGACCACGTGGGGCAGCATTGGAGGAGCAACATGTGGCACCAAGCGACGAATTGGATTGGAAGGCCCTCTTCAAGGAGATCGGCAACCCAAGGCAATTAAAGGGACAGTTCCACACTCGGCACAGCGATGCCAAGGACATTAAAGTTAAAAGTGCAGTAAGCGAATGCAGGTATCATCATCATCATCATCATCATCATAGGCAGTCCCTCGGAATCGAGGAGGACTTGCTTCCACTCCCAAAGTGAGTTCTTTGATGACTGAACAGTCCGATACGAGAGCCACAGACCCTGTTACAGGTGGGACAGACATTCGTCGGGGGAAGGGGTTGGGGGGGGGGCTGGTTTGCCGCGCGCTCCCTCCGCTGCCTGCGCCTGACCTCTTCAGGCTCCATGCGTTGTGACTCGAAGAGCTCAACGCCCTCCCAGATGGACTTTCTCCACCTCGGGCGGTCTGCGGCCAGGGTCTCCCAGGTGTCAGTGGTGATGTCGCACTTTACCAGGGAGGCTTTGAGGGTGTCCTTGTAACGCTTCCGCTGTCCTCCTTTGGCTCGTTTACCATGAAGGAGCTCCGCATAAAGCATTTGCTTAGGGAGTCTCGTATCTGGCATGTGTACTATGTGGCCTGCCCAGCGAAGCTGATGCAAATGTAATATTAAATGGTGATGCCGGAAAAACTAATGGGAAAATGTAATAAATGCTTTTAAAAGTGATGTAAAGAACAAGTTTACAGCGTTAAATAATTATGCCAGAAATGTTAATATGATAACTGTAACCCTGTATGGAGACACCGATACACAAGAAAGCATTGTAAGTGCAAAATGTGATAATGTGAAGAGAGATAACGGTGCAGAGTCGCCTAGTTGCGATCGGAGCCAGTGAGTCATGCATGTAAAAAGAAGACTGTTAAAAGACACCGGGTTCTACAGGTATAATGTCAATGCCAAAGGAAACCCCCACTACTGATCACCTCCCCATGGCATGGCAATAAGGACTTGGGAAAGGCTTAGGGGGGGAGTGTTGTTATGTATGCATGTTAATGATGTATTGTAACACTAGATCTGAATGTACCTTCACCCTGTAGATACCTTACCTGTACGCCAGAGGGTGCTGCTGCTGGAGACCTTTTGGTGTCCTCACTCTAGGAACTGCAATCAAGGACGACAGTCTGTACAGTTCAAGTGCCATACCCCTGCCTCATGGAGTTATTAACAGAGTGCTTACATACACAATAATCGGGACAGAGACAAACAATGCTGCAGAGTTGAAAGTAAGTAGTCTTTGTGATGTCGAAGATATGGGGTCTGAAGCTCAGCTCAGAGTGGAAGAAGACGCCTTGGTTGTGAACAGCCTGGATTAACCTGAAGTGATGGCCATCATCATCATCATCATAGGCAGTCCCTCGAAATCGAGGAGGACCTGCTTCCACTCTAAGAGTGAGCTCCGAACACTCTCCAGTTCTGATGAAAGGTCATCGACCTGAAACATTAACATAGAACATAAGAACATAAGAACATAAGAACTAGGAACAGGAGTAGGCCATCTAGCCCCTCGAGCCTGCTCCGTTATTCAAAAAGATCACGGCTGATCTGGCCGTGGACTCAGCTCCACTTACCCGCCCGCTCCCCATAACCCTTAATTCCCTTATTGGTTAAAAATCTATCTATCTGTGACTTGAATACATTCAATGAGCTAGCCTCAACTGCTTCCTTGGGCAGAGAATTCCACAGATTCACAACCCTCTGGGAGAAGAAATTCCTTCTCAACTCGGTTTTAAATTGGCTCCCCCGTATTTTGAGGCTGTGCCCCCTAGCTCTAGTCTCCCCGACCAGTGGAAACAACCTCTCTGCCTCTATCTTGTCTATCCCTTTCATTATTTTAAATGTTTCTATAAGATCACCCCTCATCCTTCTGAACTCCAACGAGTAAAGACCCAGTCTACTCAATCTATCATCATAAGGTAATCCCCTCATCTCCGGAATCAGCCTAGTGAATCGTCTCTGTACCCCCTCCAAAGCTCGTATATTCTTCCTTAAGTAAGGTGACCAAAACTGCACGCAGTACTCCAGGTGCGGCCTCACCAATACCCAATACCCTGTATAGTTGCAGTAGGACCTCACTGCTTTTGTACTCCATCCCTCTTGCAATGAAGGCCAACATTCCATTCGCCTTCCTGATTACCTGCTGCACCTGCAAACTTAACTTTTCGGGATTCATGCACAAGGACCCCCAGGTCCCTCTGCACCGCAGCATTTTGTAATTTCTGCCCATTCAAATAATATTTCCTTTTACTGTTTTTATTTCCAAGCTGGATGACCTCACATTTTCCAACATTGTATTCCATCTGCCAAACCTTAGCCCATTAGCCCAAATCTCCTTGCAGCCTCTCTGTGTCCTCTACACAACCCACTTTCCCACTAATCATTGTGTCATCTGCAAATTTTGTTACACTACACTTTGTCCCCTTTTCCAGGTCATCTATGTATATTGTAAACAGTTGTGGTTCCAGCACCGATCCCTGTGGCACATCACTAACCACCGATTCCCAACCCGAAAAGGACCCATTTATCCTGACTCTCTGCTTTCTATTAGCTAGCCAATTCTCGATCCATGCTAATACATTTCCTCTGACTCCGCGTATCTTTATCTTCTGCAGTAACCTTTTGTGTGGCACCTTATCGAATGCCTTTTGGAAATCTAAATGCACCACATCCATCTGTACACCTCTATCCACCATGCTCGTTATATCCTCAAAGAATTCCAGTAAATTAGTTAAACATGATTTCCCCTTCATGAATCCATGCTGCGTCTGCTTGATTGCACTATTCCTATCTAGATGTCCCGCTATTTCTTCCTTAATGATAGCTTCAAGCATTTTCCCCATGACAGATGTTAAACTAACCGGCCTATAGTTACCTGCCTTTTGTCTGCCCCCCTTTTTTAAACAGAAGCGTTACATTAGCTGCTCTCCAATCCGCTGGTACCTCCCCAGAGTCCAGAGAATTTTGGTGGATTATAACGAATGCATCTGCTATAACTTCTGCCATCTCTTTTAATACCCTGGGATGCATTTCATCAGGACCAGGGGACTTGTCTACCTTGAGTCCCATTAGCCTATCCAGCACTACCTCCCTAGTGATAGTGATTGTCTCAAGGTCTTCCCTTCCCACATTCCCATGACCAGCAATTTTTGGCATGGTTTTTGTGTCTTCCACAAAATAATTGTTTAAGGTCTCAGCCATTTCCACATTTCCCATGATTAAATCCCCCTTCTCATCTTCTAAGGGACCAACATTTACTTTAGTCACTCTCTTCCATTTTATATATCTGTAAAAGCTTTTACTATCTGTTTTTATGTTTTGCGCAAGTTTACTTTCGTAATCTATCTTTCCTTTTTTTATTGCTTTGCTTTATTAACTCTGCCTCCTCTCCACAGATGCTGCCTGACCTGCTGAGATTTCCAGCATATTCTGTTTTTATTCCAGATTCAAGCATCCGCAGGTATTTTGCTTTTGTCTCAGGTGACTGAACAGTCCAATTCGGGAATTACAGTCTCTGTCACAGGTGGGACAGACAGTGGTTGGAGGAAGGGGTGGGTGGGGAGTCTGGTTTGTCGCACGCTCCTGGTCGAGTGTGGTCAGTGCTTCAATGCCAGAGAGGGGGTGGCAACGCAGTGACAACGCAGTGGAGTATATAGCCACGTCTGAAGACAATGGGGGTTATTGTGCACCTGGGGTGTGGGATGTGGATTGGCCGTCCATGATACACCCCGTCCGATTTCCCTGTCCATTTAAGTCACTGAAATGGAAAATCGGACGTGTGTATAATGAGCGTCAAAGTGAAAAATAACCCTAATCAATTGCTTTATTCTACCCAGTGTTGAGCTGGGGAAGGTTTCAGCCACATCCAAGTGGATGTTGGGTAATCTGTAGAGGGACCAAGAAAGGTAGTGATTTGGAAGCCTTTGCAGATGATGCAGATGATGTCACAAAGGGACAATATAATGATAAGGCCAATACTTATCTTTCAACCAACACCTAAAAGCAGATTATCTAGTCATTACCATGTTTCTGTTTATGGGAGCTTGCTGTGCATAAATTGGCTGCCGCATTCCCCACATTCCAACAGTGACCACCCTACAGAAAAGTACTTTATTGGCTGTAAGGCGTACTGAGGTTGTGAAATGCGCTGTATATATAAATGCAAGCCTTTCCTTTTTACATGAAGATGGTACTGGGGAGGGGAGCCACTGGTGTCTCTGGACCCACCCCAACAGGAGCAGCACCAGGGGAAAGGGAGGAGAAAAAGTGCTCGGAATTTCAAATATATCGTTAATAGCATCAGAAGTCTTTTGAATTATTTTAATTTTGTGTTGCCTCAGTTTGCGTTTCTGCAGTAAACCTGTAACTGGGAGAGATGCATTGTTGAAGAGATTCTGCGATACTTAACATTACTTCAGGAAAGATTTTGCTTCAGGTTTCCTGCCACATTAAGACTGCCCTGTTCTGTTATATTCAGAACAAGCACAAAGTGACAACATATTCACAGCATAAGGACAGCAGGCAGGAGCCATGACCACACATGATCAATTGAAGACAGCATCATGTTGCTGAGTTAACCATGTACATGGGCAGCACTGAATGCCTTACGTCAATGCATACTGCATACCCTGTACATGTGTGTGTTCACTAACAAGTCTATGGACATGGATGTAAGGGTGTCATTATACAGTTCTCAAAGTAAAAACAACAAACTTGCATTTATACGGCGCCTTTCATGACTTCAGGATGTCCCAAAGTGCTTTGCAGCTAATAAAGTACTTATGAAGTGTAGTCACTGCTGTAATGTCGGAAACGCGGCAACCAACTTTCACACAGCAAGATCCCACAAACAGCAATGAGATAGATGACCAGGTCATCTGTTTTAATGGTGTTGGTTGAGGGATAAATATTAGCCGAGGAAACCAGGGAGAACTCCTTTGCCATCATTCTCAGCACTCTGAGTGCTAATAACCCCCTAGCCCACTTGTATTACTTGTCGAGCTCCCCACTCTTCCTGCTTTCAATGACGTTGATTCCTCGCATTTCCAGCCTCCACAGGCCCAGTCCTGTTATTCTACATCATCCCCGAGTCCCCTGCTTCCAAAGAACCATAGCTGAACCATAGAGGTTATACACTTGGCTCATCGTTTCTGTACTAGCTCTTTGCTAGACTGGTCAAAAATGAACCCTTCTGCCCCGTGCTCCCCCATAGCTTCGTATATTTCACTGCTTCGAATGTTTATCTGCACTTCGATTAAAAGGCCTCAACTGTAGCAAACAAAGCAATCCAGTCTCCAACAACACTTTGCATAAAGAAAATTTCACTGAGCCACTCCGTGACAATTTTAACATTCCTCACTCTCCTACTGACAAGTAACATTCGCGCCACAAAAGTGAGAGTCTAACCACTTCCCCTTGACTTCAACCGCATTACCATCATCGAATCTCCCACTACATCATCCTGGGAGGGGCAGGGGTCACCATGAACCAGAAACTTAACTGCACCATCCACATAAATACTGTGGCTACAAGAGCGGGTCAGAGGCTGGGTATTCTGTGGTGAGTGTCTCATCTCCTGACTCCCCAAAGCCTTTCCACCATCTACAAGGCACGTTAGGAGTGTGATGGAATACTCTCCACTTGCCTGGATGAGTGCAGCTCCAACAACATCCAAGAAGCTCGACACCATCCAGGACAAAGCAGCCCGCTTGATCAACACCCCATCCACCAACTTAAACATTCACTCCCTCCACCATCGGCACAAAGTGGCTGCAGTGTGTACCATCTACAAGATGCACTGCAGCAACTCACCAAGGCTTCTTCGGCAGCACCTCCCAAACCCGCGACCTCTACCACCTAGAAGGACATGGGCAACAGGCACATGGGAACACCGTCATCTCCAAATTCCCCATCAAATTATACACCATGCTGACTTGCAAATATATCGCCATTCCTTCATCGTCGCTGGGTTGAAATCCTGGAACTCCCTCCCTAACAGCACTGTGGGAGCACCTTCACCACACGGACTGCAGCGGTTCAAGAAGGTGGCTCACCACCACCTTCTCAAGGGCAATTGAGGATGATGGGCAATAAATGCTGGCCTTGCCACCGATGCTCCCATGCCCTCAACATTCCCAATTCCTTCTAATCCCCCTGCACTGACTTCTCCTGAGTCCCCCACTCTCGAGATCTCCTCACAGTGTTGTGTATGGAGAAAGAGTCAGACTGAACACTGTGAGCTCAAAGTAAAGTGTGACCTTAGTCTTTTATTGCAAGTCTCCAGAGTGCCTCTCCAACCTGTGAAGCCTCCTTAAATAGCTGTGCTCCCAAGGGATTATGGGATCCCTTGGGATTACAGGAGATGGTGGCTGTACAGAGTAAATACAAGTTAACATATACAACAACACTCCGCCGCCCCCCCACCCCCGGCAAAGTCAATAGTGTAACTATTTACAATGTGAGTCGATCTGGGGCCCTCCTTGCCCTGGTTGATCGTCTCGGTGTGAAAGCTGGTGTTGTTGAATCATTTGTTGGGCCCTCGCTGGGCCGCTGTGCAGCTGGCCTTGCTGGGCTGCCTGGTGTGTTGGGCCCTGCTGGGTTGCTGTGGATGATGGGTTCTGCTTCGTGGTCAACCGTGATGTCGTTTGCCACTGGTGTGTATGTTGGGGGATCAAAAAAGTTAAAGTCCAAGGTGGGTTGCTCAGGATAGTCCGTGAACTTGAGTTTGATTTGGTCCAAGTGTTTCCAGTGAATGAGTCCATTTGAAAGTTTGACCCGAAACACCCTGCTCCCTTCTTTGGCCATGACAGTGCCGGGAAGTCACTTGGGCCCTTGTCCATAATTTAATACAAATATAGGATCATTGATTTCAATCTCGCATGGCACATTTGCGTTATCAAAGTATGCACTTTGTTGAAGCCGTCTGCTCTCTACCTGTTCATGTAGATCAGGGTGAACTAACAAGAGCCTTGTTTTAAGTGCTCTTTTCATGAGCAGTTCAGCAGGTGGGATCCCAGTGAGTGAGTGGGGTCTCGTGCGGTAGCTAAGCAGGACTCAGGATAGGCGAGTCTGCAGTGAGTCTTCAGTTACCCTCTTTAAGCCTTGCTTGATGGTTTGCACTGCTCTCTGTGCCTGATCATTGGACGCTGCTTTAAACGGGGCAGGTGTGACATGTTTGATCCTGTTACAGGTCATGAATTCTTTGAACTCAGCACTGGTAAAGCATGGCACTCAGACCAGCCCTGAGCCCCATCTACACAAAACTGAGAACGTACACCAAAGAGCTTATCAGTGTCCTGGGCAGCGTCATGGTCAAGGTCACCTACGAGGGCACGGTGCACGAACTGCCACTCTGGATTGTCCCGGACGATGGCCCCACACTACTTGGAAAGAGCTGGCTGGACAAAATCTGCTGGAACTGGGATGACATCCGAGCGCTATCACATGTCGATGAGGCCTTGTGTACCCAGGTTCTTAACAAATTTCCTTCCCTTTTTGAACCAGACATTGGAAACTTTTCCGGGGTGAAGGTGCGGATCCACTTGGTCCCAGAGGCACGACCCATCCACCACAAGGCGCGAGCGGTACCTTACATGATGAGGGAGTGAGTGGAAATCGAGCTGGACAGGCTGCAACGCGAGGGCATCATCTCCCTAGTGGAATTCAGTGAGTGGGCCAGCCCGATTGTTCTAGCACTCAAAAGTGATGGCATGGTCAGGATTTGTGGTGATTATAAAGTAAATATTAATCGTTTCTTGCTACAAGACCAATACCCACTACCTAAGGCAGATGACCTATTTGCGATGCTGGCAGGAGGCAAGACGTTCACCAAGCTCGACCTGAATTCGGCCTACATGACGCAGGAGCTGGAGGAGTCTTCAAAGGGCCTCAACTTCATCAACACTCACAAGGGACTGTTCATCTACAACAGATGCCGGTTTGGAAGTCGGTCGGATGCAACGGTCTTCCAGAGAAACGTGGAGAGCCTACTCAAGTCGGTACCATGCCCGGTGGTTTTTCAGGACGATATATTGGTCACTTGTCAGGACACCATCGAGCACCTACAAAACCTGGAGGAGGTCCTCCAGCGACTGGATCATGTAGAGCTGCAGCTGAAGAGGTCGAAATGCGTCTTCATGGCAACAGAAATGGAGTATTTGGGGAGAAAGATCGCAGCGTCTGGCATTTGGCCCACAGACGCCAAGACAGACGCTATCAGGCACGCGCCCAGGCCACAGAATGTCACGGAGCTGCGGTCGTTCCTGGGATTCCTCAACTATTTTGGTAACTTCCTACCAGCGTTAAGCACCCTCTTAGAGCCCCTACATGTGTTATTGCGTAAAGGTGAGAACTGGCCTGCAAACTTGTTGATGGTGGCGCAGCCCGCAGACTTGTTGATGGTCATGTAAGCATTCGAAAATGATAAATCACCTGTCACGGCCCTCCAGATTAGGACTTGGACCAGCCAAGATCCCCTGCTGTCCCGAGTAAAAAACTGTGTACTGCATGGGAGCTGGGCCAGCATTCCTGTTGAAATGCAAGAACCAATCAAGCCATTCCAGTGGCGAAAGGACGAGCTGTCCATTCAGGCAGACTGCCTGTTGTGGGGTAACCGTGTAGTGCTACCCAAAAAGGGCAGGGAGACGTTCATCTCGGATCTCCACAGCACACACCCAGGTATAGTAATGATGAAAGCGATAGCCAGATCCCACGTGTGGTGGCCCGGTATCAACTCTGACTTACAGTCCTATGTACGGCAATGCAGCGTATGTGTTCAGTTGAGCAGCGCGCCCAGAGAGGCACCACTAAGTTTGTGGTCCTGGCCCTCCAGACCATGGTCGAGGATCCATGTTAACTATGCGGACCCGTTTCTCGGTAAAATGTTTCTGTTGGTGGTGGATGCTTTTTCAAAATGGATTGAATGTGAAATAATGTCGGGAAGCACCGCCACCGCCACCATTGAAAGCCTGAGGGCCATGTTTGCCACCTATGGCCTGCCTGACATACTGGTCAGTGACAACAGGCCATGTTTCACCAGTGCCGAATTTAAAGAATTCATGACCCGCAATGGGATCAAACATGTCACCTCGGCCCCGTTTAAACCAGCCTCCAATGGGCAGGCAGAGCGGGCAGTACAAACAATCAAACAGAGCCTTAAACGAGTCACAGAAGGCTCACTCCAAACCCGCCTGTCCCGAGTACTGCTCAGCTACCGCACGAGACCCGACTCGCTCACAGGGGTGCCCCCGGCTGAGCTACTCATGAAAAGGACACTTAAAACCAGACTCCCGCTGGTTCACCCCAACCTGCATGATCAGGTAGAGAGCAGGCGGCAGCAACAAAATGTAAACGATGGTCGCGCCACTGTGTCACGGGAAATTGATCTGAATGACCCTGTGTATGTGCTAAACTATGGACATGGTCCCAAGTGGATCGCGGGTACGGTGATAGCTAAAGAAGGGAATAGGGTGTTTGTAGTCAAACTAGACAATGGACAAATTTGCAGAAAGCACCTGGACCAAACGAGGCTGCGGTTCACAGACTGCCCTGAACAACCCACAGCAGAAACCACCTTTTCCGAGCCCACAACACACACCAAAAGGATCAACGACACCACCCCAGACCAGGAAATCGAACCCATCATGCCCAACAGCCCAGCAAGGCCAGGCTCACCCAGCAGCCCTGCAGGGTCAACAACACGCCAGCCCAGCGAGGGCACAGCCAACACACCAGAACAGACATTTGTACTGAGGCGGTCCACCAGGGAAAGAAAGGCTCCCGACTGCCTCACCTTGTAAATAGTTTTCACTTCGACTTTGGCGGGGGAGTGATGTTGTGTATCTGTAAAGCATGCACTCCCATGTTCCGCCACCAGGGAGCGCATCCCCTGAAGTCCCAAGGGATCCCAGCATCCCTTGGGAGCACTGTATATAAGCCGGCCCCTAAGGTCTGTTCCTCACTCTGGAGTGTCTTATTAAAGACTGAGGTCACTGTTACTTTAACCTCCCTGTGTGCAGTCTCATCTGTGTTAGGAACACAATAGCTTTCATCATTACGATGCCTGGGTGGGTACTGTGGAGGTGATTGATGAAGGTGTCTCTGCCCTTCTTGGGGACCACTACTCGATTGCCCCACAGAAGGCAGTCTGCCTGTATAGACATTTCATCTTTGCGCCGCTGGAACGGTTTTATCTCTTCCTGCATTTCCACTGGGACACTGGACCAGCTCCCGTGAAACACACAGCTTTTTACTAGAGATAATAAGGGGTCCTGGCTGGTCCAGGTTTTGATCTGCCGGGCAGTGATGGGTGATTGCTCACTCTCAAATGCTTCCATAACCATGGCTAGATCTGCAGGCTGCACCATTTCCACCCCCGTGGTGGGCAATGGCAGCCTACTGAGAGTATCGGCGCAGTTTTCTGTGCCTGGCCTGTGGCGGATGGCATAGTTGTATGCAGACAACGTGAGCGCCCATCTCTGGATGCGGGCCGATACATTGGTATTTATCCCTTTACTCTCGGAGTACAGTCATATACGTGGCTTGTGGTCAGTTTCCAATTCGAATTTTAGCCCAAACAGGTATTTGATGCATTTTCTTTACCCATTAGACACACGCTAACGCTTCTTTTTCAATCATGCTGCAAGCTCTCTCAGCCTTAGACAGACTCCTGGATGCATAAGTAACCGGTTGCAGTTTCCCGAAATCATTAGCTTGTTGCAATACACACCCGACGCCATATGACGACGCATCACATGCTAGTACCAAACGCTTACATGGATCATACAACACAAGCAATTTGTTTGAGCATAACAATTTTCTCGCTCTTACAAAGGCATTTTCTTGGCTTTTGCCTCAATCCCATTCATCCCCTTTTCATAGTAAGACATGTAGAGGTTCTAGCAGTGTGCTGAGACCCGGTAAGAAGTTACCAAAGTAGTCCAGGAGTCCCAGAAATGACCGCAGCTCCGTAACATTCGGTGGCCTTGGTGCGTTCTCGATTGCCTCCGTCTTCGCGTTGGTGGGCCTGATGCCGTCCGCCGCAATCCTCCTTCCCAGGTACTCCACTTCAGGCACCAGGAAAACACACTTCGAGTGCTTTAACCTGAGCCCCATGCGATTCAGTCGACTAAGATCCTCCTCCAGGTTCTGCAGGTGCTCGGCTGTGTTCCGACCTGTGACCAAGATGTCGTCCTGGAAGACTACGGTGTGCGGGACCGACTTCAGCAAACTTTCCGCCGCCGATCGGATTCCAAATAGGCATCTGTTATAAACAAAAAGACCTTTGTGCATGTTGATGCAGGTGAGGACCTTCGATGATTCCTCCAGTTCCTGCGTCATGTCGGCTGAAGTCAGATCCAGCTTCGTGAACGTCTTTCCTCCCGCTAGCATTGCAAAGAGGTCATTGGCCTTTGGTAGTGTGTATTGGTCCTGCAGGGAGAAACGATTGATAGTTACTTTGTAATCACCACAGATCCTGATGGTGCCATCTCCCTTGAGGACTGGGATGATAGGATTGGCCCACTCGTTGAAATCGATTGGGGAAATGATGCCCTCTCTTTGCAGCCGGTCTAGCTCAATCTCTACCCTTTCTCTCATCATGTACGGTACTGCTCTCGCCTTGTGATGGATGGGTCACGCCCCCGGAATTAGGTGGATCTGCAATTTTGCTCCTTGGAATTTCCCGATGCCTGGTTCGAACAGCGAAGGAAATTTGTTTAAGACCTGGGCACATGAAGTGTCATCAGCGGGCGATAGCGCTCGGACGTCGTCCCAGTTCCAGCATATCTTTCCCAGCCTGCTCCTGCCGAGCAGCTTGGGACCATCGCCCGTAACTTATGCACTGCTCCATCGTAGGAGACCTTCATGGTAGCACTGCTGATTACAGGAATCAGTTCTTTTGTGTAAGTTCTTAGTTTCGTGCAAACTCGAGTTAAGACTGGCCTTGAGGCCTTGTTGCACCACAACCTTAAGAAAGTCTTTTTGAAAATGATGGACTGGCTCACGCCCGTGTCCAGCTCCATTAACACCAGGAGTCCATTTAGTTCAACATTCAGCATTAGCGGGGGACAATTCGTGCTGAATTTGTGCACCCCATGTACCTCTGCCTCCTCGATCTGAGGCTCTGGTTCATCGCGATCCTCCGTGGATCTGTCTTCCTCTGCAACATGGTGGTTTGCAGGTTTAACAGGCTTTGCAGCTCACCTGCGCACTCATTGGAGGTGTCCCATTGTTCCACAGCCTTTGCAAATGTGCTCTTTGAATCGTCATGAATGGAAACGATGATCACCCCCGCAGTGCCAACTAAGTGTTAATGGCCTTGCATTAATCATCTTTGATGTTGGACTTTGAGACATCTGCGGACATGTAGCTGAAGGTATGGGTGACCTGCCCTGTACGTCACGATTCGAAAACAACATCACTTTGTTCACAGTACTTGTAGCAGCACCTGTGTGCTGAGAGATTTGCTTAGTATTGTCATTGGTGGCAATGAACGCCTGGGCTATCGCTATGGCCTTACTCAAGGTTGGGGTCTCTACAGTCAAAAGTTTGCGAAGTATGGTTTCGTGGCCAATGCCAAGTATGAAAAAATCTCTGAGCATGTGCTCCAAATGTCCTTCAAATTCGCAATGTCCTGCAAGGCATCTTAGCTCGGCGACATAACTCACCACTTCCTGGCCTTCAGACCTTTTGTTGGTGTAGAACCGGTACCTCGCCATCAGAATGCTTCCCTTTGGGTTCAAATGCTCTCGGACCAGTGTGCACAAATCATCATACGATTTCTCCTTCATGAGGCCATACATTAGTGCCCCACAGACGGTGAGGAGGATCGCCCTTCGTTTGGCAGCGCTCTCTTCCCCATCTAGCTCATTGGCCACGAAGTATTGGTCGAGTCGCTCCACAAAAGTTTCCCAATCATCTCCCTCGAGAATTTCTCTAGGATGCCCACTGTTTTCTGCATCTTTGGGTTCGCTATCTGTATCTCATCGCCAGTTGCAGAAAGAGTCAGACTGAACACTGTGAGCTCAAAGTAAAGTGTGACCTGAGTCTTTTATTGCAGGTCTCCAGAGTGCCTCTCCAACCTGTGAAGCCTCCTTAAATACCTGTGCTCCCAAGGGATTAGAGGATCCCTTGGGATTACAGGAGATGAGCCCTCTGGTGGCTGTACAGAGTAAATACAAGTTTATATATATAACATACAGCACTTCAGAATTTCCACTTTCCTTGTTCTTAGTACCCCCAGCTCCCACATCCCTCACTTTCAGTATTCCCAAGCTCTCCACTTCCCCCACCTCCTGGGTCCAGCAGAGATTGCCAGATCTGTTTGATACACTATCCACTTGAACCGGTTTCAATCTGCGCGACCAAAAAATGAAAATCCCACAAATGTTTCCCACCACCCCATGGAGTTGAATAAAACCTTGAGCAGATCACTGCTCATCTGAAGTAATTTGACCTACTTCTAATTTAGACCAATTTGGATTTCTCAATTAGATAATCAAGCAGCACAGATTGCATACTCCTCCTTAAATTAGCTTCTTCACCACTATAACCATCCTCAGGCAGAAGCTCAGGCTGCCCTGATGTATAGAATTATCTGTACCCATAGTTAACATGGCTTCCCCTCTCAGACATTGGATGGAGCGATGCTAGTGAGGCGTTGATGGTTGGACCCAGGCCCAGCGCAAGACTCTGCACAGTGACAGAACGAGGTTTTGTCTACACAATCCTGTTGGCAATTGAGTTCTCAATCTCACACGTGCTGTTATCGAGAAGCTGTACAAAGCCTAGCAAGGGTACACCACAGGGGTGTCATCCCCTAGGCCACGTTCACAGATCCTGACTATTCCACTGCGCTCCTGGCCGGCCACGCACCTACAACCTTCCTTAAACTTGAGCTCATCCAAAACTTGGCTGCCCGCATCCTAACCCGCACCATGTCCCACTCACCCTTCACCCCTGGCTCCTGGTCCCCCAAGGCCTCGATTTTAACATTCTCATTCTCATTCAAACCCCTCCCTAACTGTGCAACCTCCTTCAGCCCTACAATCCTCTGAGATCTGTGTGCTCCTAAAATGATTGCCTCTTGCGTTTCCCCAATTTCCTTTGTTTCACCGTTGGCGGCCGTGCCATCAGCTGCCTGGGCTCCAAACTCTGGAAATTCCTCCCTAAACATAGAAACATAGAAACATAGAAACATAGAAACATAGAAAATAGGTGCAGGAGCAGGCCATTCAGCCCTTCTAGCCTGCACCGCCATTCAATGAGTTCATGGCTGAACATGAAACTTCAGTACTCCATTCCTGCTTTCTCGCCATAACCCTTGATCCCCCGAGTAGTAAGGACTTCATCTAACTCCCTTTTGAATATATTTAGTGAATTAGCCTCAACTACTTTCTGTGGTAGAGAATTCCACAGGTTTACCACTCTCTGGGTGAAGAAGTTTCTCCTCATCTCGGTCCTAAATGGCTTACCCCTTATCCTTAGACTGTGATCCCTGGTTCTGGACTTCCCCAACATTGGGAACATTCTTCCTGCATCTAACCTGTCTAAACCCGTCAGAATTTTAAATGTTTCTATGAGGTCCCCTCTCATTCTTCTGAACTCCAGTGAAAACAAGCCCAGTTGATCCAATCTTTCTTGATAGGTCAGTCCCACCATCCCGGGAATCAGTCTGGTTGCACTTCGCTGCACTCCCTCAATAGCAAGAATGTCCTTCCTCAAGTTAGGAGACCAAAACTGTACACAATACTCCAGGTGTGGCCTCACCAAGGCCCTGTACAACTGTAGCAACACCTCCCTGCCCCTGTACTCAAATCCCCTCGCTATGAAGGCCAACATGCCATTTGCTTTCTTAACCGCCTGCTGTACCTGCATGTCAACCTTCAATGACTGATGTACCATGACACCCAGGTCTCGTTGCACCTTCCCTTTTCCTAATCTGTCACCATTCAGATAATAGTCTGTCTCTCTGTTTTTACCACCAAAGTGGATAACCTCACATTTATCCACATTATACTTCATCTGCCATTCATTTGCCCACTCACCTAACCTATCCAAGTCACTCTGCAGCCTCATAGCATCCTCCTCGCAGCTCACACTGCCACCCAACTTAGTGTCATCCGCAAATTTGGAGATACTACATTTAATCCCCTCGTCTAAATCATTAATGTACAATGTAAACAGCTGGGGCCCCAGCACAGAACCTTGCCGTACCCCACTAGTCACTGCCTGCCATTCTGAAAAGTACCCATTTACTCCTACTCTTTGCTTCCTGTCTGACAACCAGTTCTCAATCTACGTCAGCACATTACCCCCAATCCCATGTGCTTTAACTTTGCACATTAATCTCTTGTGTGGGACCTTGTCGAAAGCCTTCTGAAAGTCCAAATATACCACATCAACTGGTTCTCCTTTGTCCACTTTACTGGAAACATCCTCAAAAAATTCCAGAAGATTTGTCAAGCATGATTTCCCTTTCACAAATCCATGCTGACTTGGACCTATCATGTCACCATTTTCCAAATGCGCTGCTATGACATCCTTTGCCTCTCTACTTCTCTCTCCTCCTTTAAGTCGCTCCTTAAAGGGTTTGGTCATCTGTCCTAATATCTCTTTAGCTGGCTCTGGGTCAAATTTTGTCTGATAATGTCCTGTGATGTGCCTTGGGTCATTTTATTATGTTATTGGCACTGTATAAATGCCAGTTATTGTTGGATTTGCCAGTTTTAGGCGAGTATTCAGAGCAGGTCATTTGCCCTCTCTACTGTGTCTCTCCTGAGAAAGACACAAGCATAGAGAAAGGAGAAAATGCCTTAACTCTAAGGGGGCTGAATTTTCAGATGGTCCACTCCCAGTTCGCAGGCCTGCCTGACAGAGCACAGGGAATTGGATGTGGAGGTCAGTGTGTCTCTCATTTATGACCCTTGCGATTTTCCTGTCCGAAAAGGAAATGGATTGAAAATCAGGATTGCTCCATACTGGCCCACTGCTCATGCTCGGTGCTCTGATTCACGCTCCCATTGAGGGAACATTTACTCCAGGATGTCTATTGCTTTCAAAAAGAAATTGAAGCTGTTCATTTGAGCAGAGTCTGTTTTTTTACCAGCTGTTTCCTTCCTTCCCTCACTCCCAGAGTGGAATGTATTACTGTGAACTGCCTCGCTATCCAAGTAACTGACCTAACTGATCCAACTTGGCAAACTTCTCTGAAGGCCCAAGCAACCCCCACCCCTTCTCCCCCCCCCCCCCCAACCCCCATCCATCATATACACTGTTTCATTCCTTCAAGTTTTGGCATTGAATTCAACCTAGCATTTGTGTGTGTGCAGACATGCTTGTGCATGCAACTGACTGCATACATGTGTGTGAGAGAGAGACAAGGGGTATTTGTGTGTGTGTATTTTTCTATGTGTGTGTGAGAGATGGGTGTGTTTGTATGTGAGTGTGGTTCTTCATGTGTGTGAGTGACGGGGGGGAGGGGGCGTGAGGAGAGGTGTGAGAGTTGGTGGGGGGGGGGGATGTAATTTTTCCCTTCTTTCTGTCTGCCGTGGCTCAGTGGGTGGCACTCTCGCTTCTGAGTCAGAAGGTTGTGGGTTCAAGTCCCACTCCAGAAACCTCAGCACAAAAATCTAGGCTAACACTCCAGTGCAGTGCTGAGGGAGTGCAGCACTGTCGGAGGTGCCGTCTTTCGGATGAGATGTTAAACTAAGGCCCCGTCTACTCTCTCAGGTGGACGTAAAAGATTCCATGGCAATATTTCGAAGAAGAGCAGGGGAGCTGTCCTGGCCAATATTTATCCCTCAATCAACATCACTGATACAGATTATCTAGTCATTGTCACATTGCTGTTTGTGGGAGCTTGCTGTGCGCATATTGGCTGTGCCCCCTACATTACAACAGTGACTACACTTCAAAAAGGACTTCATTGGATGTAAAGCGCTTTGGGATGCTCTGAAGTCATGAAAGACGCTATATAAATATAAGTCTTACTTTTGGCCATTTCTGCAGGTGTCGGCTCTGTACAATGCCTGCAGCCCTCAGCACCTCCCTCCAGAGAGCCATCCTTTATGGAGGAGTGGAAGTCTCGGCCGCTCATCATGTGTGGCTAAGCTGGATGTGGTCCTCACTCAGTCCCCACGCAGGCACACCTTCCAGCAGGGAGTTCCTGGAAGACAACCAGGAATGAGATCTCTGGCTGGTTTCTCCCGGCCTTGGCCCAGGGAGCAGGATGGGGCCAATTACTGCCTCTGACGCGCCGCAAACTCCAGGAACTGAACTGTTAAGGTCCTGGGTTGTGTGACCGAGTATCTCACTGGCAAGTGTATTCATACCCTGAGCAGTCTGGACAGCTCGAACCGGAGAGCTGGGTGTCACAGCTCCTCCTGGCCAAGCAGTGCTCACGGGGCTGGAGAACTGCAACAGCTCGGATTGACTTGTGCTATTGACTGCGATATTCCTCGAAAAAGAAATTAACAGTGAACTGTCAAAGAACAGAGCAGGAACCATATGGAGGATGTGACTCATCGTGCAGCCCGTCCTTCAGGAAACCCTTCGCTGCTCTTTTCGTAACATCATCCAATAGGCTCCTCGGGACAACCTGATACGAGAGGGCACTTTCCTTTGAAGTAGCCACGAGGGGTAGTGTCCTTGGAACCAGACTCGTCTAGACTGTCTCTGTGGCTCAGCTAGCATGAAATCCACAAACCTCAACCCTATTTTCCACTTCTTTCATCACTGGCATCAGCATGGAGTGCCGGTTAAAGAACAATTCATTGGTCCAGCAGTGTTAACAGAATGCCAAGCCCCTGTTGCCACGGGACGGGAGACCAGCAGTTACTCACCAAAACGGACAATTATTTCGGTTGACTTGAAACATTGAAATGAGACGTTTTAGCCAGACACAGCGGGTGCTTTTTACCCAGGCAAGCCTTTTAAGCAAATGGCACTACAATGCTCTGGATGTTTTTTTTTTAACCTCTCCTGTGTTTTTTTAATTTCTTAATCTTCAGAGCAGATGCAGGGAAAGGTTGAGGGAAAACAGCCCACTGTGGTTTTTGTGATACAGGGAGCTCTGGCCCATTGTTTGCAATCAGTGGCCTGTTCCAGATAGAGTCTCTTTTACAATGGCTCACGAAAGGGAGAGCAGGATGACATTGTCCGAGCTCTCCCGTGGGTGCAGGTACCAGGACCAAAAGAAAGCCCAGCACAACAGGTTGTTGATAACAGTCCGGCGGCTTGCAATATTAAGACAATGAATTAACCAGCTCTGTTGATGTTAGAGCGTCCTTTTCAACCAAAGTAGACACTGGAAATGATAACAAACCTGTGATTATTTTTTATTGTTCTTGGAATTTGGGCGACACTGACCATCCCACATTTATTGCAGATCCCAAGTTGCCTTTTGCAGTCATCATCATAGGCAGTCCCTCGGAATGGAGGAAGACTTGCTTCCACTCTTAATGTGTCCTTAGGTGGCTGTACTGTCCAATACGCAAACCACATTCTCTGTCACAGGTGGGGCAGATAGTCGTTGAGGAAGGGTGGGTGGGACTGGTTTGCCGCACGGTCTTTCCGCTGCCTGCGCTTGGTTTCTGCACGCTCTCGGCGACATGGCTCGAGGTGCTCAGTGCCCTCCCGGATGCGCTTCCTCCACTGAGGGCGGTCTTTGGCCAGGGTCTCCCAGGTGTCAGTGGGGAAGTTGCTCTTTATCAAAGAAGTTTTGAGAGTGTCCTTGTAACGTTTCCTCTGCCCACCTTTGGCTCGTTTGCCGTGGGCGAGTTCTGAGTAGAGCGCTTGCTTTGGGAGTCTCGTGTCTGGCATGCGAACTATGTGGCCTGCCCAGCAGAGCTGATCAAGTGTGGTCAGTGCTTCGATGCTGGGGATGTTGGCCTGGTTGAGGACGCTAATGTTGGTGTGTCTGTCCTCCCAGGGGATTTGTAAGATCTTGCCGAGACATCGTTGGTGGTATTTCTCCAGTGACTTGAGGTGTCTACTGTAATGGTCCATGTTTCTGAGCCATACAGGAAGGCTCGTATTACTACAGCCCTGTAGACCATGAGCTTGCTGGCAGTTTTGAGGGCCTGATCTTTAAACACTCTTTTCCACAAAGGGCCGAAGGCTGCACTGGTGCACTGGAGCTGGTGTTGGATCTCGTTGTCAATGCTTGCTCTTGTTGATAGGAGACTCCCGAGATATGGGAAGTGGTCCACATTGTCCAGGGCCGCGCCATGGATCTTGATGACTGGGCGACAGTGCTGCATGGTGAGGACTGTCTGGTGGAAGACCTTTGTCTTACTGATGTTTGGCGTAAGGCCAATGCTTTCGTATGCCCCAGTAAATACTTCGACTATGTTCTGGAGTTCAGCCTCTGTATGTGCGCAGACGCAGGCGTCGTCTGCATACTGTAGCTCGACGACAGAGATTAGGGTGGTCTTGGACCTGGCCTGGAGACAGCGAAGGTTGACCAGGTTCCCATTGGTTTTGTAGTTTAGTTCCACTTCGGCAGGGAGCTTGTCAACTGTGAGGTAGAGTATGGCAGCGAGGAAGATTGAGAAGAGGGTTGGGGCGATGACGCAGCCCTGTTTGACCCCGGTCCGGACGTGGATTGGGTCTGTAATGGATCCGTTGGTAAGGATCACGGTGGAGGATGGTGATGAACTTTTGGGGGCATCCGAAACGGAGGAGGACGCTCCATAAACCCTCGCAGTTGACAATGTCAAAGGCCTTTGTAAGGTCGAAGGCCATGCATAAGGGCTGGTGCTGCTCCCTGCATTTTTCCTGCAGCTGTCGCGCTGCAAAGATCATGTCCGTTGTGCCCTATATGGGACGAAATCCACACTGTGACTCCGGGAGGAGCTCCTCAGCCACAGGGAGAAGACGGTTGAGGAGGACTCTAGCAAAGACTTTCCCAGTGGCTGATAATAGGGAGATTGCTCTATAGTTGCCGCAGTTGGACTTGCAAAGTGATTGCTTTATGACTCACTGGGTTTGCTAAGCCACTTCAGGGGACACGAAGACTCAACTGTGGAGTCAGGTATAGGCCAACCTGGATAGAGTTGGTTGGCTCACCTTGCTCATAGAATCATAGAACATTACGATACAAAAGGGGGCTGTTATGTCTGTAATGCACTTATGAATGACTCCATGAGGCAACGTGTTGTACTCAAACTATAGTGACCTTGCCCCTTTATTCGTAACTCCAGAGTGAGGACAAGCAAGGTGAGCAGCCTTTCATACTGGGCCCTGCACCCTCAGGTCTACCACCGCAGTGCCCTCTGGTGGACAGCCTCTGCCACAGGCTAGTAAGGAGGAGGAACTGAGGGAAATCCTTATTAGCCGGGAAATTGTGTTGGGGAAATTGATGGGATTGAAGGCCGATAAATCCCCAGGGCCTGATGGACTGCATCCCAGAGTACTTAAGGAGGTGGCCTTGGGAATAGTGGATGCGTTGACAGTCATTTTCCAACATTCCATTGACTCTGGATCAGTTCCTATGGAGTGGAGGGTAGCCAATGTAACCCCACTTTTTAAAAAAGGAGGGAGAGAGAAAACAGGGAATTATAGACCGGTCAGCCTGACATCGGTAGTGGGTAAAATGATGGAATCAATTATTAAGGATGTCATAGCAGTGCATTTGGAAAGAGGTGACATGATAGGTCCAAGTCAGCATGGATTTGTGAAAGGGAAATCATGCTTGACAAATCTTCTGGAATTTTTTGAGGATGTTTCCAGTAGAGTGGATAAGGGAGAACCAGTTGATGTGGTATATTTGGACTTTCAGAAGGCGTTCGACAAGGTCCCACACAAGAGATTGATGTGCAAAGTTAGAGCACATGGGATTGGGGGTAGTGTACTGACATGGATTGAGAACTGGTTGTCAGACAGGAAGCAAAGAGTAGGAGTAAATGGGTACTTTTCAGAATGGCAGGCAGTGACTAGTGGGGTACCGCAAGGTTCTGTGCTGGGGCCCCAGCTGTTTACACTGTACATTAATGATTTAGATGAGGGGATTAAATGTAGTATCTCCAAATTTGCGGATGACACTAAGTTGGGTGGCAGTGTGAGCTGCGAGGAGGATGCTGTGAGGCTGCAGAGCGACTTGAATAGGTTAGGTGAGTGGGCAAATGCATGGCAGATGAAGTATAATGTGGATAAATGTGAGGTTATCCACTTTGGTGGTAAAAACAGAGAGACAGACTATTATCTGAATGGTGACAGATTAGGAAAAGGGGAGGTGCAAAGAGACCTGGGTGTCATGGTACATCAGTCATTGAAGGTTGGCATGCAGGTGCAGCAGGCGGTTAAGAAAGCAAATGGCATGTTGGCCTTCATAGCAAGGGGATTTGAGTACAGGGGCAGGGAGGTGTTGCTACAGTTGTACAGGGCATTGGTGAGGCCACACCTGGAGTATTGTGTACAGTTTTGGTCTCCTAACCTGAGGAAGGACATTCTTGCTATTGAGGGAGTGCAGCGAAGGTTCACCAGACTGATTCCCGGGATGGCGGGACTGACCTATCAAGAAAGACTGGATCAACTGGGCTTGTATTCACTGGAGTTCAGAAGAATGAGAGGGGACCTCATAGAAACATATAAAATTCTGACGGGGTTAGACAGGTTAGATGCAGGAAGAATGTTCCCAATGTTGGGGAAGTCCAGAACCAGGGGTCACAGTCTAAGGATAAGGGGTAAGCCATTTAGGACCGAGATGCGGAGGAACTTCTTCACCCAGAGAGTGGTGAACCTGTGGAATTCTCTACCACAGAAAGTTGTTGAGGCCAATTCACTAAATATATTCAAAAAGGAGTTAGATGAGGTCCTTACTGCTAGGGGGATCAAGGGGTATGGCGAGAAAGCAGGAATGGGGTACTGAAGTTGAATGTTCAGCCATGAACTCATTGAATGGCGGTGCAGGCTAGAAGGGCCGAATGGCCTACTCCTGCACCTATTTTCTATGTTTCTATGTAAACCCCGGTTTCCACCAGTTGCACCCTCTAGTGGTGCAAGCATAGAATATACACAGTGTAAACCTTATTGATAGTATATCAGGTAACAAGTCTCCATCTTATGCAACTATACAGTGACTACACAGAGAGTATATCTATAGTCTGCATATATAACAGAAGGCATTCGGCCCATCATGTCCATGTTGGTCGAAAAAGAGTTACCCAACCTAATCCCACCTTCCAGCACTAGGCCTGTAGCCCTGTAGATTCAAGCTCTTTAAGTGCACATCCATTGTTTAAATGTGATGAGGGTTTCTGCCTCGACCACTCTTTCAGGCAGTGAGTTCCAGACCCTCACCACCCTCATCTCCCCTCTACTCCTTCCACCAACTGCTTTTGCTGGAGGAGATTTGTGAAGTTTTTGCTGCCGTTTTCTGCTCGCTCCCAGGGAGGCGGGAGAGGAGTACCACCGGGAATCACCCGCTGACGTCCTCTGATGGCCAAGTTGCGTAAGTGGCCTCCCGCCCGCCGAGATGCCAGATTGGTGTGGGCGGGAATCGGCGGGAGTTGGTGCCAGCAGGGGGAAGGACCATGGCGTGGAGGCAGGTCTAACCCTGGCGATAAGTACGAAGACATGAAAAAAAAGTTAGTGAACATTGGTGTTTTTTTTTTCTTTGGTAATGTTTTTTACTTTTCAGAGTTCCCCCCCTCCCTGGGCCCAACTCCATCCTCGGCAGTACTTGGGTGGCAAGCTCATTTGCCGCCGAGATTGAGAGCTCCCGCCCGCTCCCGCCCAGATTGACCGCCAGGCGGTACTGCCACCTCTTTTAGAGGAATCTTTCAGACAAAGTACCGCCCGGTCTCTCAACGGCCATCGGCAGTCCTTTGGGCGGCAAATGGGCGGGCCTTGCAGCTCATGAAAGCCGGGGCCAATGGTCATTAAATGTCATGAACAGGTACAGAAAATAATCAAAAGGGCTAATGGAATGCTGGCCTTTATATCTAGAGGACTAGAGTACAAGGGGTAGAAGTTATGGTGCAGCTGTACACCTGGTTAGACCACACCTGGAGTCCTGTGAGACGTTCTGGGCCCCACACCTTAGGAAGGATATTTTGGCCTTGGAGGGAGTGCAGCATGGGTTTACCAGAATGATATCCAGACTCCAAGGGTTAAGTTACGAGGAGAGATTACACAAATTAGGGTTGTATTCCCTGGAGTTTAGAAGGTTCAGGGGTGATCTGATCGAAGTTTTCAGGATATTAAGGGGAACATATAGGAGAGATAGAGAGAAACTATTTCCGTTGGTTGGGGATTCTAGGATGAGGGGGCACAGTCTACAAACAAGAGCCAGACCTTTCAGGAATGAAATTAGGAAACACTTCTACACACAAAGAGACTGGTAGAAGTTTGTCATTGAAAGTTGGCATACAGGTGCAGCAGGCAGTGAAGAAGGCAAATGCTATGTTGGCCTTCATAGCTAGGGGATTTCAGTATAGGAGCAGGGTGGTCTTACTGCAGTTGCACAGGGCCTTGGTGAGGCCTCACCTGGAATATTGTGTTCAATTTTGGTCTCCTAATCTGGGGAAGGACATTCTTGCTATTGAGGTAGTGCAGCGAAGGTTCACCAGACTGATTCCTGGGATGGCCAGACTGACATATGAGGAGAGATTGGATCAACTGGGCCTTTATACATTGGAGTTTAGAAGGATGAGAGGGGATCTCATAGAAACATACAAGATTCTGACGGAACGGGACAGGTTAGATGCGGGTAGATTGTTCCCGATGTTGGGGAAGTCCAGAACAAGGGGACACAGTCTTAGGATAAGAGGTAGGCCATTTAGGACTGAGATGAGGAGAAACTTCTTCACTCAGAGAGTTGTTAACCTGTGGAATTCCCTGCCGCAGAGAGTAGTTGATGCCAGTTCATTGGATATATTCAAGAGGGAGTTATATATGGCCCTTATGGCTAAAGGGATCAAGGGGTATGGAGAGAAAGCAGGAAAGGGTTACTGAGGGAATGATCAGCCATGATCTTATTGAATGGTGATGCAGGCTCGAAGGGCCGAATGACCCACTCCTGCACCTATTTTCTATGTTTCTATGGAACACTCTTCCACAAACACCAATTGATGCGAGACCAATTGTTAATTTTAAATCGCCGATTTATAGCTTTCTGTTAACTATAGTTATTAAGGAATATGGGCCAAAGACAGGTATATGAAATTAGGTAGCAGATCAGCCATGATCTCATTGAATGGTGGAACAGGCTCGATGGGATGAATGGCCTCCTCCTGTTCTTTTGTACCAGCTGGGGCTGGTAATGAAAGTGGTAAAGAGAATGAATATTGGGGGTGAAGTTCTTCTTGATCACATGTAGCGGGCGACGGTGAATCGGCAGCCCGTTTTACACCACCTGATTTTGGGCAGAAAATCAGGCGGAGTGTAAAATAAGGCTGTTTCTTGATTTGCACTATTGCCCAATTCCACCCACAATGTATATACTG
Organism: Pristiophorus japonicus; assembly: GCF_044704955.1. Lineage (NCBI taxonomy): Eukaryota > Metazoa > Chordata > Chondrichthyes > Pristiophoridae > Pristiophorus > Pristiophorus japonicus. Next base: position 4,968,525 of record NC_091987.1, read on the forward strand.
ATATCAAAGTCCGCTGATCCATCACACTGTGCTCGCTGACCTACATTGGCTCCCTGTTAAGCAATGTCACGATTTCAAAATTCTCATCCTTGTTTTCAAATCCCTCCATGGCCTTGCCCTCTTCCTATCTCTGATCTCCTCCAGCCCCACAACCCCCCGATATGTCTGCACTCCTCTAATTCTGGCCTCTTGAACATCCCTGATTATAATCACTCAACCATCAGTGACTGTGCCTTCTGTTACCACGGCCCCAAGCTCTGGAACTCTCTGCCTAAACCTCTCTACCTCTCTGTACTCCTTTAAGACGCTCCTTAAAACCTACCTCTTTGACTAAGCTTTTGGTCACCTGTCCTAATTTCTTCTTATGTGAAATTTTGTTTGATAATCGCTCCTGTGAGATGCCTTGGGACGAGTTGTTGGTGTATCTCCCAGGAATCCGCTATATTTCTTGTTTAAATCAGCCTGTGGTACCACCACCAATGACTCCGCAAGATCCTGAAAATCCCCTGGGAGGATAGATGCTCCAACGTCAGTGTCCTCAATTAGGCCAACATCCCCAGCGCCGAAGCACTGACCACACTCGACCAGCTCCGTTGGGTGGCCCACATTGTTCACATGCCTGGCACAAGACTCCCAAAGTAAGCGCTCTACCCGGAACTCCTACATGGCAAGCGAGCCCCAGGTGGGCAGAGGAAACGTTTCAAGGACACCCTCAAAGCCTCCTTGATAAATTGCAACATTCCTAGTGACACCTGGGAATCCCTGGCCCGAAACTGCCCTAAGTGGAAGAAGAGCATCCGGGAGGGCGCTGAGCACCTCGAGTCTCGTTGCCGAGAGCGTGCAGAAATCAAGCGCAGGTAGCGGAAGGAGCGTGCGGAAAACCAGACTCCCCACCCACCCTTTCCTCCAACCACTGTCTGTCCCACCTGTGACAGAGACTGTAATTCCCGTATTGGACTGTACAGTCACCTGAGAACTCACTTTTAGAGTAGAAGCAAGTCTTCCTCGATTTCAAGGGACTGCCCATGATGATGATGAGGATAAGCTCAATGTTAATTCGCTGCTCGGGTCGGCTCCGCAGTCGAGTGGGGCCGGTGTCCGAAGGGAAGTTGGGGCACCAGTGGGGTCGGGTCGGTGAGTGCTCAGTGGGATCCAAACCTGTGAGTTGATCGGAAGCTCTCCGGACGCCGACGGTACCTGCGAGGAGTATTTGGGCCGTCCACAGCCAGCGGGGGAGCGAAGTCTTGGCGCTCACTGATGGAGATGAATAGCAGGCATGGTTGGGGGATGAGCAGTGGACTCAGGTAGCTACCCTTGCAGCATGGGTTTGTGCTTTAGAGGTAAAGGACTGCACCCACTATTAGGGCCAGGGGATACATGAGCAGTGGACGGGGCAGATTGGTGGGGAAAGGGTATAGGATGGCAATGGATGGCCAGGAATATTGTTGTTCAGCAGAGGAGCTCCCGAGGGAGCAGATTCCCCCGGGGGCTGTTATATATGTAAACTTGTTCTGTACAGCCACCAGAGGGCACATCCCCTGGAGTCCCAAGGGATCCCATAATCCCTTGGGAGCACAGGTATTTAAGGAGGCCTGACAGGTTGGAGAGGCACTCTGGAGACCTGCAATAAAAGACTAAGGTCACACGTTACTTTGAGCTCACAGTGTTCAGTCTGACTCTTTCTCCATACGTAACAGGGGCCATCTTGAGTAATTGCTCCATTGGGCGGGCCACATCGTCCACATGCGTGACACGAGACTCCCTAAGCAAGTGCTCTACTCAGAGTTCCGACATGGCAAGCAAGCCCCAGGTGGGCAGAGGAATTGTTTCAAGGACACCCTCAAAGCCTCCCTGATAAAAATGCAACATCCCCACAGACACCTGGGAGTCCCTGGCCCAAGAGCTCCAAAAGTGGAGGAAGTGCATCCGGGAGGGTGCTGAACACCTCGAGTCTCGTCGCTGAGAGCATGCAGAAATCAAGCGCAGGCAGCGGAAGGAGCGTGCGGCAAACCAGACTCCCCACCCACCGTTTCCTTCAACCATTGTCTGTCCACCTGTGACAGAGACTGTAATTCCCGTGTTGGACTGTACAGTCACCTGAGAACTCACTTTTAGAGTGGAGCAAGTCATCCTCGATTTCGAGGGACTGCCTATGAAAAAAAACAATGGATGAATCTTCTGCTGTGATCAGGCAGCAGTGACTGATTGACCGCATCATCACAATAACAGGCAGTGTCACCCTCTCCCTTCATGAAAGTAAAGTATTGGAAATGCACAGCGGATCAATCAGCGTTTGATATCAAGGCGAGGTTAATGTTTCAGGTGTGGCCCCTTCTTTAGAACAACTAACAAAAGGCTGCGATCATTGTTCTCTGTCTATCAGACACTGAGCAACCTGTAGATGTGTATTTCCGGAACTGTTTGCTGGAATTTCAGATTCCCAGCATTCTCAGTTTTCTCGTTCTGTCCTCCTGCCGTGATCTTTGTTGTGACTTTCTGTTGGTTCTTTTTTCTA